>NC_086177.1:82737500-83420000 GCF_023053635.1 Elgaria multicarinata webbii | reverse complement strand
AATGGTGGACTTTCTGGAAAAATACGATTCTTCTATTACAAAAATGAATCGTTACAATAATTTCACCAACAGAAACTTTTTCCCCCACCGAAGGGGTCAGTATTTGTGAAATTGTACTCTATACTTTCAGAGAAATTAGCTAAAGGCATTTAAATAACGCATCATATTCTTCTCTGCTTACTTAAAAGAGAAGTCACAATTGTCACCTGGAAAACCTGAGCCTTAATAAACCTTAAGAAAATGGAGTCTATTGAAAACTGATGCTGCTGATAACACAGTGGCCTCATCTTCACCAAGCAGGATATAGTACTATGAAAGCAGTATGAAAGTGGTATATCAAAGGCAAGAGCCCCAACAAGCAGGATATAGTGGTATGAAAGAGGTATAGGGTATGTGTCAATGGGCCCAAACTGTTGTCAGTGCACTTCAATCCCACTATAAAGCAGTAGTGTGGCTCCTGCCTTTTATATACTGCTTTCCTACTGCTTTGATAGCGCAATATCCTGCTTAGTGTAGATGAGGCCTGTGTCGTGCTGGTTTCCCATTCTGGCTCAGAAGGATGCTTTCTGTAAAATTGGATCGCCCACCCACATCAATCCCAATTTGGGTGTACCATACAAATTAAAGCTGGAAGAAGGGTGAAGCAAAGTATGGTAAACAAAGATCGCATGGGACATCTTTGTTTTCTAAATTGGGAGGGAAAGTTGCTAGGTCACATTCAAGCACCAGAGACTGGTGGTTCCCTCAAATAGCACATCTGCTGGTCACAGTGCTGCCTTAAGCCTAGTGGTCATAGCTGTGGAGAGAGAGAGAGAAAGTGTTTTAAGTTACTCTTACGTGTGATTCAGAATTGGTCTTTACAAACAGTAGATCCAATAATACAATTGTGCATGGGCTATACCTCTTCAGATTGCAAGCGGAGGGTCACACATTTTTTTAACAGGGAAAAAAATGTAAGTAGACAGCTAGCACTTCAATGAGAAGGCTAGGGAAGGCGCTTTCTCCCTAAAGTCTCAGGGCCAAGACAGACATTACCTAAGAGCTTTGTCTTTATTAATTTTTACTCTTGAGTAGGTACAGGGGGTCCAAATCATAATCATGCAATCTGAAGTGACACAGGAGGTGTTTTTTTATGAAACCTTGTCAATTCCTTAAAATTCCTCATCAATTCCTTAAAACTCCAAGCTTGTGGTGTTTCCACTCATAGTAATTATTTGCTAACCACCTTTAATACTCCAGAGTGTAATACTCCCCCCTCAATTTAAGTAATAGTGAGTAATTATGAGATCTTAAATTCTGTCACCGATAACATGGTGTGTGACATTATTCTAACAACGTAGCATCATCTTCCTTATTGCCCTGCTTGACTGCTTTGATCAGCCAAGGAGTTCTACTCGTGAGGGGTTTCCCAGCTGGAGAAGTGTGTTTGGCTGCAACCAGGAAATGGGCCTTATCCATGGTGGCACCCCTTCCCCTTAAACTCAGGTGCTGGCTTTGCTGATCTTTCAGCAGCCCGTCTTGAAAACTCATTTATGTAGCCAGTAGGGTGACCATATCTTTATGGAAGGAGTTCCTGTTTCAGCAGGTGTCATTTGTATATATGGAGAACCTGGTGAAATTCCCTCTTCGTCGCAACAGTTAAAGCTGCAGGAGCTATACTAGAGTGACCAGATCTAAAAGAGGGCAGAGCACCTGCAGCTTTAACTGTTGTGATGAAGAGGGAATTTCCCCAGATCCCTCATATATACAAATGACACCTGCTGAAATTCCCTTTTCAATACAACTGCAGGAGCCCTGTCCTCCTTTTCATAGGGTCACCCTAGTACCCAGGCTTTTTTTGTGTTTAATTCTGATAATTGGGATTTGATTTTAAATTGCCCTGGTTCTTTATGGCTATATTTTACTATTTGGATGTTTAGTTTTATTATTTTAATGTTATATGTTTTAGATTGTTTACTTGTTATATGTTCTTTGTACACCACTTTAGCATGTTTTATGAAAGGGGGTATAAGAATGTTTAAATAAAAAATAAATAACATTCATATTAGGATGAGAGAGAAAAGTTAGGCATAAAACCTGGATGTGTGACATCTGAAATATAGCTAAAGATTGGCAAAACATTCACACAAAGAAGATAGAAAGATAGCTGCATATGTAGATCTTCGAAATTTAGATAGCTCTTTCTGCTGTACAACTAGATTCATTTAATCAATGTGTACAGGTTAGCCTATGGAAAATATCTCTGATTTGAGAATCTGAGCTTAAACTACATCATAATAAAACAAAAACTCATTTAAAAAAGGTTCAAATATTTAAAATAAAAGCAAAGAGTGAACAAAATAACAGCAGCACAGTCATGCAGGGAGGCATGGGTAAAGGGATGATTCTTTAACAGGCATCTAAAACATCACAGTTTGCACCTCACCAGGGGTCAGGAGTTTCCGTAAAGTGGGTATTACCATGGGGAAGGCGTAACTTGTAGATTGACACCAGATGAGAAATTGCAGGTCACAGTACAAGTAGCAAGGCTGCCTCCGATGAGTTGAGCACGGTTAAATATTGGGGAAGGTGATGTGCCAGGTAACCTGTCCCAAGTGATTCAGGGATTTATATGTTAACAATAAAACTTTAAACCTGGCTCAGTAGCTGATGGGTAGACAGACAGACAGACAGATGAACAGTTCATAGATATAGACAGTTGGCTATAATTACCTACAGGCTATTGCATCTAAACTTTGAAGACCTAGCATTTCATTATTCTAGGGCTGGCTTTGTACTACTTCTATTCTCTAACAGTCCAAGACCCCCCGATTGGTAGAAAAATCTAATATGGGGCATTTTTATGCTTAATGGCTGAAATTCATAATGGAAGACATCTCTGGCACCCAGTTGCCAAACCACACACAGGACAGAAAGTTGGCCTGTAGTATTATCATTCTCTATACACATATGTGAACCAGGCTTGGATTTGGAAGAGGATCTCCACATACAGAATTGTGTAGAGGATAGACTGTGCTCACAAGTAAGTCCTAGATGTATCTAACTGATTTTCCTGTGCCAGTTAATGTCCATTTGTCTCTTCTTTGGCAAAGGAGCTCTTCTACTATGATCAACCAGAATGAAGCTAAAAGCTTGATGAGAAAGGCAGTTAACGGAGATCATACATACACCGGTTTGTTTTTAGTAATTAGGCACAGTGTTAATAGAAACATCTACTTTAAGCAAGAGTTGCTTGTTTGCACAAACAGAGGGGCCATATGTTCTTGTGGGTGTGGAGGGGTGTTGATAACAAAACTAGAAACTTCATGGGGGGCTTGTGTGTGTGTGCATGCAATGTTTCATAGTTGCTCTCTACTCCTTGAGATGTTAACTTCTGAACAGTAGTCTTCAGTTTCTGTTTTAAATTTCTTTCCTCAATAAAAAATGTGCTAAAGTGATTAAAAATAGGCAAGGAAGTATACACAAGCAGATGCCCTCAGAATTTTTTGTTTTTTGTTTGACTTGATTGCTAAAATCAGAAAATTAAAATCAGTACTGTGGAAATGAAGGAGGACTCAGATGTTGTAGCTACCTAATTCAAAGGTTGTAATTTTATAGGTTACCTGTAAAACAAAATCCTGGATCCACTCAGGATTCTTTCTGGATTGTGACAGCAATTGGCTACAACAGAGAAACATTTTTCTCATTTCATTTGAAATGAAATGAAATTTATTTTCCATGAGACATGTGATAAAGCTAAAAATGAGTAGCAACATTGTACAATATTGTATAAATAAGTAAACATAGTAGGAATGGATTTCAGATTCAGCAGAATCCCAAACTGAACTGGACTGAGTAGAACAGATTGGAGCCATGTCCGAATCAATGTAGGACTCCTCTGAAGCAAACCGAGTCTGAACACTCCTGAAGATTCAGGATTCAGAAGGACACGGAGAAACAGCATATCTTCAAAAACTGGTACATTTCTCTCCAGGTTTATAGCACTACTGCTATAAAGCAGTAGTGTAGATCCTGTAGTGCATTTCAATACCGCTATAAAGCAGTAGTGTGGCTCCTGCCTTTTATATACCACTTTCATACCACTTTCATAGTGGAATATCCTGCGTGGTGAAGATGAGCCCTACATCTATCATCCACTCAGTCCTATTGCATTTTTGTGCAAAAACAGTCTTATACTGTTTTTCATTCATCATAACTTCTTAGCCCCTACACCTATCCTTCTGAAATTTTGCATGTTTCTTGGCTAGGGAAACCTCTATGACATATGCCATTTCCATACAAATGGGGAAATGAAATAATTTGCAACCCCCTCAAAAAATTCTTCTTTTCCAAACAAAAAAAAACTGGACCTAGCATTTTGAAAATTTACAGTTTTACTACCATTTTTATATATTGCCCACAAAAACATAGATTTGTGCTTAGCTATGGAGGCAAATTTTAGAGATATGTGGCATATTTTTATTAGAAGAACAGTAAATTTCACATGTGAGTTCTTTAAAATCTCTTTGGTACTTGTTGATTTGTTTTTTTGTTTTTTTATTGACAATCCCAGAATTCCATCTCTTGTCGCCACTGTTTCATCAATTCTTTAAATTCCCTTCCTCAAAATGTCAGTTCAGGCAGCTGAGGGCATTTTCTCTATATTAGGGTGACCACATGAAAAGGAGGACAGGGCTGCTGTATCTTTAACAGGTGTACTGAAAAGGGAATTTCAGCAGATGTCATTTGTATATATGGGGAATCTGGGGAAATTTCCTCTTCATCACAGCAGTGAAAGCTGCAAGTGCCCTGCCCTCTTTTAAATCTGGTCACTCTAGTATAGCTCCTGCAGCTTTCACTGTTGTGATGAAGAGGGAATTTCCCCAGATTCCCCATATATAAAAACGACACCGCTGAAATTCCCTTTTCTATGCAACTGTTAAAGATACAGGAGCCCTGTCCTCCTTTTCATATGGCCACCCTAATGTCATACATTCAGTTCCCTATGTTACACCCTAAATCCAGGGCCCCTTGACTCCATTTCTGCATATTATTGGTGCTGACATGCACTACAGCTGTTGACTCCTCCCAGGCACTATTTATCACAACTTCTCTCTCTCCCTCACTCTCTCTTTCTCTCTCTCTCTCCTAGGACCAAGTAGAATGACTTCCAAATGAGGAAGGCTGAATAAGGTCACTGCTTCTTTAGACACTAAAAAGACCTACAAGTTCCAGCCATCATTGTTGGCATGACCACGCTGGGAGTTGTAGGACTTATTTCTGTCTAAACATGCCTAGGGCTACAGCCTAAAAGATCTGTAAGTTACTTGTCTTCCTGCTTCTTGGGCTGCCTACTACTTTCCGGTCTTTCATTTGCAAATCTGACACCTTCGCAAGTTCGGTGCAAAGAGATGATGCACAGAACTCACTCTGCCTTGTTTAAATCTTGATTTCAAAATTAGAACATGGCTTACCAGAAGAACGATGAGATGCTCAAACCCATTTCTAATCCATCCACATACATCAATCCCATCAAAATGAAGATATTATCTGACCCATCCATCCACATACATCAATCCCATCAAAATGAAGATATTATCTGACCCATTTCATCTCGTGCGCAAATGGATAGTGGCAGATAGTTGGAGTATTTTTAGTAAAGGCCTCCTTCCTCATTTTTGTTTTGCAAACCATTCCAGCCGTTTTCCAAACCAACTTGGCTTTGAGTCGCTGTGGTAGTAATGGCTATGACCATTATTCTCAGCAATTGCACTGAAGATTAAAGGAACCCTAAAACTCTTAGAATGATAGATTTACTTGCTTAAGGGAGGGGGAAACCACATAAAACTCTGTTTTGAAGAGCACAATTTTTTAATATTTTACCTTTCTTGTGCTAACCATTTTATTTGACTGAGAGAGATGCTATCTCAAGGCAACAGATGTGAAGTGCTAACAAATGGAATCCGTCTCAGAAGCCCTCTAATCTAAATGTTTTGTTAATGTATAAATGCCATATGCTGAATGGATTTTCCCCCTTCCAGGCTACTTTAAAAAAAAATCCTACTCTTTTCATAAAGCTCTCTAGTGAGAGATGGTAAGATAGGTAAACGTGTCACCACTGACCACATTGCTCTAAGGCTGAACGCTTGCATCAGTCCTGAAAGTTACCCGAAAAGGCAGGAGGGAAGAGGAGGTCATGCAAAAGACACTGCATAAAGGCAAAGAACATTTTCTATACCATCTTGATGCACAAGCCAATTCACATATGGAAACATTTATTTTACTCACAAAAATATGTTTCGTTTTTGTAAGCGAAGGCCCAAATAAAACTTTTGCATTGACTCACTTAGCGTCATGTCAGATTGGCTCAAAATGCAATTTATATGAAGAGTGGTAATAAATTGATAGTTTTTCTTTCATGTTCTAAATGTGTAAGGTAGGATCAAGATCCAACAGATGTGTATCTGGGGGGAAATATGAAGAAGCTTTGTTTTGTTTTTAAAAATATATTATTGATTTAAATACACACACACACACACACAAAGAGAGAGAGAGAGAGAGAGTCCTTGGTAATAGAATGGATGAAATACAAAGTGAACAATTGCATAATTATGTGAACAGCCGTTGCTGAATTCAGAAATACTCTACCCTTCCCTTCCATCCGGTGCATTTTTCTCATCTAAGAAAAACATGTGCCAATTGGACCATACCAGTGTTGTCATAATTCATCCTGTGTGAGCAGTCACATACTTAATGTTTTCAAATGCATAGCAATGAAATGAATGTATCCACATTATATAATACATAAATATCTACTGGCATATATTTCATGAAATAAATTTATTTTATTAAATAAAAAATATGCTATCTATTATACTATAGCAGTTCAACCATGGATGATTAAGATCTCTATTGCAGCTCAGGAAAAGAAATCCAGTGGATCCCAGTAAATATATGATCAAGCACTCATCCAGCAAGATACCTTCACAACTTCTTTTCAGTAGGCGAGCTCTTGATAATCACATGCTTTTGATAGAAAGTCCTTCTAGGATTTTGCAATCAATTGTCCAGAAAGGCAAAATATCAAATATGTATAAAATACGGCATGATTCTATTGTATATACAAATCAGGGACATGCACTGCAATATTTGTCAAAGATTTTCCTTGGTTTATGGAAAAGAGACCTAAATATAATGTGTTATTATGAAGACCCATAAAGAAAACCTCTGGGCCAGATCTACACTACTGCTTTAAAGCACTTTAAACCACTTTATAACAGTTTTGACAACTGTTGGGGCCTAGGACACACTCCATATACAGTTATCAAAATTGTAATAAAGCGCTTTAAAGCAGTAGTGTAGATCCAGCCCTGGTGCCAATGAATTCCACCTATATTTTTTGTCTGTAAAGTAAATGGGGAGGGAGAGGAAATGTTACTTACTTGCCTAGGAATAAGTACCATTGAACTCAATGAGTCTTACTTCTGAATAGACATGCATAAGATTGCACTGTGAATGTATGACTCCTCTCAACAACTAGATTAAATTAGATGTATTTGGTTTTTTGTCATTGTAAATTAAAAGAAAGGAAGGAAGAATGTCCAAGTGGGGGCAATTGCTACAACACCAGGTAAGTCATCAAATTAAAGCATTCTTCCCCCTGCTCTTCAGCCGAAAAGGCTTCCAGAGTTGTCTACAGATCAGGCTTGCCTTCTAAAAGGCCATCTAAAAAAACACAAAAGGAAAAGGGGGTAGAGAAGAAGGAGAGAAAAAACCCAAGGACAAGTTCTAAAAGATGATAATGATAATGATGATGATGATGATGATGATTTATTTATTTATTTATTTATTACAGTTTTATACCGCCCAATAGCCGAAGCTCTCTGGGCGGTTCACAAAAATTAAAACCACGAAAAACATCCAACAGGTTAAAAACACAATTACGAAATACAGTATAAAAAGCGCAACCAGGATAAAACCACGCAGCAAAGTTGATTATAAGATTAAAATACAGAGTTAGAACAGTAAAATTTAAATTTAAGTTAAAATTAAGTGTTAAAATACTGAGTGAATAAAAAGGTCTTCAGCTGGCGACGAAAGCAGTACAGTGTAGGCGCCAGGCGGACCTCTCTGGGGAGCTCGTTCCACAACCGGGGTGCCACAGCAGAGAAAGCCCTCCTCCTAGTAGCCACCTGCCTCACTTCCTTTGGCAGGGGCTCACGGAGAAGGGCCCCTGTAGATGATCTTAAGGTCCGGGTAGGTACATATGGGAGGAGGCGTTCCTTCAGATAACCTGGCCCCAAACCGTTTAGGGCTTTAAATGTCAATACCAGCACTTTGAATTGGGCCCGGACCTGGACTGGCTAATGATTACTATCTCATGATTAGAAATGATGATTACTATCTCATTTCTATACTGCCCCATAGCTGGGACTATGATAGAAATTAAAATGTAATTGTTGGACAGTCTTAATAAGTATTCATACATGAGGTCCTAAATGTTGTTGTTGTTGTTGTCTTTACAAAGACACTTATGAAGTCAGACAACATCCTGTGGACTAGTTTCAGGAGGGCTGGCAGGTGCCACTGCCCTATAACCAACAGGTGATGAAATTGCCCTACAATAATCCATCATCTTTGGCCAATGGTCCAGTCTGTGTTGGTCAATGGTCCATTGGTCAATGGTCCATTTGGCCAATGGTCCATTGATTGTGTTCCCACAACAACAACAACAACAAGGCACTCAATGCACATAAAAGAGTTAGACGTTAAGAAGAAACATTCCAGTTGAACCTTCTTCTGGACCTTCTAAGTTTCAGTGTGCAGGTTTGTTATTGTCAGAGGAGGATTTTCAAACATGTGAACTTCCACTTTGCCTGAGGTCTTAAGTGCTATAGAACATGTTTGTTTAGCACATGGTGGGTTTTTTTTTTTTTTAAAAAAAAAATAGGTTTATTAAGGCTGGACTTAATAATGATCTATGAATGTGGCTGGGATGTTTTCCAGAATCTTACTAGTATTCCACTTAACTGATGCCTCCCGCTTGTAGGCAAGTCATCTGTTGACAGATACCAGCTAACATATATTATGCTGTAGAACAATTTTCCCCAAACAGCACCCTCTGGATGTGTTTGGCTGCAAGTTCCATCATCCCTGAGGGTCATGCTGGGATGATAGGCATTGTAGTCCAACACATCTGGAGCACACTGAGTTGAGGAAGCCAGCTGTAGAATGTGTTCATCCAACTCATAGATACTGATAATCTTGCATCTTGCTCATATGGGTAATAGAATGCAAAATGTCTTGGTAGTTGATCCCCCCCCTCTCTTTTTCTTTCCACTTTCAGATGCTCAGGATATCTATTCCCCAAAGAAATGGGTTGAATTTATTAGCATAAATATCTCCAGGCTATCAAAAAACCTTCCTTTTATATAGGTTATGTAGCACTACACTTTCCCCTCCCTGCATTTAAGACTTTAAGAATTTTATTTTAATTCTTGATCTTCCCACCTACAGTGTTAATTACACTTTGATAAGCTGTGGAGTAAGGTGGGAAGATGAAGTGTAAAGAGCTAGAATTCCCTCTACACACACACACACAGACAGAGAGAGAGAGAGAGAGAGAGTAAAGATTGCTCAGAACAAATCAGAATAAACACTGGAAGCCCAACTAGTTCTGCTGAGATAGCATCAAAGGGTTGCGATAGAAGGAGCTGTAAGCTTGTAGGTCTCCTATGACAGATCCAGAAAAGGTAGCTGAAAATAGGGATGGGAAGAATTTTGTTCAGTTTACAATTTGATACAAATGCATGCACATGAGCCCAATGTAGACATTTGGCTGCATAAGGCTAAAAAATGCAAGGGACATGGTTGGCAACATAAGTCCCCGTCCCCAAAACAACAACAACATACCTGCACCCCAGGCTGGCTTCTAAATCTTGATGCTAAACACACAAAGATGTGCAAAGGGTTCTGTTAGAGCATTCGGTTAGGTGTCCCATTGTGGGAGCTCTATAAGTGCATTCAGCTGAATGCACTTAACAGAACCCTTAAATGATCTCCGAGCTCCATATACAAAGGGGGCAGGTCTCACTTTGACATTTTACTGTTAGTTATATATAAGGTAAGTATTTGTAACATGTTAATGACTATTGCTATTTAGGATGTAAGTGCTGTTTGGACTTTGGATGGTAAGTGGTTAATGCTGTTGGGAGGGGGAGCAAGTGAAATCAATGTGAAGTGAATGCTGATTGGATGGTGGTTCAAAGGTTTTGATTGGCAGTTAGAGGGAGGAGTTAGAAAAGAGCAGTAGAGTGTATGTGGAGAGAGTGAGAAGAAAGAGTCTGGGTTTCTTGAAGTACCTGAGGTACAGTGCAGTATTCTGTAGTGGCAGTGGTGAAGGACAAGGGTGAATAGAGACTGCTGGGCTGGTTGCTGTGAGACCAGAAAAGGGTCAGTGTGTCACAGAGTCAGTGAACAGTATTCCAATGAGTGGACCGCAGCTGGGATCCTTTAATTATAGGAAGAAATAAAGGAAGACCTAAGGGGGTTGTCACACTCATGCCCATGTCCCCTTCACACTGTAGCCCTAGTCATCTGCAGATGGCTACGGTGTGACCCTCTGTCCACTTCCAAACAGTGAGATGTGCTATGGACATTGTATTTAGCCCAGTTTGATTTCCTTTCATGGGAGGGATCACCGGAGGTGTATGGCATTTTGTAATGCATGGATTTATGTACCGAAATACAGATGAAGGCAGAACTCCTACCAACAGTGAGTTCCATTTCCCCACTTCAAATCTTCAGGGTGACACTTCTGCATCCCCTGATGCTGTTAACTTGCAGAGCTTCAGAAACCCAGCTCAGCCCTCTCTGTGTAGTCTCTCAGCTGGTCTTACTTCTTAATTCAAGAAAACTGAATTTTCTTTTGTTTCTTTTCACACAGAGATCTGAATTTCACCATCCTTAACTAAGGCGGTGGGGAAGGTATGTCTCGACCCCTCTTCTCTGAACAGAGGATAAGGCTGTCGATAGCTACTCGTCTGGATGGCTAGGCGCTCTCTCTAGGATCAGAGGCAGTATGCTCATGTGCACCGGTTGCTGAAAAACATGTCTGGGAGGGTGTGCTGTTACACTCATGTCCTACTTATGGGTTTCCCACTGGCCACTGTGTGAACAGAATGCTGGACTAGATGGACCAAAAAGTCACCCTCTATGAGTAGAAGGTGATGGACATGCGTGAAGAGGAGGGCTTGCATGCTTCCTCTCTTCACACATTTACTATACACCAAGATGTAGAATGCCTGAATAAGACTATTGTGTATAAATTACGAAGAGGATGTTGCTGAAGGTAGCCAACTGGTTATTTGATGCAACTACAAAGATTTGGTGTGTGTTTTCCCTATTAAAGAAAGAAAAACCCTCCGCCACCTCATCTTTAATGGTAAAGGCCTTGAAAGTTCTAAGGATTCACCTGCCCCCAAAAGTTCCCTTCATGAAAGATGAACAGTCCAACTAGTGTTGCATTTGGTCCAACCCCTAACATCAAGGGTAGGCAAGGTCACAGGGCCAGGGCCAGACTATCTTGTGCCCTAAGCAAGGTGAGCTACTTTCACATGCACACACATCCCCAAAAATGCCAGCTTTGATTTTTAAGAACATGTTTCCTAGAAAAAATAAGAAGCACAAAACTTGAAACTGCTAAATTTATTTTAAAGTGCAAGAAATATGTCATGCCAATTATAGCAAACAAATTGGAAAGGAACGTCTATGGGTCTAAAATGCATTATTTAATAGGAATATCACCTCCAAATCATCCCCCCAACTCACACGTGCACGCGCACACACACTCAGCATCATTCACTCCAAACAAACACACTCATGAACAGATGCATTCACTCAAAGATCATATTCTCCATACATATTCTCTCTCTCTCTCTCTCTCTCTCTCTCACACACACACACACACACACACACACACACACACACACACACCTACCCCTACCTCAGTCTTACCTTAATCGCTTCTTCTCTTTCTTCTTCTCCACCTCCTGGTGCTTGCTGCTTGCTTCTTCTTGCTGCTGCTGCTTCTTCTTCTTCTTCCCCCTCTTCTTCAGCACTGGGGGGTGCTGGAGGACCAGCCGCTCGCGACACCGAGCAAACTGAGCCCCGCCCCCTGCCTTGCGTCACCCTCATGCTGACGAGATGGTGCGCCACACCCGCCCAGCTGAAACGAAGCCAGGGACGCTGGGGGGGCTCCACGTTTGGGCTTCCGGGTATGTTCCAGAAGTCCGAATGAGGAGCCGCCCACCCCCCACTCCAGCGTCCCTGGCTTCACTTTGGCTCGCCCGCCCAGGCCCAGCTGAATCCTTGGTCTGAACCGGCTCACAGCCAACGCTTGAGTGCTGTACTGTGCCCGGCGCCCCTCTTAGCTTGGCGCTCTAGGCGGCTGCCTGAGTGGCCTCTAATGGTAGCGCCAGCCCTGCATGGTCATGTACCTCCCAAGGGCCCACATCCCAGCAAGGGCCCAATGAGAAGACCCCCTTGGACTTGCTCAACCTCTACGTCATTGCAACCTAGAGCTGTGCTGAATCCTGGCCCCTATAGGGGGGACTTTTTTTTCTCCCTGCAAAAGAGAAACCCTGGCTGTCTCCCTGTATTATTTTTTTCATGACTCTTTTACAGGGAAGTGGAGAATTTCAGAGAAATTTCTCCTTGGGGAGAGAGACAGGGTTTTTACATACCCTTCAGTGTAGCCGGTAATTGATATTCTTTTAATTTTTATTTAAAAAAAAAAAAAAAAACACCGCCTGGCACTTGGAAGAGCCTGGCAGTTCTTCCCAAATGCCTACTGGAGATCATGTGACTTTGTCCTCTCCAATAGGCATTCAAGAAGAACTCCTGGGCTCCTGCACGTGCCGGGGGTGTTTAAAAAAAACAAAAATGAGCCAGCAAACAAACTAACAAAAACAAATAGAAAGAAGACCCCTCAAAACTGCTTACACTTACAAAGGTATGTGGGAAATTCTCCAAAATTCTCACTTCTCCAAGCCTCTTTTGCCAGAGTTTTCATATTTCACACGCTCATGAAATGGCAAAAATGGAAGGATCAGAATTTTCAGCACAACACCATTGCAACCTGGTTGTTCACCTGTTTCTCACTCTGGCCCAAACTATGTTAGAGGCGAGAAGCAGCAGCTGTAGCAGATGCCCCGGCCTCCTTGCTCACTGGCTCACTGCCTGTCAAGCAAGCAAAGGGTAGCAATGATGGGAGAGAGGAGGAGGAGCGATAGCAGATGGCGACAATGGGGGTGAGAAGATAGACTTCCTGGGGTAAGGAGGCTATTGAGGGTGCTTCACCCACGAGCCCTTGAAAACCTGGAGCCGGCCGACTGCGATTTGAAGAACCTGGCTTTTTCAAAAGCTAGTAACTACAGCTTCCTGGTTCTGACAAAATGGGAAATGATGGTTAATTGGGAACTTCAGCACTGCATTCAGGCATCCCATGAAGGGAAGAGAGAAGGAAGTTAGTGGGCAAAAGGAGAGCCTTGTCTTACTATGCTGAGATAGGATCATCCAAACTGGGTCACATCCTAAAAACCTATCTTTTTAAATAAACCTTCCCTGGACTGTAAATTATTCTGGTTTTATGCAATTTTAAAGTTTTAATCTGGATTTTATGGTTTTAGATGTAAACTGCCCAGAGAGCTTAGGCTGTTAGGCAGTATAAATATTAAATAAATAAATAAATACAACATTGAAATGTCTGGAAATTCCGCCTATCTAACAGCAATAACATGTATTCCAATATAGAGAACCATTTAGGGCATGTTTAGATGGGAAAAAGTCCTACATGCTGGCTGTGAAATGCTGGGAAGTGGAAGATTTTTTTTATTTATTTTTGGTCTAAACGTGCATAGGATTGCATCCTTAATTGCTTAACAAAGAACTTGAAACCTGCCCGGTTTCATAACACCAAGAGATCTGGAAAAGTAATTGGAGCTCAAACATCTGTTTTTGGTTTCCTGAACTTTTGATGGCAAAACTGTTATTTTTAGAATTTTACAAATCTTATAGACATCCTGCCAACATTTTTATTCTAACAGAATTGCCTGTATCTCTTTGTCCTAATGCAAACCTTTTACACAGTTGTCCCCATTGCTCTGTTAGGGTGCTTTTAAAACCGACACTATGTCCCCAAAGTTTACATAAAATGTGTTGACAAAACACATTTAGTTTTTCTAAGACAGAGTGATGATTTGTTGTGAGTAAGTGGATGGTTTCTCTTCTGCATTAAATGGTGTGTACTGCCACCTTTCCCACCATCTAATTCTTGCTTTCCAGATGTAGAAAAAGATGGCTAAAGTAAGCTAAAGAACATCTGTTTTCAGCATAACTTCTAATGACAGAATCTCCTGTTCTGTAATGAAAAACTGGCAATTTCTCCATCTCTCACCAGCTTTGTTGACATTTTAATGCGCTTTAGAGATTATTTGTCCTACATTCTTTGCGAGTGTGTTTTAACTTCATCACATTCCAGATTTTCTTTGCAAGTGGACTCAAGATTATCAGACTATGCCTGCATACTCTGGTCACAAACTACTATGCATTGGATCCAGACCCAATCATACTTCGAATAGACTCACTGAAATCAATGGAACTTAAGTTAGCTTTGGCTAACTTAAATCTCATTTTTCAATAGTGTTATTCAAAGTTTGAATAAATCTGGATCCAAACAAATGTATATTATGTCTGTGTACTATTCTCAGGAAATTGATTATTTCAAATACATGGAGGTGGTGATGGAACTCAGCTAATTTTAATACTTATAATACAATAGACAATAATAAATGTACCAGGGCCACATCTATACGGCCGCTTTACAGCGATGTAACTGTGCAGATTCACGCAATCTGTTACATGATGCAGCCATCCATTCGCGGCGGTGGCTTTTCCCCGCGATGATGAGTATATTAGCAGCCGCGTTTTACCGTGACTTTTAGGTTAGGGTTTGACTTTGCATCACATTATGCTTATGTGTCCTTGGGGGAGTTAAGTTGCATTTTGACATGTGGGCGTTGCTTTGAAGTGATTGGCCAATTTCCCGCCTTCCCACCTATCAGCTGCCTTGTTCCTTCCCGCCGTTTTCACTTTAAATTTGACAGCAAAGACGGTGAACGGGCAGCGAGCGAGCCTCCCTACACACACTCATGCTTTATCTGCCCCCCTCCCACATGAGTTGCTTACCCATCTTGTTTTAAAAAAATGCTCAAACTCTCCTCATACCCTCGAGGAGAATGAAAGCAGGAAGTGGGCAGGAAGAAGGGGTGATTGCTCACTCCTGGAGGGGAGACGGCTTCTCCCCTCTCCACCTCCCCTTTTCTCCCCTCAGCCTTCTCGGCTCACTTAATGAACCCTCTTGACTGCTGACCCCATGGAAGCAGCCGCTTCCCCCCACTCTTCTTGTTCCTAAGCACATAAACGAGCCCTCACAAGTCTCACCACAAACCTACGAGCTCCGCACCTTTCCCTCCCCCCTTTTTTTTTCTTGTTTCCACTCCCTCTCCTTTCACCCATATGAATATGCGGATCTCCGCATATAGAATTTATTGTTTTCCCCATCCCTCCTCCATTGCCCAGCATCAAGTACACTAAATATCTATATAAATAAAAATGTAAATGTTCGTTCAAAACAGACATTATATCTCCGAAAGTTCTTCACCGATTGCTTTGAAATTTTGACACAATGTTGCATTCGAATACGCGAGTGTTGTTATGTAACTATGTTCTATATGGGGTCAAAAGTTTGTCTTAAAATTGAAGAAGTAGGCCTCCTAAAAACCAGTCCTGCTGATCATTGTGACATCGCCAACCAGTAGGCCAATCCACTGCCTCTGCCTCCTCTCCTATTTGCCTGTTCTCTCCTATTTGCTCTTATAGCTCATTGTGACATCGCCAACCAGTAGGCCAATCCACTGCCTCTGCCTTCTCTTCTATTTGCATGTTCTCTCCTATTTGCTCTTATAGGTCATTGTGACATCGCCAACCAGTAGGCCAATCCACTGCCTCTGCCTCCTCTCCTATTTGCATGTTCTCTCACAATTGGCTGAGTGAATATAGATGTCACACCTGTGACAGTTACACGTTCTGAAGAAAGGTAACTGCCAGGAGTTTCCACTAACCTCCTCACCGTAAAAACATCCTTTTTTAAAAACCAAACAGCAGGCCAATCCACTGCCTCTGCCTCCTCTCCTATTTGCATGTTCTCTCACAAAACTTTGCAATGGCACGCGGCTTGCAGTAAAAAAATTACTGAGCAACATCATAGAAGGAACAATCTTGACAGGACCTTTCAAAGGCGAAGATGTCCTCATTCCTCGCATTCCTATGATTCCAACAGATATGCCATTTCAATTTAAGAGATTGCAATTCCCAATTCGATTGGCGTTTGCAATCACCATCAACAAAGCTGAGGGCCAATCTTTAGAATTGTGCGGTTTAGATCTAGACACAGATTGCTTCTCACATGCACAATTATATGTTGCGTGTTCTAGAGTTGGCAAACCAGACAATCTCTATATCTACACAGACAATGGAACAACTAAAAATATTGTATATCCACAAGCATTGTGAAATTAAACATATTAGAAACATCCGCTTTGTATTTTCTTTCTTTTCAATTTAACCAGACTGAGCCACAGCAACGCGTGGCAGGGTACAGCTAATATATATATATATATATATATATATATATATATATATATATCTGTTGCTGCTGCACTGTCGTGATGCTCATTTACTAATTCGAATCAGCTAAAAATCGGCTTAAAATTTAATGAGAAGCAATTCCGCTGTTGTATAGATGAGGGCCAGGTTTGCTTTAGTTAAGCACTTCAAAGAGTCTGCTTATTCATGGTAAATTGATATGCCAAATGGGTGATGAATACACTTTAATCTAAGAACTAAATTGTTCTTATATTAACAGATTAATATAATTAATCTGTTAAATAATGTAATATAATATACAGATTAGGTAGGCAGGCCACAGTGTCAACTTCCCAATATCCTTGGGAAAACTAATTTCTCACCCTGACCATATGTTTTCTCTGAAATAAGCCCTATTGATTTTGATGGAGCCACCTATGAGAAATCCATATGGTTCACCTCTTAGCAGTGTTCTCATCAGGGGGGCGGGGGAATACACATATCCCTTACCTTGGTTAACATTACTTCACTGGAATCTTACTATTTCCATCAAATATGTTTTTGATGGCCAAATGTACAGATAGGGCCAGCATGACCAATAGACAGGGTGGGGTGACTGCTTCAGGAGATGTGCTGGAGGGCAGCAATTATAGCCACCCACTTTTTCTTTCCTGTTGGAGGTCAGAGCTGTATATACCACATAGCCTGTCCTGGTCCCCCCATAAACTAGTTTGCTACCTCAGGTGTGATCATGGATGCCATCCCAGTGGTGTAGCGGTTAGAGTACTGGACTGGGACTCAGGAGATTCAGGTTCGACTCCCCATATTGCCATGAAGCTCACTTTGGGCCAATCATTGACTCTCAGAGTAACCTATGTAACAGGGTTGTTGTGATGATACAATGGAGAGGAGGAGAATTATGTAAGCCACCTTGGGTTTCTTGGAAGAAAAGGGGTGAGATATAAATGTAATAATTAAATTAATAAACTCCCAGCCCACTCAGTTTCTTTATGTCATCTGGGAATGGGGCACCATCTTCTCTTTGGCTTCAGGCAGTAAAATGCCTTGGGCCAATCCTGAGTGCAAAATTGAACGTGCTGGGCTGAGTCATTTGCAACCTTGCTACTGACCTCACTGCTTTGACCATCCTTCATTTTAGGCATCTAGCCATTTTTGTTCCATCTTCCAGAATCTCTTTATGAATCCATTTCCTCAATGTACCCCTTATATCAGTTCAGCTGTTTGTGAATGATCAAACTGATAAGCCATAAACCACTTCCAAGTCCTATTAATTATCAGAGCCTTCAGAGGAAGAGCTGCTTTGTGGATTCCATTAATGCACCTTCTTTTAACACAAACCTTTAAGAAAGGGAAGATGTTCAAGGTAGACCTATTGTGTTAGAGGGTGTTGCAGTACGACAGCGAAACATAGCTTATGGGATTCAACGCTCATCCTCAAAAGCTCAAATGCACACAATTGCTTTCAAGATCAGGGTATTAGTAATGATTTCATTAATATGAACAGTGACTGACTGCACATGCAAATAAAAGACTTCAGGCTTGTTTCTATTAGGGGAAAACTCCAATATAGCTTATAGTGATCAAGGGCAGAAACTGGCTTACATTTCCGCTGATTCTCCTGCATGCCATTTATTTATTACATTTATATCCCACCATTTTTCCTCCTTCCATGATCCTCTACCTCTCCATTTTATCCTCACAACAACCCTGTGAGGTAGGTTAGGCTGAGAGTCAGTGGCTGCCCCAAAGTCACTCAGTGAACTTCATGGCCAAGTGGGGACTAGAACCCCAGTCTCCCGAGTCTCAGTCCAACACTCTAACCACTAGGCCAGTCTGAGCCAGTCACAGACTCTCAGCCCAACCGACCTCACAGGGTTGTTGATGTGAGACTAAAATAGAGAGGAAGGGGAGGACTATATATGCTGCCTTGGGTTCCTTGGAGGAAAAGAAGGTGGGATATAAGTGTAATAAATAAATAAATAAATAAATAATATTAATTGTGTGTGTTACATTTATTTTGAACGTACAGAATTAATATAGCACTAGAAGGAAAGTGTAGTAATTCCACATGAAAAATATGGTTGCAGGCTCCAGACACCAAACTCTTGCTAGCCCAGAGGAAGGTATTCCTTAGGTTTCTATTGGGGTTCTTGTTACGTTCCTTAGAGGGTTATTTTTATGGAGAAACAGAGAGATCAATGAAAACCAGCACCATTTGCAAACCAGAATTTCAAATCTTAATATGGAAGTGCAGGAGATGTTACCGTTAAAGATGATGAAGTTGTGGTTGATTAACAGCCTTTTCATAAACACATTGGCACACACTTTTTTTTTTAATTATCTCAGACTGCAAATGAGCATCCCCCGTTTTGCTCTCATATTTTCTCAGCCTGCAAAGTGCATTCTCACTTCCAGATTTCAGCGAGGAGTGAAAAATGACAGAATTTGTAATGAGAGAGTGAACAACATGCCATCAACACCCTTTCGCCAGTAAAAATGGCATCACATCAGACTCTTAAATCATATCTCTGCCACACCTTTGGGCATCCGCGATTCTGTTGGAGCCCTCAAAATCTGCTACGTCTATCACCAGGTGCAGCCTTTGAACGTTGAAATGCTATCTGCCATGCTGGTTGGCATGGCAACAGTTGTCAAATCATCCCTTGATAATGTTCTTTAATTGATTGTATAAATTATTTCTGAGCTCTGCTATTGCAAAAATGATTTTCCGCGTTTCTTAAGTGAGTGGCTCAGACCAGCTGCACTTTAAAAATGCATTGCATTTACTGACCTTAGCTGGGAAACTGACCCTCTTACAAGGTTAGATGTCTTGGATAAAGCAGAAAACGTTAAGCATTAAGAGCAGGGTGGGAATTCAGAGCTGTGGCAAAGGTAATTACTACTCCAAGTGTTTGTTAACTGCCCTTCAAACAGACAAAGCTTCACTCCCCGCTGTGCACATAAACGTACATGAAAAGATTACATGTCCGATCATTCACACATCTTAAATATCACCGTCAACGTGATCTTGTTCTAACAATCAATATCATATTTTCAAAGCCTTCAGGTTCCACAGGGACCCCATTAAAGAAAAACATTGGCTCATTCTTATTCATTCTTAGGATAACGGTGTGCAAAACAACCCCCCTAATGCTGTACGCATTCATGCCATATATGTTCTCTTCATCATCTGAAGTGGGAGCATTATTTTGGAGAAGGGCTGAAGGGCTAAATTCAAGGTCACATGAGCTTCGCTTCACCTCCTCCCCCCTGCAGCACCTGCATGTCCCCAAAATCTGCTCTGGAGGGTCCCCCAAACCTCTGGAACAGATTTGGGGGGCATGCAGGGAGCAGCAGGGGGGAGATGAAATTCATTCTCGCAGTTGTACTGGTGAAAGGATACTATTGGTTACAATCCATACTCAGTGGTAGAGTTTCCCCCATTTCTGGTGTAGAGGTTCATAACACACTTGAGGTGATTCCACCCACCCATCCCATATCAGTAAAATCTTTTCATTGCACTGGCTTAGAGAAAACGTCCAAATCCATATAGTGAGCCAATAGGCATGAATGCCTTACGTAGAGCCACCGCGTGCAGCCAGTATCAAATGGATGTTGCCCAACCTGCAGCTACATAAGACAGCAGTACGCTTGAACCATCCAATAACTGTGGAAATATTCATCAGATTAACCTTCATAGTGTAATCCTTTACATATCTACTCAGAAGTAAGCCCCCTTGAGTTCAAAGGAACTTACTCCCAGGGAAATGGTTATAGGATTGCAGCCCTAAAGTTCTATTTCACAGAGAGCTTCGGCTATTGGGCGGTATAAAATGTAATAAATTAATAAATAAATCTAATTTCCTTGTAGATGTAAAAGTGGCTGCAGTTGACAGAAGGAGTAAATGCAAGAAAGTTCTCCTCTTAAAAATTCTGTTCACACTCAACTCTTCTCTCTTTGTGAACTGTCTCTGCTCCCACACAGGAGATATAAGGTGGAGCATCAGACAGGATGAGGAAATTCTGAGATGCTACATTTCCCAGCTGCATTCATGACCTTACTCATCACCTCCAGATTAGTGTTGTATTAGGATGAAACACATCCCACCCTTTTCTTAAATTTGTTGCAGACACTTCTGACCCATGTTATGGGGCCCTTCCTCAACTATACGAAGCAAAATTCAGGTTCAGGAACCAGGTCATGGATTGCTGCACTTCAGCACACCCCCACCCCCATCATGCACTTCAGCACTACATACGACATACCAGGGCACCATGCAGTGTATCGCTATTTCACACATTGCAACTGCTGAGGTATGTTTTGAATTGTTGATAACATATTGAATGGTTCCCCTCCCCAATATATCTTTAATAAAAGAATAAATGACTTCTTTACTTTTAAATCACTGAAGGACAGGCTAATGCAGAGTGGACCAGGCTGCTGGAGGGAGGAGGAGGAGGAGGAGGTTTATTTGGTGTGTGGGTGTGGGTGTGTATTCCAAGGGTGGGCTCGCAATCATAGCTTTAAATAAATAAGTGTAAATATAAAAACAGAATGCTAAAAACAGGTAAAACTTAGTCCTAAAAAAGGGGGCAGGAAAGCTTAGGCCGGAATTAGGACACAATCCTATGCATATTTGATGGGGAGGGGGGAGTTCTACAACGCCCAACATTCCCTAAACCAGTTTGACTGACTGGGGAATGCTGGGAGTTGTAGGGCTTTTTCTGTCTAAACGGGAAGAGGATTGCACACATGATGAATGAAAAGGCCATTGTAGCTAAAGCTACTAACAAGGGAGGTGAGTTAGGCCATTTTACAACCTGGGTGCCACAACTAAAAAGGTCCTGTCCCATATACCAGCGAGCTGAACTTCTGCTGGCAATGTGATGTGGAACAAGGCTTCACACAAAGAATGTGATGATGGGCAGAAAGGCTGATGCGGGAGAAAGCAGCTCTTCAAATATCCTGGTCCCCAATGACTTAAGGCTTTAGACCAGTGGTTCCCAAAGTGGCCGGTACTGCCCCCTTGGGGGCGGTGGGATTGCATAGGGAGGCGTTAAGAGGCAAAGGGGCGGCAGGGGGGCGCTCGAGGTGGTTTCTCCAGAAGGTCCTCCAGGGACCGATCAGGGCAGGATCTACACTACTGCTTATAACAGTTTATAATGGGTATGACAACTGTTCAGGCCCAGGACACTTTACATATACCGTTTTCATACCATTTAAAAAGTGTTATATCCTGCTTGGTGTAGACTGGCCCCTGAAAGAGCAGCAAATTCAGCTGCTCTCCCCACACCGCTCCTGCTCAGGAAGGACTTTCTCACTCACGCAGCCGCTCTCTCCTCCTATCTCAAGCCCACAGCGGCCCCACCAGAAGTAGGGGGTGGGGGAAGCACCCACAGGAGGCAGCAGAGCAGGAAACAGCGGCAAATTCAGCTGCTCTGCCCACTCTTCTCCTGCCTAGGACGGCCCGGGGCTTCTTTCCTGCTGGAGCCACCGCCACCTGCTCGCTCGCTCGCTTGCTCCTGCTCGCTTCCTCCCTCGGCCAGAGCTGCTCCCTCCTACAAGCTGCAGACTTCTCAGGATAGTTGCTGCACAAGGTGGGAGCAGCAGCCCTGCGGCGGAGAGGAAGGAGCACATGGAGGACGATGGGCAGCAGAGCAGCTGCTAAGAACAGCGGCCGGCAGGCTGGGTGGGGAGCAGGACTGCTTGTGCTGCTGCAAGGTATCACCAGGCTCCCCTCCCCTGTCAGGAGTTGCAGATTGGGGCCATCTCCCCTCTGAGCTGCTGCCCACCTGTCCTAATCAGCCTGGCAACTATTGTGAGGCTTGGGGGGAGGGGGGTTGGAGAGAGAGAGAGGGAGAGATATGCTGTGTGTCTGTGTGTGTGCTCCCCAAAAATGTGTGCCCCCCAAAAATCTGGACTACAACAGGATTGGGAGAGAAAAGAAAAGGGGGAGGGAGAGAGAATTGCAATTCCCCAGGTCCTTCCTGGCTAAAGAAGATTCAGCAGCAGCTTTTTTCAGAATGCTTGCTGAAACAATTCCTATCTGCCCTTGCTTATTTCAGGGTGTCCAACCCCCTTTTTTCAAGCGTTCTTTTGGTAAACATGATATGTGTGTATCTTGTGTCACCATAAAAACAGAGCTGCAGCACAATCCTAAGTATGTCTACTCAGAAGTAAGCCCCACTGAGATCAATAGAACTTACTCTGAGGTAAATGTGCATAGGATTCAGCCTGAAAATGAAGAGAAGGTGAAGAAAAGACAGGAGAAAATGAATTGTAGAAATAGAATAGCAAGGTAACTGTGGGATATTTAACCATATTTAAAGACAATTACAGTAAAATTAGTGCCCCTATACTTCAGTCCCAGCCAGGTTTTCCATAGGAAAACTCTGTACCAGGTGGCAGATAATTATTTTAAAATTTTAATTAAAATAAATTATCCTTTCTTATAACAAAATGGTGCTTACTCCTAAGTGTGTTCCACTGAAGAAGGAAATCCTATTGTGACATGATAAGTTAAAGGCACAATTTTATGCATGTTTAGACAGAAAAAAGTCCTTCAACTTCTAGAATCCCCTCTAAATGGGAAGCACCTGCCCCAGGCTTGCCAAGGGAGGGAGGGAAAAGAGAGCAAACGCCTCTGTTTGCAGCCAGCGTGGCAGAGCACACCAATTGGATTTCAATTAATTGTTATTGTTTTGAATTTTATTTTTATTATCTTCCTTTGTTGGTTGTTGAAAACCGCTATTCTGAATAATGATTTTTATAGGGTAGGGTAGAGGGCGCTGGGCATGAGTTTGTGGAGCCAAGGCGGCGGTGACCTGAAAAAGTTTGGGAACCACTGCTTTAGAGGCAAGAACCTTCAGTTGATCCAGAAATGGACTGGAAGCTAGTGGAGATTGATCAACACACTGGTGTAATGTACTTTGTACTGTGAGCCCCAGGCACCATCTTGGCCACCACACTTTGCACCAGTAAATTAACGCAAGTAGAACAAAATTCTGGTAAAAACCATTCCAAATCTATCTGTGTGAGGCTCAGGAATGAAACATGCCTGACATTCCATGAAAAACAAATGGAACAGATTTAATAAAATCTGTACATCCCTAGCTGTAAGTAGCATGGACAAATCTGTCAATTTTGGTTTTTCTCAGTTTCTCATATTTCTGGTCTTAAGTTTGTTCCATCCCATTTCTGCGTCAGCTTGCAAATCTTTGTTAAAAATTAGAGTCCAGACACCACCACCCCAAATCCCATAAAAAATCCCAAGTGGCAAAAGCAATTCAAGTTGGTCATGTTGCCGAAATCTGGTGAGCCTCAAAAGAGATGGATTTCTTGGTGATCCCTACTTGGACATCCTTACTTATTACTCCTTGACTTTTCTCCACTTGGAGCTGCCTGACCAGTCCTGTAGATGCAGGGCCATGAAGTAAGCAATGCCTGGTCTAGCGGATCCCTAGCTAACAGCTGCTGACCAAGAAGCACTCCATTTTTCCACGATTAAACTCTGACCTTAGCTAGACCTACCTGAAAGTCCAGGACAGAGAAGGGGAAATTTCACGTTGCGATTAACACGAGATCCCTCCTCCGTTTACACGTCAGGAAGAGAGGCGTCGTGCCCGCCATTTTTTTTTTAAAGGAGACAGAGCTCATGAACGGTCATGCGCAAAGGTAAGGTGTTTTTTTAAAAAAATTAACTAGTTTCCCCTTCTCCCCCCCCCCCTTATGGTCGCAGCGCTCCTGGCTCCACATGACATAATCGCACAGAGCCGGGTAAACCCGTGGAAACAGGCCACACACTCCATGGTCTTGGGCTCAGCCCAAGACCACAGAACAAGCAGGCCCAAAGGGGAGGGCTGTATCCCAGGGCAAAGGAGAGATGATCCCTCCCTGAACCTGGGATCCCCTGTGCATCATCTGGACGCACAGGGACGATCCCAGGGTTCGCCCCAGGATAAAGCCTGGTCTAGCTAAGGCCTTACAAGAGTCTGCTTAGAAGTGGCAGCTATAACCAGGGAGAACCAAAATCAAAGCTCTTCTTCCATGCAGCTGCAGCCACTTAGTCCATTCTTCATGTACATTTTTGAATGCCCTACGTGTCAAGAAAATGTTTGCATTGCATTGTTACTGGTTACAGTAGCATCTCACAGTGCATAGGAAAAATGGGCCTGTGTTCTTGTGCCCTTTGCCACGACAATTCTACTCGAATATACTTTCACAGAAGTCAGCGGAATGGTGTTGCTTCCAATTTTCACTAGCCTGAAAAGATAAGAGTCAACCAATCTGTCTATTAATTCCCAGCTCTCCCAGGTGAAACCAACAGAAACCAGAGGGAACCCAATGGAGACCTAGTTAAAGGATTATAGCAAAATTTATTACACTCTCTGCTAAAATAGATATGTTGGTGACAAGCCCACACAAAATTGTTTACCTGTGTTGCCTTTCTATTTAATAGTTATGTTGCCTTGGGGTGGCAGCGGAGAGAAAGTTTCACACCTGCTCTTGTTCTTCATAATTTATAGAGCACTTTCAAACATGCAGTGGTTTTTTTTTATTCCCACAACGTCTCTGGGATAATTCTTCATCATTCCCTTTTTACAAATGGGAAACTGAGGATGAGAGCAAAAGACATATTACGGCAGGCAGCCTTATTTGGTTGCAGCAGAGGAAAGAGATATTTAATCCTGTCACCTCCACCATTTTCCCCAAATGTAATCTCCTCCCACGTTTCCAGTTCCCGCCCCCCCATAGGGGGCAAAGGGTTAAAAACATGCTCCTTCCTGCCACTACTGAGAGCAAATTTGCAGTCCCACAGAGACACATTTACATTTCAAAGAAATGTGAGACAATCCATGCAAGGCTATCCCACACAACATGTAATGTGGTCTAGAGAAATGACTGGACAGAGAACTTCTCTGTGGCCATCTACCTTCCAAATGAAGCTGCAGGCATGGAACCCATGTTCTGTATTTACTCCTCAGCTCTTTGGAAATGTATTTTATTCTGTTAGCTTTGACATCTTCCCATAGAAGTCTGTTATTGGAGTAAGTAATTTAATTGGGGTAATTAAATAAATACATGTGATCAGAGACCAAGCCTGCAGGAAAATTTAGGTGCATTTTCATGTATTTTGTTAAAATATACACAGTCACATATGCATTTTTATACACATTTTTCATAATGTACAGGCAACTGCAAATTTCAGTGAGCAGGTTTGTTTTGACATAAGAACATAAAAAGTGTCATGCTGGATCAGACCAAGTGTGCATCTACTCCAGCACTCTAGTTCAGGAGGTGGGAATTGGTTATGTTTTGTATGAAAATTTGATCTAGATTAATTTCTCCCCCATCCCTTCTGTGGAATACCACTGGAAAATATTTATGATCAGCTTGGGGGTCTGGTGTTTGTGTGTGTTTGCTTTTTGACAAAATTATTTGTGCTATTGTTTCTATAGAAGGCACTCAAACTAACAGTTATGGCATAGAGCAACATATCTTGTTATTGTTATCCATAGCAAAAAAAAAATGCCCTACAACTCCCAGCATTCCATAGCAGAATAGCTGACTGGGGAATGCTGAGAGTTATAAGGACATTTTGACTCTGTTTAGATGACACACTAAGCCACGGTGGTTAAGCATTTTTAACAAGAGCTTAGAGTGTCATGTGAACAATTCCTAACCATGGTGGCCACATAACCATGGTTTAAACATGCTCACTACCCGTTTGCTGCAAAAAGGGTTAGCAGCCTAACCATGACTTAGCATGTTGTCTGAACAGGCCCTTTTTTCCTGTCTAAACATGCATAGGATTGTGCCCTTAAAATCCCAACTTCAAAAATCTTCAGATATATGAAATGGCATTTTCTTATTTACATAGTTGCTTGAGACTGTTTTTCCAGAACAGGGGGCTGGAGGAACATGAAAAAGTCCATGTGTGTCTTCAGACAGGTGTTTTGTCCTGCGATTTACGGCTTCTTCCTGTTCTAGATTCTTTTTGGTATTTAAATGGGTTCTTTATACAGTCCGTTTTTCTTTTTATGCATAACGCTATAGGCCATTTACAAGGGTGGGTGGAGCGTGGCAGTACGTTATTGCTTGTCCACCCCTCTGGCATAGCTCCTCCCCTCTCTCGGTGTGAAATGAAACACTTCTTCACAAGTTCAGAAGCCTGCGTCTTTGGAGATCCGCCTGCCCCCACCCCCCCACCAATGCAAGTCTGTATTGTCCCTGTAAAAGCAACAGTAACACTTTTCTCATTTCACTGGGAGAGGGGATTAAATGGAAACGGGTTGCATGTGCTCACGAGCGTTGCAACCACCATCCCTGTCTCCATTGCCCATCTGCTTTAAGCATTCCTGAAATACGGAGCCAAGCAGGAGCGACATGGCAGAGGGGTGGAGGCGTGGGAGGAGACACTCCCAACCGATCCTGACGTCAATGCTGCACTGCCCAACACCCGCCCACACAAAGCAGGACCTTGTGCAATGGGAGGATTACACAGGGAGACGATGGCGGTTCCATTACATGACCGCAAAACCCACCGCATTTTCCCCATAGCAAAATAACATGTGAAAAGGGTGGGAGACATGAGACATCAACAGCATGATGATGCTGTCGTGTAAAGCCTGTGGGAAAACCAGTGACCAAACCATGATGATCGCAGGAAAAAACACCCAACTGAGGACACCCCATGTTTCACTGCAATATGTCCCTCCTGGTTTGTTATTTCAGTAGCATCTACAAGTTGAAGCAGACATATGACTTTCGTGCAGACGAAAAACCCCTAATTCTTGTTTTCATCCCTTGCCTTGTTTTCAATTTTGCAGGCTTCATAAAATCAGGTTTGCTTGCATACATTTTACTATGCCTGAGGGAAATTATTGATAACCTAAATATTCTGTGAGTTCAGGCTTCTATCTTGCTTTATTTTGCCTAGCACTCCTTCAATTACAGGAAGGCGTAGTAAAGTTACCCATGGAATGCAGACGAATGGCTGGCACTCACCTAATTCCACCAGACTTATTCACAGGGAATATAAAATAAAATAAAATGCTACATTGGAAAGCCAGACTGCGCATATCTGATTTTTTAACAAAGTGAATTTGGGTCTGAGGTCTCCTGAATAGTATGTTTTAATCTGACTCGTCTTTTGTTTCCACGCAGTCTTTTCCACGCACTCCCGCCTTCATCTTGCATACAAATGCATAATGCATCTTCCCTTCTTCGAGCTTCTGTTATTCGCCGCCGCCGCCACCAGATTCACTGTGTGCAATTAGCTTGGGAGTTTTGCTGCCTAAATTCACAGCATATACTGTAGCTCTGTGTGCATTTGTTATTATGCTTAACTGTTTTTATCCAGACACAGTTCAAACTGTGGGATTTCCCCCCTTCCTTATTGTCACAGGGCCAAACTAAACATTTTTCTAATCACACATAGTGGAGATATCCACGATAGGTTTCTTTATTCCAGGGTAAACCCTAATTTGAGTTGGGACTGTGGATTCCAGAGTGGTGAATATAAAGCAGTAAAAAGATAAAAAGATTAAAACAGCATATTACAATTGTTCAATTTAAAACAGAATACCAATAAAAACAGTGGAGGAAGAATGCTTCCTGGAAAATAGCAGCACAGTGTTGATGACAGCCTGACCTTGAGGGGCAGTGAGTTCCAAAGAAAAGGGCCCACCACACTAAAGGCTCTTCTCTGGGTGGACTCCAACTGGGCCATAGGTCCATATGGAAGCCACCTTGACTTCCTTGGAGAATAGGTGGGACATAAACATTTTCAAATAAATAAATATGATGGCCACAACAGAAGTGACATGAGAAAACCACGGCCATATCTCCCAACCCTGATTTTCTAATCCTAAAGCAGCCACAGTGAGCCCTGAATTGGATAAGGGCTTACATGTTTACATGTTTAGCTCCCCCCCCCCACTCCTGACCTTCTGCTGTCGTGCACCCAAAGCTGTTATTAGACCAACTTGGGGGGAAAGTCAGATATCTGTATTTCTCCAGCAGGACTAGTAGCAGGGGATGATTTAGATTGGGGAAACATCATGGGTTGATTACAACAGCTCTGCTAGCGAAACTGAGAAGGAGTAATTCCCCTACAGGCACCTACGCACCCACCCTGCTCTGGAGGTCTGGGAAATAGGGGTTGATGAACAAGCAATTTTCAAAATTGCATAGGTTCTCCAAACACCGCCTTGAAGTTCAGCTCACCTAATTTCCTGTGTTTGGTTGCACTATTTTTCTTCTTCTTTGTTTCATTTGAATGAGAAAAGTTGCATTTGAAACAGGAAAAAAATGTGCATTTTTTAAAAAAGAGTGCATTCAAATACACTCCCCCATAGAGTAAAGCATAAAAATATACAATTTTTTTTGCCAAAAAGTGCACATTTTTTAGAATGCAGACATTCTTTTTTTCTAACAGGAATGCAAGTTTAGGAATTTGCAAACATTTTCAAAGAACATGTGCCCCTGCTCATGTTTGGGGTTGCAAACAGTGCATGTTTACATGATAGGCAAACATAAATGTAACTCACTACCAGGAAATGTCCAGAGCAGATTTTCAGATGAATGCAGTGGTGATCAGAAGGAGGGGGGGAATCCTGTTGCACTAGCAGATGTCATTGAATTTAACGCTCATTACAATTGTTAAACCCCCATCCCGCCAGCAACACTAGTCCTATCCCAATCAGCTGCTTTAAAGATTAAAATAAGTTTGGAGTCTGACATGGAGCACCTGTATCTGTTTGGGCTATGAAAACTCATGATGGCAAACAAAAGGTTAGAAGAGGCATTCTTTCTAGTGCGAGAAAGGGAATAACTCTTTTAAGATGTGTAATCTAACAACAAATGATGTTTCCTCTTTAGAAGTATTGCTTTTAATATGCAAATGAATGCAGGCTGAATCAGTTAATCAATTAAAATTCAATCTGATTAATC
This sequence comes from Elgaria multicarinata webbii, assembly GCF_023053635.1. Lineage (NCBI taxonomy): Eukaryota > Metazoa > Chordata > Lepidosauria > Squamata > Anguidae > Elgaria > Elgaria multicarinata. The sequence goes on along the minus strand of NC_086177.1, from coordinate 83,390,341 downwards.
CACTATAATCGGTTGCCAACCCTAATTATGTGTAAATAACCAGACTAGTGAAACTTTTTTGAGCCAGAAAAAATTTCAACCTTACAAGTTTCCAAAACGTTGGAGGCATGGATCTAAACATATCTTCTCACTGTAGTGCAGTAGGAATGCTCAAATGCACACTCAGACACACCCTTTTTTATCTAATTACACCATGCTCTTTCCTTCATCCTTTCTCTTTTGCTAGCTTGAATTTTTATTCAAGAAAGATTTACTGAATTCTGCACCTTAAAGTCCACAAAGCAATTAAGATGGGTGATTTGAACTTAACCCAACATTATCTGATTGACATCTGAAAGGCCGATTTATATGGGCTTATTGGTGAAGATGAGTTGGTTTTAAATAGGTTTGACTTTTACAACATGACTGTTGTGTCAGAAGATTTGCCCTGTTGCCCCATTAGCAAACTGGCCACTAGTACTGATGGGCAAATTGGTAACCTTGATATACAATGAACCAATTCAGAAGAGCAGTTTACCATATTCTAATATTTTTAAGGTCAAATTGTATTTTACCTCAGTCCTTGCCTCAGTTTTAACATATCCATAAATACTTCAAATAGAGAAGTTTTTAAACTGTGCTATGTAAATGTTATTAGCAAAGCAACACAATTTTAAGAGGGGATTTATAGCTCGTATGCATGCATTCTTATACATTTAAGAAGCTATGTGCTCCAGGAATGGATAAGTGGAAATAGCTGACTTAGCTACTGGCTTTTATGGCACCAAATGTTTAAGAGGTCCGGTATGTTCCCAAACATCATTCATGCTAACCAATTATGATTATTTTCCTTCTGTAATTACTTTTCAATTGATGTAGAGCTCAAGATACCATCGCCTTCTGCTCCTCTGATTCTGACAGCTGACCTACACGTTGCACGAAAATCAGCAGTGGGAAAGAAGAGACAGCAAATAAAAAGGTGACAAAAGAATGCAAGCTTGAAAGTGAGGGGAAAAAATGACATGGTCTTTATTGGACATTCCCTCGTCTTATCTGCTTGTATTTTTCACTTTCAAGTTGATAACACCCGGACCAAGTTGAAATACAGTGATATTTCTGCCATTCTCTTCGGAGTTCATTGTGACTTTTTTTTTTATCATCAGCAGAAATAGACAGCGACTGAATTAAGCAGAGGCTGTGGAACTTGGAACTGGTGATAACAATACAAATGGATTTTCTCTAACAGAGAAAAACAGCTGTCTCCATTATATGAATGCTTCACCTTTCTCCATTCCATTAATTGGGTCTTTGATCACAAGCTGAGGTGGAGAGGCCCTGATAAGGAATAGGTTATTAGTAAAGTAGCCTAAAGGAATGAATTGGGCCAAGTACTTGCTACAGAAGATGAGATAAACCAGTAATGCTTGTGTATGTGAGTGGTAGAGAGTGATAGGGGCCCTCCGACCGCACTGAACTGCTCGCAAAGGGAGAAGACTAATACTCTCGTGCTATGATAGCTAATGCACGATATAAATTTAGCTCCCGGGAATGGAATAGGATGAAAATTCCATAAAGAGTTTTCTGTAAATGGCTTACACTTTTATATCAAACTGTGTCAGAGTATTCACTTAAAAAAAAAACCAGCTTCTTGATCTCACTATGTTGAACACAACTGGAGGCTTTCGGTAAAAGGAAGGGAAATTACTGTTAAATTTTTTTTCCGCCAAGACATTAATAAGAGCACCCTTTGAAGTGTGGTAAAGCTAAATTGGAGGAATTAAATTTGATTGAATCTAAGCCTGTTTATTTCTCTCTCTTCCTTCCCCCCTCCCCAATTTCTGCCAAGAAGGCGTTGAGTGATTTGTAATACTTCATTGGAAAATCTTCAGGAACTCGCTATCATGTAATCCATTTATTTTATTTTTATTTATTTTTTTGCTCAAGAATACGTCCGCGGGGGACAAGGCCATATTGGTTTGTTGTTAATGTACTGGAAAGAGGTACTATGGAGAAAACAGTTAATATTAAATTACGAACACAAGGTTATCTTTCGGCTGCACATGCTCCACTGCCCTAGGCAGGGGTAATCTGTTAATAGCATTCAGCCAAAATGACACCATTAAGGAACGGAAGCTATACTGCTTCCGCAAGCTGAATGATGTATAAAGCTGAGCTTCTGTCATCCGAGATGCCACATATTAGCTACGCTGCTAAAAACTGATACAGGACCAAGGTTTGATAGAACTGCTAGCACCCCCCAATGCAAATGGCAGGGTTGCTAGAAAGGAAACCAAGGAGTGACTGCTATTGGCCCAGCTTTTATTTGCAAACTACCTTTCTATGGTTCCATTTTGTTGGCACTGTATGTGTCCGTGCCTGGCTACAGAACAACTCTGTGGCATGCAAACACTGGGTGGTGTGGCAGGGAGAAAAATAACATGAAACAGCCTGATCTAATAATCAGCTTAAGTAAACTGGAGGAAAGAACATTTGGGCTGAAGGGGGATGGGGGAGAAATATTTGGATTTTTATTATTATTATTAATTATTATTATTTTCATTTCTATACCGCCGAATGGCTGAAGCTCCCTGGGAGGTTTACAAAAGTTAAAACCACAAGTACAGCACAAAACATAAAATGAAAGCTTAAAACCATAATACAAAAGTACAGCTGGACTAAAACTGAGCAGCAATGCAGATTTAAAATGCAGATTTAAAACAGCAGAGTTAAAAGACGAGGGCTGGATCTGCACTACAGGTTTATAATGGTATTGAAGTGCATTAACAACTGTTGGGACCCATTGACACATGCCATATACCGCTTTCAAACTGCTTTCAAAGTGTTATATCCTGCTTGGTGTAGGTCTGGCCAAGGATAGTAAATTGCTAAAATACTGGGAGGGGTGGGGGGAGGTCTTCACCTGGCACCGGAAAGAGTATAATGAAAATAAATAAAATAAAGTAACCAGATTTAATTTGTTACTGCTGTTTGAAATGTTCATCTGCCCTTTTGTAAATGCTTAGAGTGGATTACAACATGTAAAAAGAGATTCTAACAAATAGAACCAGTGTGGTGTAGTGACTAGAGTATTGAACTGGGAATTGGGAGATCTGGGTTCTAGTCCCCACTCGGCCAGGGAAGCTCACTGGGTGACTTTGGGCCAGTCACAGACTCTCAGCCCAACCTACCTCACAGGGTTGTTGTCAAGGAGGAGGATTATGTATGCTGCCTTGGGTTCCTTGGAGGAAAAAAGGTGGGATATAAGTGAAATAAATAAACAAATAAATAAATAAATGCTAGCCTGCCTCTTGAGGGGTTCTGAGGAAAGTGGAACACAGGAAGCTGCCTTATATTGAGTCAGACCATTGGTCCAACTAGCCCAGTATTGTCAACACTGACTGGCAGCAGCTCTCCAGTGTATCAGGCAAGACTGAAGACACCAGGAGTTGAACCTGTACGCAAATCATGTGCTCTGCCCCTGGGCTACAGTTCCTCCCTAGGCAGGTGTAATCTGTTAATAGCATTCCATCTAAATGACTCCATTAAGAAACCGAAGCTATCAGGTGGGCTTACTGGTGAAGTTCACAGGCTGCAGCATTGGATGGCTGAGTCTAGCATTAAAATTTCCCACAATGCCCCAGAGTGCTGCTTGTTTATTTATTTATTTATTTATTACATGTTTATTACATATTTATTACATATTTACACTGCCCAATAGCCAAGGCTCTCTGGGCAGTTTACGATTAAAACCATAATATACAAAATCAAGATTTAAAACTTTAAACATCTAAAAATGTCATATAAAACCAGAATAAGTTATAGTCCAGGGAGAGCTTGTCTAAAAAGGTATGTTTTCAGGAGACGGTTGAAGGATGTTACATTTTCCTCCTCCTGAACCACAGGATGGAGGGTTTCCCAGAGGGTGGGTGCAGCTTCCAGCTTCATTGGAACATTGTGGGAAATGAAAAAGGCCCTGTTTGAGTACAGGAAAAATAGCAAGATTAAATGTCCCATGAACAGGGATCACTAGTGGGTCCTGCCAGGGCGCTGGGGCCCCAGCATCATCCAAAGGATGCTCTGCCCAACCTGGTCCAGCAATGCCTTACGGGCACCAGGCTTGCGTACATCTTCTATCAATTTCAAAGGAAGGAACAGCAGAGGCTAGTGGCTACAATGTCAGTGGGGGTGGTCAGAATTCCAGAAGAGCTATCCAAGGTGCCGAAACTCCACTGGGAGGGAATGAAATTGGCCATCCCTTAGCAGTGCTTCTAATGACTTGCACCTTTTTCCAGACTCACTGGTGGGCCTGATCCACACTTTGGGAAACACCATTCCCTACGTTTCTCTACACATTTAACAAAACAGACCATAAAGGAAAAAATCATTTCGTTTGATGGTTTCGAACTTTTTTTAAAAAAAGTAAATTTGGTATAGACAAACTGATGGCACAAAATGGGATCTCATCTGTTCATCAAATTTACTCTCCAATTCTACATGGCTTTCTGTGCTTTGTTTAATGAATTCTTCCCTACTATGTTAAATAAAATGCCATACATATATATATATATATACAGAGAGAGAGAGAGCGCATATATTTGACATGCCCCCCTTAATGATGTCATTACTTCTTTCACTCTTCAGCCTGTAAAGCATTATTCTCAGCATGACTACTCACATCAGACCCTCACAGATGCTACGACACATACACTCACTACATTAGTGGCTTCCACTTGAGGGAATTGAGGAAAGAAAAGGAATTCACATTATTCAGTGTGTAATGAATTCAGATATTAAGCAAGTAAGCTTTTCAACCAGCTTCATTTTACTCTTCAAGTGTAGAAACTAGTAATGAAAAATACTGCGATGTTGGGGTGGGGGGGGACAACATGCAAAAATATACCTACAAATATACTTATCAAGTCATGGGGTTGTCTCTAAATTGATCAGCATGGACTCTGAAGAACATATTCAGACACTGTTGTGGTAGCCATAGGCATACATAAGGGAAGCCATGTTGGTATTGGAGTTGAACTGTTTGTTAAAAAACTATGTTGTGCCCAGTATTGAGATAATACTCACTCTGGGTGAACTTTGAAACGGCTGACTGTTGGGCAAGTTCTTCTTACAGGACAGACAGGAAAGCGCTAGCCTAACCACAGAAACTACAGAAATCTGTGGTCGACTAAATTTCGTATTGAGTCAACAAAGTACTTTGCACATGCTCAGTTATTTCACGTCTACGTGACCAAATTGCTAACAAAACAGCTGGCACACCCAGCAAGGGTCAGAAGGATGCTCCTTGTCAGAGGCACATTTTTCTCCATTGCAATGTAAATTCCCTTCTATTAGTAAAGGTGTGTTGGAACATAGAAAGCGTCTCCATTGTGATTTGGGCCTGTCCACTGTACATGAGAAGATGTTTCAGTCAAACAGAAGGCCGGATGATAATGATTATTAATTGATTACGAATTGATATATCAGTGAAAAGGATACTGCAGATTTATTTTTCTCCTGAGAAACGAAGGTAGCAACCTGATGGTTTTCTGTTTTAACGTAATATAGCCAATGAAACATGTTTCTATATGGGACACAGCCACACACACAAGTGGCAGTATCCAATGATTTCATCCCACAAATTCCAATAGCACTGGTGGAGCTCTGTGGAAGTTTTCACTGCGCAAGAGGAGCCTGCAGTCAGATTTACAACAGGTTGCACAATGGGATGCACAAGAGTAATGCTCAGTCAGTGCACAAGTGTAATGCACAACCAGTTATGCAAATACAGGCAGAGCCATGCTTGCACAAATGTAACTTTAGTTGGATTCTCCTTTTGCACATAGTCCAGAACCTAGTTTCCACTGACATAGTTGCATGCTACCTGAGTTGTCTTCAGGCTCAAGAGCTATATATTATAACTTACAGAAACACCGAGCATCCTTCTTTGACTTGTAAGAGGAGCATAAACACCTTAGCTGGTAGAATCATGTAGGCGTAGGATTTTCCTGGCCTCTCCAGAGATTATGCAGATCCAACTGCTCCCAGTGACTTCTGCCTAAAAGTGAAACCATTCTGTTCTACACTTCTCACATGGCCTGCTAACACTGAACACTTCTGGGTTTGCCTCTTAAAGAGAGAGTACATGGCAAATAGAATATGGATATATTTAAATAGTTAGATTTCAACTCAATCTGATCCTGGATGATGAAGGGATCTGAAGTACTAACACTCCAAAGTTATTATTTCAGTCTTTTAAGAATTTGGGGAAAATGTGCAAAAGCTGGGATACTGCCAAACAATTGGTTTTAAGGGGGAGGGGAGAGGTCAGTGGAAGGGTGTGGGCCAATATGGGAAATCCCGGAGGACCAGATTTGGCCGGACAGCCCTGAGGTTCCACAATCATACCCTAAAGTCTCAACATATAAAAGTGCTAAAATACTATTTAATTTTTTAAAATATCCTTTGCTTGGCCAATAGCAAGGTATAGAACCATACCCAAAGGCATCTTGACCTGTAGAAGAGTAGAGTTCCATATATACAGCAGGGCTGCGTGACACATGGTCTATGGGCCGCATGTATCACTACCACTACCACCACCATCACTACTAGCAGTGTTGTGAGTCCTCCCCCTTCCCAAGTTGCCACCACCAGCAAAATGCTGCAGCAGTAGCCCCCCACCCCACCCCATATTTCCACTTTGAAGCAGAGCTCCCCCAAGGCATCCAGGATTATACATTAAAACAAGGTGTGTGCTTGCTTTTCACCTTGTTTCAAAGTGAAAATGTTGCCTTTTTCTTTTCTTTTTTGCCACCACTGAAATGCTGCCAAATCTCAATGGCAATTTGGCAGCTGTGACTTTGGCAGCAGGCACAATGGCCCCAGTCCAAATCAGGACCCCCATGAGTACCTTTAACCAAAGGGGGGGGGGAATGTTGGATCTTCCATATCACTCACATCCAAATAGGCTCTGAGTCAGGTTCTGATCACGCACAAAGCACAAACATGCATCCAGCCTCCTAAAATCATTTCCTAATAGAAGCACGTTTCTATGGAGCGCTTCCTGTTTCGTCTCTGGGCAAGGTCTGATGTTACCACCCCTGCGGAAACCGATGCCCAGCAGCATCCTTTGGTTAGTGTTTGTTTGTTTGTTTTTTAGCAGATGCAACCACATTATGTAGCAAGAGAAATGCCCTTTTCCCGCATCCTGCTCACTTGGCCACGGGGAGGCAGTTGCTGGGGGGGGGGGGGAGAAGAGGCCACATGGTTCCATTGGCTGGGGGGCGGGGGCAGCAACACCAATATTAGGTAGGGTGACCAACTGTCAGGATTTCCCCGGATTTGTCCTGGTTTTTGTTCTTTCCATGGTGTCAGGGGGGATTTTCTATAATTTTCAATAATGTCCTGGAATGACACACCTTCCCCTTTAAGGCTGCCATTAGCATGGCAGAAGGGAGTGACATGCTTTCTTGAGGCACATCATTCCCCCACCCCGAGCTCCAATTGAGGTCTTAAAGGGGAAAGTGGGTCATTCGTGGACATTATAGAAAAGGCCCCAATTGGAGTGGATGGTGGTGGTGCAGAATGAAATCCTTTCCCCTCCTCCACTCCAATCGGGTTCTTTAAGGTGGCGGGGGAATAACGTACTTTCTGCAGGACTCAGAAAGCTGCTTCCCCACACGCACACTAGGTGTCCTCTTTTTTGGTTTCCCAAATATGGTCACCCTAATATTAGGCAGCCATGCCCAGCCTACCAGCCTCTTCTCGATCTTGGCTCCCTCCCTTCCTCCTTCTCTCTCAGTATACAGTGTGGGTTACCTGGTCGAGTAGGATTTGGGGGGGGCGAGTAGGATGTTTTTCAAATAGCCTGATTGGCCTGGGCTATATGTCTTTCACCTACTTCACACTGTAAGTCTGGAGAGAGTGTCTTAGAAATTCTTGTTGGTTATTAGCATTTGGTCACATTTGGTCTGGGCTGTTAGGGACGGGCACATTTAGAGGACAGGGATGGTGATTTTGTGGCACTGTTAAGTGGTGACAGGTGATGCCTGAGGCCTTCTGCTGAGGGTTTTTGCAGCCCCAGTGGGGGGGATAAGGGTTACCTGCGAGGCCAACTCACCTTGCTCCATCTGGGGCCTTGCAGTCTGGAGGGGGGAGTGACACGGGAAGGCCTCCCCTCCCCAAAAGGGGTAGGCCTGTAGGTGGCGATCAAGCTGATGCCACTCATCAGGTAGAGAATGTTTTGCCCGTTAGAACGCCTGCATGTTGTTGGTGTAGTTAGGGCCCGCCCAGTGCTTCCTTTGCAGATCTTAATAAACGTGGCCCTAATTTGAAATCCTACACATTGGTTTCATCTCTTTATTTCCCCACCTATTTCACCTGCAAATGTTTTCTCACAACTGTATGTACAACTTTTGGTCAAAAAAGACAGAGGGCCTGTTCAGACAACATGCTAAACCACGGTTAGGCCACTAACCCTTTTGCAGCAAATGGTTAGTGAGTTATGTAGCCATCATGGTTCAGAATAGTTCACATGACACGGTAAGCCGTGTGGGTTAGCTTAAAATGCTTAACCAACGTGGCTTAGTGTGTTATCTGAATAGGCTCACTAAGTTTGTTATTTATTTATTTATTTATTTATTTATTTATTATATATTGCATTTCTAAATCACCCAATAGCCGAAGCTGTTATCAGTGCTACAAAATCAGTGCTATGAAAATTCCTGTATTGGGATTGTTTAACATAGATTAGCCCATTTGAATAGCTTCAGTATAATCCGAAGAAAGTTACATGCCGTTCAGTGACAAATCTGAGTGATATTCATGATTAGCCAAGATTATCATTATTCATTGCTCCCATACCCAGCAATCTCTTTCCCTTCTGATGTCATTCTTAATTATGAATGGTGCAATGCAAAGCGACTTGACTTTCCCTCTTTGCAGACTTCTTTTATTTCCTATTTTATAAATATTCACCATTGAGATAGGGACTCATCAAAGTCATTGTTGTACCATATTTATCTGAAACTGAACTGCATCAGTCATCATTAAGTACCTCAATTATGCCTTTCTACAAAAGCGTCATTTTTCTACAGTTGTCATTGTGCATGTAGCATTTATTTCTCTCTTAAAATCATATTTTTCTTTCTTTCCCCGTAAGAGTGACACTGTACACACACACATATGTATATACATATACACCTTTTCTCTGTATACACACAGATAGATAGATAGATAGATAGATAGATAGATAGATAGATAATAGATCAGCCCTATTGAGGGTGTTTATTTTTCAGTGTACATTCAACATGTAAGAAGAGAAAGTGCTTTAGCCCTATTTCCTCCATGTGTGTTTCCATCACAGTGTGCTCATGGAGGCGATGGTCCGATGAGGAGCCTCCTATATCCATGGAGGAAAATCAGAGTTTTTGCTCACATGGAGAGTCTTTATGGAGACAAGAGACTCTCCTCTTCAGATTGTCACGCTCCATAGGTACAGAGCAACTGAAAAGCACGAGGAGGGGTGGGGCTAGAGTGCTTCCTCTACTCACACATTTAATTTCAACACAAATTGAATACCTGAACAGGGCTTTAGATCTATGTAGAGAATCTAAAATCCCTTCCTGTTGTTCTCTGTTGTTCTCCCACCAGCTGGCAAAGATGTTTTTATTCAAGCATTTATTCACATTAACACAAGCTAATGTGTTGGGTTGGGTGCTGTTTTTATTCCATTACTGATGTATTTTAAACTGAGTTTTTAATGTATTTTATTATTTTTTAACCATATATATATATATATATATATATGATGCTTAACCAGCTTGAGCACCTTTTTTGGTGGAAAGGCGGGGCACAAATCAAATAAATGAATAAATATCCCTACTCTGGAAGTATTGTATTTATTTCATTACAGTCACAGACCAACCACTGGAAATACAAAATATGAAATAGAAACAAGCGAATACAAAGATATATACAACTGAAAATGCAAAAATATACATAAAATAGGGAATTCGAGATCAAAACTAATTTCAGAGACAGTGTCTATTAGTATCAACTCATGCTAGAGTGAATTATAATGGATTTTATCATTTGATTCCTAATAGAACATGCCCAGGCACAACGTTTTGTCACCTTAAGAGTGAATTCATTTGTAGAGTCTGAGAGAAGAAGAGATGAATAATCTGCCTGGAAAGTTTATTAAAATTGGAGCAATATGATGGGAATGATTGTCCTTATAATATAGACATGTTGAATTGTTTTAATGATGCCTGACTGGCAAGGACAGATTCATAAATATCTCATTTCCAAAACAGCTGATGGTAAAACATTTAAACAAGCAAGAATAAAAGCTCCATATTTGGGATTTTTAAGCCTAAAGATTGTCTGCAGGAGCAAAAAAATATATTATAATTCCCAGCTGCTGTGTAGTACTGAGCCCTTGCTCTGTCTTCCTGTAGGTCTACATCCCAGATCCGTTGTTTCCCTACCCAATATCTAACACTATTCCCTTTCATTGCTGACTGGGACTTTGAAGTGTAAATGAACTTTCACCAGTCAACCTGATGAAATATGAAGCCCCATTCATACTAGGAAGCAGCCCAGACTCACTACTGAAGTCCTAAAATGTTTTCTGGGTTTATAGAGACAACATATTATTGATTGGTTGGTTGGTTGGTTGATTGTCTGGCTGATATCATTTCTATACCACCACTCTCAGATGAACCAAAGCAGCTTACAAAAAGTTCAGAACATAAAAACCATAGGCATATAAAAACCATAGTGAAATATTTTTTAAAAAACCTAAAATTCATAACAATGGTTTTCAAAGCCAAGTTAAAAAGATGTGCCATGATACAACCCCTTCATGTTTCAGGAGAATTGGAGTATATTAATTAGATAGATATTAGATTTTGGGCAGGGATATCCTGCTCTTTCAAAGACTACAGTTTCTCCCTTGCTGTCATCTACCTTTAGAACTTCCCACACATGTACACAAACACACTGAACCCCTGCTTGACGTGACTGGTCTTACTTCCTCCAAATCACTCTTCAAAACCCATCTTTTCCATGAAGTCTTTGAGATATTAGCCTCTAGTGGGCATCCACTACTTGTTATTGTTTCTAATTACATATACTTGTAAAAATCACACACATTGTTCTCCTGTTTACCCCTGCCTTCCATTTCTTGTTTCTTAATGGAGTCAAACCAGTTGTCCATCCAGCACAGTACTGTCTACTCTTATGCATGTAAGACAAATTTGTTTCAGTTTGGCTTTGCTCAGGATTTATCCAGTTCACACATTTGGGGCTGAACTTGAACTCGGATGCAATCTATGGTCCAAGTCCATCCATTTCTGAGCTTGCAATGTGATTCCTGCCCCGAAAAAAACTGTGCTTGACAGCATGCATACTTTTGAAAAATGTACATGAAGAAATTTTCCACAAAAAAAAGGTGTGCTAATATGCACTGGCAGAACAAGTACATTCTGTTTCCTGACTTGGAGCTGAGCAGAAGCAGGGAAGAGCAGCTGGCCCAGCTCAAGTAGAAGCTATAAAAGTAAGCCAGTTCCCAGAGAGAGAGCGAACAGGAAGAGCAAACAGGAGTTTGACAGGGGGAGTGTAGGGGAAGAGGAGACCAAGGAAAGGGGAAGAAGAGAAGCCTCAAGGAAATCCAGGAGGCTGCCAATTCAAAGAGGCCGTGTGCTTGCCATGTGCTCCTGAGTGCTGAGTGAAGAGGGTCGGTGTGGAGAGTTGCTGCAGGACCTGAAGGGGGTGTGGCCTGATTGCTGATTGTACTCTGTACTCAGCAATCAGTGGCCTGATTGCTGTTGATTGTTGTTGGCCTCCCAGTGACCTCATTCTGTTTCCTGACTTGGAGCTGAGCAGAAGCAGGGAAGAGCAGCTGGCCCAGCTCAAGTAGAAGCTATAAAAGTAAGCCAGTTCCCAGAGAGCGAGCGAACAGGAAGAGCAAACAGGAGTTTGACAGGGGGAGTTCAGCAGGGAAGGTCAAGGGGGAGGCCTCTAAGAAAAAAAAAACAAAGAGGGGGGAAAAACAAAGAAAAACATAAAGAGAAACACACACACACACCACAAAACCACACACACACAAAAACTGAACCAAAAAATCTTATTTTCCCTTAAGACATGCTCATATAGTTGTGTACCTTCAGAGAGGACAGGACAAAGCAAAGGCAATTCCACTATAATCAGAAAGGAAAAAACAAAGCAGAAATAGACAGTATGGATGAAAAGGAGCCCCTAGAGGTGGTGACCTGCAAAGGGTGTGCAATGTTCGTGTTTCTGCCGGAGCTCAACATGGCGTATACCTGCAACAAGTGCAAGCTGGTGGCACTTTTGGAAGAAAAGTGAGAGGACTTGAGCGGCGAGTGTCCACCCTCCAAGGAATAAGAGAAGACGAGGAGTTCTTAGACCGAACGGTGGAACTGCAACTGCAACAACAGCCAGCTGAAGCAGAAGTGGAGTATGCTGAGGGGAGGAAAGCCAATGAAGAGGAAACTCTGGAAAAGAGTGACAGTTAGGAGCAGAAGAACTAGAAGGCATTCTGCACCGGTGGAACCATTAGAGTTAAGCAACCGCTTTCAGCTTCTGGAGGATGAGTCTGAAGGACAGTTTGCAGAGGAAGAAGTACAGGAGACACCGTGCAACAATGAACAAGAGGCAGAAGGTAGGTCAACCAAGAAGAAGAGAAGAGTAGTCATTGTGGGAGACTCCCTGCTGCGTGGGATTGAATCCCAAGTATGTCGTGAAGACCCATGGACTCGCCAGGTGTGCTGTCTCCCTGGAGCACAGATTAGAGATGTGACTGAAGGGTTACCAAAGCTCATAAAGTCCACGGACACATACCCCTTTCTTCTCATCCATGTGGGAACAAATGATGTTGCCAAGCAGAGCTATGAAGAAATCATTTCAGATTTTGAAGCTCTGGGAAGGAAACTGAAGAACTTTGGGGCCCAGGTAGTTTTCTCATCCATCCTCCCGGTTCTTGGAAGAGGATTAGAAAGGGAAAGAAAAATACTCCGGATGAACGACTGGCTACGAAGGTGGTGCCGACGTGAGAGTTTTGGATTCTGGGACCACGGGCTTACGCTACTTGGAACATGGACTGCTGGCAAGGGATGGGTTGCACCTCACAAGGGCTGGAAAGAATGTGTTCGGCCACAGCATGAAGAACTTGATCAGGAGGGCTTTAAACTGAATCTTACGGGGGCGGGAGACGTAAACCTCAAGGCAACAATGGATGAAGGCCAAGGCACCACAGTACAGAGAACAGCTCCAATAGTGCCCCAAAATAGTGTCCGCAACAATGTAGGAACAAAGCCAGACTATAAAACACATGGTCTTCGATATCTACATACTAATGCCCAGAGCATGGGAAACAAACAGAACGAACTTGAACTCTTATTACATGAAGGCGAATACGACTTGATAGGTATAACTGAAACTTGGTGGGATGACTCCCATGACTGGAATGTAGCAATTGAAGGATATAACTTGTTCAAAAAGAACAGAAGAAATAGAAAGGGAGGTGGAGTTGCACTATATGTTAAAAATACCTATCCCTGCACAGAAATACAGGCGGATCAGACTGGGAGCCCCATCAAGAGCATCTGGATTAAAATAAATGGGGCAAGGAATAAAAAGAACATGATAATCGGAGTCTACTACCAACCACCAAATCAAGGAGAAGACGAGGACGAAACTTTTGAGAAACAAATTGCCAGTGTTTCAAGGAAGTGTGATGCATGGGGGACTTCAATTATCCTGATATCTGTTGGGAGACCAATACTGCCAAAAGCGGCCCTTCCAAGAAATTCCTGACATGCGTGGGTGATAACTTTCTCCTACAGAAAGTGGAGGAAGGAACTAGAGGATCGGCAATCCTTGACTTGGTATTGACCAATAGGGATGACTTAGTGGATAAAGTGGCAGTTACAGGAACTCTGGGGGAAAGTGACCACGTCATACTTGAATTCTTGATTATGAAGGAGACAAAAGTTGAGTGTAGGCATACATGTACTCTGGATTTTAGGAAAGCTGATTTTAATAAACTCAGAACTATGATAAGTAAGGTCCTGTGGCAAGTGAGCCTAATGAGAAAAGGAGTGCAGGATGGGTGGGAGTATTTAAAAAAGGAAATTTTAAAGGCACAGTTACAAACAATTCCAACAAGAAGAAAAGATAGAAGACAACAGAGGAAACCAATGTGGCTCCACAAAAAGCTTAAAGATGACCTGAAAACAAAAAGGGACACATATAGGCAGTGGAAGGAAGGCCAGGCTACAAAAGAAGAGTACAGACAAGTGGCGCAGAAGTGCCGAAATGGCGTCAGGAAGGCTAAAGCTGTGAATGAGCTGAGATTAGCGAGGGATGCTAAAAGCAATAAAAGGCTTTCTTCAGATATGTGAGTAGTAAAAGACAGAGGAAAGAAATGGTGGTTCAACTGCTTAATGAGGATGACAAATTAATAACAGATGACAAAGAAAAGGCTGAAGTGTTCAATTCCTACTTTGCCTCAGTCTTCTCCCAAAAGCGGGTCTATGACCCCCCTAGAAAAAGTGAAGCAGAAGTTGAGGGTGCAGGATTACAGTTTTAGATTGATAAACAAATGGTCAAAGAACACCTAATTTCCTTGAATGAGTTCAAATCTCCAGGGCCCAATGAACTGCATCCTAGAGTAATGAAGGAGCTAGCGGAAGAACTCTCAGAACCTTTGTCTATTATCTTTGCAAAATCATGGAAGACGGGTGAAGTGCCGGACTACTGGAGGAGGGCTAACGTTGTCCCTATCTTCAAAAAGGGCAAAAAGGAGGAACCTGGGAACTACAGACCAGTCAGGCTGACATCCATCCCTGGGAAAATTCTGGAGCAGATTATAAAGAAGTCAGTCTGTAAACACCTTGAAATCAATGCAGTGATCACTAGAAGCCAACATGGATTTGTCAAGAACAAGTCCTGTCAGACAAATTTGATCTCATTTTTTGATAAGGTAACCTCCCTTGTGGATCGTGGGAATGCTGTGGACGTCATATATCTTGACTTCAGCAAAGCTTTTGACAAAGTACCACATGACATTCTGATTAACAAACTAGCTAAAAGTGGGCTAGATGGAACAACTATTAGGTGGATTCACAGTTGGCTACAGAATCGGACTCAAAGAGAACTTATCAATGGAAACTTCTCAAACTGGGGAGAGGCAACGAGTGGCGTACTGCAGGGCTCAGTACTGGGCCCAGTGCTCTTCAACATTTTTATTAATGATTTGGATGAGGAGGTGCAGGGAACGCTGATCAAATTTGCAGATGACACCAAATTGGGTGGGATAGCTAATACCCTGGAAGACAGAAACAAACTTCAAAGTGATCTTGATAGGCTGGAGTGCTGGGCTGAATACAGCAGGATGAAATTTAATAGGGATAAATGCCAAGTTTATTTATTTATTTATTATTATTATTATTATTATTATTATTATTATTATTTATTTATTAAACTTATATACCGCTCCCATAGCCAGGGCTCTCTGGGCGGTTTACAGAAATTCTAAAATTGAGGTAAAAACAAGTATACAATATTTAAAACTCTAAAACACAGAACATACACACATAAAGCATTAAAAACCAATTAAAAACTAAACATGTGGGTAATTAGGATGTGCCGCCATATGCCTGGGCAAAGAGGAAAGTCTTAACCTGGCGCCGGAAGGATAGCAGCGTTGGCGCCAGGCGAGCCTCATCAGGGAGATCATTCCACAGTCTGGGGGCCACCACCGAAAAGGCCCTATCCCTTGTTGCCACACTCCGAGCCTCTCTCGGAGTAGGCACCCGGAGGAGGACCTTAGATGTTGAAAGTAGTGACCGGGTATATTCACGTTGGTAGAGGCGTTCCGTCAGGTATTGTGGTCCCAAGCCGTGTAAGTTCTACATTTAGGAAATAGAAACCAAATGCACAGTTACAAGATGGGGGATACTTGGCTCAGCAATATTACAAATGAGAAGGATCTTGGAATTGTTGTAGATTGCAAGCTGAATATGAGCCAACAGTGTGATATGGCTGCAAGAAAGGCAAATGCTATTTTGGGCTGCATTAATAGAAGTATAGCTTCCAAATCACGTGAAGTACTGGTTCCTCTCTATTCGGCCCTGGTTAGGCCTCATCTAGAGTATTGCATCCAGTCCTGGGCTCCACAATTCAAGAAGGACGCAGACAAGCTGGAGCGTGTTCAGAGGAGGGCAACCAGGATGATCAGGGGTCTGGAAACAAAGCCCTATGAAGAGAGACTGAAAGAACTGGGCATGTTTAGCCTGGAGAAGAGAAGATTGAGGGGAGACATGATAGCACTCTTCAAATACTTAAAAGGTTGTCACACAGAGGAGGGCCAGGATCTCTTCTCAGTCATCCCAGAGTGCAGGACACGGAATAACGGGCTCAAGTTAAAGGAAGCCAGATTCCAGCTGGACATCAGGAAAGACTTCCTGACTGTTAGAGCAGTACGACAATGGAATCAGTTACCTAGGGAGGTTGTGGGCTCTCCCACACTAGAGGCATTCAAGAGGCAGCTGGACAACCATCTGTCAGGAATGCTTTAAGGTAGATTCCTGCATTGAGCAGGGGTTTGGACTCGATGGCCTTGTAGACCCCTTCCAACTCTGCTATTCTATGATTCTATGATTTCAAAGATGTATGAACTTGCTGCATCCATTTGAGGAAATGTGCACAGAATACACATGGATCTTCCTGCAAAAAGAAAAAAAAAGACTCTGATGTGGGCTCAAGTCGGAATGAGCTTCGAGATGGAATTCCATTTGCAAGTTGAGCTGTGGGTTTTCCCCAAATTCCAGGGAAGTTTTGTGTATATTTTGTGCGTGTTGGCCATAATTTGTGCAAATTTGCATAATTTGCACAAATCAAGACTACAATATACATAATTTGCACAAATCAAGACTACAATATACATAATTTGCACATATTGGGCAAATTTGTGTAAACGGTGATTGTAACTTATGCAAATTTAAAAAAATCCAGCAGAAATCCACTAGTTGTCCTGCCTCACTGCAGACTGAGTTGGGCCAGCTAGCAGAAAATGAAACAATGTCTGCAGAGGGGGAGAGTGTTGAACCGATGAAAGCTGATTGAGCTCCATCGAGTTCCACCCCCACAACTAAATTCCTCTGACATCCCTAAATGACAGTGGCTCTCTGGAGTTTCAGATTTCAGTCTTTTCCACTACTCACTGCCTGGACATGACAGGGATTGAAAAACAGACCTTCCGCATCCACAGAACCATGACCCCTCCCTGATGGGGACAGATAATCTCTTAGCATCATGTATTATCTCCTGAACTGTAATACTCCAAATGCTAAGAGAGAAATCCCATGGTATTTACAGAGTTCCACATTACTTTAGTGCCCTTCATGTTGCTAGTTCTACTCTTGTTACAGTAATAAAGGCTGGAATCCTATGTCCACACCAATGTGGGAGTAAGCCCCATAGAAAACAATAGGTTTTACTTCCAAGTAAACATATATAGGATTCCCCTTAAAAAAATCCCATTTTTTCCATTTCCTTCTCCTGTACCTCTTCATCAAAGCCACAATGTCTTTGAATGCTCTTATCTGTGGTAGAGGTAGAAATGACTCACAGTGTCAAACTCTAAGCTATGTTGTGCCATTGATTTTTCAACCTTGATCCAGGTCAGGCAAAAATTAATACATCAATGTAGGCATCTCAATCAATCACTTAATGGAGCAACTCACAAGCTTAGCTAGAATGTCACAGATCTTTTCCAGATACAAAGTGACTTGTCAAATAAGAATGAGCCTGAGAAAGTTAAGTATATCTTTAAAAATCAATTGCAATCAATGGATTTTAAATGCACTTAACTTTTTCAATATTTGATCTGTTGAACAATATTCCTGGAGGAAAAGGCTATCAATGGCTATTAGCCCTGATGCCTCTATGCTATCTCCAGTATCAGAGGCAGTAAGCCTATGTACACCAGTTGCTGGGGAGCATGGGTGGAAGGGTGGTGTTACACTTGTCTCCTGCTTGTGAATTCCTGGTCTACAGCTGGTCGGCCACTGTGTGAACAGGATGCTGGACTAGACGGACCTTTTGTATGATCCAGCACAGCTCTTCTTAGGTTCTTAATATCCAGATTTCCCTTGTGTATGTGGGAGCTCTCTGATAGATTACTGCAATGAACTATTACCTAGGGCTACCCAGGTAAAAGTGCCTGGGCTCTGGTTAAGAATTTTATTTATTTATTTATTTATTTATTTACTGCATTTCAATACCATCCAATTAGCGTCGGGGAGAAAATCCACCTCAGCCTGTGAGGGCAGCCGACGCCCCCACGGCCGACCCCCATGGGCCCAGGCAGATGCACTTGGCATATTTTGTCTCCAATGCAAGGACACACGTTGAGGCGGAACTGTTCCACCCTGATCTGCACCTTTTGACCCCCCCCCCGCTGTGTTAATAGCGGCCACCATTAATGCAGCGGTGGGAAATATGCAATTTCCCCAGCCTTGGGGAAATTGTGCTTCTCTGTTTCCCCCCCACACACACACATTCCAATGGGGCCCTTAAAGGGCCTATTAACAGGAACGTTTAGGCTCCCACAGGTGCAGTGGGGGAGAAATACAATTTCCCCAGGGCCGCTATTAGAGTGGAGGGGGGAAATCATGTCACACACACAAATCATAGCCTTAAAGGCCCTCTTAAAATCTTAAATTAAGAGGGCCTTTGAGGCCTTGATTGGCACTGGGGGGAGGCAAAATGCACTTTTCAGGGCATGTATGACGGCCACTAATATGAATGGCTTTAAAAGGGGGTTAGACAAATTCCTAGAGGAGAAAGATGTCAATGGCTACTTGTCCTGATGTCCATATGCTACCTCCAGTATCAAAGGCTGGGTGAGAATCACTGCAACGGATCGTCAGTGAACTCCAACTCATCATCAGCACAGACACTTCTCTCTCGCAAGCCTTGGGAGGCAGACTGGTCCTGGCCTACAGACAACCTCCCAACCTGAAGCAGATGCTAACCAGCAACAGGACACAGGACAGAGACACAGACAGAGGGACCAGACCATGCAATAGACCCAAGTGCCAACTCTGGCCCCACATCTATTCAGGCAACACTGTCACAGGACCCAACAACATCAGTCATACCATCAAGGGCTCTTTCACCTGTATCCTTACATAATTTGTGTTACATGCCATCCCTGACTTTGTTGTTAAGTTCTTAATAAACACATACACATAACACATAACGTGTGTCTTATTTTTCACCACTTTTTCAACTGCACATTATCAAATTTCCAACTGCACATTTTCCCCCAAGTGCACATTTTCTGTCCAACTACACAATGAAATAAACCCTGCCTTAAAGCAGGGGTGTTGAACCTCCAGCCCAGGGGGGAAATTCAGGTTGACTCTGGTTTCAATCCAGCACTCCAGGTGGCCCTGCCCAATGCCCGGCATCACCAGGTGGTTCCCACTTTTCCCTACCCCATCAACCTATCATTTGGTATTTTCCCAGCTTTTGCAGAATTTTGTCTCCATTCTAAAAGGTTGAAATGCCTCTCCTAAGACTTAGGGCGTTACTAGACGAGGCTGTAGCGCGCGTTATCTTCCGCAGTCGTGTCGAGGCTTCCAGATGACGTTCACCAGGATCCGTCGTTTGCGGTGAAGCCTCTTTCTCCTGACTTTAAAAAAGTGAGTTCTAGTGCGCCTTTTCCTGGCGGCCCGCGCTAATTCGGAGTACATGTGGGAGGATGTGAGGTCACTGCGGTCCGCACTGGTCAGGAAAAGGCGTGCTAAGGGGAGTGGCCAGTGGCTTCGGTCAAGCCGCCTCCGTCATTTGCGCCCAGCCCGCCAGCTGGGGCAGCGTGGCAGAGCGGCTTTTTTTTATTATTTCCACAGTGACAGTTAGCGCAGGAACGGAGGACCGGAAAAGGGGCCGGCGGCGGCATCGCTGACGGCTGCGCAGGTTTGCGGTCTTTCGGACTTGCGCAAACCGTGCGCCGAGCGAAAAAAAAAGCCGCGGCAATCAGGCCGGTGTGGCTGCGCAACCGTGCTCGCGGCGGCAGCAGCACAACCGGCGCAAACTTCTGCCACAAATCGAAGGCAGGTGTGGATGATGAGGCGTCACGGCTGAACGGGAAAAGCCGCTTTCACCGCTCCTCAACGACGGAACACCCGGTAGGTCTAGCAAAGCCCCTAGTGACTGGCAAGAAGAACTTTCAGATAAAACATGTCAGCATTTTTTTCACAGCATATTTTTTATGCTAAAACACATTGCCTTTTTTTTTTTTTGGCCCACCCCTTTTACCCTTGGCCTTAACCCCTTTGCTTTCACCTACCACCCACCATTGGAATGTGGCTGGATTTGTCCCGTGGGCTTGAGGTTCACCACCCCTGATTTAGATCCCAGCTTGGCAATTTCATCTGTAGAATCCAGGATGGACTAAGATGCAAAAGATGAGTGCTAGAATCTCAGAGGAAAATGACCAGAGAGGAATCCTATATACCTAGGGGTACAGGAGTGGAATCCATGGCACAGCATCCACCACATCAATAACCCTGCCAGCTCACTGTTGTGGTCAGGGTAGGAGGTGTGGGAGGCTTTTACTCCCCACACTTCTGATTGACTGTAATCCCCACCCCCCCAGGGGCAGCCTCATGTTAGGCTGTTTTTCTGCGCGCATTGGTGAATTTCTCATCAATGCTGGTGGGACACCACTGGCAAAACAACTATGGCAGCAGAGCTTTCTGCTAGTGTGCCAGGTACCTCCACTGGCATGTGATTGCTCCCAAATCAAAACAGAGTAATTCCGCATGGGATTTTATGTTGATTGCCTGGCCATCTTCAACAGAAGATGTTTTACAGATAATAACTACTCTGTTAACTACCAACATCTCAGAGTGCAATTTCCAACCATAGAAACAATGGCTACAAATTCCATACATATTATGTATGGAATATGGATTCTTCTGCCTATTTATTGGGTGGGGGGCACCCTCTTGGCCTCTCCAAAAGGGGGGGAATATATGTGATAATGTGCAACTCCTCTCAGTGTTTGCTCAACATTCAGCTATGGATACATGAAAGCAACAGTAATATTTCACTGACTAAAAGATTCATCTCTGACCTCAGTCCGTTGGAGCTTCATTGTTGTACAAACCACAGAGAAAGGTCTGAGCTGGAAAATATTTATCTAAAAGTGTTATTGTCTTGTCTGAGCCATAGGCAGCAAACTGCTTCAGGGCTTTCTCTCACTCTCTTTCTGTTTAGAAACTTGCAGGGCTTTGTAGAGGAGAACATTTGAATCTGTGTTGTAAAAGAGAGAGAGAGAGAGAGAGAGAGAGAGAGAGAGAGAGAGAGAGAGAGAGAGAGAGAGATTTCAACATTTTTAAACCAAACTATAGGGTGGTCTTTAAAAATAACAATAATAAAATACTTAGCAGAGAAGAAACTGCCTAGATTTTTTTTTCATCCTCTCCATCTGTGGTAAATCTTTTGGATAGTATGTTTGGAACAACAGGGGTAAATATGACCCAAAGGTCAAGATGACATAGGGAGGAACTAAATAAGCTCTAGAGAAGAGGCCAACCAAAAATTTGGCCAGGACCTCAGTTTTTCAGAGACTGTTAGAGGAGAGCTGGGATAAGAGGGGACTTGGTATGGAAACTTATTTGGAAAGTCATCAAATAAAATAAAGGTTAGAGAGGGAAACAATAGCTCACAATGAAATGACACATAAAACTTACATGACTCCCTGGAGAACAAGTAGCCCATTGTCTACACAATAAGAAAGCAAGAATGAAGAACTGTAGCATCGACATTGAGGAATCGAAATGATGAGTTTAGGAGCAACCCCCAGCTTTGTAGGACTTTTTTCTGCCTAAACATGCATAGGATGTTTAGACAGAACAATATATTAGCTTATGTCATGGGATATATCCATTATTCAGGTCAAATACTGATTTCTGACAGCTTCTGATTTGAAAACAACAACATAAGAAGAGCCTGCTGGATCACACCATCTAGTCCAGCATTCTGTTCGCACAATGGCCAACCAGCTGCCCAAGGGAAACTCACAAGCAGAACATGAATGCAACAGCACCCTCCCACCCATTTCCCCCAGCAACTGGTATACATAGGCATAGTGCCTCTGATACTGGGGTGTAGCAAATAGCCATCAGCATCATTAGCCATCAATAGCCACCGCCTCCAGGAATTTTTCTAACCCCCTTCTAAAGCCACCCAAACTGGTGGTCATCACTAACTTGTGGTAGCAAATTCTATAACTATGCAATTTGTGAAGAAGAAAAGGGCCTGGCTTCTTCTTTTTTTCTTTTCAGTAGTAGATGTCTGTGTATCTCCCTTTCCCCAGCCAGCTACTGTCTACATTCTCGACACATCCAGTTCTCCATATTAATACTGACCATAATTATGTTCCAAGCTGCCTGGATCATCAAATGGAGCCCCCTCACTTCTTCCACCCCCCAGAGGACTTGACTTCTTATGCTTTGCTGCACTAATTGGATTTTTAACCACTATACTTTACTTTATTTTCTTGGGCACTTCTTAATGTAATCAATTTAATGACCTACAAGGTGCCAGTCTGGTACTCAGGGTCTCTGAGGGCTATCATTCATCCACAAATCAATTCCTTTCACATGCTGTGTGGTGAGCAACCCCACATTACCTCAGCCAGCATGTCTCAGCTCAAGCAGGCTATCTCTGGATACGAGTGACTCAGGCGCCATTTTCCACCAGCCCGTCTTCTAATGGAGACAGTCCGCAAGAGAGATAATTGCTAAAATAGGTTTGCTTTTGCCACTACCTGCCTAAAAGGACATCACTACCGCTAGCCCACTGGATAGTAAGCAGGCAATGGCGGCATCTGACAATGCCAGAGTAAGCTGCTGATTAGAAATAAAACAGAACGGCTTGTTTTACAAAACCTATCATGCTTTCAGCTCAGCCTTTTTCACTTGCACTCCTTTGTTCTGGCTGCCACTTTGGCTTAGGCCATGGCTAGACCAGGCCTATATCCTGGGATTGTCCCGGGGTCATCCCTGTTCATATAAATGACACACAGGGGATCCAGGGATCAGCCAGGGACGATCCCAGGATACAGGCCTGGTCTAGCCATGGCCTTAGTCTGTACTAGCACAAAGTGCAAGCTGCTTGCACATGAATTGTGCCTTGACGTGCAACCTATGTGCATGATTCACATTATGCCAAGTGCTAGGAAAAGCCCAAATTGGTATCAAGCGGGTGGGTGTAGCTAGTGATGCAGCACCACCCATGTCTACACAGAAGCAGCAGCAGTGTTTGGGCTCTGTTGTTTGACACTGTGCTGCTTATCTGTGTACATGACACCTTCCTGTATTCTCAGTTCAGTGTTTTCATTAAGCTGGACATCCTCATCATGGCACTAGCTGGACTCAGCAGCCATATAGATATGAGGATGTGTTCTGATATGGGTTGGGCAGCCCTTTCTGAACTGTGGATGGGTATGGTTCTGTCCAATTCAACATACTCTTTCATAAAGTGGATTTATTCCATAATTTGTACTGATGATGTCTGATTCACATTGTTTGGACATTGCTGAAATATCAGATGATTTGGGAATGGAGTGTCAAACCGAATTCAACAGATGACAGTTGCCAGGAAATTCTAAAATCTTTCTGAGTAGGGATGTACAGATTGTGCAAAATCCATTCCATCTGTGATTCACGGATTATCAGACATCTTTTGTTTCATCATCCACCCATCAACAGAATCAGATTTTTTCAGTTCCAAATTTGTGCAAATTTGCACATGCACAATTGTGCAAATTCCCCTAAAATGTGAATTTTCACACTTTAGGATTTTGGCCTTCCACCCCCACATTTTTCTATGATGAAATTTGTTCAAAATTCCCAAAGGTTAGGAAAATGGTCCACAAGTCCGCAGACTCCACCTGATAAGGGAAACGCTGGTTTGCTGCAGAATCCACAGGTCAAATAATAATCCAAACTCATTTGGTTCTGTAATAGATTTCTCTGTCATCCCTAATTCTGAGCTGTGGAATCTGTAGGCTTATTTAGCCTTTCTGATGGCTTCCAATGGTCACAGACTGTAGTCCCTTTCAGAAATGCCCTCTGTTTGTTTACTGAAGGCTAAAGATTGGGTGGAAGACTCCAAGCATATACATATGTATGCACATGGGGTCCTTGTTCAGACCTTCCATGTGCCAAGGATCTCTAATGCACTCAATTCAGGGAGGCAGAGCTGATAGGGATCTCAATGTTGGGGGGTGTCGCCAGCAGGCATGGCCAAACTCCCAACTGCATGGCTTCAGTGAATGCTTTCAGGTATTTCTGAACAGTGTTTGTACCTTTTCCATTTCATCTCCATTTGGCTCCAGTGTGTGTGTGTGTGTGTGTGTGTGATGAAGTGAGCTCTTCCTCACTTCATTTGATGGTGTGAGCTCTCATCCATGAAAGTGCATGGCACGATTAATATATTAGAGTTTAAGTGCCAAAAACGTTTTTTGTTAGAATCAGATATTTGGAAGGGGCCTTTGAGATCATCTGGTCCACTCCCTGCTCAAGGCAGGTCAGGCAATGAAGGATGCAGCTTCAGCATCCCTGACACATGGCCATCCAGCCTCTGCTTAAATACTTCCAATGAAGAACCCATCACCACCCAAGGCAGTCCATGCCATTGCTGAATAGCATTCACTGTTGGGCTGTTTCTTCTAATGTTTAGAAAAATCTGCTTCCCTACAACTTCCAGTCATTGGTTCTAGTCCTACCCTTTGGAGAAACTCTGGTCCATCTTCTGCATGGCAGCCTTTGAGGTATTTGGTTATTGATACCACGCCTCCCCCTTCTCCAGGCTAAACCTACCCAGCTCTTTCAACCATGCCTCATAGGACTTGGTTTCCAGACCCTTCACCATCCTGGTCACACTTTTCTGAACACATTCAAGTCTGTCTATGTCCTCCATAAAATGTGGTTCCCAGAACTAGGCACAATACTCCAAAATGCAGCCTGACTAATGCAGAGTAGAGCAGAACTGCTCTACCTCTCTGCTAATGCTTAAACATGCTTATTCATCTCCTCTATTTATTTTGCACTCTAATTGCTAAGGCTTAGTTTGAGGATAGCCCTTCCACAGATATTTGTAGAAGGCAATGAGATCCAGCAGTGGCTCCTGTTCATTTTGCCAATTCCCCCTTCCCATGTCATCCCTGACACTATCCCAGAGAGTCCTCCAAATCTTCGGGGCAGATTTTCAGGGATGCAGGGAACTGCAAGAAGAAGCGGAAATCACTGACAGTTGCCTCTCTTCCCTCTTTCACAAACAAAACTCCACTCACACAGGCCGTGTCTACACCAGCCTTTTTTCCCTGGGTCCTCCATATGAGTCCAAATGATGCACAGGGGATCCCGGGTGCAGGCAGGGATGACCCCTCCATTTTCCTGGGATAACCGAGACCTTGGTTATCCCAATTTTACCTGCGGTCCCAGGACAATCCTGAGGATTGTGGGAAGTGTGGGCTCCTGTCTTGGCTTCTTCCCACCTCCCCGCAAGTAGCAGGGGACACAAAGAGGGAAGGAGCCAGTCGGGGGGGGGGGTCAAGGGACATTGGGTGTGGGGGGAGCGGGGTTAGGGCTTTAAAAAAAAAAACTTACTTTTTCTGTGGAACTCCCGTGATGTCCCTGTTTTTTCCCAGGATGTTGCGCTGGTGTTTCTACGCTAGGGAATGATCACGGAAGCAGGTATTTATTTATTTGTTTGTTTGTTTGTTTGTTTATTACATTTCTATACCACTCAATAGCCGGAGCTCTCTGGGCGGACTCACATCCATAAGTCCAGGATGATCCCCCCACTCCCTCCCCAAAGGCCCTTAGGTGTAGAAAGGGCCACAGTCTCTGGATCTAACTCATTTGGATTGCTCTATCCATTGTGGATTTCTTCCCTAACTTTCCTCCCTCCCTCCCTTTAACAGTCCATTTCTTCTCACTGCAGAAGTCCAGACGTGAAAAGAGGTTGACTTTTTTTTGGAAAATATACAACAGGCCTTTGTGCGGTACTAACACTTCAGAATCTAATGCTGTTCTTTTGACATTCACAGGTTTGTAGAGTGTTGACAGTCTCTGGGTATGAAGACTAGAATGTGATGCCTCCATTGCAAAACACTTACGCATTTTCCCAATGTCGGAAGGACTGTCAGAAGCAGACATCAAAAGGGTGTGATTTCTTGACAGACTGCTTTATGCACTCGTGTTTAAAATGTCCCCAAAATCTGCTCTGCCATTTCTCTTGCCCATCGGGTTGAGAAATCC
Source organism: Elgaria multicarinata webbii (assembly GCF_023053635.1). Classification (NCBI taxonomy): domain Eukaryota; kingdom Metazoa; phylum Chordata; class Lepidosauria; order Squamata; family Anguidae; genus Elgaria; species Elgaria multicarinata. The sequence continues at coordinate 83,363,996 of NC_086177.1, read as the reverse complement.
AAGTGCACCTCATGTTTGGTGTTTGTCTAAGCATCAGGAAATGAAGCAATGCTCACTCCCCTGGCTCTTGCTGTGGTGTAAAAGGGTTCCTAGAAATAGCAACGGGTCAGGGGCTTCGAGCTGTAGCTTTTCAATGTAAAGAATGTCCCACCCTTGATTTCCTTTAACTGAAAAGGAACAGTTGAGATAGTTTTGTTTCGGTTGGGTTCTTGTTGTTGTTGTTTCCTAAAGGGATGAGGAAGTTGTTTGTGCAATATCGTATGATAAACAGTGGCTGGGAGAAAGAAACAGCAAGAGTGGTCATGGAGCCTTTAAAACAGAGGTCCTCTGCCTGTGATGCTGGCAGCAAGGCATTTCCTTGGCTGTGTGTTCGATAGGGGCTGCCATCCTGTCAGAATGAAGTGGCATAGCAAAGGACAATAACAAAGCAGTTCTCACATTAATCTGGGTGTTAACATAGACTGGGTAAATGCTGTTCATTCATGTCAGCCAGTTTGCTAGCTGGCAATCCGACATGTCCACGAATCCAGCCTTAATATAATGTTATAGGCAACGTGGTTCTATTTCAAAACTTCCTTTTGCCTTGGCATGGTGTGGCTACTAGAGTTGATCAGAAAAAAAGAGAAACTGGTTCTCAGGATGCAAATTATTTATTTTCACAAAGCCCAGCGTGTTTCGGCCTGTACTTTATTCAAAGGCCTTCCTCAGGGAGCTGTAACATTAATAACACAATAAAATACATTAAGAGCACACATAACAAAATCTCATATGTAAGAATTTCCCTCCTGAGACCCCATTTCTCTTTTTTCTGGCCTGTTTTGGATGTTCCCCTCATTTTGTTTTTGGCTACTAGAGTTGGCCAGAAACAGCGATTTGGCCAAAGTCTTGTGGAATGATCCAGTAATTGGAGGAGAAAGGTTTTCATGAAATATGCCCCTCTAACTTCGTATCAAAGATTAATTTCACTACTTAAGACTAGTGCAATGCACTTTACATGGGCTACCCCTGAAGAGTCTCTAGAAGCATCAATTGGTGCAAGATGTGGCAGCTCACATGCTTAACTGATGCATGGAATCAGCACCATATTACAACCATCCTGAAAAACCTGCACTAGTTGCCAATTGCTTTTCAGTTTAGCCTTTTTACAATGTTTTAATGTTTGTAATGTTCTTGTTTTTATTATTTCAAGTATATATTGTTTTAAAAGGTTGCACACTGCCGAGATCGATTTTTTAGCAGATAAGGTGCTATATAAAAGTAAATGAAGTATATAAAAGATAATGAACAATTCTTCAGCATTTACTTGAGGGTAACTCCCACGGAATTCCATTGGTCTTACTTCTGTTTACAGGATTGCACTCTTAATTTCTGATTCCTGTGCTCCCCCTCCCCCATGCAACCCCCCCCCCCAAAAAAAACCCGTCTACAGAATGCAATGCCTTTTAACCATTTTGGTCTACTTTCAAATAAAGCATGTTTGGGTTTTGTAAGACAGTTTTACATATTTTGTTTAAAAACTGGCAAATCAAAGCAACCCAGTTCTATGAAAGTAAAACAACTTCAAAATGATCATTGTCTTTTCAGGCTACTAACAATGTATGCTAATTAATTGGAAGGTAAGAAGCCCAGCTCCAGATGTCACACTCACCTGCAAGATTTTTGACTACAAAAAATAAAATAAATCTAGACAGTTTGAGATTTGGACAGGGAAATGATTTAAGATGTGTAAATACCTAGAAAACATGGCTAAGAGGGTTTTAGATAACAGCTTTTATGACTTTGTGGTGAGGGTGCTCTGTAGCTAGCAAGACTTGCCTGTGCAGGGATGCTGTTAAAATTCTCTCCATCTGAACTTTTTACCAGATTTTGGAGTTCTAAAATGTCATTAAAGTTGAATTAAGTCATAAGAATTCTCCGTTGTTCTGATTTTATTTCAGAATATTGTACATGCTGTAGCTTTCTATTTCTTCCATTCATTTGTGTCTTCATGCACACACACACACACACACTGTGCAAGAGAGTATTGCAGTAGTCTAAACAAGATGGTACCAGAGCAACTTGGCTATGCCCAGTCTATCTCTGCTGAAGAGAGTTGAAACTGCTGTACCAGTTTCTGCTGGCAAGAGATGCTTCTAGACACCAAGGCCATTTGGACTTCAAAGATAAAACTATATCTAATAGCAGTCCCAGTCTGCAAACCTGAGTGGAACTCAATCCAGAATAGGCTGTACACCACCGAGAAGCACTTTCGGGAATCCATCTATATCCATCACCAACTAGAGCTGGACTATTCTACTTCTGATTCCTCCACCCCTGCAAAGGGTAGAACCTGCAACAAATCGAAACATTACCAAAACCTGATCTATGGTAACTATGACAATGGGATAAAAGACTTCTAATCCACCTTCATAGAATCATAGAATCATAGAATAGCAGAGTTGGAAGGGGCCTACAAGGCCATCGAGTCCAAACCCCTGCTCAATGCAGGAATCCACCCTAAAGCATCCCTGACAGATGGTTGTCCAGCTGCCTCTTGAAGGCCTCTAGTGTGGGAGAGCCCACAACCTCCCTAGGTAACTGATTCCACCATCGCACTGCTCTAACAGTTAGGAAGTTTTTCTTGATGTCCGTCCGGAATCTGGCTTCCTTTAACTTGAGCCCGTTATTCCGTGTCCTGAACTCTGGGAGGATCGAGAAGAGATCCTGGCCCTCCTCTGTGTGACAACCTTTTAAGTATTTGAAGAGTGCTATCATGTCTCCCCTCAATCTTCTCTTCTCCAGGCTAAACATGCCCAGTTCTTTCAGTTTCTCTTCATAGGGCTTTGTTTCTAGACCTCTGATCATCCTGGTTGCCCTCTTCTGAACACGCTCCAGCTTGTCTGCGTCCTTCTTGAATTGTGGAGCCCAGAACTGGACACAGTACTCAAGATGAGGCCTAACCAGGGCCGAATAGAGAGGAACCAGTACCTCACGTGATTTGGAAGCTATACTTCTATTAATGCAGCCCAAAATAGCATTTGCCTTTCTTGCAGCCATATCACACTGTTGGCTCATATTCAGCTTGTGATCTACAACAATTCCAAGATCTTTCTCGTTTGTAGTATTGCTGAGCCAAGTGTCCCCCATCTTGTAACTGTGCATTTGGTTCCTATTCCCTAAATGTAGAACTTGGCATTTATCCCTATTAAATTTCATTCTGTTGTTTTCAGCCCAGCACTCCAGCCTATCAAGATCACTTTGAAGTTTGTTTCTGTCTTCCAGGGTATTAGCTATCCCACCCAATTTGGTGTCATCTGCAAATTTGATCAGCGTTCCCTGCACCTCCTCATCCAAATCATTAATAAAAATGTTGAAGAGCACTGGGCCCAGGACTGAGCCCTGCGGCACCCCACTCGTTGCCTCTCCCCAGTTTGAGAAGGTTCCATTGATAAGTACTCTTTGAGTCCGATTCTGTAGCCAGCTGTGGATCCACCTAATAGTTGTTCCATCTAGCCCACTTTTAGCTAGTTTGTTAATCAGAATGTCATGTGGTACTTTGTCAAAAGCTTTGCTGAAGTCAAGATATATGACATCCACAGCATTCCCACAGTCCACAAGGGAGGTTATCCTATCAAAAAATGAGATCAAATTAGTCTGACAGGATTTGTTCCTGACAAATCCATGTTGGCTTCTAGTAATCACTGCATTGATTTCAAGGTGTTTACAGATTGACTTCTTTATAATCTGCTCCAGAATTTTCCCAGGGATGGATGTCAGACTGACTGGTCTGTAGTTCCCAGGTTCCTCCTTTTTGCCCTTTTTGAAGATAGGGACAACGTTATCCCTCCTCCAGTTGTCCGGCACCTCACCCGTCTTCCATGATTTTGCAAAGATAATGATTTCAGGCCAGACATGAATATCAAATGAAAAGTGTGACCTAACACTTAAGAGCTTTATCAACTGAAAGAATTCACACTGTTCTTTTTCCAGCACTCTTACCTGAAGTATTGGTAGAAGGGTAGAATTTAGACAGTATCTAATTTGATGCTACTGTTAGTGCAACTTACACTGTGTTTTCATAAGTGACCTCTATCACAATGCCCATAGCGTTTGCTGGCACAACAGTTTTTCTGGGAAAACCCACTGCACCAGCAAACACTATTGGCATTGCTCTACAGGTTTCCTAAACCACTGCAATGTAACTTACATTAGCAGTACTTTCAAATTGGATACCGCCCACAGGGTTTCCTGCTATATTCTGCACAAGCTGAAGCTATCAGAGAGATATCAAGGACAGCCAAACACTTGCATATTGAAGTAGTCTAGCTTCAATTGAGTAAAAAGGTAAAACAGTTGTCCATGAATGTTGTCCATGTATAGTTGTCCATGAATTTTGTCCATGAATGGCCTTTATTGTTGTTTTTCAGGCAGGATCTTAATTACTTCTTGCTTAGAAAAAGAACTATGTACCAGAAGATAAATTATTAACGGCTTTCACCCCAGCATTTATTCAGTCATTTGATAAGTGTCTTTCATTCCTAAAAGAGATGACAAAACAAAAGTAGAGCACATGCTCACTTGCTCATCTTTAATGTAAATGTACCTTATGGATTGTTGAACTTTCTAGAGACTACTGCTGTGCTGATTAATTGCTAATGAATGCTAATGAAGGGGTGAGGTGAATATACAGTATGGTATATTTAAGTGATGATTGATGGGATTTAACACGGGCTATCAGGAGAGTGCTTGTCACACGCACTAGTCAGTCAATAAATATGCACAAAGCTGTTGGTTGTCTCCCTATGTGTTCTTCTGGTCTTACAAGTGGAGTTGTGATAAATATGGTGAATGACCTTTATGTCTTTCGACTGCTAAAGTAAATCCAGCTTTTCAGAGGATGGTATCATGCGTAACAAGTTTGACTGAACTACTCCTTGTCAAATGCACATTTATATGGCAAAAGTGTCTCCCTTCCACACACTCAGTAGTTACTCTTTCTTCTTCAGGAAAATAAACTTCTGAGAAATGTATTATAGTGATTCAGGGGCTGCTTTAGATGTTAAACCTATTTTGTCAGAGAAAGAATTCATGTTTTCTGTAATAGAGACCCCAATGCGAAGTGGGGTCTCCTCCCTTCCAAAAGACCAAAAAGACATTCAAGGAGGTGTAAGCTGAGTTTTCAGATGATCCCCCTCACATGTTTGAAAAACATGTGGGGGGATGGGACTAGCCCCTGTCATGACTCCTGTGGGGGATTCCTCATCAGAGGAAGAGTTTGAAACTTTGGATCTTGATGTCCCCAGGGAACAGATTGCCTCAGAGGACTCTGGCACTGCCCCAGACGGTTCTGGGCCCTTACAGAGATGCCTTCAGATTTTCCTCCTCAAGAGGCAGAGAGCTCAGCTTCCAAAGCAGAGGGGGATGATGAGCCACCACATAGCCCCTGAGAATGGTGGCACTTTACAATTCAACCTAGGACAGTGGTTATGGAAAGGAGGGGCTGTTTGCTGAAGAGGACTCTTTATGAGAATAGGACTCCTCATGATTAGGGATCTCTTCATGAAGAGGACTTCTTACTCAAGCCTCTGCGGTGATTCAGCTGAGTCCTGGGTGGGCCTCTGGAAGTTGCAGTATATCAGCTCTCAGTGGAGTCCTACTAGCTGCTGGAGAAATATCTTTCTACCAGCTCGAGTAGGGAACAGTTCAAGAGATCTGTTCCCTGACCATTTGCTCTAATGGGGTGAAACGTGTGTGTGTGTTTGTGTGTGCTCTCCCTATGAAAGTTCAGACAAGAATAAACATAAGTATAATACCTTTATTTTTTTACTAGCTGATATACCCAGCGTTGCTCAGGCCCTCTAAGATATGTCTGTGAGGTAATCATCTTAAAGCAATTAGTCTAGTGTTAGGCCTGCGAGTTAACTTTTGAATGAATCAAATTAGGTTCTCTCTCTCTCTCTCTCTCTCTCTCTCTCCTGATACAGGTATGGGCTGCAGCTCTCCATGGGCTGCTTGACCATCTTTTGCTCGTGGAAGTCTCCAAGGGCAGCTGGGTTGAAGGCAGCTGCCTACCTCAGCCTGTGCTTCTCAGCCACCAAGTGCTCCATCAGGAGGCTATACTTGCCCCCTTCGTCAGGCCTACTCAGGCCTGAGGAAGAAGCCACCACCATGATTTTCCTTGTCACCACAGAAAATGAAAACTACAACTCCTGGCATGCCTTTTACCATGGTGCCCGACTTGCCCAATGGGAGTCCTGCCACTGAGGCTCATGGGAAGTGTAGTCTGGCCGAGCCGGTCCATGCTGCACTGTGCAAGTGGTGCCTGTAGGTAAGCTGTGAGGGAGACAGCCAACTGAGTGACTGATAGTTAGCTCGGTCATTGCTGTTGGTGATGGGCCCAGATCTGCAGCCTCCTTCCTTCCTGCTCCTGATGGTGCTTAGTGACCAAGGCAGCTGGCCCCAGGCACTCTTCCTTCAGGCCCAGGATGGCGAGCCACTTCCAGATGATGGCTGCAAAGCCCACTAAGTCTTCCCTCTCACCCAAGGCATGCTGGGAATTGTAGACATAAGCTTAGATCCCTGAATAACATATTAATCTTTGAACACCATCTGAGGTGTGGTGGGAGACAACTTGAGAGTGGGCCTTCTTAGTTGTGGCTCCCTGCTTATGGATTTCTTTTTCCCCAGGCAGGCTTGCCTAGTGACTGCATTAATGGCTTTTCAGTGCCAAGTGATATGTTGTTGTTGCTGTTGTTGTTCAAGGCCTTTTAACTTGATGAGATTTTTATGCCCCACTTCGCATTGGACCTTTTTTTCCCCTGTCATAACTAAACTACAACATTCCAAGACAGATGTAAGAATTACTGAATAAAGTTTATGAATATGAGGTTAAAGCTGACTATACCTAGAATGGAATGGTGGGTGGGGTTAGTGGCAGTTGGAGAAAGGAGAACAAAGACCGTTACTGAGGGGTCAAGAAAGTGGGAGCTGAGTTATGATTGAGAGATAGTGACCTGATTTGCTCACCCATGCTTTATTTTAAATCCACCATTCTACATGCCAGTACTACACTTCCTAGCATGCCTTTGGTAGCCTGCAGGTGCCTGTGCCTCTGAGTCATTCTCTTGTTGCTGATGCTGCTCCTTGATAGAGCATCAAGGAGTAGCATCACCAAGGAGGGGAGGTAAGAGGCTGTCAGTGGATGCGCCCAACTCCAGCCAATTGTTCTGGGACTACCTTGACCTGCGCTTCTCACCCACCAAGTGCTCCATCAAGAGCCTGTACGATGGGCACTTCCCCCTTTGTCAGGTCTGTTTCTGGGCATGTGCAGAGTGCCTCCCCTTCCTCCCTTCGTCTTAAGGGTGAAGGCTATGCACTTGCTTCCCCCAGATTCTGAGAAAACAGCGATATCAGGGCGGAGTGCCTTTGAGCATGTTCGGCCCCTCAAAATCACACTGTTGTATCTATATATGATTTTAAAACCACACAGGGTGGGAGGAGGCATGGCAAATGGACACAGCCCATTTATGTGGAGTATTTCCTTTTATGTGCAATTGGGTTGACTGCTCGAGACACACAGCAGCAGCAACCTGCCCGGGCACTCACAATGGCCACCAAAGGCCAATAAGTCTGGCCTCCCACCCAAGGCATGCTGGGTGTTGTAGGCATGAACCTAGGTTTTTATTAAATTCTTTAAAAATACTTAAACCCCCAAAATTCATGTTTTTATTTTTTTTTCTGGTACATTTTTCAGCCAGACCTATCACCATGTCAAATTTCAAGTTTCAAACTTATCTGCAAGTGCGTAAACATTTCCAGACATACGTGACACACACATACTTTCAGCTTTATAGGTAGAGATATTTTTTCAAAGCATATAAACTTGAGTCCTGTCTTCAAAACAGGAGATGTACTAGTAAACTTTTCTCTCACCACCCCTTCTGCTTTTGACTTTACGCCCAACTGAGTTGCGTCCATACTTGTGGTACACAGATCAGCCTTTGGCACAAGATTCTGTTCCGTATCCTAATATTGGTTTGTGAGACTGTATGGATCTACACTGCCTGCCAGTTGTCATCACTTCCTGGGACAACTCATTTACATGGAATGGTTTTCATTATTTTCATAGTGTGAGCCATTTTTCCTAAATCCTTCCTTTCAGCATACATCAATTTTTCAAGAAGTGAAGAAAATTTGTTGTAGCTTCATTCTAGTTCGGACACAGCTCCTATAATTTAAACACATGTTACCAAGTCGGCACACAAGACGGACTTCAATTTTTGTGGAGGTTAGTTTCTGAAAGTTCTGTAAGAAACTTGCCCTCATGTTGCCTAAAAAAACCTTTGGATACCTACGGATCCATTTGGGGCTCTGAATGGTCTTCTAACTACACCACAGGTTTCCAGTAGTTTTAAAACCATTCCCTAACCACACCACAATTTCAGAGGTCCATCAGAGGTCCGTTGGACCCCCAGAGATTTGCTATGGAGCACACACCCCTATTAGGCTAGTTACGATTAAGAAATGACAGTATAGTAGAAGTATTTTATGCCCTTCCTATATACTGCCAATAAATAATACAGTAATTTTATGTATGTAACCAGGACATTCTAGCTTTAAACTCCCTTCTTCCATATAGGAAGTAGTGAGGAATTGAAGGGATTATTCTTTTCAGAATATCTATCCTAGCTAAGAAACAAAAACAATTCCAGTCACTCCCCTTTGGAGAGCCACTTTCTCAATCAACACCAGATGTTTTCTCATGTCCCAAGTAGCCTCAGAAAGAAATATTGTTTAGTTAACCTTTTTTCAAGCCCTTGATGCTTGAGCCGAGTACTATACCCATGAATGATTTATGCTCCTGTTTATAGTTTCCCATCATTTTCCTTCTTTGCTTTCCAAAAGATTTTCTGAATAGCAGAATCCTCACCTTTCAGAAAGGTTTATGTTCAAACCAGACATTTTGAGGATTTACATTATTTTCACAGCTTTTTGTTTCAAATGCTTTTGAAAGAGAAAAGAAATCCCATCATAAATTCTCCTCCAATAGACTTTCCAGTGTTCTTTCCCCCTCCCATCTCCATAATTCCCAGAATATTTAACAAAAGGTTATTTAAGCAATAAGATATGTAGGTCCAATCAGAGTTCCAACAGGAATGTCCCATAAAAACTCAGAGAATTCCTCAAACATCTTTGCATATGGCAGGATGGGTTTCAAATTTCTGACTGGATTTCATTATGGCAATGACATATGAACAAAATCAGTAATAATGGCTGTCCACATACGTTTAAGGAGCACCACTTGTTTCCACACAGTGGTCATACTACATGCAATGGAGATGCTTGCACAGTTATCAAAATGGCAGCCACACATTAAAAACAAAATGTGCTGGTAGTAGCATGGAAAGTGTTGGAACATTTACATAGGAGCCACCAGAGGGTAGTGAGAGCTTTAGGAGGATTGAGAGAGGACGTCCTTTCCCCACCAAATCCTGTCACCTCAGCCTCAATGGCCAAAACACAGATTGAACTGCAGCCTACCCAGCATACAATGAGAACTTTATTTTTAACTGAATAAAAAAGCAATACATCTCAACTAAACCTTTCACCTATCTATGACCCTACCCAGAAATCCAACAGATGATGGAAGGTGTCAGGTGAAAGGGAACCATGTGCACTTATAAACAAAAAGGCAATGCACATGACTGCAGCTGACACATTCATCCATAAATGGACCATCTATTTACCCTTCTTGGGAGACTGCTCCCATTGATCAGGTGAACATCGAAAGAAGATTATGGGCTGCTCATGTATAGTGGATTAGGAACTTGTAGTGGATTAGGAACTCCTGAGAAGCTCTGCACCCCGTGCATGGGTCCCAGCTCCTCGTGATTAACTGCAAGGAGCCGAGACAAACAGCGACACTTGCACACACATTCCGCGGTCTCGGGATCAGCCCGAGACCATGGAAAAAGCAAACTCAAAGGCTAGGATGAGATCCTGGGGCAAGAAGGGATCATTCCTCCCTGCTCCCGGGATCCCCTGTGCATCGCCCCGGGATATCGCCCCGTCTAGCTATGGCCATAGACTCCCCCTCAAAGACCTCACAATACTTCATATTACAACACTAGCTGGTGAGAGAATTGCAGTTCAGCTCACAGGGAACAGGGGCATTTGAAGGGGACGGGAGATCATGTCAGTGAAGCTGCTGATCAAAAAGTCCTGGTGCTCTGTCCCTCTGAGCCCTGGTCCACTGCACCACTGTCTGAAATGTCTGAACACTCAAGTCTTTCAAAAAGCTTGTCAAGAAACTGGACCTGTTTTTTGGTTAAATCAAACGCTGGCCAGCTAGAGTTGTAAAATGGGCAATAAATGTTTTATAACTTGTAATAAATAAGAACTCTCGCAGAGGCTGTGTGATTGAAAAAGGTACTTTCTCATACCTCAAATTCCAATCCTTCTCTTCACCCCATTTCCTCAGCAACCTCTCCTTCATTACATATTTGAAGAGATTTCTCCTCTGCTTAAGTACAGAACCTGGGGTGGGGGAGAGGGAGAGAGAGAGACTAAATCTTGTGAAAGTTTTATAATTGTGGGAGCCACTTGATATTTGCAGGTTGATACTCTCAAATGAGTAGATACAAATCAGTAGGTACAATGATACTCTCAAATGAGTAGATACAAGTCTGGTGGTCAAATTGCCAAATTCTGATGTTCATGTCATGGTCATAGTCTTGCAAAGCAATGAATTTTAAAATACGAATTGCGTTTTTTTGTGCATCATTAAAAATGTAGTTATTGCAGGGCCATCCAGAATAATCTGAGGCTCGGGGCAATGGAATAATGCCCACTATTGGGGCACATTGCCTACTTTGCCTCCTGTCCCGCTCCAGGCAAGCCTGATTTATAGGAGCATTTTTGTTGTTTACTATTGATACCTCAACAGGGGTGGCTCCAAGTTTGAAGAGGCCCTGAGCTGAGTGCCTTCTGGTAGGTCCTCTCCTACATCAGTGGGCCCCCTTGGGCTTCTATGGTGGCAGCTGCAGTGGTGGACAGAAACAGCACTCTTAGGGTGACTAGGAGATAATATTTAAATTTCCCACAATGCCTCAGGGTGCCTGAGGTACTGTTGCTCCAAGGCTTTGTGAAAAAGTTAAGTGGTGGCATTGAAACCCTTCTGATAATCATGGGGTGGGGGTGGGGGCAGGCAGGTGTCAGAACTAGCAGGCAGGCACAACAAAGCACCAGGGTCCACTGAGATACTCGAGAATGTCAGAGGCTTTGGCTAGGCCTGTATCTGGAGATGCCATATAAGTACAAAGAGAGTATTTTCTTCATTTGAATCTCAGAGGTACGAAAAACACAGGGTAAATACATGGCCATTGGAGTAGCAGTAACGTATCACAGCAAGTCATTCATCTGTATCATCTTGCTCAGTGTGATGTGAATTTCTCACCATGTTCCCTCAGCTGTTCAAAATATGGGGAAGCAGAGGTAATAGAAATGTCATCACCAGATGGCAGGATGATACTGATGATAGATTAGTCAGAGCTCATATAAACCAGACCCCCATTTTACCACAGACCAGAAGATGAGATATGATTCACTCCTCCTTGCTATTTGGTACAATGTTTCATATGACCAGCCTGCCGTGTAGTACGGATGGACAAATCTGTATCCAAAGGGACAAATCTGTCCCTTTCTTATTTTTACCCCTAATTCTGTTTCATTCCATTTTGCTATTTATTTGCAATTATTTATTTACTTAATTTCTATACCACCCAATAGCCAAAGCTCTTTGTATGGATGAGAAAAATTGCATGCCACAATATGTATTTTTCCTCAAAATGTTCTTTAAATACATGTGTTGGTGAATTCATGCTGCCGAGAAGTGCAAACTGGTACCACGTGCTCCTGATGGTTCCACGTGGACCTATGGCCCAATTGGAGTCTACCAGGAAAAGAGCCTTTAATGTGGTGGCCCACTTCCTATGAAATTCCTTGCCTTTGGAAGTCAGACAGGAGGTAACGTTGTGTTGCTTCTGGCACCTCTTGAAAACAGTTCTGTTCTAGGAAACATTCCCCAAATGACCAGTCATAGTCTTTATTGATATTCTGTTTTTAATAATTTTAATCTTTTTTACCTTTGTACTATTGCATCTTTATGTTCACCACTCCAGAATCTGTATAGATATGGAGTGGTATACAAATGTTGTAATAAATAAATAAATAAATAAATAAATAAATAAATAAAATGTATTGGGTAGCTAATTTCCAATCCACACTTTGGTTTGGTTGGTGCAAATCAGGACAATTTGTACAGAGATCCACAAAGATTAAATTCCTTAATCCTCTCCACCCTGTTGTGAAAGAGTTCAGCCTAGTGTATTGTAGTGTAGTCATCTGTATGGGATCTGGGTAGTATCCAGCTGTGCCATTCTGCTAGCACAAATAATGGTGCACTACTGGAAACTAGGTTCTGGACTATGTGCAAGAGCCGAATCCAACTAAAATTACGTCTGTAGAAGCGTAGCTGCATAAGCCATGAAGCCCATTGTGCAATTGGCAACTAGTTGTGCAATCGGCTGTGCAGGTGGCTGTGCAACCAGTTGTGCAACTGGTAAGTGACTGTGAAAGCAGCTGGGTAACCACTTACACAGCCAATTGTGCAAGCATAATACACAAGCACTTGTGCAATGGAAAGATTTGGCTAAGCTCTGCTAGTGCTAGTTGAGTTTGTAGGATGACATTGTTGGATACTACCCTTTGACTGAAAAGGGTAGTATCTCAGATAGGGATGGATGGGCTCACCTCTGTCTGGGTTGGCCAGATACTCAACAAGCTGCCACCCCTGCTCGTACAGCCTGGACCCACTCTTTGAGTGGCTGCATGCCCAACCAGTGGGTTGGGCAGCCACACACCCTTCATGGAAGCCGCTATGTTACATAAAATGGCAGCTCAGGTGTTTCCAGAAATGTAATCTTGCACAAATGGTGTCCATAAAGGGGCCATTTGTGCAACTTTACAGGAAGATAATGTCTCCCCCTTCTGCCTTGTCAGTGTCACTGCTTCCCTGGCTACTATGACAACAGTGGCAGGACAGGACGAGAAGGAGAAGGAAGGGTCTAGAAATGGACCCTTTACTCTCACCATTTGCACAAGATTACATTTCCAGAAATACCTGAGCCACCATGTTTATGTAACATGGTTACTCTGGGAGGGAGTGGGCAGCTGCTGGAGGCTCATGGATCATGCTACCACTGTTGGACTGGATCTGGTAAGTGGTGGTGGCTCAAGCGTGGTGTGGTGGGGCTGAAGGGGGGAGTCTGTTTGACTCCAGCCCTATGCCAGGTGCTTGTGACACCCCTAAGCTCAGAGTGAAAGCAAACAAGTGAAAACCTGGCCTGTATAATACAATAGGCCAGTTATCCTATGGAGAATTGTCCTAGGGAGACATTTTTCACCCTCTCTCAAAATACTAAAACCCGGGGTCATCCCATGAAGCTGATTGGTGGGAGATCCAGGACAAGTAAAAGGAAGAACTTCTTCGCACAGCACATAGTTAAATTATGGAACTCACTACCACAGGATGTAGTGATGGTCATGAATTTGGATGGCTTTAAAAGGGGGTTGGATAAATTCCTGGAGCAAAAGGCTATCAATGGCTACTAGCCCTGATGGTTGTATGCTATCTCTAGTATTCGAGGCAGTAAGCCTGTGTGCACCAGTTGCTGGGGAACATGGGTGGGAGGGTACTGTTGCACCATGTCCTGCTTGTTGGTCCCTGGCCGATGGCTGGTTGGCCACTGTGTAAACAGAGTGCTGGACTTGATGGACCCTTGGTCTGATCCAGCATGGCACTTCTATGTCCCACACAGCCTCCAAACAGAGGAAAGGACAGGAGTAACGTGTAGAACCATGTGGAATTTCATTTGAGGTTCTTTTTGATAAGGACTTAACAAAATATGAAATTTTCTTCATATTCAGAATGGGAAGAACTTGAGGTTTTTTTGTTTGTTTTTCAAAAAATGAATGTGGGAGGAATGGAAACTGACAAATTTGTCCATACAGGCCCAGGGCTTTGAGCACTTAGCTCTTAAAATTTTATTTATTTATTTATTGCATTCCTATGTCGCCCAACAACCGAAGCTCGCTGGGCAGTTCACAAAAATTAAAACCATCAAGTACAATTCAAGTTATAAAACAAACTACAATATAAAAGTACAATATAAAAGCACAACCAGGATAAAACTCTGAATTTGAATCCCTTTGGATTCAGCCATGCTTAATTAGGGTTGCCACTTTTTCCCCCCCCAACGGGCTCCTCATCTTTAAGAGTGATACGGCAGGTACATCACAGTACTCTCCATGCTGTGAATAGATATACCTGTTGGATTTTGCCAGTGCAGATGGGTGAGAATTTTGTTTCATTTCAGTATTGATAAGAATTTACTAAAAGCCCACAAAGGTCTTCATATTCGTGATGAAAAGAACTTGAGAATAAAGAAACTGAATGTGGGGAGGAAGTGAAACTTACAGATTCACCCATACCTAGCAAAGTGTAGTGAGTGGAATCCCAGCTTACCTGACAGCTGCCAATTTAAAACAAATCTGCCCCGGAAGGGCTCTATTTAGCCCTTGACGTACATGTTCACAGTTGCTCCCATCCAACCCAATGTGTATAGAGTAGCAAAATCCTCACCCCCTGAGCCCCCTTTTAAAAAGCACTAAAATCCTACTGAGTAGATGTTTGATGGATAAAGGGGAGCAAAGGAGACTGAGGGCATAGGTAGACTAGCCAATATCCCGGGGATCGCCCTGGGATCATCTCTGTGCATCCACATGACGTACAAGGCATCCTGGGAGCAGGGAAGGATGATCTTTCCCTTGGCCCAGGATATTGGCAGGCCCTTTCCCCCACTTTTTCCATGGTCGCGGGATGATCCCAAGACCGCAGAACGTGTGGCCAGGCATCGCGGGTTGTCCTGGCTCCTTGCAAGTAACCACAAGGAGCCGGGCATGGGGCACAGAGCTTTTCAGGAGCTCTGTGCCCATCAGGCACAGGAGGGCAAGTATTTTTTTAAAAAAACTCTCAGTTTTTGCATGAGCATTTGTGGACTCCTCGTTTTTTAAAAAAAGGCAGCCGTGGTGTAGCTCACCACGTGTAGACCAGGGCGATTATCTCATGATCATAAAATCATGAGATCGTGGCCATAAAGCCCCCTCGTCCAGCCAAAAAAAGGGGTCCAAATCAGGGCAGCCCTACCATGAGGCAGAGTGAGGCAGCTGCCTCAGGTGGCAATTGCTAAAGGCTGAGGAGTGTTGGAGGGCACACCCGAGTGTGCCGCGGAGTTAACTGTGCTCCCTAAACTACCCTGCTGGCCCCGGGTGCAACGGAAGATGCTACCCAATGCTCGGCATCAAAATAAAATTCAGCTGGTAGTCTGGACAACTTCTGTACATGGAATGAGAAGAAGGAGTGGGCATCATCTTGTCCTTTTCCTCAGACAGCAAAATGTCTTAGGCCAGCTCCAGGCCCAAGGGTGGAGAATACAGGCCTTATCTAGTTAAGGATGTACACACAGAAGCCTGTAAACCGCCCAGAGAGCCCTGGCTATGGGAGCGGTATATAAGTGTAATAAATAAATAAATAAATTTATGTGTACACATATTCCGTAGCCGGAATGGAGTCTGATCTCTCAATTGCTTCTTTTGAATATGTAGTTACATGTGCAGTCAAATGACTTCACATATATTTATACTGATATAAATATTTATACCAATATAAGTACATCTATAGTTATCAATATCAATAGATCTTCTGTAAGCTAAGGGACCCATTAACACCAATGTCACAATTGTAGCAGCTAGCTGGAAATAACAATACGGACACCCTTGGCTGCAAGGATTTTGAAGAGGAAACAATGGCATTGCCGTAACTGGCATCAGCACTTCCAGGTTCTGCTCTATTTACTCCAGTGTTTTATAGACCAAGGCTTCTTGCCTGTCATTTTTCAACGCTCCATAATGAATCCAAACTGGCTGGATAAGGGAGATGACAGAATGCAAAGTGTCAGAACACACCTGAGCTTCCATTGCCCTCAGAGTGGTGATTATTAATGTGAAAGAGCCAGAATGTGAAGAAGTGTCCAAAGTTCTTACTTACAGAATTTATAGCTTACAGTTTCAGCATCCCTTGGCCTTCGCCAGCTGCTATGCACCTGGAAGTGGAACAAAGAAATATCCCCCCTCCATTTATCTTCCTTGTACTTGTTGCTTATGGGACCGAGATGGCAGGTGACAGAGAACTAGTAGCAGAAGTCTAAATATCCACCGGCAGAGCACTAATTCCTGCTGGAAACATTCCAAGATACAACTAACCAGCGCTTAAGTAACCTAAGCTTTTAAAGCTATTCTGGTGGGGATCCCATGTTTTTTATTTGCTCTTTGTATTGTTTGGTTTGGTTTACAGACGAAGTTGTATCTTGGAGTCAAAAGGTATGGGATTATTTGTTTTTTTAAAGATTTGGGTTTTGTTTTGATTTTAGGTTTTGTTTTGCTTTGGGTTTCATTTTGCTTTAAGGTTCCTGACAGGTGAGACCTGAGGGAAGGAAATAATTGTGGGGGAAATAGAGGGCTGCCCCGCTGAACCTCCAAACAAGAAGAACAAAAGCAAAGTGTGATGCTCCATACTTTGTCTTAGAGGGGAGCAGTGGGGAGCCCAGAGTAGCCATTAAAAGGCCACTTACATTTTTGGCTGGGGGAGTGGGGCGAGGGAGAGAACACAAAGACTATGGTATTTTTATAGCAGTCTGTTTCTTTACAGATGCACAGGTTGAGCACACATTAAAATAATGAGAATAATACTATTTAGGATTCATATAGGACTTTTCAGTGTTTGAAATGGTTCTCTTGTTGAAATCTTTATGTAACAATCTTCTGACCAGATTGCAGAAGATGGCCCAGACCTTGTTTTAAAACCATCTAGTGAATTCATAGCAAAGGCAAGATTAAAACTAGGGGTGTTCTGATTTATCCCTATTCTAGACCAGGTCACAGAGATAAGCACACAGACAACAGGAGGAAAAATAAGAATGCCAGCTCCAGGGATGTTCCAGCGTCATCTTGGTGGAATGGGGGCTTGGAATCTACTGGATCCAAAGGTTTCCTCAAGCCACCCCAGAATACCTCTGCTCTCAAGACACCACTGTTGGAGTTGTAATTGCAGTGGCGGTTTCCATGCCCCAATTATGGATTGCAACAATGGATCTCCCTGGTGCTTCAATAGTCTATCTCCATCTGCCATATCAGGAGTGCAAAACCTCAGGCTCAGAAGCTAAAACCAACCCTAAAGGCTTCCCTAAAGAAGCAATTTATAGCATGATTGTGACTAGCCACTCACAGACGTTTGCAGGTTGATTACATGATGTCATCAACAGCTAGGATGTCTCCCACAGTTTTCCTCCAGTAATCCCATTTTTTTAAAAAACAAACAATCACAGAGATAATTCAGTATCTAATTTATAACCGGATTCATTCCACCACTAGATGGTGCAGTTTTATTTAAAGAATACCATTCCCTTTTCAATTCTAGATCATGTGGTTGCCGTTGGTCGCTGTCTGAAGGAGCCCATTGTGAACACGAAAAGACCCAAACCCTGGTAAGGGTGTGGGTTTTCTTCTTCATGTAGAGGCACCCCCAATCTGGCCCTCTGGAGTTCCCTAGAAAGCCATGCTCCCTTCCCCTGGCTCCACCTTTTCCCTGGCCAGTGATTGTTTGCTGGTTTCCTGGCTTTTGTGCCCCCAGATAAAAAAAATCTAAAAGGTTGAAATGTCTCTCCTAAGGCTTAGTTACTGGGAGTAAGAGCTTTAACCTAAAATGTGCTGCTGTTTTTAGAATTTTGGCCCCATCTCTTTTACCCCACCCCTTTTGCCTTCAGTCCTCACCACCACTGGATCAACTGTGGCCCTAAGAACTTCTCCAAAATGTAATTCTGAACTTGGGCTGAAAAATGTTCAACCCCTCCCTCCCTGCACTTATGGCCCCTGGGTTGCCTTAATGAAAATGCTTTGGCTGAATCTTTAAGAATCAAGGCTGCCCTACATTTCGTCTCATCTTACAGTGCTTCTAGCATCAACAGGTGTTGGAGACCACCTAGTATTTATAAATATAAAATGTAAGTGTAATAATTCAACTAGAATCCATACAAAAAGAAATGCATGATGGTATTTTAAGATATTCCTAGACCAGCTGTCACCAACATGATGCTTTCCAGATGTTTTCGACGTCAGCTCCCATCAGGCCCTGCCAGGATCTGCAATGATCAGGAATGCTAGGAGTGATGGTCCAAAAACATCTGGAGGACACCTCTAATTAACAAAATGGTAGCAGTAACTGTACAGCATCCCGAATGGGCTGTTTGCACTGATGTTGACAGCCAAAAGTATCCTGTAAATAGAAATCAAACCATATATAAATAAAATAGCATTCCAGAAAATCATGCCAATTTGTAGACAAACACCCTGGACAATTAGGAACTAATGTCTGTAAAATATCCCATTGCCACAAGGCACACACAAACTGATTAGAGACAGAAACATCAGTGAATGAGGGCACCGTTTGATGGAGGATCACTTTATAATAGCAGCCAGATGTTCCAAATAAATTGGCAAGCCTGGGTTTTTGGTAGGCAAGCGGAGGAGAGCCATGCAGGCAATTCTTTCATGAAACAGTTCAGACTTTGAGCTGCCCTCACCTATGCCTCTATTATTCTTTTTATACCAGATGAAGAGGCTTCTGCATGGGTAGAGAGATCCTGTGCCAGTTTGCAGGGGGTGGGGGGAGGTTGATGCAAGCCAATTTGTAACTAGCTTGGCAATAGTGCTAGTGCTGTTCATTCTGTTAAAAAAAACAATCTTCCTCCTGCCCAATGGGAAAAGGCATTCCAAGGGCTACATGCCTTGATCTAAGACAATCTGATGCCCTCTGGATATGTTGGACCCAGTCATTGTGGCCATCGAGGAAGGCCATCATGTCGCAGAAGACTGCTCTGTGGCATGAAGTCTTGCTTTTATTTTTACAAGGAGAATATGTACTGGGCTTTTCTGGCCCTGATTGGAAGAAGACAGTGGGTCTTTAGATTGTCTAACAATGGTCTTCAACTGAGCCAGACCTGAGACCCACCTTGGATTCCCAATCTGCAACATGGGACCCGCTTTCATGATTTTCTCCATGCCCACCATGGTGGCAACAGCTTTGCTGTATCCCATCTGAACTGATCTCACAACCTGCTTTTGGATCATGACCCACCAGATGAAGATCACTAGTCTAGAAGGCAGCTGTAGTTTAAGAAAGTAAAGCAAAGACTACCATTTAGTCCCTAGATTTGGGAGCCATGGGGAAACATAATTTTCGGCCTTCCCTACCTAGGTGATCTCCTTGCTGCCTAGAGAAACTCCTTTCTCACAAGCTCCCACTAAAGGCCAAACTAGACATCCAGCTATATTGTTTTTCCTCAAAGAATGAGTAGGGGAGGGTGAACTCACTCGTGTCCAATTTGTTGGGAACTCGCATAGGGGAGGATTGGTACTGGGCAGGCAGTGAGCAGAGAGGTTTTTATGGTCCCTTGGGCAAGACACCCTTAATGGGGGCCCTTCCTGAGTGAAGCCTCCCTTTTCACTGCCATTGCCACCAGCTGCTGCTCCTCTGCCTCCCTTTTCTCATCATAGCTGCCATTTGCTTGTTTGTCAGGGGGAAAAAGCCAGTGAGCGAGCAGGCAGTGGCATCTACTGCTCAGCGTTCTGTCCACTGTACTGTCTGCGCTGGAAACATGGCAGGTGAACAAAGAAGTTTGCAATGGTGAAGAGCAGAGATTTTTGTCAGTGGGGCTTCTGTTGGAGCGTGGGGCCTCGGCAAGTGCCTGACCATGACAGCCCTTGACACCAGCCCTGGCAAATGGAATGAAAATCCCCCGCCCCTCTGCACACACATGGCACAGGGCTGGGCGAACTCCCCCACATCTGATATGTCAGATGCTCGCTCAACCACTGCTGCTTCCTGCCCTTGCTCGTTGGGCCATGTGAGCTTCTTTTGAGGCTCTCCAAGGCCCAATGCATGCTAGGCAGCCATCCTCCCACACTCTGGAAATTATGTATTTCCCCGATTGCATAAATGGGACCTTTATGGACTCCATTTATTTTATTTTATTTAAATTTTTTATTTTTAAAACAACAACAACAAAAACAACAAATAAAAATCACTTGATACATAAACATAAAATTGCCTTAATATCGAATATTCAAATTTAACCTATTAAACATATTTGTACTAAACATAACAGTGCTCCCCCCACCTCGGGATCTCATTCCTGTTTCCAAAAACTCATAGTTTCATCTGTTGGTGGTTTCCCACTTCCTTTAGAGAACACAAACTCTAGGAACTTTTTCCATATACCCTCAAAATCATTCGTTTTTACTATACCTCTTTTCATTTTAATATTACATGTCAATTTATCATTTATAGCAATGTCCCACACTTCTTTATACCATTCTTCAATACAATAGTCTCTTAGAATCTTCCAGTTCCTAGCTACAATCAGCCTCGCAGCCGTCAGCGGGTTCGTTATCAGTTCTTTTGTTTCTTTATTACATTTAAGTTCTTCTTGCAGTGAGAGTAATGCAATCCTATGGACTCCATTTATGCAATGGGGGAAATGTGCATTTTCTGGAGCCTCCATGTGTAAAGGCACAAATGGAGCATTCACGCCATTACTCTTTTGTAAATGGTGCCTTTATGGCCACCATTTATGTGACGTCGGAAAATACATAACTTCCGCCCCCTTCATTGTGGCGCACTATGGAGGCTCTGGATGAGGGTGGAAGGCTGCCGTGTGCTCATCAGGCCTCGCAGGCACCCAGAGCGTGGGTCTGCAGATGCACCGCAGGTGCCTGCCTGACTCAGGAGGGACGGGACGTGGGGGAGTCAGTTGGACCCCTGGACTCAGCCAGGCAACTGCAACATCCTTAATGGCAGGTTCTTAGTTCTCATTGGTGGCAAGCCCTGGAGGGAGGGTGGTAGCAAAGTTCTGGCTCCTCTCTGCACTTTTCCCTAGAGCACCTGAGGGCCCAGAGGCTCATTTCTCATGAATTCTGAAATGAAGGTGGGAAAACACCTAAAAACAATGGGACCCAGTCCCACTTTGCTTAATCGTTATGTCCTAGAATAGTAGAGTTGGAAGGGGCCTACAAGGCCATCGAGTCCAACCTCCTGCTCAGTGCAGGAATCCTGACCGGTAGCTCCTGTCTGGTCCCTTCGCCTTTGAAAGCTGCCCCTTTACATCCCTTGCCCTACAGTTATATGTTAATTCCACTCCCTTACCAGGATCCATCACCAAATATTGATAAAGTCTAAATCTAGGGATGCTGGAGAAATTTGAGACAGACTAAAATGAGTTGAGATTTCTAAAAATCCAACCCTGCAGAATCCAGCACGGACCGGAGTCCCCAAGCCACGCAGATTTTTTAAATTTTCTTTTTTACTATCCCAAAATGTACGCAAATTCATTTTGCAAGAAAATATGCAAGTTTATGCTGAGACATATGCTATGCTGGAAAATGTATGTGGCAGAAAAGTAGAATAGAATGGGGGACAATATGCTAAATGTTACTAACAGATTCTGTAAATTATTGCGAACTTCCTTGCGGAATTATTTGCATATTTTTTCCTCATGATGGGGGAAAAATTGAATGAAGGCTGGAACAAACGACACTGCACAATCCACAAAAACACTATGGGACGTATTTCACAAAATCTGGACATCCCTATTCTGCATGCTCACATATGCATACACCCACATGCACACCCCAAAGGTGGAACCATAAGAAACACGGATATTATGGCCTTAGCTAGACCTACCTGCTATCCCACGATGGAGGAGGGAAGATCTTGCATTGTGTTTAACGCGAGATCCCTCCTCCGTTTACACGTGATGTGTGATGACCTCAGAAGGAGAGGCGTCGCGCCTGCCATTTTTTTATTTTTTAAAGGAGCAGCAGTGCACGAACGGTTGTGCGCAAAAGGTACTCACTTTAAAAAATAATAATTTAATTTCCCCGCTCCCCCCACCCTACCCCCTATAGGCGCAGTGCTCCTGAAGAGTGCTGCACCCCATGTGCGGCTCCCGATGAGGAATTGCACGGAGCCGGGTCAACCCGTGGCAATAGGCCACACATTCCGTGGTTTTGGGCTCAGCCCAGGACCGCAGAAAACCCGGGACCAAAGTGGAGGGCGAGATCCCCCGTCTAGCTATGGCCTAAGTGTGTATATTAAAGTTTGCCTGATTTGCCTGTTTTAGTCTGCCAGCATGGTATGGGTTCTTTCTGGCCATTAAAACTGGTGTTTTTTTGTTTTGTTTTTTTAATGTAGAGTTTTCTGGATGCCCCGGCTAAAGCCCACACCTCAGGAAACTGAAATTTGCTGTAATTGTATCAATTACAGCAGGACTGCTTGCAGTTGCTCACATTCACTGCCAAGATATCTCAATGGGTTTGGATTAGAAGAAAGAGGATTTTTACAAGGCTCAGGAGGGCAGATCGACATTGAATAGGAAAACAGTAATCATTATGTTTGGTCCATTGCAGAGAAAAAAGTTTTGTTAAATGTACAAAAGACTATTTAAAAAACCCCAACAACAACCCAACAAGCTCAGATTATTTGACAAGCCAGAAATCATACATTGCCTGTGGTGGCAAAAATATCATTATAAATAATCCCTTACACCAACAAAGCCACTGAATACCCAGTGAGTCCTAAGTAATAACTATCAAGAAGGCATTAAAACAATCATAATGATTATTTCCTTCTTTATATTTTTGATTTCTTTGGATTACTTTCCACTTGCACAAAATCTCAAAGGGAGGCTGTGATGCATACTGCTGTTTTGCAAATTGGTAACTGAAGCGAACATGGAGTGTAGTCAAGGAAAGAAACAACAAAATCATAAAATCTTTGAATAAAGTCCATGTTTATAATGCCTCCAAAGCCATGCCAGTGTGGTTTAAATCTGGGTATACTATAATCTAAATACAGTTGCGTATAAAAACCTTCGTGCAATCCAGAGAGCATTTGAGGATGTGCATTCCAATCCATTCCCTTTCATCTCACCTTGGTCAGGAAAACTGTGTGTATGTGCATGAGAAACTTAAGCAGCATCTTAGATGAACATCTGTTGCTGCAATTTTACAGATACGAAGAATTAGTTTTCAAGATGATCTTCTCATTACTGTATTATGGGCTTGTGAGTCTTGGGTTTTCTTGGGCATCACACAATGAAAGCATCTTAAAATGGATCTGCACTAGCAATTTTTTTTATGCTATCCGCTACAAAAAGACAGATGTGTGTTCACTGCATGCCATGTTATGCCTGTCACTGTTGGCATAGTGCAAAATTGCAAAAGTCCACAAAGGCAATGCAAGCTATTATGTGATTACCCAGAATGGACAGAAGTCTTGAGTTATTATCCTGCTAATTTTTTTCCCCATTAGCAGTGCTCTTTGCTCTTCTGTAGACTAGCATGTGTGCACTTTCTATGGATTATTTGGGAGGCAGATACCTCTATCCTAATTTGGAAAGTCTTGGTTGTCTTGCTTGAGGTGAAGGACCCACCTACAACATTGCAGTATATGAAACAATTTCAGAGCAATTTCAACATTTTGAAGAGTAAAAATAGCAAAGCAACTCGTTTGCTTCGTCGTTATAAGAGCTGCACATGCATATGAGCTCGGGTTCAATCTGTGTCATCAGTTTTAAAATCATCTAAAACTTCTGTCTGGTACCCTGGGGGGATCTACACTATTGCTTTTAAAGTGCTTTAAAGCACTTTGAAAATGTTTTGAAAACTGTATATGCAGTGTGTCCTGGGCCCCAACAGTTGTCAAAACTGTTATAAAGCGCTTTAAAGCGCTTTAAAGCAGTAGTGTAGATCCCCCCTGGAGAGCTATTGCTGGTCAGAAGAAGCAGTTCATGACTTACATCAGTCCATTCTTTTGATTATATTCAACAGCTAGTTTCTAAAATTTGAATCTCAGTTCACAAATCACTAAATTATAATTCACCTTACTTATCTCTGGGTTCCTACACTTACCATCTACAGTGGTTAAAAAAAATTCCAAATCAATCTAAAACCTAACAGCATCCAGGGAAAGTTCAAGTGAAGAGGTAGCAATGGCCACAAATTTATTTATTTATTTATTTATTGCATTTCTATCCCACCTTTTTTCCTTCAAGGAACCCAAGGCAGCATACATAATCCTCCTCTGCTCCATTTTATCCTTATTTAGATGGCTTTGAAAGGGGATTGGACAAATTCATGGAGGAGGAGGTTATCAATGGCTACTAGTCCTGATGGCTATGTGCTACCTCCAGTATCAGAGGCAGTAATCCTATATTCACCAGTTGCTGGAGAACATGGGTGGGAGGGTGCTGTTGCACTATGTCCTGCTTATGGGTTCCCACAGGCAGGTGGCCGGCCACTGTGTGAACAAAATGGTGAACTAAATGGACCCTTAGCCTAATCCAGCAGGACTCTTCTTATGTTCCTATGTTCTTTTGTTCTGCTATACTACACAGTCAGCCCAAGTGAGAACAACCTATGAATAGTGCAAATAATGGATACTGGAAAAGCTCAGATCATTAATTTTGGTGGTGTTATTTTCTGACCAATGTCTTTGCCCAGTTATTCTCCTAGGGATCAAAGTGGTAGATAGATGCAATGTTCATAATTTTCCTCTACTTAAGGCACCAACCTGGTGCCATCCTGATCAGTTGGACTACATCTCCCAGTATCACAATCTAGCATGACCAAGAGACTTGTTTTTTCCTGTGTTTCACTGTAAGATCTACTCCTCTATGTCTATGACAATACCGATTCAAGTTAGAACCAGAGCAGAATGAACAATTCTTCCCCCCCCCCAAAAAAAATCATTCTCCAAAGCAGTTCTTCTGCCAGAAGAAACCTAAGAAAAGATGTATTAGGAATTCCAAGCACAGGGGCATGGATTGAGGAGGCTAAGGAGAGGCTCAGTATCTTGTCAGAAAGTCAATACTACGTGATAAAAGGACTGTAAAGATTTTAGCTACCCCAAGAAAAGGGAGTCATGTACTGTGGAAATGACCATCTTTGAGGCACTTGACAGGGGGACAAGTGAGGGCTCATCCAGATATTCAAACCCAGAAACCTTAAAACACATATGTTCCCCTAAGACATATGGCACTGGTCCCATAATGCTTTCAAAGCTTACAGAGCAGGGAAATATCACATAATTTGAGAGATACCTCATGCCTGGAGCTGTTGATCTGACTGGAGCCTCATAATCTGACCTCAAAACCAAGTGACACTGGACATCAGTATGTGCACTCCGGGGGTCATGTACACCAAGCAGGATATTCCACTAGGAAAACAGTATATAAAAGGCAGGAGCCACACCAAGCAGGATATAGTGGTATTAAAGCTGTATATGCTATGTGTCAATGGGCCCCAACAGTTGTCAGTGCACTTCAATACCACCATAAAGCAGTAGTGTGGCTCCTGACTTTTATATACCACTTTCATAGTGGAATATCCTGCTTGGTGTAGATGACCCCTGTATGTATTAATGTGCTCTTTATGGCCTTTATGGCCTAGCAGCTGCCATTTTGTTTCCTATGTTCAACTGGCATTGAAGTGGCCACTGGGAGACCAGGCCCATGATCAGTTTTGGTTCCTCTGCTCCCTGAATCCTGAACACAACCAACCAGTCCTGCCCTTCAACCCCCTCCCCCAAATATCATCACACATAACTGCTGTAGTAAGGTTTCACTTAGGTAGTGTGACCATATGAAAAGGAGGACAGGGCTCCTGTATCTTTAACAGTTGCATAGAAAAGGGAATTTCAGCAGGAGTCATTTATATATATGGAGAACCTGGTGAAATTCCCTCTTCATCACCACAGTTAAAGGTGCAGGAGCTTTACTAGAGTGACCAGATTTAAAAGAGGGCAGGATACATGCAGCTTTAATTGTTGTGATGAAGAGGGAATTTCACCAGGTTCCCCATATATACAAATGACACCTGAGCAGGATCTACACTGCTTTAAAGTGCTTTATAACAGTTTTGACAACTGTTGCAGCCCAGGACACACTGAATATACAGTTTTCAAAATGTTTTCAAAGTGCTTTAAAGCACTTTAAAGCAGTAGTGTAGATCCCCCCTGCTGAAATTTCCTTTTCAATACAACTGTTAAAGATACAGGAGCCCTGTCCTCCTTTTCATATGGTCACCCTAACTTAGGGTGGCCTACTTTACTGAGAACAGTCTTCCATTTGAAGAGCTGCCAGAGGACTGCCCTCTGTTGCAAGGCAAACTCCATGTTAGGCATTATTAGAAAAGGAATTGAGAATAAAACTGCCGGTATCATACCGCCTTTACACAACTCTATGGTGCGACCACACTTACAATAGTGTTGCCAGTTCTGGTCACCACACCTAAAAAAAAAAAGATATTGTAGAGCTGGAAAAAGTGCAGAAAAGGGCAACTAAAATTATGAGGGGGTGGAGCATCTCCCCTATGAGGGAAGGTTACAACAGAAGGATTGTTTAGCTTGGAAAAAAGGGGACTCAGGGGAGACATGATAGAGGTGTGGAGAATGTGGATAGGGAGACATTGTTCTCTCCCTCAGTCAAAATACTAGAACCCGGGGTCATCCCATGAAGCTGATTAGTGGGAGATTCAGGATAGATAAAAGGAAGTACTTCTTCACACAGCACATAGTTAAACTATGGAATTCACTACCAGAAATTAGTAATGGCTTCAAATTTGGATGGCTTTATTTGGATGGCTTTGGATGGCAATTTGGGTGGGATAAATTCCTGGACCAGAAGGCTATCAATGGCTACCAGCCCTGATGGGTATATGCTACCTCTAGTATCCAACGCAGTAAGCCTATATGCACCAGTTGCTGGGGAACATGGGTGGGAGGGTGCTGTTGCACTATGTCCTGCCTTATTGTTCCTTGGCCAACGGCTGGTTGGCCACTGTGTGAACAGAGTGATGGACTAGAGGACCCTTGGTCTGATCCAGCAGGGCTCTTCTTATGTTCTTATGAAGATGTCCTCTATTTGAATGCCTGTCCAGTCCAAGTCCATTTTAAAGATAAAGAAGAGAGAGCAGCAGGTGCCTCGAAGTTGAGGGACCTGGACAACAGACATGCACATCACCTGCTCATAGCCCTCTTCAGTAAGGTGAGATGTATATTATTTCTATTTCACAGCAATTATGTCTACATTTGCATCTATACATATAAATCAAAATATGTAAATTTGATATCAATCTGTGTCCTCATTTTTTTAAATTCTGTTTTTGAGAGGGTGGGGTGGGGTGATGAGTAAATGGCTGCCTCAATTTCATTTACTTTTATAATCTGAAGCCCACGCATTTAAAAACTCAAAGACGAAATGTTAAAAGACTTTCCTCCCTTTCTATCCCGATTAAGGGCAATTAAAAATTATTCCGTGCTCCATTCACGGAAGCACTATGCTTTCCAATTGTTCACAGGTCAGGCCTCAGCTCCCTGAACTCTGGCCCTGTTGAAATGTTTCCCCGAAACATAAGGTGAATCTCGCTACTTTGTCCTTGGCTTCACACAAACTATGGCTTGCCACTCGAGTCCAATTATGCAGTGTGACTTTGAGCTTGTGACCTACGCACTGTTGGGAACTGCACTGAGAGCCTCTCTCGCACTTACCCAAAGGATTTCGGGATAATTATTCTGTATGCTAAGCGCAACACGGAGCCGGCGACACGTCCTTGGCATGTTGATTTATGACAAATATTAGGCAGAAGCAGAGAGAGAACAAAGACATTGTTAAGATCAGGCACAAACACTACCCTGCAGATGATGAAACATTAAGATATGACTAGCTTTAATCACAATCCGGCTCTGTCATATCACGAGCAGAATGAATACACGCATGATGTTTATTATTACGGATTTTGTTTCTGCACCAAGACAACTGTATCTGGGCCGCATTTCACATCTTGATTGGGTCCAGAGATCAAAGGCAGTCCGCCTAACTTCTTTTGTTCAGTCAAGCTCGGCTTGCGATTTCGAGTAGTCCTCATAATACCTCACGACGAGCAGTTCATGACTGGCTAGGTAATGGCAAGAGAAATGAAAACAGCTGTCTCAAGGCTGTGAGCAATAGAGGAGAAGTAGGGTTCAAAAGATCTAGAAGTTTGGGCTCAGAATCTGAGGATGGGTATAGTTAAATTCCACAGAGAGAATGAAGGTTGTGGGGTGTTTGGATTTGTTTTTTGTTTTTAAGATCTAAGGATAGCGCACAAATAATTATGTGCAGAAGAATGTCCTTATTTGGTGACGAGAATGTCCCTTCATCTTTCCGGAGGATCTCTGGGCATGCCATGTCAGCATCCATGGCAGGGCTGCTGAAGTTCTTTCGGCCGAAGGGCTGGATCTCATTTTGGAGAAGTTCTCAGGGGCCACATTCCAGTGGTGGGTGGGATCAAAGGCAAAAGGGGTGGAGACAAAGGCAAATGGAAAGTAAACCTTTCCCCCCCCCATTAATGTCAGCATATTGTTGCTTGAGGTTCTTCTTACTACTTAGGAGAGCCATTTCCACCTTTTAGGATGGGAAAATCCTGCACAAAAGCTGGCGGACACCAAAGGATTGGTGGTTATGGGAATGGGGTGGGGTCAGATATGGTGCGTAGCTATTTGGGGAATCATGGAGGGTTGGGCTGGAACCCCAGAAGGGCTAGATTTTAGGGTCCTCAGCCCTGGGGATAGATAGAACTCCTGATCTATGGGCAGGGTCTTAAGTGGAAGGGAGGATCAGGGTGGTGGCAGATATTTTAATCCTTCTGGTCAATGGGTCAGGAGAACTTAGAAGCTACACTACCCAAGAGTCCACATTGTTTGGCTGTTTTTGCTGGCCAAGCCAAACATTGTAGTCGCCAGCCCCCACCCCACCTCACCCAAGTTATGAAGTCACTCCGTGCTGGAATTTCTGGAGGGTAAATGGTGGGATTTGCAATCTCAGGCCACTCCCTTTTGTGCAAGGATGCTGTGCCCAAGGTCAGAGGGCACAAGGCTGTGGCCACCTCTTCCTAGGGAGGCTGGAAAAACCCACGTTTGGATCTATGAGAATTTGACCTGCAGAGTCCGCTACGGACCAGCTTCCCCAGACCATGCAGAGTCCATGGATCATTTTGTTTGTTTGTTAAACTTTTCTGAAATTAATGTAAATTCATTCATGGAAAAAATATCCAAGTTTCTGCTGAGACTGGAAGACATAAGTGGAGAAGAGTTGAATGAAATGGGGGTCAATATACAAAATGTTACATACTAACATAAATTTTGTAAATTGTCGTGAACGTCGTGCTGAATTAGTTGCATATTTTTCCACATAGCATTTTTGAAAAACAAAAACAAAAAATGAATCCATCTGTGAATGGACGCCAGAAGGAATAGCAATGCATAATCCATGAAATACCCATGGGAGGGATTTTATAAAATCCGGACATCCCAGTCTCTGCCTTCCCCATGCCCAAAGGTACATTTCTGGAAAGGGTGAGCTCCCTGACCCTGTCAAATGCTCAAGACACTCTTGCTTCTGTCATCCAAAGACATGTAGGCACTGCAGGAGGACGCCTGGTCGGCAGCTGATTGGCCACTGTGTGAATAGAATGGACCTTGGTCTGATCCAGCATGGCTCTTCTTATGTTCTTACGGCCTGCATATGCTGAGGAGGTTCAATGGGCTCTTCCTTGCAGGTTGGTTGTGCACTGTGGGATGGATGTCACTATAACATCATATAACTTTCCCTTGCCACACACTGATTGGTGCTTTCCATGCATGGCTAAAGTACAGACATCATCCCGCTATGTTAACTGGTGGATGGTAACTAAGTTCTTGCACTTTCCAGGAAACACTGGCTACATTGTGCTAATAATTATGCTCACATAGCGGCACAGTAGACTCGCAGGATCAGCCTTCCTGGAAATGTAAAACTCAAAATCTGGAATGTAATGATCTGTTTATTTTGCAATGGATTGCATGTTATTCAGTTACTGAGAGCAGCTGCTATTGAATTAATTCAACATCTTGACAAGTCCTTTTACATTATCTCACTATTTTCAATTTGTATTGCTCTTTTTTCATTTACTACTGTATTTGGCAGGTGAATGAATTCATCCTATTTTACATACGCACCGCACACAAACCCACAGAGCAAAAAAGCAAACCAAAAACATTTTAACCGTACAATCCTATGGATGTCTACTCAAAAGTAAGTCCTAGTGAATTCATGAAAATTACTCACAGGTAAGGGTGTATAAGATAGCAGTTCAAGGATGTTTAATTGCACTAGATCAGAGCGTTAAACTCTGTTGCAGTTTAAAATGGCAGTTTACACTTGCAAGCAATATCAGAATTACTAGGTGTGTTTCTTATATTTTATGCAATTCAAAAAGCTGCCCTTTTTGGAATATTTCCTGGATCTGGGATAAGTGCTGTCTTGGAACATACAAGTGAGGGGTTATTTCAGTAAGATTAAGTACATGTGCCAGTAGCAATTAATACAGCAGCACCCTTACAATTATTAATGTGAAATAAATATGGATTACAGATGTGCTCTCTCATTGTTAAATAAAGCGGGTGATTTATAAATTGTCAGTTTTCAGAGTGAATTCCCTATCTGCACCAAGCATCTGAGCTGGATTTATTCGGAAGAAACGCTCAACAGCAGAAGGTTTTATGCATTGCTGTTGTTCTCCTGGTAAGCATTAAGGAGAGATACAGAGTGCATTATAAATCACGTGCTGCTTATAATGTGTAGTTTACATGCATTCAGCAATTTGCTAAAGTTGTGCAAAAATAAAAATAAAATAAAGCCCTCCCCTCAAGTTCTTGAGGACATAAAGTGACGTTTTCTCTTTGGGGAGTATATTCATCAATCATTTTGTGAACTTGTTAATTTAAAAAACACTTCCAGCCCCTTGTCAACTTTGTTCGCTGATATCTGGAATCAGGCACATTTCTTCTCTTTAAGAACCACACTCACTTGTGCAAATGGCTGCATCTGATCTCTTTCATTTTGCTCCTTGTAGCTTTTTGTATCTGGACAGGTGTTCCATGCCCAAAAGGTTCAGCTGTCATAATCCAAGCCAGCAATAGGTCGACTTCATCTCTATGCCTCAGTAAGCATGAATTATGTGGCCATTTGCATATCTTTGGATGATATGCAGAGGTTTCCAGGCATGGGCATGCACTGTCTGCTCTCTTGGGTTGCATCAACTGCAAATAACAATGTTCTCCTTTGGATCTATGCCAAAATGAGCTTTTTAACATATCCAGATGATACTCTCTTATCTGCCTCCGAAGCTCAAGCTTTACCTTCATTGACATCGGGAGTAGGTCTCACTTCTATGTGCATCTTCCCTGTTTTTCCATAGCACAAAGAGCATAATGCCTGAACAGGGATTTACCATGGTCATTTGAGCATAGGATCCCTGCGATGCCACCACCTCACACGCAAGGCTTTGATGGGCACACCTCCCTCAGGCTAAGCACCACCACTTAAATACCTGAGGAAGGGTAAAAGAAAAGTATAACCTTTTCCTTATAGCAGAAGGGAAAGGTAAGGAGATTTGGAAAAAGGCTTTTCTGTGAATATAGCAGGCTGAAGGTTTAATGTAATGTGTTTATTTATGAACTAACAGAGCAGGAGACACAGCCAAACTGACATGTGGTTTTATGGTAGCAAAATAATAATAAAAATTATTGTTGTTTACAGTTCTTAGTTCCTTCGAATTCTATACCAATCCTGCTATTCTTAATAATACAGGTAGTAACCGATCTAATAATAACAATCTTTGGTCCCTATGATCTTATTTTCACTCACTCCTCCCACAACTCCTGACAAGAAATCACTCAGCTAAACACATCTACTTTCCAAACCCAAACACCAACCGAACCCCTCAGACCACTCTCAGCTCCCCCATATATATATATACTCCTCCTCCCTTTCCACAGCATCACCAGCCACACCCACTCAGTCAAACATTCCACACTCTCTAGACATACTCAATCAGACATACCTAAGGGAATAGAAATGTGGGTAACGCCACAACCCGCCACCCCCCCCCCTTACCATGCAGGGTTTGGGGAAATGCATGTTCAAATAAACATGGTGTCTCCCAGTTTATCAGGGCTGGCACAAGACATTTTGCTGCCTGAAGTAAAGTTGCCCTTCCATCCCACATACAGCTCACTTCACACTGGCAATGGGATAGGATCCTCCACGATACCTGAAGAAAGCAGGCTACTTTAGGGGTGCAGGAGAGGCTATTTGGCATAGCTCTGACCTCCAAGAGCTGGCTCAGGGTTCAGGAGGAAAAGCTGGGGAGCTGCCACTGCTGCTCGCAACACCTGCTGCCTGTCATGGTTGCCTCATTCTGTTTAATGGTAGGGCTGGCCCTGCAATTTATCTTTATGTTCTTCACATCTTCAATCCATGAAGGGCATATGTATGCATGGGACCCTCTTCAAGCATCACTGTGTGTAGAGAGGGGCAAAGGAGAAGAGACCACGAGTGCAGTTTTTGAGATCTTTGATGAGTCCAAGGCTTTAGATATACCTATATGGATATACAAATATAAATATCCCCAGCTCCTCTACCTACTGAAAAATCAGTTCTTGGCAAGCAGATTCCAACATTGTTATAAACCACCCAGACAGCTTCAGCTATAGAAATAAAATAAATACTACTGCTAATAGTAATAATAACAATAACATCAACCATTAACTGTAATTTGGAGGTTTACATAAAATTATTCTTCTGAAGAGCATCAAGTTAAATAATAGGAATGTTTGCCAGATTTCGCTGGAGCCCAAAACTCAAGCCAAAATTGGTCTCTTTGGATAGTTCCTGGTGCTTTTCGAAGGGAGGCAGCTTCTCTCCAAACTGACCAGAACCTAAGCTGGGCCCTTCATTCATGATTCAGGCTTTGGAAAGGAAGACATTGTATCCCCAAAAATAATATCATATGCTTTTGTTTCTCTAAATGCTAGTCAGGAAAGGGACCACAGGGGAGAGAAGGAGAAGCAAAGCATCCACTCAACCCCAAATGTAAAGATTCCCCTTCTGCATAAACTGATGTGCCTATCCTTCTGAAACTTTGTAAGTTTCTTCATTAGGGCCACCTCTATGTTGTCTGTCATTCCACAGGGAATACAGGGCCATAAGCACATCCTTTTTTAGACACCCTCAAAATGTAAATTCTGCTCATGCACAAACATCCCTACACCTAATCATTGGAAACTTGGCAGGCTCAATCCCCTCAGTAGGAGCAACTCTCTCTGCAAACTTCATCCAATTCTGCCATGTTGCCTTAAATATAAAGATGTGTAACACATACAAAATTGCACCTATTTTTCTGAAATGTAGCTGGTGCAATCCCCTCCTATATGGGTATTGTGCCTCCATTTGTCATCCATTTCTGACAAAAAGAAAATGTTGCAGCTGTTGTTGTTTTTAATTCCCATGTTAATCAATTGGAGGCACAAAGCTTCGGATTTCCAAATCTCAACTTGGGTTTGTTAAAGCAGACGGCCTCCGAATCATTCTGGGCAAAATTTGGCTATTTTCCAATGTACTGAATTGGACTCCAAGTCAAATTTTGTGGTTTCTGGACACCTCAGATAAATCTTGTGGTTGCTGGACACCTCAAATAAATAAAAGAGCAGCACCTCATGCTCCTTTGTCTCCTAATATGCTCATGGATGCTACAGGCTCCTGTCTGCATTTTATCATGCTCTCACTCATACATCACTGTACACATGAAAGCTGATAATATACAAGCTCTTCCTTAAAGGTACTTAAGACACCCCTAATAAAAGCTCAATATGGAACCTAATCATCTAGCAGGTGTTTTATTTACAAGTTCCATTTATTTTAAATAGCTATCGTGTTTTTCTTTTCTTTTCTCCCTGCGCAATAGATGACTTAGAACTATTGGATTTAATTCAGTTTTACTTCAGGCTTACAGAAATATTTTTTCTGGACCGCCACTAAATGATCAGGCTGTTGTACAATCTAGAATCTGATTTGTTTTGATAGCATCAGTATCTTACGATGAGGAGCAATCTGCATTTTTTGGTCCATACATGTTCTGTAATCACAGTATGTTATGGATACTGATGGAGCTGAACATCTATAAAACTGGCAAAGAAATATATAGCTGGCACAGCAGTGCTTCCCATTCTGAAATTTGGAACAGAAGGAAATCAGGGGCTAGACGTTGGTGATTTATAACTTGAGAAAGGTGCCCCCCAGAAGCTAATACCATGAGACTTGCCAGATATAGTGGAAGGCAAGTGCCACTTGTCAGTTCTGCATGCCAGTTGTTCATGTATTCAATCAATCATAAGTTCATTTCATCCCATTTCATCCAATAATACTTTTAAACGTAAAATTTTCCATTGATCTTCGTATGCAATTTTCCGTAACATACACATTTTCCTCTAATATGTGCAGTGTTGTATGCAATGGTTGAGCTAAGAACTGCCTCTCAAAATTCAGAGGAGTGCACCATATGAAGGATATCTGTGTTCCAATCCACATATAATTAAATGTGCAAATTAGGTGTGCTCTCTCATCTCTAGACTGTGGTCTTCAATCATTCCACACCTAAAGTCAATGAATCAGTAACCCCAATCCTCACAATGCAATTGACGACTTTCTTCTTCTTCTTCTTCTTCTTCTTCTTCTTCTTCTTCTTCTTCTTCTTCTTCTTCTTCTTCTTCTTCTTCTCACACTCTTTCTCTTGATTTCTGCTGCTTTTCTCCTTATACAGTCTACCCAAGAATAGGCTAGTACTAAGGCTGATCATATGGAAAGGCGGACAGGGCTCCTTTCTATAAGGTCCTTTCCATATGCATGCTGCACCTGGTGAAATTCCCTCTTCATTACAATAGTTAAAGCTCCAGGAACCATACCAGAATGGCCAGATAAAAAGAGGGCAGGGCTTCTGCAGCTTTAACTGTTGCAATGAGGAGGGAATTTCACCAGGTGCTGCATGCATACAAGTGACACCTGCGGAAGGCCTGCATGTGCTGGGGAGGATCTGTGAGCTCTTCCTGGCAGCATGGTTCTACACAGTGGGATGGATGTCAGGATAACATCATATCAGTGTCGCTTACCACACATTGATTGGTGCTTTCCATGCATGGCTAAAGTACAGACATCATCCCAGTATGTTGACTTGCAGATGGTAAGGTAACTCTGGCCTAATCTACACCAAGCAAGTCATTGCACTATGAAAGTGGTATGAAAGCCGTATATAAAAGGCAAGAGCCACACTACTGCTTTATAGTGGTATTGAACTGCACTGACAGCTATTGGGGCCCATTGACCTATACTATAAACTGCTTTCATACCGCTTTCATAGTGCAATATCCTGCTTGGTGTAGATCTGGCCTAAGTTGTGAGAGATGTTGCAGTGAGGAGAGCATGTTGATATTGCTACATTAGCTTTTCTTTCTACCGAAATTATTGCATTTTCCAGGTAACATAGGATCTTGGCTACATTGTGTTAATGATTATGCTGACATAGCTGCTGCTGGATCAGTGGAATCACTGGATCAGCCTCCCTACTAATGAAAAAAAAAAAAACCTTACAAAGTCACTCAACCAGGGCAATGATCTTGATCTTTAGCCCTATGTTAGCTCTCAAAAGTTATACAGGGCCTTGCTAGACCTACCTGGTAATCCAGTGGAGAGTCGGGGCGAGGCCGCGCTGCAGCTAATGTGGGCCGTCGCCCCTAGCTAGATGTAACATGCGATGGGGTAAGGGAAAGCCCCGCCGCATCAGCCATTTTTTTTAATTAAGGGGTCATGTATGCAGGAGCGCACCAACGGAAAGGTAAGGCTTTTCTTTAAAAAAAATAAAAGGTTCCCCACTCCCCCTGCCCCCGATTCCCCCCCACAATGTCTGATGCCCTCCTGCCTGCTTGCTCACCCGTCCTCCCCCTGCTCGCCATGTCCACCCCCTGCTCGCTCACCCATCCCTGATCTTCTTGCCTTGGCCCCCACTCACTCGCCCGTCCCTGATCTCCTTGCCCTGGCCCCATTCTTCTCCCCCCCCCCGTCCGCCATGTCTGATGCCCCTGCCCGCTTGCCAGCCCGCTCGCCATGCCCACCCGATCACCCATCTGCCATGTCCAATGCCTTCTCCACACACACCCCATCTGTGATCTCCCCACCCTGGCTCCACTATTCCCCCCCCCCATCTCTCTTGCCGGGTCCGCTCTTTCCCCCCACCGGCCCCCATCTCCCCCCCGTGATTAACCCCCCCAGCCCGATGGGCACAGTGCTCCTATGGAGTGCTGTGCCCAGTGCGCAGCTTCTCCTGGCTACTCATGAGTAAGCGAGCAGCCGGGAAAAGCCATGGAAGTAGCTAGACCTTCTGCAGCCCCGGGCTGAGGAAAAACCAGGCCAGAAGCGGATCCAGTTATCCTGGGTCAAGGGAGGATTTAGCCCTGCCTGACCCCGGGATCCTCTGCGCGTCGTCTGCACACACAGCAGGGAGCCCGGGCCTCGCACCGGGCTAAGTCCTCGTCTAGCAACAGCCACAGTTATTTAAGAGTTAAAACAAACATTTGATAAATTCACCTTCAGAATATTGCATAAGATTGTTCTTCTTGGATTTTGCCCCCAACCACCACCACCCTAATCAGGCAATACTGTTTACTAGATCTTCCTACCTTCATATTGTTTCCTAAGGCCAAATGAAAGATAATGATTCTCTTTAGAATTAGAAAAATAGATGCCTCTTATTTACAAAATACCCACCAACTCTCCCTCCCCATATTTCTTGAACACCGTGAACTCTGCTTGAGAAGCACTCAGTTACTCTATTCCCAAGCTACATGCCTGGAAAGTGGAATCATAATTAAATGTGCATGTGGCATTTTTTCTTCAATATGTGCTGTGTTGTGGTTTTAATCAGTACCATATTTAATCCATGCTTCAGCATGTGAAAACTGTTATCTGCTGCAAGGTTTCAGTTTGGTAACATACAAACATTTTGGCATATGGAAGTTATTTAAGCTGGTCCTAGGTTTTATGGGCTGTTATGGCAGACAGATGGAGTCCCTGCATCCTTCCTTCCACCAGCAATAGGACATGCACATTCCTTAGAATTTTAACACACTTCTTTCCTTTAACTCCTGAATCACAGCTTTGGAAGGAGTCTCATTCCAGTACCCTTCACTGGCAGGATCTGCCTAGACACATGAAAAGGACCGCTTGAATTTGCTTTACATGTCAATCCATGCACAGGTAAGCTGCCTTGAGTGCCATCTTTTGATGAAATGCTGGGATATAAATAAAACGAATAAATAAATAAATAAATAAATAGGGGGGACCATATGAAAAGGAGGGCAGGGTTCCAGTATCTTTAACAGGTGTATAGAAAAGGGTCTTTCAGTAGGTGTCTTTTGTATGCATGCAGCACCTGGTTAAAGATGTAGGAGCCCTGCCCTCTTTTGCATTTGGTCATTCTACAAAAGAGGGCAGGGCTCCTGCAGCTTTCACTGTGGCGATGAAGAGTGAATTTTCACCAGATGCTGCATACATACAAATGACACCTGCTGAAATTCCCTTTTCCCTACAACTGTTAAAGATACAGAAGCCCTGTCCTCTTGTTCATATGGTCACCCTAGAATAAATACTTTCCATACAGAGGCGCTCGACTGTATGAGCACCCCTGTTTGAAATGCTGTGAGCAAAAATGAAGAAACAACAGCTGTTCACCCATCAATTAAAACATTAGGCATAAAATATTCCTAATCCAGAAGGCAGATACGTAATTATAGTATTAAGACTTAGCATGTGCATAGTGCTTTTTGAGTGTTCAAAGCACAGCAGATATTTTAACCGAGTAATCCCTGTGACAACCTTGTAGTAGGTCAGTATTATTATTGTACCCAACTGCAAATGCTGAAGCTCAAAGATGGTGATATTAATTATATGTTTCATTAATACCTGATCGTGCAAACGGTACCACTGGAAGCAAACAGCAGTTTTGGGGGCAGGTTTTGGGCAAGTAAAAAGAATCATGAAAGCCTTCTCCATAAAGCACTGTACCAATCTGGATGGATGCCCACCATGGATCCCCATTTATGAAAGAAAGTTGACATTTGTAAGTACATGTTTTCTAATGCATGTTCACCGTAACATGTAATTTGTATGGCATGTAATTGAGATGAAATTTAAAGTGGGGGCTTTAGGCACCACCAGCTTTTTAAAAACTATAAATGTGCCAAGAAACCCCAAATTTTAGAGACAACATTGATCATGCAAATCTGCATCTGATATCACCTATCTTAGCTTTCACCTATTTATTATTCAGTTCATATCCCACCTCTATACTTTATATGTGTATGTTCTATGTTTTAGAAATTTTAAATTTTGTATACTCGTTTTAATCTTAATTTTAGAATTTCTGTAAACCGCCCAGAGAGCCCTGGCTATGGGAGCGGTATATAAGTGCAATAAATAAATAAATAAATAAATAAATAAATAAATATACAATGGTATAGCTGTACTTCCATACAATTATTTAGACCAGGGCTGTCAGAAACAAAAATAGCTGTAATGATAGCTAACCTCCAATACAAGAAGAAGAAGAAGAAGAAGAAGAAGAAGAAGAAGAAGAAGAAGAAGAAGAAGAAGAAGATTATTATTATTATTATTATTATTATTATTGTTATTCAAAATACCCTAGGTGGCAACAGACTATCCTAGGTATTGCCTACGGTAGGGTAGGGTATAAAGGCGGGATATAAATTGAATAAATAAATAAAACCCAGTTTTATGCTCTGTTGTGTAGCAGAAGAGAAGAAGGGGGATGACAACATGATGAGAGAGGAGCAGAACACCTAAGTAATGGGTTTCTGCATGCTATTAAACTCTTCTTCCCCATGCTACCATCCTAGAATATGCACACATGCTCATCAGATGTATGCCAATTCATAGTCTAGGTATCTTTTTTTAAACGCAGGAGTCCCTTGCAAACACACACCTTACAAAGTGGTAACACAAAGATCTGACCAATAGTCAAGTTCTAAACTGGTTTCCAGAACATATGGATCTGAATGCATGGGATGCAAAAAATGGGAAGAGTGCTTGCTGTTCCCTCTCCTGACTTCTACATGTTCATCTAAATATCTGAATACAACTTGCTCATGTACAACTATAAAAGTGACTATGCATACATACTGGCTTCTGTAAGGTTCTGAATTGCACGGGGAAAGCTTACTACAAGTATTCAATTTGTAACATAGAGGCTTTATTCAGCCTTTCAGTTGAATGTGTGGAAGTCAGGAGGGCTGAGGGAGAGCAGGTAGAATCCTGTCTGGGACTCTTCCCTCTCCCACATGCACACCATGTATGCACTTAACATCGGAAAAAGGTTTCCAATACAACATGCATTTTGTTCCCAAACTAGCTATACTCATGCACATCCTGATCTCTCACCAAAAGATGCATTTGGCCAGTCCACTGGTGACTGGATGAGTATCATGGCATGCATCTCTGCATTCATATCAACTGTGAACATGGATGCCTGTTTCACACAAAGATGTTCCGTGTGTGTGTGTGTATGTGTGTGTGTGTATGTGTAATATATATATATATATATGTGATGCTATGTCAGTGGCATTATGGGAAGTGAAAATCGCACCTCCCGGCACCCAGATCTGATTGGAATGTCAGCTGCTGATTTTAATTTTTATTGGAAAAGGACCCATTTAATGGTGGGCCCTACCAGGGCAGTGGAGACCCAGGAGCTCTGTGAGGTTGCCATGTGCTGGCTCTGGGTCTGATTCCAATATTATGGAGGCTCTGGCTATTTTTTTGTCCATTGCCCTAAACTCTCAAAAGTGGACAGGGAAAACTACTTTTCCTACTGTAAAGAGCCATGCACGTCAAGGGCATTTTCTTACAGTTCAGAAGAGGGAAAAGGAAGACCGTACTCTTGTTTTCCTTACTAACTGCAATAGGTCGACTCACCTCAGCTATTTGAGGTGGGCACAGGGGATAATAAAACTATTTATTTATTTATTACATGTCTCTACTGCCCAATAGCCAAAGTTCTCTGGGCAGTTCATATAACAGTTACAACCATAAAATACAACGCCATGACAAACCACAATATAAGACTTTCAAAAGTTTCAAACAACAGTATAAAACCAAAATAAAAGCCAAGAGCACTGCCAAGATCTAAAAACACAATCACTGATTTAAAACAGTAAAAAAATCCAAATCCCTAAAATGCCTGAGAGAATGAAAGGGTCTTCACCTGGAATGGAAAAGACTATAATGTTGGTTCCAGGTGATCCTGTCTGGAGAGAGGATTCCACAAACAAGGTTCCACCACTGAAAGGGTCCTTTCCTTAATAGCCACCAACCACCCTTCATTTGGTGAGGGCACCCAGAGGAGTGCATCCTAAAAGTAATGTTTAGAATGCAAACACAGCCAGCTTTGTCATGAAATTAGGTATGCCAAACTTCAGAAACACAGGCGCTGAAAATAAGAGGTTCTGTTAGAAGCGCTGACACAATCCTGAGGCATAGAGATGCATTGATAAATGACGCTCCTAAGATACAGCAAGTGAATTTGCCTGGTGCTATTAGCGAGCCACTGCCTGGTCTGACGGCATGAACAAGTACAATATTGTTACTTATAATTCAAAGCTAGCCTGTGTAAAAAAAAAAATAGACATGTGGTATGAGGAAAATGTAATTAATTTGGTGGTGTAAGCCTTCATAAATTATCAAG
Organism: Elgaria multicarinata webbii; assembly: GCF_023053635.1. Taxonomy (NCBI): domain Eukaryota; kingdom Metazoa; phylum Chordata; class Lepidosauria; order Squamata; family Anguidae; genus Elgaria; species Elgaria multicarinata. The sequence continues at coordinate 83,323,121 of NC_086177.1, read as the reverse complement.
TATTCCCAATAGCAGTCCTGAAAAACTTACAGAGAACATGAGCTGCCTTTCAATTACTCAATTTGCTTGCTACTGAAATTCTTTTAAGGTGGTGAGATGGTGGCTGTACTAAAGATGCGGAAACCATCTCTACAGCTGACATATTGCTCCACCTTTAATTAAGACCGTAATGTTCCTCTGGGCCATACAGAAGCCAGTAATCTGCGTCCAGAGGCTGTCACTCTCTTCTCTAATGGACTGCAGCACACAAAAATTAATTATAGGGGAAAGGTTGCTGTTCCAGCTGGGACTGAAGTCTCTAGATTCCAGAGCAAATGTTTTGTTGTTGATGAAAATGAGAAGCTCCTTTTGCTGCAGCCAGACTATATCCACGTTGTGCTTAATTCTCATTCCCCCCTCAAACACAGAACTTCTGTAGGTGTTTTGATTTTTTAATCATTACAGTTTTCCTTTCCCTCCCCAGGTGGACGGAATTTCTTTCTACATTCTGATCTCTTTCAGTACAGGGTGCCTTGGAATCTTATGCAGGGTCAGATTTGAACCTGGTTCTTTCTCTGACCTGGGCAGGATCTACACTACAGCTTTAAAATGGTTTATAATGGTATTGACAACTGTTGGGGCCCATGACACACTCCAGATACAGCTTTCAAACGGTTTTCAAAGTGTTATTTCCTGCTGGTGTAGATCTGGCCCTATTGTCAGTGCCAGAACTCATATTTCCCTCATCATATGTTAGCTGGGATTAGGGGTGTGCACTCCACACTGGAAGTATCTGATAACCACGAACATCCAGGGAGATCTTCCAGACTGACTGCTTTTAAACCCATAGAATAATTTCAGAGTGGAGACACACCCAATTGGAGCGTCTAACATCTCTGAAATTATTTGACCATTTAGGCCATAGCTAGACCTAAGTTTTATCCCAGGATCATCCTGGGTTCGTCCCTACCTGAGCGCTGGATGCCCTGTGTGGCACTTAGAGGAACAGATTTGACCCCAGGACAATCCTGGGATAAACCTTAGGTCTAGCTACGGCCTTAGTGTGTGTGCGTGTGATGTTTCTAATTGAAAATCTCCCAATAAGGAACGTGGGGGGATGCGGTGGGGTAGTTTTGATCATTGATATTGCCATCTGTAGCTAACCGTGTTCTTCTCCAATTGCAGTGTTTGGTGAGGGAATTTCAATCATTTTTCTCATGGTGTCCTTGATTCCGCCCTCATTGGGGTTCCAGGTCTGGTGGTGTTTGTTTTGATCAGAGAGAGAGAGAAAAGATACCATTTGTTTAGCATTTGTTGCAAATTAAATTTATTTAGGAGAGAAAGGGGAGACCTGTTTTTTTCGTTTGGCTGCCTTTAATGTTTTGTTCATTTGAGCTGTTCCACCCCCAGTGTGTGCGCATCCAAACACTTTAAGAAATCCTTTAAAAAAAGACTTTTCTTTGAATTGTTCCTTCAAATATTCTTTTAAGTCCATTCAAGGTAGCTATGTGCATGTGTCTTTTCTGTTCTTTAACTGTTCACACATTAGTAAAACTAGTAGCAGAAAGATTGGCATTAAAAGCAGAACAGCAGACTAATATTAGTATAAGTGTAGAACTCCCTGCTGAGGGAGGCTAAGTTCCCTCCTTCTTCACTGTCCTTCCACCAGCAGGCAAATGTGTTTTCATTCAGGCAGACCTTTGCAGCATGAGTGAATCTGTTGGGCTGGGTGCCGGCTTTGTTGTGTTATTGCTTTGTTTTTAATTGTGTTTTAATGCATTCATTTTATTATTGCGTTAACCAAGTTTGATTTATCTGTGATTGTAAGCCTATTTTGAGTGCCATTTTCTTTATAGAAAGGCTGGGTACAAATCAGATCAAACAAATAAATAAATGTCATCCTATTTGCATTACAAAAATCAAGCATCCAAACCCAAATACTGTTGATGGAGGCCTACTGTGTGCCCTGCTCCCTGTTTCTCCTTGTCCTTGTTCATTGTCACTGCTGCTCCCTGTAGCTACATCTGTGGCTTCCATTCTGCTACCATCCACCGTGGCTGCCATCTTGGAGATTCTACTGCTTGGGCACACATACAAGGATGGCTGTCAAAATAAATAAATTAATGGTGGTGATGGCTTCAGAAATTAGAGCAGGGCTGGGTATCCTCAGGCCTGAGGGTCAAATCTGGCCATTCAGGCTTCCCCAGAGGGCTGCACTCCTTCCCCTGGTCCAGCTCCCTTGCATCAATTGTATGGTGTTCCTATTTTTTATGCATTTCCCCCTGCATTCTAAAAGATTTAAATGCCTTAGTTACTGGCAGTAAGAGCTTTAACCTACAATATGCTATCATCATTATCATCATTTTACATACCCCTTTTGCCTTCAGTTCCACCCAGCACTGAAATGCAGGCCCCAAGCGCTTCTCTGAAATTGAATCTGACTTTTGGTTGAAAGAAATGCCTCACTCCTGGGACTGCCACTACGATTAGCAAAACCTGTATTTTTGCTATGTCAGCTACTTCTGATGTTCAGTGAAAGTGCCGGGCTTCTGGTTCCGAGGCCATCCGCCCATCCAATCAGGGTCGCCATCCGCCCGTCCACGCCTCCGCATCAAACATGGAGAGAGGTTAGACAGCTGAAGGGCCATGTTTACCTCACTCTATCCTAAAAAGTCAGTGAAGTTCCTTACTTTCAAAATGCGGAGCTTCTCTGGAAAACCCCAAGGTAGCTCCACGGTGGCTGCTGTGTTGTATAATTGAAGCAGCGCTACCTGAGGGTTTCCAGGGTGTATAGGCAGCACTCAGATTGGAGAAATAGGCCTTAGCTAGACCTAAGGTTTATCCCAGGATCGTCCCAGGGTCATCCCTGTTCATGTAAATGACACACAGGATATCCCGGGAGCAGGCAGGGACAACCCTGGGACGATCCCGGGATAAACCTTAGGTCTAGCTAAGGCCATAGACACTGAGCAATTGGAAAGCAATTTGCAGTAGACTGTGGGAAGTGTGAGGTACAACAATGCCAAATCTATTTGGGAGTGGATTTGGGAGTGGATTTGATTATTTGGGCCACTTTGTCTTTTCCAAAACTGCATCCGTAAGAACACAAGTTCGTAGAATGCTTCAAATAACTATTACAATACCTCAGTCCATGTGGTCTTGCAATGATACTGAAAGAGGTAATTCCTTTCTACTGAATAACGTTTTAAACGTGTTGCTTGAAACAAGAGAGTGTTTACACCCGTCCTGTTACCACTGGTTACCCTTTCTCAAGAAGCAGCACTGATTAAAATCAGATTGAAAACCTATAAAGATATCTGGGAATTAATTCATTAACTGATTAGTCATATGGGTTAATTGGTTAATGCTTACAAGTCCTCCATAAAACAAATTTCAAAGCTTAAACCTGAGTACCCACTCTGCAAGTCTGATGTGAGATTTGCTCTAATCAGGAAAGAGAAATGTAATATGTGTGTCTCTGTGTTGTTGATGCCATTAAGGTAATTGATTTCCCTCTTGTAACACTTGTCCCCAGATACCAGTCTTTATCATGAAGATGGGGGTGCGGGAGTGGGTGGAAAGATTTACAGTTAGTATTGTGATCCTCGCCACAGTAGATTGGCCAGGAAAAAAATCTTGTTTTCCCTTGATTCCACATGGTACTTCTTATATTTACTCATGTGTGGTTGGACAGACCTGTTCATTGCTGAATATTCTTTACATCACTGAACTACAATTTGTGCAGTGCTGTTGTTTTATTGTTCTCTAAAAGATATAGAGTGACGTGCCTTTTGGACTATGTGGTGCTGCTATGTAATTTGTGATGCTACCACTCAATAAAAGTAAGGGGGGTGAGAGGATAAACCCAACAATGTTTTCTTACATGATTAGCACAGCTTGCATAGCTTAGAAGCCCAGGACCTTGCATGGCTCAGGAACCCCGGGTTGTTTGGGGTGCCTTTCCCCATACAAACCTGCCCAGACTCTGAGATTTATTTTATTTATTTACAATATTTATATACCTCTCCCCATTCAAAATTTTGGAGCGCTGTACAAGATAAAATAAAATAAAAACAGAATTTTGTTGTTGTTTATTCGTTCAGTCGCTTCCGACTCTTTGTGACTTCATGGACCAGCCCACACCAGAGCTTTCTGTCGGCTGTCGCCACCCCTAGCTCCCCTAAGGTCAAGTCTGTCACCTCCAGAATATCATCCATCCATCTTGCCCTTGGTCGGCCCCTCTTCCTTTTGCCTTCCACTTTCCCTAGCATCAGCCTCTTCTCCAGGGTATCCTGTCTTCTCATTATGTGGCCAAAGTACTTCAGTTTTGCCTTTAATACCATTCCCTCAAGTGAGCAGTCAAATAGATTTTTAAAAGAAGCAGATTGAAATCTGAGACCCTTCCCTCCATGCCCTCTCTTCGGGGGGGGGGGGTGTGACAGCAAAAGAATGGCTTTTTTCAAAGAATGCCCCCACCAACTAGGAATGTTCTTCCCAGGGGAGCTCACCTGGCACCAACTTTGTCATCTTTTCTGTGCCAGGTGAAGATGTTTCTCTTCTCCCAAGCATTTTCATATTTTAATGGTCCAACCTTGGTGTCTATTTTTCTTGTTCATTCTCATGTTTAATTGGGGGGTGGGAGTGGGGGTGTGTGTTTTGGATGGACCTTCTAAGAAAATATGTATGGGCTTAATTAATATGCTATTGTATTGCTTTCTGTATTTTATTTCATTTTTGTAAAATTGCTTTGGGGCTACTTTTGGCTGTGTGAAGTGATACATCAATGTAATAAGCTGAACTAATTAAACTGATACAATAACCTGTGTTTTTTTAAGGCTCTGCATATGTTGGGTCCATGAGCATGATTTCCCCATCAAGGTAAAGGAAGCTTCCCTAGTGCCTGATACTCTGGTTGATTCTACTGTTGATCAAATGCTTTCTACTTATTACTCTCTTATTAGAGAGTTCATTTTCTGTGGCAGAGTGAATGAAGGGTATTCCTAGATCCAGAATATCAGTGCAGTGTGGCTGGTCACCAAATGTTGAGCTTGGGGGTGTCTGTTTTTGCTTTTCATTAGCCGCCTTGGGCATTGTTTCACAGTAAGAAGGCAAGATTCAAGTCTTCTTAATAAATAAATAAATAAATAAATAAATAAATAGTCATAACATAAGGGCTGTTTAGACGCACACTCTTCAAAGGTTGGATTTCAGCCATTATCCATAACTAGTATCAAAGGCAGTAAGTCTATATATACCAGTTCCTGGGGAACATGGATGGGAGGGTGCTATTGCACCATGTCCTGCTTATGGTTCTGTGGTCAACAGCTGGTTGGCCACTGTGTGAACAGGGTTGGACTAAATGGACCCTTGGTCTGATCCAGCATGGCTGTTCTTACGTTCTTAACCTCTGCCACCAAGACACACACTTGCCATGCCCCTGGTAGCTGCACAGTGTATTTATGTTAAAGGGAGGGTTACACGCAGATGTATGCATATAGTGAGCAGAAACCCTCATTGATCCCTTCAGCAGAAACCCACACTGGTCTCTTCATATTAGGACTATACTAAATCAACATTGGCCATTTTTCAGGCACTTCATCCTCTGAAATAGTTTGTTTTATTTGGACTATATTTCAGGGGTGAGGTGAAATTCTTTTGATGAGAAGGGGATTGGATCAGCCACCAATTTGTTTCTCTCTCTCTCTCTCTCTCTCTCTCTCTCTCACACACACACACACACACTAAGTGTTGTATAATAGAGGGGCCGGGTTTACCCGACTCCTGGCTTACAAGAGTGGCTCGCCCATACTGCCAGGCAAGTTGCGTGAGGTAAGGACATAGATTCCCACATTTTATTAGAATGTAAGCCTATGTGGCAGGGTCTTGCTATTTACTGTTTTACTCTGTACAGCACCATGTACATTGATGGTGCTATATAAATAAATAAATAAATAAATAAATAAATAAATAAATAATTTTCACATGTAGACCCAGGAAGGCTTGAATATCCATTATTGTTTAAATAAAGAACATAAAAGAGGCCCTAGTTTATCCCAAACTCTGGTGTCCATGTCTTTTTGTGAACCGCCCAGAGAGCTTTGGCTATTGGGCGGTATAAAAATGTAGTAAATAAATAAATAAATACATTTATTCATTGCTTCCTTCTTCACTCACAGTTGGATCAGCCACCAATTTGTTTCTCACATATAGCTCTCTTCAAAGATGGTTTTTGCATTTTGGGGGATTCAAAATGGCTGTCAACATTTTTTAAAAAAGTAGCTAACTTCTTTGTCAGTTACTGGGAGCTGCCATTACAACAGACAGTAGTTGAGTACTGACAGAAAAATACACACTTTTACAAAATAGGCAGCTCATTCCTCTAGCAGCTCATACTATTTGAGAGATGCAATGTTAAATAAATACATCTTCAAAGGAAGAGCAGTGAGTGAAGCAGGCGTGTTAAAAACATGAAGGTATGTTGTTTCTCCTCAAATTATTGGGTCAGTTTCACAAATATTTGGTCAAATTGCTGTTTTTCCCTAGCCCTATTTTATTTTATTTTTTATTTATTTTATTTTTATTTATTACATTTCTATACCGCCCAATAGCCGGAGCTCTCTGGGTGGTTCACAAAAATTAAAACCATTCAAAGTATAAAACAACAGTATAAAACCATAATATAAAATACATTTTACACTAACAGCAAATGCGCAGAGTCCAGGAGGCTGTAGCTAGCATGCGCATTAGCATCAGGGGACATGGGTAACATGATCCTGCTTCTTCATCTGTTCGCTGACCATGTGGTGGCTATTTATAAGAACAGCTCTCTGCCTGGCTACAGAAACTGTTGTGGATGAAGCAACTCACAGAAAGCCTTCATCCCCTCACATCATCTCAGGGACAATACTTTTCAATAAGTGCAGTTCACCTGACATCACCTCAAATGTAATACTGTTCAATAAATGCAATGCACAGATTCAGGGTTGCTGCACATGTTATGTATCATGTTCCAGATGTCAGTGAAAACAGCTTCCCTGTGGTGAGCGACTCTTGTCCTAGCTGCAACATTTAGAAGTGCTTACCACATATATATTTTAAATCCCATTAAGCATCTCTGAACCCTTGACAGTACCGCTGCCAGGAGAATAGGGACTCTTAATGTGATCCCCATGGCTAGTACATCTAAACATTACTATAGGGGATGGGAAAAGCCTGGAGAGACTGTTTCAGCAGCATCCCCATATTGATGGTAATCTCTGCACCATCCCTCAGCCGTGAAACATCAAGCAATGTTCAGGTGATGAGAGATACTGAGGGGTGCACCCCCCTATGAGGAAATCAATCTTAGCTGCTCATCCGTCTTCTCTAACCCCCTTTCACCTGCCTTCTCTCCATTTTTCAATTTCTTAATTTTGTATTGCAAAACAATTAATTGTACATAAGAAATGACTAAAAGGAGGATTACAAACAGAAAGAAGAAAACAAGAACTCAATGAAAGAGACAGTTTTGTAAAGTAACCAAGATAAGGAAGTTCTAGCTGAGCAAATGTGCAAGAGAAGAATGGCTCTACCAGCTCATTTGCAATAGGAGTGTCTTAACATAGAAATTATTGTTGTGAACACCAATGTGAGGTTCTTTGATATTTACTCCACAGCAATTTGGTGTCCGACAAACCTTTTCTGGAAGGAGATATCTTCACAAATATAATGCTCTTGACCAAGGCAATATTGATCATACATTTGTTGCCTGCTGCTCTAGAATTAGTTCTCTCTTTTTTTATATAGTTTTTATTTGTTTTCTACACTATATAAACATACATAAAACATTACAATAGTAATAATAATAACAAAAGAAAAACATCAAACAACTGCTACATACATATTGAATAAATGTTGAGTACATATATGTTGAATATCTATTACCTATACATTATCATACTACAACATAATCATTCTTAACATAAAAGTGCACCCCCCCACCTTGGGATCATTCCTGAGTCCAAAATCTGATCGTTTCTTCTGCTGGCGGTTTCCCACTTCCCTTAGTAAACACAAATATTAGGAACTGTTTCCAGATTCCTTCAAACTCATTTATTTTAGTTACGCCTTTTCTCCACTTAATATTACATGTCAGTTTATCATTAATGGCTATATCCCATACTTCTTTATACCATTCTTCAATAGACTATTCCCCTTGAATCTTCCAGTTCCTGGCTACCATCAATCGTGCTGCAACCAACAAACTCGATATCAGCTCTATAGTTCCTTTTCCACACTTTATATCTTCAAATAGTGACAGCAATGCAATCTTTGGTGTTTGTTCTATTTTCATTCCCACTATTTCTTCAATTTCTGAGAACACCATCTTCCATAATCTTTGTACATATTTGCATTGCCACCACATATGTAAATACGTTCCTTTTTCCCCACAACCTCATACATTTGTTGCCTGCTGCTCTAGAATTAGTTCTCTAACATAAATAGGAATCCTCTACATTTTGTGCTGTTGGGGGGATAGAGTGGCCAGGTGGACAGTCGTCATAAAGGAAAGTTCTCTGTTTGAAGTGCTGGACAGCCCAAGTCAGGTAAAGATAAAGAAAAAGAACCATAAGAAAGGAGAGCAGCAGGGGCCCTGAAGTGGCCTGTAAAGAGTTAGCACCTGTTAGTCTTCCCCACTACGGAGAGGTGTATTGTGTTACTATTTAAATGATAGTAATTATTTCTAAATCCACATCTATACATATAAATAAGCAGATGCATTTTTGTGGAAGCCTGTGCCCTCATTTGTCCTCTTTCTTTGGCAATGCATGTCCGCTTTTTTGACAGCGTGTAACTGCCCAGCCCTCCAGGGGGAAACAGGGAGGGGGGAGATGTGGAACAGTGCATATAACCGCATCAGCCAATTTTGAGTGATTATGCAGCTTTTGGTCTAGCCAGAAAGGTTAGAACAGGGATGGGGAATGCATGCCCCACCCCAGAGGAAGTAAACAACCTGAACGTGGCCCATTCAGTGGGCTGTTTTGATCGTGCAGCTTCTCTTGAACACAGCAGGAGATACCTCCAACTTCCATCTCAAAAATAATTCAGACTTACTGGGGTGTTTTTCTGTCACGCAAAGAAGGCTAGAAGGGGCGGGAGGCAGATGACGTCATGAGAGGGACCCGTGAAAATGCATGGGTGCCCAGTAAGGAGAGTGGAATAAAACACTTGTCTGATGACCCCCAAAGTGACCTATTACAATAGCAATAGCAACCTTTCAAAGTAGTATCAGGAGGGATGTATGAGAAATATATTTCAGTTCATTTTTTTATCACGATTTACCCAGTCTGCACCTTCTGGACTGAACACAGCAACCTGTGGTTGAAGTCTGTACATTTTCAAGCCTGCAATGTGATAAATGGTTTAAAAAAATAATTTAAAAAAAGTGCTCGAGAGCATGTGTACATTAGAAGAAGACTCAGGGGGGAAAGGTGTACTTCTAGAAAATGTGCACAAATATGCTTCAACAAATGGGAGAAGATAGCATATATTTCAAAGATGCATGCAATACACACAAAAATATGCATGGATTTTTCATGCAAAAATGAAACAAAACCAAGTTCTCAGTCAGAAATGGACACAATTTGGAGACTTCAAGATGGAATTTGGAGGACTTCAGCAAGCTCATTTTGCTAATTGCATACCCTAAAATATGTTTAGGACTTGACATAGAACAATTACTTTAACCCCGCTAATAACAAAAAGAGAGGCAGAGACGGATATGTATTTCTAAAATATTTTAGTGTAGAACTATGTGCTGAGTTGAATTATTTCCATATCATTGGTGCTAAGATTATATTTATCTTTACCTGTACTAAATTTCTGGGGTCCCCTGCTCCTGCCACTCAATAGCAGCAGCACTAACCATTAAATAATGGCAGCACCTGAGATAATAATTAGACAAAGAAGCACAGCTGTAAGTGTTCAGCAAGGTTGCAGTTTGCAATTTGAATAGTCTTAAGATGAAATTAAATAGCAATAGAATCAGCGCTCACAAGGAGAATGCAAATCAGATGCAAATTGACTCCTACTTTATTTGTCTGTTCTTTGTTTCTGTCTAATACAAGCAGAGGTAATTGATCATGTGTACCACACTACCTTTTAAAGCTCAGTGCTCCCATTATTCAAGGTGATTTCCTGGGGAAGGGAGGAGGGAAATGTTCCTGAGAACAAAACAACCCCATTTCTGCTAGTGTGAAAGATGGAGAAAATTACAAAGAAAGAATCAAGTGCATCACCAAGAAAACTATCAAAGTATCCTTTTTTATTAAGCTTCCCAAAGATGATTTCTCTAGAAGTATCATCTTCAAGGTGGCATGGTGACTCTGTTGTACAAAAGCCACCTGCCCTGGGCATGATTTGGATTCTGAGCCAATCAATACATGACCAATTTTACCCATATGTCAAGCGCTTTCAAACATTTGGGACGAGATTTTGTTATTGTCCATTTCCTGTAGCACCTTCAAAATACAAGTCATTGTACAGATGACACAACTCAAAATGGCAGCTTCGGGGGCCTAGAAAACTTATAATAAATGTTGATAATGGAGGAGAGGCAACAGAAGGTGGGACGAGATGAGATGGGGCAACTAAGTTTAAGAATAAGAACAAGAAAAAAGAGAGTATACAGAAGAATGGTAAAATATGAGAGAAACATCTTCCTATGTGTGATGAATTATGCAATGTTTTATCGAGATGCCAAACTGCACCAGGTACCAAACCAACCCATCAGCATGTAGGCAGCTCCACATCAGCATGGTCAATGTTCTGGAATGATAGGAATTGTAGTCCAAAACATCTGGAGGCAACCAAGTTGTGGAAAGCTGTACTAGAGTGTCATCTGCAGGGCCAAACCAGATATGTATGTTTTCATTGTCTGTTTATTTAAGGAATAAGGGAGCCAGTGTGGCATAGTGGCTGGAGTGTTGGACCAGGAGTCAGGAGATCCGGGTTCTAGTTCCCACTTGGCCATGGAAGCTCACTGGGTGACTTCAGCCGAACCTACCTCACAGGATTGTTGTTGTGAGAATAAAATGGAGAGGAAGAGGATTATGTACAACACTTTGGGTTCCTTGGAGGAAAAAAGGTGGGATAAATTATTTAAGGAATGTATATCCTCCATCTTCAACCACTGGGGTTCTCAGGGCAGCTGCTTGTCTATAAGGCTGGGATGGGGTGGGTGTGTTTTTATACCACCACATACAATTTCCTCCCCCACCCTTATCTTATTGCACTTTTTTTCTGCAGCCCAACTCACTAGAATAAGGCTTGGAAGACATGGCTTAAAGTAGCATAGTGCAACAACATAAGGCAGGAGTGAAGTGGGTTTTGCTCCCCTCCATTATACACTCTGTTTGTTATAAAATGTAGATCCTCACCCTATCTCCGCTTTACAGCCAAATGGGCAAGCATATGTTTAAGAACCATGTGCACATCCAGTTTAATTTTGATGCTGCCAGTTTCCAGTGCTGGGCTCTTGCTTTGCATTTTGAAGTCCATGCTGGCAAAAATGATAGAAATTGGAATCACTGGATTTTTGAACTGGAAGGAACCTTGGAGGTTCCTACCCCCTGTTCAATGCTGGGAGATGACTGATTTGACTGTTCCGATTAGCAAAGGCCTGATGGGAAATGTTGTGCAGGTCACACTCCAGGAGTGTTAGCAGTGAGTAGAATAGTGCTTATGCTAGCAACAAGGGGGGAGGGGAGTTGTTCACAACTCCAGTGGTGAGATTAATGCTGGATGTTCCCAGTTTAAAGCCATGCAGGCTGTTCTCAAAAGAGAGGTCGACATGGCAGTGGAATCAGCCATCCAGTCCGCCAACATTCTGTTTCGTTGACACTATCTCTTAATTGACTTTTCTTGTTTCGTTAAAGAACAAGATAATTAAGAGACACTGTCAATGTAACAGAACATTGGCAAAGGCAGGTACTCTCTGCTGCTTGATAAATGCCAAGACAGTTAGTAAGCAAACAAACAAACATCGGTGCAATTGCTCCAATGTTTGTTTATACTAATGTGCCGGGCAGTGATTCCACAGCAATGGCTTTTAAGCTACTGTTAACAAGAGATGCTTAGAACTAGGGATGTCCAGATTTTTTGAAATCCGTCCCATCTGTGTTTTATGGATTATGCAGTGTTGTTCATTCCAGCGTCCTTTCACAGGTGGATTTGAATTTTATTCCTCTGTTATGCAGAAAAACACGCAAGTAATTCTGTAAGAAAGGTTGCAATAATTTACATCATTTATGTCAGGCCACGTGAAAACAACCAGTCTGGAAGGGCGTACATAATGTGGTGATGGAAGATGTCATGATGCACTACACGTTTCTAAACTACAGATCCCAAGATGCACTTTGATGTTCTGCACGTACAAAAATGTGTTTACATGGAATGAGAGTCTGTTTTGAGGGAGAGCTCTCATCTGAGCTTACATGGGTCAGTTTGTTATTAGAGGAAATAACGAATTCACACAGGCTAAGTTTGCCCATCAGTAAAAAACCTGAAACTCTCCACAATACCCCATGCATCTTGATGAAATAGTTGAAAATCCACAAAAGCTTATGCCAGAACAAATTGGTTAGTCTTTAACCAGACTCTTTGTTGTTTAAACTATTTTAAGTACCGTATTTCTTCGATTGTAAGACGCCATCGATTCTAAGGCGCACACTAATTTCAGTACCCCCACAGGAAAAAAAAAGCTTTGATTCTAAGAAAAAATAAATTTCTTAGAATATCTTTTATGAGTAGAATTTCTTAGAAATTTCTTAGAAAGCGCTGGGTTTTGGTGCCACTGGGCTGGGAGGGGCTTAGGGGTAAGCAAAAAACCAGGCGCTTACCCTCCCAGCTCGTTTTTGCTCGCATGGCTCGTGGCTGCTGCAGGAGCTTCCTCTTTTGGAGGCCTGCCTGCACGAGGAGGAGAGAGACGACTGGAGCTGGAGCTGCTGCGTGAGAGCAGCTTCGGTGGAGCAGCACTTCTTTAGCCTCTTGGCACAGGTTTTTCTGCGGGCGTGAGGCATTCCAGGCGGGACGCGGCGACTGGGGGGGGACCCGGTGCTTGTGTGGGGGTGAGCCTCCTGACTCTTGGAGCCGCGTGTCTTCCCAGCACGGCTGACGAGGGCTGGAGCTGCAAGGGGCGCACTGTAGGCCCCAATCAGTCTGCAAAGCAATCTTAAAAAGCCCTGCTTGCTCAGCTTTCTAAAAGCAATAAAACTAGAGAGAATGGATGTTTCAGACCCTTTTTTAATAGGATAGAGTCTTTTTGCATCTACCATATTGCTTCGATTCTAAGACGCCATCGATTCTAAGACGCACTCCATTTTTAGAGCTGTTTATTTAGGGGGAAAAGTGTGTCTTAGAATTGAAGAAATACGGTAATAGCTTTATGGGGATAGTTAGTCTCACCTTGTTTTGGTTAGTGCATGGATTGTATCATTATATAGGAACTTATTTCAGCCTGAAGGCCAAATTCAATTTTGGAGAAGGTCTAGGGAGGCACATTTGAGTGGTGGGTGGAGCCAAATACACAAAATATATTGTATATTAGCATATTGTAGCTTAAAATCTTACTGCTGGTCATGAAGCCTTAGCAGAGTCATTTCAACCTTTCAGAATGTGGGGGGAATGCACAAAATTCAAGAAGCCACTAAATCATGGTTAGATGGGGAGGAAAGGGGGGGGGGTAGGGGAAGTAGGTATGGACCAGAGGGGTTCACCAGGAATGACACCAGGAGGACAGGATTTAGCCCCCAGGGCTGAGGTTTCCCCCTCTGGTCTAATCATGAGATGGTGCTGGTCTTAGAGCTTGAGGCAGGAACTTCCTGTTACTATTCTGTTCTTGCTAGATAGAACTTGCTGACAGGTTTATCCTTGAGGCCTTCCACGACAATTAACAAATTGGTTAGAAAGAAGATTTCATTTAGGAAAACTCTAGTTCAGCTTTGGGCTAATTTTCCACTTGAAAATTAGAAATATCTAGTTTTCAGTCACCATTCATGTCTGCTTGGGTCGCATTCCTTTCATATACTAAGACTCAGGTAGAATTATGTCCATGATGGCACTGGGAATGAATGTTTTCTCTATCAACAGTACTGACAGAGCTGCAGGTTGAAACTTGGGCAGCATCTACACTACTGCTTTAAAGCACTATAAAACTGTTATAAAGCACTTTAAAGCAGTAGTGTAGATCCGGCCTTGGTGTATGCCTAAAGGTGGCATTCCTAACAAATATAAGAGTGCAGTTTGAAGCAGGGTGGGGAGACAAATGGATGCAGTGTGGAAGAGTTGATCTGGTCAACAGGGTTAACACTGCATGTATTGTGGAGAAAGGTAGCTTCTAGTTGAATTTGAAAGATCTAATACATTTGGAAGTTCTCCTGCAGGCACATATTCCAGAGAGAGAGAGGGGGGGAGGCCTTAGATAAACCTAAGGTTTATCCCGGGGTTGTCCCTGCCTGCTCCCAGGATATCCTGTGTGTCATTTACATGAACACGGATGACCCCAGGATGAGAGAGAGAGAGGCCCTCATCACTGGCATGGCTGCAACAGAGGGAGAGGTGGTCCCCCTCCATCACCTCAAGTGGGACCAAAGATCATTTGGCTCCTCCTCTCCAAGAACTGCCTTACATAGTTCCAATAATATCTACTGCAAAAGTCCTAGTTTTCTTCTTTCCTTCCTGTCCCTTTTCCTTCCTGTTCCTTTTTGCATTTCTCTTTTTCCCATTAACTTGGAAGCCATTGTTTTAAACCATGACATTACATGAGTACATTGGCTCAATAGCAGTATAGAAATGCAGTAATAAGTAGAGAAAGAAATGTTGTCATAGACATGCACAGACAGCTTTACAGTAAGGGACCCTGCCAACTGGTGTTTCCATTGGCCAAACACCTCCTGCGCTAGATTCTAGTAGGTGAGCTATTTCTAATGCATGAAATCATTAACATTTGCACATATATATATAATGATGTTCAAAATAAATTAATGTGCAGAAGTGGAAATTTCAGGGGGAAATGTTTTTGGTGAAAACAAGGGTAGTATTGATTGATTTAAGTTTGATATTAAAAAAAACAACCTTGAAATTCTTGATTCAAGGCATTTTGCTGCACAATTCATTTGTATACTGCTGGCAAGTCTGCAGAACAGTTGTTCATATAGAGAATGAGAAGAAAGATGTTCTAAATTTATCTCATCAGCATTTCCATTCAGCATAATAATGGACACTTGTCATTAACACATCGCTGCTGCATCAGTCAGGTTCCTCTCCAGCATAAAAGAAGCAGGCACCTTGAGATACGGGCTTCCAGACATTTGGCACCATTCAGAATAAATGTGCATTCACCTGGGAGCCATATTGTGGCTGCCTTATGGCTGAAGGAAAGCAAATGAACAATTTTCAAATGAACATAAAAATCATACTTAAAAGACTTCAAATGGAAAATATATATGTATTTTCCAGCCTCCATCTATAAATTAATATGTACCATCTGGGTTGCATCTGGTGAAATAAAAGTGTTGTCTCATGAGTGGTTGAGGTGTGAGAACCATGAAGCAAGACTGAGTTGTGCTGGCACTGCTTATGCTATGAAGGCGACAGTGCTCAAACACAATGCTGCTGAGTGGAACTCAGCACATTGGAGGAGTACTAAAACTAGTAACCATAATACTTAACGTTTGCATACTACTTTCAAGTAGGGATGTGCTCCGCTTCTAATCGGACCGGCAAATTAGAAGCGGAGCGGGGGGCTTCGCCTGCCCTTAAGGCGGAGGCAAAGAGGATTGGGGGGCCGGCGGAGCGTGGCGAAGAGTATCGAGGTGAAGGCGGATCCTTCGCCTTGATCTGGAGCTCCGCCGGAAAGGTAAGTGGAGTTTACCAGGCCCTGCCGCTGTCGCTGTCGCCCATGCGGCGACAGCGGCAGGGCCCGGTAAACCCCCCTTCTCTCCCTTACCTGCGTCCATCTGTGGTCCGTCGGCTTCTTCAATTGAGCCCGTGGTTCAACCAGGAAGTCTGGGCCGCAAGTTCACGGGCAGCGACGGCGGCAGGGCCCGGTAACCCCCCCCGCCCTCCTCTCCCGGCCTTACCTGGCGCCACTCCCCTCCACTGCAGAGCTCCAATTCGGAGCCAGAGCTCCGCGGCAAAGAGGAGCGGCGCGGAGCTGAGCGGGCCAATCCGAAATTTTCGGATCGGTCTGCGGGACGGAGCGGGGAGTCCGTGCACACCCCTACTTTCAAGTGTTCAGTGTGCTTCACAGGCATTATCTAGTTCACAGTTCCCCAACCTTGGTCCTTACAAATGTGTTGGACTGCAACTCCCATCATCCCTGATTATTGGCTATGCTAGCTGGGACTGGTGGGAGTTGTAGTACAAAACCTCTGTAGGGTACCAGGTTGGGGAATACTGATCTAATTGCAATCCTTACAACATCCCTATAAGGTAAGTCAGGCTGAAAGACAGTATCATGCTTAAGGCCACATAGTGAGTTCCTGGCAGAGATGAGCTTGAACTAGGGACTTTTGTCTCCTGCCCAAATAATCCCGCAACAGGTCAAATTCTTTCATTAATTTGGATCTTCAGCTGGGACCCTTGTCATAAAGCAGCCTTTTCCAACCTGAGGTCCTCCAGCTGTGTTGGACTTAGGGAGGAAAAGAATCTATTCCATTCATGTTTCACAGATTGTCAGGTGCCTTTTGTTCCATCATTCACTCATTGATGGAATCAGATTATTATTTTTAGTTTCCAAATTTGCGCAAATTCCCCCAAAATGAGCATTTTCACACTTTTGCCAAAGGGGTAAATGCACTTTTGGGCTGTTTGTTTGTTTTTTAATTGTGTATTTTTGTATTACTGAATTTGCAGAAAATTCCAGAAATTTAGAAAAAATAGTCCACAAGTCCACAGAATCTGCCTGGCTGGGGAAAAGCCAATCCACAGATCAGATTCATGAAAATCATGAAAATCTGAAGTCACTTGATTCTATTGCATATTTCTCTGAAATGTTTAAGCAAGACTAATGAAACAAAGTAGTTTTTCACACAATTCACAAGTAATTATGGAATTTTCTGCCATGTGATATTGATAATGACTACTACCTCAATGGAATTATATAAATTCCAAAATCTGTATTAGCTTGGTTAGGTCAACCAAAAGATCGCCAAAATTGTGCAAGCTTTCAAAATCTCTGCTTGCACATTTTTGGTGACCTGGCCTTAAAAGCAGCTTGTAAATACTTTGAGAGATTTTTTTTTAAATTACCATGGACAAGTATACCAATTGTTATTATCCATGATGGTCAAATGGAATTTCAAAAATTGAAACTTGCAGGCAGGGACCATTGTGTTTAACTGATTGTAAGTAGGGATGTCCATCACTGGGATATCTGGTTCTTTTTTGGCTTGACAGAGTACCACAGCATGTACAACTCACTTTGTGTCTACAAGCTGAACTGCGGGGTCTTCCTTGAATACCAGGAACTTTCTTCTGCATACTTGGGGGAATGGGGAAGAGGTTCTGCAATTTGTGCAAATTTTTGATCAATTTAGACAAATTATGGCCAAATTTCTGCAAATTATGAAAATTCTGCCAACGTTTGCATAATGTGCACAAATCAGGACATTATTTGCATAAATTGTTCAGAAATTACAGAACCTTTCAAAAATGCACAAAATTCCCAGAAAATCCACAAACTGGCCTGAATCTCTGCAGATCAAGTTGGGTACCACAACAGCAACTGAAACAAAGTCTGGAGGCTGGGCAAACAAAGGAAAACTCATGGAACTTCAACCCCCTCCCCAAACAGATTTCTCTGACCCCTATTTGTAAGTTGCTTTGGGAGTGTGCTTCCAATGATTAGGATAAAAGCATGTCACTGAATACCAGTTATGTCTTGACATTTGGGCCTTTTTCCAACTTCTATAACAGGGGTGCAGAACTTCAGACCCGGGGGCCCTTAAGGGGTCCCAACCTGGACCTCCAGAGTTCCCTAGAAGGTCTCTTCCCCCAGGCCTACCTCCTTCCCCCTCTCCCAGCCACCAGTTTTTCAGTAGTTCCTGGTGTTGGTGCATTTTTTCCTGCATTCTAAAACATTGAAATGCCTCTTCTAAGGCTTAATTACTGGCAGTAAGAGCTTCAAACTAAAATACACTGGTGTTTTTTTGGTATTTTGGCTCTCCTGCTGCCATTGGATTGCAGTTCCTAATTAAGACCAAATTGCTTTTGGAAAGACTTGCTCCTTGCTAGAACCGATTTGTTGATATGGATCAATACCGCTGCCTGCATTTTTGGCATCTCCTTGTGGGGGAGGTGATTATGGGAGCTGTCATAATGAGCTTCTGCACTTCAAAATTTACCACTACACCACTGGAAATAATTGTTACAATTTAAATAGAACTACAGTACATCTCACTGTAGTGCAGATGACCGTGACCAGGCAACCCCGTATTCAGTCTGCTTTCTGGTGCTAACTGTGTTGATGGGCAACTGTTCTTATTATAGTTCTTTTATCTTTGAACTGAACAAGTCAGCCTTTCAAATAGAAGATGTGTTCAAAGAAGAAACAGTCCTCTGGTGTCTTTCAAACAGAGGATTGTTCTATGTAAATGAGGACACGTGGCCACCATACTTCTATTGCCTCCAAAATAATCTGTATGCCATCCCTGAACCTGTGTACAGAATTTCCCTCCCATTGCCAGAGAAATTGTAAAAGTAAACACACAGAGACGCACACAGAGAAAGAACGGAAAAGAAAAAAGTGCAGCTTCTCCTTCACTTCCACCAGCCAGCAGGGCTTCGGATAATTCCATTCCTCTTCCTTTGGATCTCCCTGCCACTCACCCACCAGTAGTATTGCTCTGTCCAGAGGTGATCCTGGAGAAATTATCTTAGCCTTCCTCTCTACCAGATTCTATTTTTCCCCTTACATACTACACCATAGATAAGAGGACTGATAAAGTAACTTCCGTAAGCATCCTTGGATTACATTCATACCTGCAGATATGACTCACCTTTTCCTCTTTCACAAGACAATGACCTCACCTCTCATCTTGTTCAGATTTAAATGCCTTTTATTTTAATGGGAAATAATGGAGAACAGACTAATATGCCAATCAAGGATGGGTCCAAGCATTGTTCCCCGTTATCAGATTTGAGAATATCCCAGCCAAAGTTCAAGACATGGTTCTCAGGAAAGCAGAGTCTTCCATTGTTCTGTACTGAGGAAGCAACTCTACTCAAGGAGGGAATTCGAAGCAAAATACTAGAATTAAGCAACAGAACAAAATGTGCAATTTATTCTCTTAGGGAAGTTGAAATCAGAAGCAGCATCTGGCTCTCATTGAGATCCTGTGTTTTATTTATACCAGTTTTCCAGATGGGTTTATAGAGACTCGGGCAGGGGAGCTAGCTGGAACGTTCAAGCAAGCGACACGGTGACAGAAAAAGGATCAAAAGAGCATCCTATGAGCATTCATTTAGTGACAGATTAATCTCAATGTTCTTATTATTTTAGCCTACATTTCTTTTTCTTTAAAAAAAATCTATTGCTACTTATCCTGAACATTTCAAGATAAGTAGCAAATGTATTCTTGCTAGGGATGGGAAAACCAGAGATTGTCTGAACTAAAATTGTCCAAACTTCCAGAAACCCAAACCATGAGCCTGAGTTTTCTGGGGGAGTGCAAACGCATTCAGCATAGGTTGAATCCCTATTCCCTGATCTGCATTTTGACTAATGATTAGCAGCTTTGTCTTGTCTGGATTAAGCTTCAATTTGTTTGCCCTCATCCAGTCCATTACTGATATCAGACACTGATTTAGAACTAGAATAGCTTCCCTCTATTTGGAAGGAAAGGCGAGATAGAGTTGGGTGGCATCAGCATACTGGTGGCACCGAACCTCAAAACTCTGGGCAATCTCTTCCAACAGTTTCATACATACATTAATATGAATGGGGAGATAAGGTGGAACCCAATAGCCACAGTGTCAAACAGGAATCCCCCCAGCATCACCTTCTGAGACCACCCATCCAACAAGGACAAGACCCACCATATAGCAGTGCTTTCCAGTCCCATCTCAGGAAGACACCTCAGGAATGTATCATGGTCAATGGCATTGAAAGCCAGTGAGAGGTCCAGAAAAAGCAACAGGGGCAGCAATCGTCCACCAAGGCAACCACAGCAGTCTCTGGCCCATAACCAGGCCCGGGGTCAGACTGAACTGGATCTAGATTATCTGGATCATCCAGAACTCCCTGGAGCTGAGAGGCCACGACATGCTTCAGCACCTTGCCCAAGAATGGAATATTAGAGGTGGCCACTTAAGAATCACTGAAAAAGAAGAAAAATAGCATTGAAAAAGAGGACAAAATGGACACCAGTTTGCATAAAAATTGCACATGGTAATTTATATGTATAGGTGCAAATTTGGGGTGGGGAATGGATGCTCACCTACACACCTACACAGTTTAGTCTCACTTGTGTTGCAAGCAAATGCCTGCATAAGGCTTCTACTCTATGAGTGGGCCATGTGCCCTCTTTTATATAGGGGACACCTTTGTTTGAGGGGCTCTCAGAGGACTATTTGAAGACTATTTGAAAGGCTGTCCAGTTCAATTCTAATTTCATGATAAAGAATCATAAGGACAGTGGTCCATCAACAGTGAGCATGTGGGCAATAGATTAAACAAGTCACAGTCTTCCACACTATGGTGAGATATATTGAATTTCTATTGGTGGAGGCTGGTGGCACCAATATCAGTGGGGTAGTGAATCCACTCCAGGTTTCAGTCAGAACCAAGATGTGTAGTTGTTTACATGTCAGTGGGGCGTAGGGGAAACACTATTGAAAAATGGCACTATCTAGCTGAAGTCTGAAATGGTATGGTTGACCACCACAATTTTATACCATTTTTAGGCCAGACTGTAATTCCCAAAATTTACTCCAAAGTAGACCACAAAAAGTGGTGAAAGGTTCTATGGAATCAGGGACCTAAATATTGCAACCATAAGGTTAACATTTCTTGGGGGTGAAATGATTTGCCAGTCTGCCTCACTCTACATAAGGTATGGTTACAGTTTGCTGACAGTTAGACAAGAGGCTAGGAACCAGATTCACTGGCTTTCTCCCACTCCCCAGAAGCCAGTTCCCTGTGTTTCTTGGACTTCCTTACTAGGGCCCTTTCTACACCTAAGGATTATCGTAGGAAAATGGAGGGATCATCCCTGTCTGCTCCCAGGATCCCCTGTGTGTCATTTGCATGCCAGGGATGATCCCAGGATGATCCCAGGAACAAAGGCAGGTGTAGAAACGGCCTAGTTTCCCAACAAAACTGATGGTGGAGGCTGGTGGCTCTGCACCGTGGATAGCGCCTTTAGAGTTCTGACTAAAACCCGGAGTGGATTCACTGACATTGGAGTCACCAGCCTCCAGAACTGTGTTTTTTTGCTACAGTTGTGAATTTCATCTGGGAAGGGGCAGCAAAGGACTTTCAAGGGTCATACCAGGGGACAGAGAGGGATTCATTCAGCCCATAGGCTACCCACCCTTGCGTTAAGGTTAAGCGCAGTATTCTGGGTTTGGATGACACAGCAAGCTGTGGTTAACCAAAAGTGGAAAGAAAAACTTCTGAACTCATCCTCGCAACCATGCCAGGCAGGGAGAGGGCAAGTCCAAAAGGAGGTTAGACTTGTTAAAGACTCACTAAACGATGAGGTTTAGTGTGACTTCAAACACAGCCAGGGCATTGCTCACGGGAACCTAAAATGAGCTTCATAGCTAAGTGGAGACTTGAATCTGATTTTCCCATATCCAAACCTAGTCACTTCACCACCACATGGATCATTCAGCACTCTTTAGGAGCCCATAGAAAATACCCCCAAATACGCCAGTCTTTTTTGATCTTATTTATATGGTAACTAAAAGGTTCTGAACATTTTGAAAACAATAATTATATCCTGTTTTCTCAACAAACTCTAGTGCCAAAAGCTCTTGGCTTGCTATATAAAAATTTGGCCTCGAAGCTTATTAGACCCATATATCACTATTATTGAATTAACAGACTGGGTCATGGGGTTATTATCATTTTGCTGAAACATGTAATTATTTCCCCCCCCCCTCTTTTTATCCCCTATTTGCCATGGTTTTCTCCAACTATCACTCGTATTTTTCCTTTACATCTAGACAAACCATGAAAAGAAGCATTTCACAAGGTATCATGGTTTAAACTACAAAAACTGCATTTCCTCCACATACTTGGGACATTATTAGATAAAATATGACTTTAAACAGGAGGCATATACTACACTCCAGTACCACTGACAATGGGTTCATACCACTCTCTCCCACCAGAAGCTTCAGGACTAGAATATGCTCTGTAAGATAAATACAGAACATGAGATTATTATTATTATTATTATTATTATTATTATTATTATTATTATTATTATATTTATTTATATAGCACCAACAATGTACTTGGTGCTGTACAGAATATACAAATAAAACGGCAATACCCTGCCTAGAGGTTTACAGTCTAAAATCACATTAAAACCAAGGGTCCATCTAGTCCAGCATTCTGTTCACACAGTGGCCAACCAGTTATCCATCAGGGACCCACAAGCAGGACATGGTGCAACAGCACCCTCCCACCCATGTTCCCCAGCAACTGGTGTACACAGGCATACTGCCTCTGATCCTGGAGGTTGCACTTAGCCATCAAGACTAATAGCCATTGATAGCCTTCTCCTCCAGCAATGTGTCCAACTCCCTTTTAAAGCCATCCAAATAGGTGGCCATCATCACTGGTCGCAAATTCCATAAGTTAACTATGTGCTGTGTGAAGTACTTCCTTTTGTCTGTCCTGAATCTCCCACCAATCAGTTTCATGGAACGACCCCATTTTCTAGTATTATGGGAGATGGAGAAAAATGTCTCCCTTTCCACATTCTCCATGCCATGCATAATTTTGCACACCTCTATCACGTCCCCCCTTAGCCTCCTTTTTTTCCAAGCTGAACAATCCCAGCTGTTGTAACCTTCCCTCATAGGGGAGATGCTCCAGCCCCTTGATCATTTTAGTTTTCCTTTCCTTTTCTTTTTTTCTTGGAAAGAATACATGAGGGAGAAATAGATTAGCAGAAGAAGCTGTGCCATGTCATTCTTTGGAGGGTTATAAAAAGAGGCAAGATAAGCTACAAATTACTTTGATATAAAAGTTGCTGCCCAGTCTGCCATCTAAACTATCTTTAAAACTTCCCCACTTTCTTTTATTCTGTCAAGGTACCAATGTACAATGTACAGCAGAAAGAATAGTAGTTTTGAACACTTCTATGTTAGAGCTCGTGTTCTTGAATCCAGTATTGGTACTTGAAGGGATAGTTTACTTTACGTTATAGGAAAACGCATGGAAGTCTGCAGCAGTGTTACACTTACACTTACAGCGTGAACCGCCCAGAGAGCTTCGGCTATTGGGCAGTATAGAAATGAAATATTTATTTATTTATTACATTTATATACCGCTCCCATAGCCAGGGCTCTCTGGGCGGTTTACATAAATAAATAAATAAATAAATAAAACATACTTTATTTTTTAATGGAAAGCCACTTTGGGGAAGGGAAAGGTAGGCTTTAATCCTATTTATTTATTTGTTTGTTTGTTTTGTAGTACTTGGTGTACTGCTTAATATAACAAACTCTCTAAGCAGTTTACAAAAAATTAAAATCACACTTAAAATAAATATATAATACAATATAACTGTAAACGGTTATAACTTACAGCAACAAAGGTAAAATAAAAAGGAACAATAAAAAAACAATATCCCAGGAGTCATAGGTTAGATCTGATCTCTCCTTCCGAGGGCAAAGTAATTGGTCTGCCCTCTCAGGGGGAGATCCAACCCTGGGTTCCCCCATCTCAGCCCTCATGTAAAGTTGCACATCACTTACCTGCCTGATGCCGGAGTTCTGATGTTGGGAGAAGTAAAGAAGGAGCAGATTAGGGGCATGGTGTGGGCAGATCAGGGGGTGCTTTGGATCCAGTCCCCTACTACACCTCCAACATGGGGGTGCATTTACCCAAGCCCAGTTGTAAATCAGTCAACCCACCACCACCACCACCGCAATCCAGAACGCAGAACGCCATGCTCCCTGACTTCTGCCTTGCAATGTGAGCCTGGTATGCAGAGGCCTTGATGTCAGAGCACTCCCATTTTTCAAGTAAGGTTTCCTTTTAAGAGTGGAGAAGCAACAGCTTGGGGAGAATACCATACTCTTTCCCCAGCCATGGTTTCTCCACTTAGGACGGCCATTGATGCATCAACAAAAAAAGGGGACAAAAGAGGGCATAGATCTGCGTAAGACTTGCAAATTTATATGTAAAGATGCAAATTTGGAAAGAATTACTACAATTTAAATAAAAATACACCCCACTGTAGTGGGAAGACTGTGACCAGGTGATTTCTGTGTCTGCTCAGTGTGCTATACAGATGTGCTAGCTGTGGGCAGGCAAGTTGGGAAAGGCTGGCATCGACAATACTGAGTCAAATGGGTGAATGGTATAAGTTCAGTATAAGTCAGTATAAGTCAGGCTCCTATATTCTTATGTACACAGATGAGTGGGTGTCGTTGATCTTTGGTTCCATGTGGACAAGTGAGCCTTTACTGGCTTTGATTGGTTTTGCAAATAACATCCAGTTCATTGTCAGCAAAAATAGGGTTCTGGCATCTGTAATATATTCCTGAAAAGCAGGGCTTCTGTCTGCATAAAAGAGAGAGAGAGAGAGAGAGAGAGAGAGAGAGAGAGTTATGGGCATATTTATTTGTTTGTTCTGTATTTCTACCACTCAAAACACACATACAGTAGGTTGGGATGAGACCTGCCTCTTCAAGTTCTCTGTGGGTTCCTGAACGAATATATATATATATATATATATATATATATATATATTCGCACTTGTTACTTCATGACCTTTAAGGTCCTCTAGGAAGGCTCTGCCTTCACTACCTGTTGATAATCAGGTGGCTATGAGAAACAGGACCTTCTGTACAGTGGCCCCCTTCCTCTTAATTTCTTTTCTAAAGGAGGCAACTTCTTAAGGCTGTTGAAGGGTAGGGTAAAAAAAAAAATTCCAAAAAGATGTTATAATTATCCCATCTTTCCTCTGAGGAGTTTAGGATGGTGTACATTAGGGATGTCAGAAGATAGATCTCTGTCTACTGGTGGGTCTCTGGTAATTTGCAGTGGATTGGGAAAGGTTTCTGACTCCCAGTTACTTAACAATACCAACACTAAAATGTTTTTTCTCCCCAAAATTAGATTCTATTTGATTTATTACATTTCTATATCAGTCAATAGCCAAAGCTCTTTAGGCAGTTTACAAAGATCCCTAAAATACAATATAAAACATAATATAAAATCACTTTCATCCAAAAATATAAAACAAATTTGCACAATCAACAATAAAAGACCCCAAGAACCATTTTTTTAAAAAAAGCAAGACCTGGGAACAAAGGAAAATGTTAACCTGGCACTAGAAAGATGACAATGTTGGTGCCAGGAGGACCTGACTGGGAGAAGCCTGCCATAATTAGGGGACCACCACCAAGAAGGCCTTCTCCTTTGTTGTCGTTCTCTAAACTTCCCTCAGAGGACATACTTGGAGGAGGGCCTCAGATGAAGATCATAGTGTACGGGCTGGTTCATATCAGGAGAGGCGGTCTGTCAGGTATTGCAGTATTGGCTGAAAAGAAGAAAGCTTGCAATAACAAGAAGGGAACAAAGTAGATTTGACAAGCCCAAGGTCTGCCCATCTCTGATTTACATTGCCCCCCTCTTTTTATCCTCACAACAACTCTATGAAATAGGTTAAGCTAAGAGATAGTTACAGCCCCCACCCCTGCAATTACCTTTGTGACTCAGCAGGGATTTTAATGTAGGGTGACCATGTGGAAAGGAGGACAGGACTGCTGTATCTTTAACAGTTGAATTGAAAAAGCAATTTCAGCAGGTGTCATTTGTAGGCAAGCAGCACCTGGTGAAATTCCCTCTTCATCACAACAGTTAAAGCGGCAGGAACCCTGCCTAGCGTGACCACATACAAAAGAGGACAGCACTCCTGCAGCTTTAACTGTTGTGATGAAGAGGGGATTTCACAGGCTGCTGCATGCATACAAATGACACCTGCTAAAATTCCCTTTTCTATACATCTGTTAAAGCTACAGGAGCCCTGTCCTCCTTTCCATATGGTCATCCTGTTTTAACGTGGGCCTCTCTGGTTTGAATTCACCCATCTAGCCAAACCGCTTTGGTTTTCCTTTGTGATTTATGCAAGATTTTGTGTAATAAAATGGCTGACAACAGATCTATTGGTGTGGTCTGATGAATTGTTCCTTGGTAAGCTTTATTGTATTTTAATTCATGAAAGCTGTTTACAAGCTACAGAATGAATAAATAAAAATAGGGTAATGCATTTTAAATAAACAACTAAAGTTTGCCGCATATAAAACATTGCCTTGACAACTACTTGACCCAGCCAACTGCATTCTAGCCCTTCTGTGTGTGATAAAAGGTAGCTACATTCAGCCTTTTGCTAAGAATTAAACTTTCTGAACAATGAGGAGCTTTAAAAACTCCTGGATGCCTAATGCTTTTAGAGCCTGCGAGAAAGGATATTCTTCAGAACAAAACTATAATAACATGAATTTGCCATTTGGTACAATATGACTATGGCTGTCTTTGAAAATGAATACAATAGCAAACAGTATTTAGCACCGTCAATGCCTTTCGTAATGCTCATCTCCTTCACCTTCGATTAATGTATCCCTATTCCAATAACTGACTTTTTGTTAAAATGTTGGCAATGGGCTTAGTGACAAGGACCCTGGCAATATTTTTAAAAAGATCTTCCTTAACATATGGGTTTGAAGAGAATAATTTCCAAACTAAATAAAAGCCCCTCCATCCTTGCTTTCAGAGAGAGAGAGAAAGAGAAAGACACATACATCAGCAATGAATGACGTGGAATGCATTTTGATGTTCAGTGTCTCTTTTATTCACCTGAGTCACCAAAGGTCAACTGATGATTTCAGCAGATGGCTTTGTTATTGTATTCAACAGTATTCAACAGTAAATTATTGTATTTACAGTGAAAATGTTAAGGTATGTCTAAGGGCGTGTCTACATGATGGCTTATCCCGGGGATCACTCTGGGATCATCCCTGTGTATCCACATGACGCACAGGGGATCCTGGGGGCAGGGAGTGATTATCCTTCCCTTTCCCCAGGATAACTGGGATGGGGTTTACTCCATTTTTTCCCATGATCTTGGGATCATTCAAAGACCACAGGAGGTGTGGGCAGCTATCCCGGTTTTGTCCCAGCTCCTCGCAAGTAAATTTGAGGAATTTGAGGCTCTGTGCCCATTGGGGGTGGGGAGGGAGCAGGGTCGAGGCTTCTTCTTTTTTTAAACACCTTTGAGCAGGGGGTTGGCCTGCATTGAGCAGGGGGTTGGACTCGATGGCCTTGTAGGCCCCTTCCAACTCTGCTATTCTATGATTCTATGATTCTATGATTCTTTACTTTTTAAAAAATGGCGGGTGTGAAGTCCTCCTTCCTCCTGGGATGTTGCGCACCACCTGTGGACTGAGTGGGAGGATCTCGCAATCACCATATTGTGAGATCCTCCCCCTCCCCTCCCCTGGTGCAGACATGCCCCATCATAACAGAAAATGCCTTCAGGAGACTCACACTATACTAATGTAATATGCATTTAAAGGAATGTTCTAGAGATGTTATTAATAGAATTGTGGGCAAACGGCCTCTTGAAATTCTCTCTCTTATTTTGGGGCAGAAAAAAAATCACCAAATTTTCTCAGGGGCTAGGAAAAAAATTCAAACAATTTCTCATAGGTACGACTCGCCATTAGCACAGCTTCTGTCTTTTTCCCAAAGAGTGTTTTGTTTTTTGTTTTGTTTTCCACTGCCACTGCAATTTTGTAGCAACATCAAAATGGCCACCTGGCTGCCATTTTACATCCTTCACAATGCAGTAGTAAGGGGGCAGTTCTGCATCCCACTCCAGGGAAGAGGTGGAGCTAGTGCTGAGGCAAATCTGCCGTCCAATTTCCTGAAAGTTTTCTTTCCCCATGAAAGAGGCTTCTTTTGTTCTGCCTCATTCTCAGGATACTTTTTATTTTATTTTTTCAATGTTTTTGAGCTTACCTAACCACTGTGATTTGACTGAGGGTGCTGTGTGTGCGTGCGCGCGCACGCTTGCTTTTATTACATACATTTTCATTGTTCTTCTGCCTCCCAGACAGCCTGAGCTTGCTGATCTGACAAAGCCCAATGAGAAGAATTACCTCATGATGTCTTCCTCTGGGCTTTAATTGATGAGTGAGAAACCATGAAGGCTACAGTCTGCAAGAGAGGTAATCGTACAATGAAGGACGGGACACTCATGCACTCTCCTTGGCCACCTCATAAGTAAGGTAAGCACAAGAACCCTGAACCCAACCCATGAGAATTTCTCTGAAATTTTCTTGTCCTTTTCATTTCTTCTCAAAATCAATTTCTTCTCTATCAAATTGAATGAGAATGGTCAAAAAATAT
The DNA here is from genome assembly GCF_023053635.1 of Elgaria multicarinata webbii. Classification (NCBI taxonomy): domain Eukaryota; kingdom Metazoa; phylum Chordata; class Lepidosauria; order Squamata; family Anguidae; genus Elgaria; species Elgaria multicarinata. The sequence goes on along the minus strand of NC_086177.1, from coordinate 83,294,506 downwards.
GGAGAAGAAATTTTCAGCACAGCACTAGTTATTAACAAACCATTACATAAATTATTTTAACTGATTTGTCAATAGGAAGCAGACTTATTTGTCCATCTAGGCCCAATATTGTCTGCTCTGATTAGAGTTGCTGGAGAAATCCTTAACAGATTTAAGTAATCCAAAATCCACAGTGGATCAGCAATGCCTACTAGTGTTGATACTGGCAGGTAGATCAGGTAGGTTGTGCACTGCTTACTGATTTTGTCTTAGCATATTTTATGCAAACTTTAGCACATTTTATGCAAAACTCCCCTTTTAAAATAGCAAGATATATAAATTGTGTAAGCAATTTGCACATCTTGGGCAAATTGCAGCCATAATTAGTGCATTTTATGCAAATTGTGGCCGTAAAGTGCTTAGTTGTATATAAATTATGGCTTTAATTTCCCATAGATACGCAAATTGCTTACAGAATTTACGTATCTTGCCATTTTGGAAGGGGATAATGTAGACAAAATAGACAAAAGCCACAAGACGGGCCATGGAAGGCGGAGATCAGGGGAAATCTATTGAGCCCCCAGATGGCCAGATTTCCCCGCAATGGACCTCCCCCAGAATGGATCCAGATGGATTTGCACAACTCACTCTGACCGGCAGTGGCTTTCCAGGATCTCAGACAAAGGTCTTTCACATATCATTATTTGCCTGATCCTTCTAAGTAGAGATGCCCAGCTGGATGAACCTGTCAAGTTCAATTTCTCTCAATTTCTCATTTTTTTCAATCTTATATTTGGTTGTTCCAAACTTTGAATGAGAATTCATATGCATTTTAATTGCAATTTTGCCTAATAAACACATTTTGAAAGCCACTTTCCTAATATAATGCATTTTCATGTTATTTTCACTAATATGTACATTTGTGTGTGCATCTCCTCCTAAGATGCATGTTTTGTAGACTTTTTAAATTGGACAAACATTCTACACCAAGGCACAGTATATAATTCTTACCCAAATCAGTAGACCAGGGCAGCAGAATCTCAGAACTTGGGGCCAAATCCAACCTTCCAGGTTTCCCCAGGGGGCCAAACTCCTTGTCTCTGGCCACACCTGCTTTCCCCCCAATCAACAATCTTTTGTAGGTTTCCCAGGTTTTGATAAAAAGATTTCCCCATTCTAAAAGTTTAAAATGCCTCTCCTAAGGCTTAGTTCTGGTAGTACGAGCTGTAAGCAGTAGCCTCATATTTTTGTGTATTTTTGCCCTGTCTCTTTTGTCTTCAACCTCACCCACCACTGGAATTTGGCCCTAGAAAGCCTCTTTGAAATGGAATTCGAACCCCTGGACTGAATGGGGTTGTGTATCCCTGTAGTAGACTGAGATTCTGTGGTTATTGAACACCACCAACAGTACTACAGATGCAACAAAAATAGGAATTAATGTTTGGAAGTTGGTGGTTGAGAGGGAAAAGTTAGCTTCTTCTCCAACCCAGATTAAAATCCAAGCTGGAGAAGAACTTTTGGCCCCTACTTTACAGTTGACGTAGGCACTGAGAGTCACCAAGACTCATATTTCGCACCCAAGTTTGACAAAACTTGGCAACCGCTATCTCAGACTCATTCTAGCTGCTGGCAATGCAGTTCATCATTAGGTGATTACATGTAAATCATAGAATCATAGAATAGCAGAGTTGGAAGGGGCCTACAAGGCCATTGAGTCCAACCCCCTGCTCAATGCAGGAATCCATCCTAAAGCATCCCTGACAGATGTTTGTCCAGCTGCCTCTTGAAGGCCTCTAGTGTGGGAGAGGCCACAACCTCACCAGGCAACTGATTCCATTGTCGTACTGCTCTAACAGTCAGGAAGTTTTTCCTGATATCCAGCTGGAATCTGGCTTCCTTTAACTTGAGCCCGTTATTCCGTGACCTGCACTCTGGGGGGATCGAGAAGAGATCCTGGCCCTCCTCTGTGTGACAACCTTTTAAGTATTTGAAGAGTGCTATCATGTCTCCCCTCCATCTTCTCTTCTCCAGGCTAAACATGCCCACTTCTTTCAGTCTCTCTTCATAGGGCTTTGTTTCCAGACCCCTGATCATCCTGGTTGCCCTCTTCTGAACATGCTCCAGATTGTCTGCGTCCTTCTTGAATTGTGGAGCCCAGAACTGGACGCAATACTCTAGATGAGGCCTAACCAGGGCCGAATAGAGAGGAACCAGGACCTCACGTGATTTGGAAGCTAGACTTCTATTAATGCAGCCCAAAATAGCATTTGCCTTCCTTGCAGCCATATCGCACTGTTGGATCACATTGTTGTGCCCTTGCAAGATTATCCATCCTTTTGGAATGTTAATGGTTAGATGGAACCATTTTTTACCATTGGGAATAATACAGGCATTTTCTTTTATGCGCCATCTCCACACCCTTGGGCATTGCCAAGCATCTGGTGGCTTAGATCAGAAGGTCTCCAGTAATGGCCAGGAGACTAGTTCTGGAGGCCTGGGAAGCCAAGAGCAGTATAAAGGCCTGGCTTGAGGACATAGACTTGGCAGCAAAGGAGGAGTGAAATCGGACATACATTTTTTAAAAAATCTAGTTCCACTTTGTGGAATGCTTGCCTGTTATGAATTCCAGCTCATGCTGCTTCCCAACAAACTGCCAGGTAATTCCAGCTGCTCCCAGCAACATGCACTTTCTTTCCCTTTGTTCTCTCCCTCAGCATCTCTCCCCTGCTCTTGGCCTTTTAAGTTTTTAAGAAAATATTCTTGTTCAAAAGAAGAGGTGCCAGCAAATGTGGTTTGTTGCTGAAATATCCTTTGAAATGCCTGTACAAACATACATGTATCTAAAATAAAAATGGCCAATACATAAATGTTATTGCAGGTCGGCATTTGTATGAGACAAGATTGTCCCCCATCTCTGCAGAGTTCACAAAATAGGCTGCAGCGTGTGTAAGCAGCCATGCCAGATTCACAAGACAGAGATGTTCATGGCAGGTGTTGAGTCAAAACCCCATCCTTGCAACATCCCTAAAAATAACAAGCTTGAATGCATTTGTTGCTCTACACAGTATTGAGTCCCACCATAAATAGTGGTTCAGTAATGGTGGTCATGCTCTTTTACAGAGGACAGTCCTCAGTTTGAAGGCATCCTCTATTTGAAAAGCTGTTCTATTAAATTCCAGTTTAAAGATATAGAACCATAAAAAACTGTTGTACATCAGCAGTGAACACCTAGGCAAGCACACAACTCACGTGATCACAGTCTTCCACACGGTGGAGAGATATACTGGCCATAGCTAGATGGGATTGCCCCAGGATTGTCCCTGTGTGTCCACATGATGCACAGGGGATCCCGGGAGCAGGGAGGGATGATCCTTCCCTTTCCCCGGGATCTCGCCCTACCCTTCTAGCCCATTTTTTCTATGGTCTCGGGATGATCCCAAGCCTGCAGAAGATGTGGGCGGGCATTGCGGTTTGTCCCAGCTCCTCGCAAGTAACCGGAGCCACTGCTACATCTCTGTGCCCATTGGGGGTGTGGTGGGGGGGAGTGGTGTTTTTTTTAAAAAAATACAGTTTTGCACATGAGTGCTCGTGCACTCCATCTCCCTTAAAAAAAATGGCAGGCGCGACATCCTTTTCCTTCTTGGACATTGCGCACTGCATGTAGACGAGGGTGACTATCCCACGATCATAAAATCACGAGATCGTCACCCTCCAACCCCCTCATCTAGCTGAGGCCTCAGTATTTTTTATGTGTTTTATATTCCCTGTTGTTCCTCGCCTCGATCCAGGTGGAGAGGCAGGTGAGAAATATATTATTATTATTATTATAATTATTATTATTAATTTTTAAATTATATTAATTTCTAAATTTGTATTTAGCATATTGAAATGTTACGCAAATTGATGTCCTCTTTTCTTCTCTTGTTTGGTAAAGCATTTCCTCTTTTCTTGGTGATTCCTAAGTGTCTAACCTAAACAGGATCAGACTAGGAATGCATGGAAGTCCTCACAAATGTTGTTCATGAAAACAGTTCCTTTGAAATCGCTGGAGCACTACGCATATTTTCAGCTTTTTTTTTTTTTTTAAAAAAAAGGCATTCAAAATGCTTCAAATACTGCCTATTAATCACTTGGCCTGCTTCAAAGGAATGTTCCTCTAGACAGGAATCCTCCTAGAAGCATACGTGTGTGTGTGTGGTGATGGTGGTGGGGAATATGCCATTAGAAAACCTCCAGAAGTTATTCTTACAGTCCAGTTCTTTACAGGTCTATTTAGAAAAGTGTCTCATTGAATTCCATGGGGCGTACTCTCAGGTATCTGGGTAAAAGATTGCAGCCAGGTCGAGCAATCCCAAATTTTATCTAAAGCGGTTCCATAGCCAGAGCCTCCAAGATATTCAAAGCCCTTCCAGATTCATGCCAGCAGAGTGAAAATGAGGGAGGATCAGAATTTCCTTATTTATTTATTGCATTTATATCCCGCCACTTTTCCTCCAAGGAACCCAAGGCGGCAAACATAATCCTCCTTCTCTGCTCCATTTTATCCTCACAACAACCCTGTGAGGTAGGTTGGGCTAAGAGCCTGTGACCGGCCCAAAGTCACCCAGTGAGCTTCCATGGCCAAGTGGGAACTAGAACCCGGACCTCCCGACTCTCAGTCCGACACTTTAGCCGCTACACCACACTGGCTCTCATTTCCTTCCCCGCTTCCCAGCCATGTTTTTCTTTCATTAACCAATTCTCTCCCATTGATTAACAGCCGGGTTGAGGGCTTTCCTGGGGGCGAGGAGAGCTGCAGATCTCCCTGGATCGCCCTTGCCACACAGCCCATTCCCTCCCTCTCCAACATTACAGCATTCTGACATTGGAGAGACAAGGACTGCAGGAGATTTTGTGGGGGCTGAGATTGTTCAGCTTGGGGAAAAAGGTGAATAACAGGAAACATGATAGAGGTGTACAAAAGTATTCATCATGTAGAGCATGAGAATAGGGAGACATGTTTCTTCCTCTCTCACAATCTTAGAACCTGGGATCATCCCATGAAGTTGATTGATTGAAGATTCAGGACAAATAAAAAGAAGGATTTCTTCACACAGCGCATCGTTAAACTGTGGAATTCACTACCACATGATCTAGTGATGGCTGCCAAATTGCATGGCTTTAAACAGGGGTTAGACAAATTCCTAGAGGAGGAGGCTATCAACGGCTACTAGTCCTGATGGGTATATCTCCAATATCAGGGGCAGTGGGTCTATGTTCACTAGATGCTGGGGAACATGGGTGGGAGGATGCTGCTGCACTCATATCCTGTTTGTGGAGTTCCTGTCCACAACTGGTTGGCCACTGTGAACAGGACTAGATGGACCCTTGGTGTGATCCAGCATGGCTCTTCTTATGTTCTTATCCTCTAATGGCATCCCCCACAGTGTTGGGCCCCCTAATGCAGCAGACACCACCCCTCCTCTTGTTTCTTTTCTTTGGACACTGCAGGGGGCACACTTACAGGAAGTGGTGGCAGAGGCTGTGGTAATGGCACCTGCTGTAGTTAGTGCCAGGCTTCCGCCATTTCCATTGTCCCAAACACCCTGGAACAATGCCACATTGTTCCAGGGCCTTCTGGCTAATGACAGTGGTGGCTGCTGCCCAGGGCATTGGGGTCAAAGTTGGTGATCCCTTGGCACCTGCCTGAAGATGTTGTATAGATATGCTAGGTTTGCTCCCATGCAAAGAATTTGTCCTCCTTTCACTAAAAGGGTTGGAAAAGGGTTTGAAAAATCATCAAAAAACAGGAGGCACATTCTGCAGGTGCAAAAAACATTCGTACCATGTAAGCCCCATTTCAGTTCAGCATTAGCTTTAATGGAAATTGTCCGTGGATTCTTGGGCAACTGTTTTAAGTCTCAGCAAACCCTTATACAGACTCCATACAGCATGCCGCCGCTGTGAGCTGGAGAATGTGCTTAAAAGACCTGAATCCTGATACATCTGGGACTGTACTGAATGGCAAATTGTTGTTTGTCATAGACAGTATATTCCATGGTTTGGCTCACACATACAAAAGGAGATGATTTACTTTATGTCTGTGGTTGGAGGTAATCTTAAATGGCATCTGTTCAGCTTCTTCCAATGTGGCAGTTTTTTCTTTGTGAAAGAGGAACAGTGACATCTTGTGGAAGGCGACGGTTTTGTTCCTATCTTTTTCTTCTATGATACGTTTATACTCTGTTATATTTGATCTCTGAGAATGATCAGTTTGTGACCCTACAGACTTGGTGTACTTGTGATTTCAGCTGATGAGGCTGGATCCTTGTTTTTTGATGTGAGCGCTGCTTTGCAGTTCAAGAAAACGTAGTGCAATAAGATGACGTTGCCCATTTATTTTCTTTATTAAAAGTATGCTACTGTAATGATGGACTTATTTGATTATTTGAGTGTGGTTCATTTTTCTTTTGATTTTAATAGGAGTAATCTCTGAATCAACAATAAATCTAATCTGAGTCTATTACATAGATAGATAGATAGATCAGTTTCACTTTCTCCCACATTCATCTTTTTAAAATCTCAAGGTCCTTCTCTCCTGAATATGAAGTGCTTCTACAAATTTTTGATAAATTCTTATTAAATGAAGAACTAAAATGAAATTCTCATCCATCTGCACCAGCCAAATTCAATAGGAGAGGAACATAATGTGCTGGCCTTCCATATAGATATTAAAGATGAGGTGCATGTAAAAAAGAAGAAAGAAAGAAAGAAAGAAAGAAAGAAAGAAAGAAAGAAAGAAAGAAAGAGAGAGAGAGAGAGGTAGCAACCCTAATTAAGCACTAACATGGTTGAACAGGGATTCAAACCCAGACTTTTGAGAGCTAAGCACTCAAATCCCTCGGCCTGGATGGACAAATCTGTTAGTTTTGGTTTCTCCTACATCTGTTTAAAAAAAAAAATCTCAAGTCATTTCTGATATTTCTCATGTGCAATTTCTGTTGACTTCATAGAGCACAGGACTGCAACCATAACCAACAGTCTAGAGAAATAGGAATGGACAAATGAGCAATGTTCTCTGAACATCATCTTGCCACTCACACAATCATAGAATAGTAGAGTTGGAAGAGGCCTATCTGGCCATTGAGTCCAGCCCCCTGCTCAATGCAGGAATCCACCTGTTTGTGATCGCTGCTCACTCTACGCGATTGGGAAACTTGCACAAATTGAGCCACGATCAAATTAGGGGTTTGTGCAGTTTCCCCCAAAATTTGCACAAATTTCCACCATAATCTAAAGTGAGGCTGATTCCGTCTACTGAGGAAATTTGTGCAAATAAAGTGGGAATTGGGATTAAGATGAACACAAACATTTTCAGCGGACGCAGGCTCATGTTCGGAGCTTTGGATTGGGCATACTTGAATGTTTCATGAGCAAAAATGAAATTCTCATACATTCCTGTTCCCAATCTGACTCCTTTTTTCTGGGCAGAATATCACAATGCAATATCACAACCCCCTTTTGTCACTCTTCCTTCCAAAAACGATGTGCCCTGTGGCGTTTGATGGAGTAGGGCTGGGGCAGGAGAAGCTACAGTCCTTGGCCTGATTCCAAAAGCCCTCTGAAAATCATCAGCTCAGACATTTAGGAAGAGCAATCTGTTCCTCCCCCAGCAGCTCACTGGGCAGGGAGGAAGAGGGAGAGCAAGAGAGAAGGCGGTGGAGAGAGAGAGAGAAAATAGGCGGCCTCATCCACTTTTACCTGCAAGGAGATGTTGGTGGTGGCTAGGGAGGTTAAAAGCCCTGGTAAGACCTGCAGTTCTGCTGGCTGTGGTATCAATATTGGGAGCAGCCTTTAGATCAGTGGTGCAGCGTTGTTGTTGTTGTTGTTGTTGTTGTTGTTGTTGTTGTTGTTGTTATTGCAGTTGCATTTATATCCTCCCTGTTTTCCTCCAAGGAACCCAAGGCAGCATACATAATCTTCCACCTCTCCATTTTATCCTTACAACAACAGCCCTGTGAGGTCGGTTGGGCTGAAAGGCTGTGACTGCCCCCCAGTGTGTTTCCATGGCCAAGTGAGGACTAGAACCCAGATTTCCCAACTCCCAGTCCAACACTTTAGCCACTACACCACACTGATTTTAGACCCTGGACATAAGGGTCTTATTCACACACCCTCACCCATGTGCATGTATTAGTTGACTAGGAGTATTATTTCAGTTGTGAAGCTACAGCGAACATTGCTATTCTCTATTTTCTATACGTATCCACATCATCATCATCATCAACAACAACAACAAAAACAAAACACACTTTATGTCAACCCCGCATGAATAAAAATGCAGGAATATTCTGAGCATATGCAGTTTCGCATCTTGAAGGCCTCTAGTGTGGGAGAGCCCATGACCTTCCTAGGTAAATGGTTCCATTGTCGTACTGCTCTAACAGTCTGGAAGTTTTTTCTGATGTCCAGCCAGAATCTGGCTTCCTGCAACAAGCCCATTATTCCATGTCCTGAACTCTCGGATGATTGAGAAGAGATCCTGACCCCCCTCTGTGTGACAACTTTTCAACTATTTGAAAAGTGCTATCATGTCTCCCCTCAGTCTTCTCTTCTCCAGGTTAAACATGACCAGTTCTTCCAGTCTCTCCTCATAGGGTTTTGTTTCCAAACCCCTGATCATTCCCATTGCCCTCCTCTGAACCCCCTCCAGCTTGTCTGCATCTTTCTTGGATGCCCAGAACTGGACACAATACCCAGGATGAGGCCTTACCAGTGTCGAACAGAGGGGAACTAGTACCTCACGCGATTTGGAAGCTATACTTTTGTTAATGCCTCCTAAAATAGCATTTGCTGTTTTGCAGCCACATCTCAGTGTTGGTTCATATTCAGCTTGTGATCTACAACAATTCCAAGATCCTTCTCACTTGTAGTATTGCTGAGCCAAGTATCCCCCATCTTGCAACTGTGCATTTGGTTTCTCTTTCCTAGGTGAAGGACTTGGTATTTATCTCTATTTAATTTCATTCTGTTGTTTTCTGCCCAGTGCTCCAGCCTATCAAGATCACTTTGAAGTTTGTTTCTGTCTTCCAGGGTATTAGCTATCCCACCCAATTTTGTGTCATCCGCAAATTTCATAAGCACTCCCTGCTCCTCATCGTCCAAATAATTAATACAAATATTGAAGATCACTGGGCCCAGGACTGAGCCCAGAGGTAGCCAGCTCATTACCTCCCACCAGTTTGAGAAGGTACCATTGATAAGCAGTCTTTGAGTCCGATTCTGTAGCTAACTGTGGATCTACCTAGTAGTTGTTCCATCTTTTAGCTAGTTTGCTAATCAGAATGTCATGGGGTACTTTGTCAAAAGCTTTGCTGAAGTCAAGATATATTATGTCCACAGCATTCCCACAGTCAACAAAGGAGGTTACCCAATCAAAAAATGAGATCAGATTAGTCTGGCATGATTTGTTCTTGATAAATCCATGCTGGCTTCTAGTAATCACTGTATTGTTTTCAAGGTTCTTACAGACTGACTTCTTTATAATCTGCTCCAAAATTTTCCCAGAGATTGATCTGTTCTGTAGTTCTGAGGGCCCTCCTTTTTGCCTTTTTTGAAGATAGGGACAACATTAGCCCTCTTCCAGTCGTCCTCCATGATTTCACAAACATAATAGACAGTAGTTCTGAGAGTTCTTCTTTCAGCTCCTTTATTACTCTAGGATGCAGTTTATCAGATATTTGCACTCATTCAAAGAATGTAGGTGTTCCTTGACCATTTGTTTATCAATCACAAGCCTAAAATCTCAATTTGCAGCATAAAGTTTACATATGCTAATTTGGATGTATAGGTGGGAACATATGAGACTATTGGTCCATCTGAGCCCAGTATTTGGGGGTATTTTTACTTTTCCCTTTCGGGAAAGTTTATTTCATTTTGAAATAAAGTTAACAAAATAAAGGCATTGAGCAGGGGGTTGGACTCGATGGCCTTATAGGCCCCTCTAAACTCTACTATTCTATGAATCTGATTCTAAGGCAACCAAAAATGTCTGAATTGGGCCTGACCTATTTAGCCAGCAGTTGACCTGTAGTGACTACACTGGATGAAGCTGGATGACCATTAGTGTAGCTGTGAATGGGATCTATAGGGGTGTACACACACAAACACATTCAGTGAATGGAATTAGCTGCCACAAAATGTGGCAATGGCCAACTTAAAAAGGAGAGCACAAAAATTTATAGAGGATAAGACTATCAGTAGCTACTAATCCTGCTGGCTGTACATTTCCTCCAGTATCAGAAGCATCATGTCTGTGTATATCAGTTGCTGGGGAACTATTGCGCTCTTGACCTACTTGTGGACTTCCCAAAGGGAGCAGATTCTCCCCTGTGGGAACAGAATGCTGGGGGCTGTCTTTGCAGTGCTGGGTTGGTGCCATCTCCCTCTTCAACCCCATGCTTTCCCTCTCCCAGGGTGGCATCGGGTAATCCTGACACCAAGGAGGGAGCATGGGGATGGGGGCTTCTGGTCGGCCATCCAGGTCCCGGGGCTGCCCCGCCTACTTCCTGGTGGAAGTCAACCAATTGCTAGTCTCCTTTCATCAGGCTCCACCCCCGGGTTGACCCCAATTGGCCCCAGAGTGATGTTCCACAGCGGAAGCACCAGGTTGATGTCACTCTGTTTGAAAAAGTCAGGGAAAATCCCCAACTTTTTCAAAACGCAGCATCACGGGGAAGCCCAACAGTGGCTGCGAACGTGCACTTGCATTGTCTAACTGATACAGCGCTGATCAGCAGCCACCAGAGCACTTTTCCCACGTGTAGACAGCCCCCTTGACTAGATAGGCCTTTGGTCTGATCACAGCCTTTTGTATGAGGCTGGAAAAGTGTTGACACCTCTTAGGCAAACCATTGATGCTCATGCCTGGGGGATGTACAAGAATTTCCCATCAGTTCGCAAGACATACAAACCTCCCCACTCGCAAGCTCAAATGTGAATGAGAGCACATTTTTTTGAAAAATGTTCACACATTCCCAAACTTGTGATTGTATTTTAAAAAATGTGTATAACGTACTTTCCCCCTTCAAAATGCGCACTTTCCCCATTCAAACAAAGCAAAGAGCAACCCAAACAAAACCAGGAGTGAGCTGAACTGAGTGTCAAAGTGAAGTCTGGAGAATTTTGGCAGGCTTAAACATCCCTGGTTCGCCCATCCCTACCTGAGCATTTGGCTTTCATGTGAAGGGGTCTTAGAGATGTACAAGTGTATGTGTGTATGATTCCTTCATGCAAGCAGCAACCCTAATATTTAGAATTTTCAAGAGAAAGAATTTGCCCTGAGAGATTTTTGCTTTTATTTCATTATGTGTGATTGGCATGTAGAAACTGACAATGCTGCTACTAACATAAACATGGTGGGTTTTATTTACATTTTAAAGAAAGACATTATGTCTCCTCAGTAAATTGTAATCTCATTTACTAAACTAGAGAGGGGTGCCCGGAGAGACCTTGCTACCCCAGATAATTATTGCAAATGAACCAAAAATACTGCACACATTAGAAGCGATTGCATCCTCGTTTTTATGTAGCCTTGAAATGGTGAAAGAGAAGGACAATTTTCGTTGTTGTTGAAAAAGTCTATAAGCAGAGCGTTCCCTACAGAAAACTGAAACTGAGACAGAGCGTATTGCAAAACCACAGACCAAGTTGTTGCCAATTAGCTTTGACTCAGAGGGAGCCTGAAAATTAAGATTTTCATTTCTGTTTACCTCTGCCACTAAATCTGTCAGGCTGTGAGCTGAGAAACCAAGAGAGGAATCAAGACACTGTTAAACAAGGGCTTTAAAAATTCCCCAAGGTCGCAGCGCATGTTATAAAAGGGAATGAAGTGCTGGTTCCTGGGCAACAGAGCTAACATCTGCATCCCACATCAGGCCAGGTGTTTCAAATCAGGGCAGACAAAACCAAAGCCAGGCCAAGCATTAATAAAAGAAAGAAAGCAGCAGAAGCCAAGCGTATCTTTCCTGCTTCCTCCTGCCTGCGTCCCCTGCTGTGACTACATCTGCAGCTGCGCTCACCTTTCAGATGACTATAGCACACCTGGAGATGCTGATGGGCCGCCGCAGCTGCCCGGCACCCACAGATGAATTCCCAGGAGGCATCAGGTGTTTGCATTATTCTCCCTCCCGGGGGTAGGAGTGGGACAGGGTGCTTGTTCACTGCACAAGCGTATAAAATGTCAGGGTGAATTTGTGCGTCGGTTCATGGTGTGTGAACATTGCAGTGAAACAGTTCATGGAGGGGGAAACATCAGGCACAGAGGTCATGTGACTTAGGTAAAAAAAAAATCATTTCCATCCCAAGATGTGCTTAAGAAACACATGCTGTTTTCTGCCTACCTGGTTAAACAAAACAGATCTTGACTTCCCAGGGCTGGGTAATTTTAATTTAAACATATTGGATGATTTATCCAATTAAAGAAGGCCTGTTTTCTCATCAATGAGCTGAAACTGGCTTTGCTTCATTCTCTAGTTAATTACTCAAATTAATTGAACTATCATTTCTTGGCATATCTGTGTCCAAGGTTTGGGTTTTGTGGTTTCATAATTGGAGAGAGAGAAGGGAGGAGGAGGAGGAGGAGGAGGAGGGAGATGGCAGTAAGAGAAAAAAGTGGCCCACACCCACTTCTGGCTTTGTGCTCTGACAGATTACCCTTGAGAGTGTGTGGCCTTCAACATAAAGTAGCCTTAGAGTAGCATTTCTCAGTGTGGGTGCCAACCCGTAGGGTGACCATATGCCCGGATTTGCCCGGGTTTTTGATGACAAATCCAGGAGGGGAGGGGAAATCCGGATTTCTTTTCCAAAGAGCAGCTCTAATGGGAATTAACAAAAATGCTTATAACTCCGTCATTTTTTAAGATAAAGACATGAAACTTGCACAATGGTAGCTCTTAGGAAGGGCTTTAGTCATACCAAATTTGAAACAGATCTGTTCATCCATTGATTTTTTAGGATTTTTTTTAAAAAATTGAGGTTTTAAAATTATTTTTAAAATCATCATTTTTAAAGATAAAGAGATGAAACTTTGCACCATGAAAGAATTTAGGTAGACCTTTAACCACACCAAATTTGAAACAGATCCGTTCATCCATTGATTTTTTAGGAATTGTTTAAAAATTGAGGTTTTAAAATTATTATTTTTAAAATCGTCATTTTTAAAGCTAAAGAGATGAAACTTTGTACCATGATAGGATTTAGGTAGAGCTTTAGCCACACCAAATCTGAAACAGATCCGTTCATCCATTGATTTTTTAGGAATTTTTTTTAAAAAATGAGGCTTTAAAATTATTATTTTTTAAACTGTCATTTTTAAAGATGAAGAGCTGAAAGTTGGCACCATGATAGCTTTTAGGTAGAGCTTTAGCCATACCAAATTTGAAACAGATCTGGGGCCAATAGCAAACCCTGTTAACAACAACAGCAGCTTGCAATGAGTGAAGATACAGTCAGAAAAGATATTTGAGGGAAGGGGAGAATGTAACACACAAAGTATAGCAAAAGCTTCAAAGTACAGCAAAACCTACAAAAGTAGGAGTGAGTGAAGTTAATTTCAGATACATTGAATCTCTCACTTGTTCTTTATTTCAGTGATTTTAACATTAAGATGTTATGTAGAACAGATTTGTCTTAAATGTGTGCTGTAAAATCAGACATGTGACCAAGGCTATGCTTGGGTGGGCACGCCCCCTTGGTACTGGACACGCCCCCTTGGAGGCAACCATGTTGTCCTCCTTTTTGGTTTCCAAAATATGATCACCCTATCCAACCCACAACTGTGGGTCACAGTGCCTACTCATTTCCTGTCCCACATTCTTACATCTCCTTGCTGGCAATTCTACCTCCCACGTCCAGAGTGTATTGATTTCCTGGTTGGCCTAATACCACCAGCAGCAACAGTTCCTTCGCAAGCACAGTTTGCTAACAGAGTGACACAAGAGGGAGGCTGTAATGGCAGGCAGGAAATTTGGTAAAGAAAGAAAGGCATAGGCCAGGAACCAACCCTCTGCATTGCCTTGATTCGTGCATCTTAAAGCATCTTAGAAAGTCTAGAAATTCATCCTCCATCCCTACAAGAAAAATGTAAAATACCAAGGTTTTCATTTTTGTATGTGTGTCACACTGTGTTTGAGTTGATAAAAACAAAGTTAAGGACCATAAAAAGTACAGAATTTAATACAACGCAAATTGACAATATTTTCACTTAAGAACCTTGTATTTCTAAATTGAACATCCAATGATTTGATAAAACGTGCTCTTTTTCTAATGGCCAGATGCGTTTCGACCAGAAAGTCCTCTTCAGTGGCACAAAATGTAGGCTTGTATGTGCAAAAAATGTTATCAAGTGGGGCTGACTGTTTTTATCATTCCCCAATAAAATCAATAGTGTACACAAGTGAAACGTTTCACTTGTATGATATGCTAGGGGCTTGTTGTACGATATGCTACAGTTGAGGCTTGACTGAAATGCTTCACTTCTGTACACTTTGAATAGGAGAGGGAGGTTGTTAAAGGAGGAAGAAGTGAAGGAGCTGGGAGAAGTGATGAAAGAAATGGCAGTTTGGGAGTGATAGGGTACGAGATAAGTGTGGAAGGAGAAGGTGAGAAGAAATGATAGGAGACAGGTTAGGATGAAAAAACTTTGAGAAGTTTGTAGGGGGGAGGTGGGGAAAATATAAAAAGATTCCATAAGATTCAGTGATCTTTAACAATAAACATTTTCCCTTGTTAAAATAAATGTTCCCCAATAAAATCTGATTATGATATATCAAACCCAGTATTTATGAATATGATAGCTAAGGATTTTTACACTTCGACCTGTCAGCTTTATGGACTTTTGACAATATTAAGAAGTGGCTTCAAACTGGGAATCTGGAAAGGAAAGCAGATGATCTTGCAGGTAGCAGTAGTGAAAAGGTGTAAAATGGGAAGAAACAATGGTGCTGTTGTAGTTGGTGCTATTTTATACAACCAGATCACATTTACGGTCTTCAGAGGAAGTCTTGCTGGTCATTCCAAAATGAACAGAATGTCACCATGAAGAACCTCGATGGCGGGCCTTCTGTGTAGTGGCCCCCACCATTTGGAAAATCTTCCCTCATGCAGGTTGGAAGGCGGAAAATGTAACATCCTTTAAATGCCTCCTGGAAACATACCTTTTCACCATAGGCGTTCCCTTGGCTGTAACTTATTTTTATATTATGACTTGCTGCATTTAACATTTTTAATTATGAACTACCCAGAGAGCCTTGGTTATTGGGCAGTATTAAAATGTAATAAATAAATACTGATAGAGCAAGGGGGAAATGTTTTTTTTTAGAAATATGGTGATAATTATTTGCTGCTGGGATTTACTTTCATTGTTGACAAAAATGAGCCAAAGGCACAATATGTTTTATGTTGTGAGGTTTTAGCTAATGATAGATTTAAGGCCAATAAGTTATGATGACACTTGGAAACAAAACATCCAGATGCCACAACAAGGCCTGCTGAATTCTTCCACCAAAGGAGAGTTAGAAAGGGAAACAAATATTGTTTCAAAAGTGGGATCAATTAAAAAAGAAGGCACTGTCAGCTTCATATATGGTTAGCTTTAGGGATGTATAAGAAATTCAGTTCGTTTTTGATAAGGATTTATCCAGTTCACACCTTCTGGACCAAACGTGAACTCTGACACAATCTGGAGTCAAAATCCGTAATGTGATTCGCAACAACCCTCCCCAAAAAGGTGTTCAACAGCATGCACACATTTGAAAACTGTGCATGAAAAGAATGTGCACTTTTGAAAAATGTGCACAAATATGCTTTAATCAGTGGGAGATGAATGTCTACATTTCAAAGATGCACACAATTGATGTGTACATTTGAGGAATTGAAAACAAATATATCAACAAATGTTAATGCAAAAAAATATTTAAAAAATCAACGCTCATAATCTGAAATGGACAGAATCATAGAATAGCAGAGTTGGAAGGGGCCTACAAGGCCATCGAGTCTAACCCCTTGCTCAATGCAGGAATCCACCCTAAAGCATCCCTGCCTCTTGAATGCCTTTAGTGTGGGAGAGCCCACAACCTCCCTAGGTAACTGATTCCATTGTCGTACTGCTCTAACAGTTAGGAAGTTTTTCCTGATGTCCAGCTGGAATCTGGCTTCCTTTAACTTGAGCCCGTTATTCCGTGTCCTGCACTCTGGAAGGATCAAAAAGAGATCCTGGCCCTCCTCTGTGTGACAACCTTTTAAGTATTTGAAGAGTGCTATCATGTCTCCCCTCAATCTTCTCTTCTCCAGGCTAAACATGCCCAGTTCTTTCAGTCTCTCTTTATAGGGCTTTGTTTCCAGACCCCTGATCATCCTGGTTGCCCTCCTCTTGACACACTCCAGCTTGTCTGCGTCCTTCTTGAATTGTGGAGCCCAGAACTGGACACAATACTCTAGATGAGGCCTAACCAGGGCCGAATATAGAGGAACCAGTACCTCACGTGATTTGGAAGCTATACTTCTAGTTTTGAGATGAATTTTGAAGAATTTCAGTAAGTTTGAGTTTTGCTGATTCACACATCCCTAAAAAGTTCCATTCAATTTATTTATTTATTAAAACATTTGCATCCCACCCTATATCATTAAGATCTCAGGTCAGCATACAGATAAAATTAATTCAACAATTTAAAACAATAAATAATATATACAGCTAAAAACCATATTAAACCATTAATCAAGTTAAAACCAGTATAAAATTTTAAAGCAATTAAAACTGTTAAAAATATGTTCAGCCTTGGTGAATTTAGCTCTCAGTTGGAGAACAGCTAGTACTTCCAGCAGAAAAAGGTATGCCTAGGATTATGTACTTATAGGTGCCTACTCCGATAGAAGCTCAGAGGACAGGAACAAGGGAGAGGGCCTTTTTCTGTGGTGGCCCCCCAATTATGGAATGATCTTCCCGATGAGGCCCACCTAACACCAACATTGTTAACTTTTCAGTGCCAGGTTAAGACTTTCCTTTTCTCCCAGGCATTCAACAGCATATGCTGAGTTTTAACTGACTCCAATAGATTGACCTGGATGAGTGTTTAAAATTTATTTTAAATGTTTTTGTTTTAAAATTTTGTATATTGGTTTTTAATGTTCAGTGTTTTTAATCCAATCTTTGTAATCTTTGTAAACCACCCAGAGAGCTTCGGCTATGGGGTGGTATATAAATGTAATAAATAAATAAATAAATAAATGTTAGTTGAAAAAGCAGCCAAGGAATTTAACTTGATCCCCCTTTCAAAAGATATAATTGTTCATTGTGGTGTAGTGGCTAGACTTTTGGACTACGGATCCGGGAGATCTGGGTTCTAGTCCCCACTTGGCCATGGAAACCCACTAGGCGATTTTGGGCCAGTCACAGACTCTCAGCCCAACCCACCTCACAGGGTTGTTGTTATGAGGACAAAATGGAGAGTAGGAGGATTGTGTACACCACCTTGGGTTCCTTGGAGGAAAAAAGGTGGGATATAAATGCAACACCAATGCACCAATTGCATGCGTCGCCTGACCAGTAATATGGAAAGGCAGGCAGTAAACAGAGTCAGGGCTGGCCATTATATTTCTATCTACAGTTAGAAGAGGCAATCTGATGTAGCAAATGCAGCTCAACTTAATGGCTTTGTATGGTTTGAATTTGAAAAGCAGCCACATGAGGTCTACTTATTTTTCCGGGCTTTGCCAAGATTTTTGAAGCATTTGACTCCTACATAAGAGAACATGGCAAAGAATGGAAATGGTGTGTTGGTATCTGTTCAGATGGTGCTCAATCTATGACAGGAAAGCACCGTGGGGTAATAGTGTGTGTCCACGCAGTACCTCCAGATGTCACCTAGGTGCACTGTACTATGCATTAATTGGCCTTGGCTTCATTAAAAAAAAAATGCCATCGAAACTGAAATCTGTGTTGGACAATGCAGTTAATTGTGTACTTCATAAACGCACAGCCACTGAATTCAAGAATGTTTTCTGTGATGTTGTGATGAATATTGAGGTTCATTGGCTCTCTCCTAGTAAAACCGTCACTGAACTGTTTGAGTTGCTGTGTTTGAATGGCCAACACACACAATGTGTTGCTTGGCTCACAGATGAACTGTGTCTGGCTACATTAGCTTACCTTGCAGACATTTTTTCAAAGCTTTAATGACCTTAATCTGGGATTTCACAGTTTGTCTTGGAGAGCACTGACTGGTCTCCAAGGATTCATGAAGAAACTCTCATTGTGGATTGATTATGTGAGAGAAGGAAACTTTGAGGGGGTTCCCTACATTAACATATTTCTTGATTGAAAAAGCTATTACTTTACCTTCTGACTTTTCCACCTGTAGTCACCTACTTAGCATCCCCATGGAAACAATTCCGGGCTTATTTTCCTCAAAACTATGAAGAATTCTATAGGGTTCATGATCCATTTCATCATAACATCCCTGGCAAATGTTAAACTCTATAAATGATGAGGTCTGATGGAATGCTGAAGTGATGGTGGACTTAAAATGCAATTGTGTAATGCAGCCAAGATCTGCTTTGGATCCAGGTGAGAGAGGAATAGCGAGACTTGATTGATATGGCTGCAAAAAATATCGATGCCTTTTGCTTCTTCATATCTCTGTGAAAAAGGATTTCCTTCACTATGGGACAGGTTTTGCAGGCTTGAAGTAATGGGACTTTATTCTTAGCAAGCCGCTGACATCTTCCACTTTCCCCCACCCTCAAAATTCCCTGTTCCCTCCAGGTTTAGCTGCAATCTTCACAGTATCTAGGCAGAAATGAATTTCCTAAGCAATAATATATTGTTTCCTAATGTGATGCAAAGTGTATTTGACTGTAAGCTTTCAGGTAGGGACTCTCTTGTTTAACTGATTGTTTGTAAGCCGGTCCAGAAGCCTGTTTGGCTGACAAATACAACAAAAGTATTTTAAATTAATTTAATTAATTAATATTTGGGGCAGGGGGACTTGATCTTGAATGGGCAATTAAGATCCATCCACTTTACAAAAACAAAAAAAACTGGTCCTGGTGGAGATGGAAACTGCTAAGAACTTATTTGTTACCATGGTTCAAGACAGCTGCCTGAACTTTTGACTCACCTTGGAGACTCTTATGATGAGAGCCTGTACTTCAAAATTTACCACTACACCACTGCTGGTTGGCCCTGAAAGATCGCTTTTGGGCACAAACCTATGCATGGTTAGACGGGGGGTGGGGAATCATACAACTCCCAGCATTCCCCAGCCAGCATGCATAGGGTTGTGCCCTAAATGTCTCTCTGCTCCGGAAGATTTGGAAACTCTGGGCAGATTGAAAACTCTGAAAATAAGGATTCCTGTTCAGAAATAAACAATATAAAGGGAATCTGTTGCAGATTCTATACATTAGTGTTAGGGAGGGAAATGTATAAAATGAGCAATAGCTGAATTCACATGGTGACTAAAATCCCAGCAAAAGTTTGTTATAATTCAGTGCAACTACATTTTTTAAAACTGCCTCCTACACCTATCTCCCTGTGTGAAAAGTTGCATCAGTAGGCTCACTTTGTATCCTCTGACCTCCCTTTTGAGGTTAGTGCTCTTCAGTGACTGGTAATTGTAACAACAAATACCCTTCACACCCTGATTCTTAAAAGGGCACCTGTCATGCTGATTTGTACAACCACTTTGAAGGCAATCCAGCCTTTGTCCACTTCGGTGTTTATTTATTTTATCTATTAAGAACATAAGTGTCATGCTGGTTCAGACCAGGGGCCCATCTAGTCCAGCACCCTGTTCACACAATAGCCAACCAGCTGTCAACAAAGGCCCCAACAAAGCAGGACATGGTGCAACAGCACCCTCCCACCCATGTTCCCCAGCGACTGCTGTACACAGGCTTACTGCCTCGGATACTGGAGGTAGTACATAGTCATCAGGGCTAGTAGCCATTGATAGCCTTCTGCTCCAGGAATTTATCCAACCCCCTTTTAAAGCCATCCAAATTGGTGGTCATCACTGCATCTTGTGGTAGTGAATTCCCTAGTTTAACTATGAGTGATGTGAGGAAGTACTTCTTCTTATCTGTCCTGAATATCCCAGCAGTCAGCATCATGGGATGACTCCGGGTTCTAGTATTTTGAGAGAGGGAGAAAAATGTCTCCCTATCCACATTCTCCAGACCGTGCATCATTTTGCACACCTCTATCATGTCTCCCCTTACCCTCCTTTTTTCCAAGCTAAACAAGCCCAGCTGTTATATCCTTCCTTCATAGGGGAGATGCTCCAGCCCCTTAATCCTTTTTATTCTCCCAGTATTTTAACAGTCTATAAATTAATTTTAATCTTGCTGTTTTAAATTTGTATTTTAAATTTGTATTTTTGCATTGCTGCTGTTTTTATCTTGGTTGTGCTTTTGTATTGTATTTTATATTGTGTCTTTATACTGTTGTTTTGTTTTAAATTGTCTTAATTTTGTAAACCGCCCAGAGAGCTTCTGCTATTGGGTGGTATAGAAAAGCAATAAATAAATAAATAAATAAATAAAATCATTTTAGTTGCCCTTTTCTGCACTTCCTCCCTCCCCAACTCTAGAATACCTTTTTTAAGTGTGGTGACCAGAACTATACACACTATTCTAAGTGTGGTTGAACTATAGATTTGTATAAAGGCAGTATGATATTGGCAGTTTTATTCTCAATTTCTTTTCTTATGATGCCTAACATGGAGTTTGCCCTATTTTACAGTGGCTGCACAATATTTGTCTACTGCTTTCCCAATTCCTCCAAGCAGTTTATAAAAGAAACCGTGCGGTGTCATGATTAGCACAGCCATTCCCAACCTGATGCCCTCCACATGTGTTAGAATACCATTCCCATCATTCCCACCCTGCATGAGACTGGGAATGATAGATGTCACCAACCAATACATCTGGAGGACACCAGCTTGTGGAAGATGGGATTAGAGTGTCAGGGTAGAACTGGAGAGTCCCAGATTAAAACTTCCATGAAGCTTATGAGAGAATCATAGAATCATAGAATAGCAGAGTTGGAAGGGGCCCACAAGGCCATCGAGTCCAACCCCTTGCTCAATGCAGGAATCCACCCTTGAGACCTTGAGACCTTGAGCCAGTTGCTATCTCCCAGCCTGTCCTATCTCACAGGGTTGTTGTAAGGATAAGTGGCAGCAGGGGTAAGAATCATGCACTCTGCTTTGAGCCGCTTGGAGGAAAGGCAGGGTATAAATGTAATAAAATAAATTTTACAAATCAAAATAATGCAGCCAGAAAAGACTAGCCACAAGCATAGTTCTACTTCCAATGATGTATACAAATCTAAATATCAGGCATCAGGGACAGAGCTGGAAAATGTCTTAGACCACATTGTGCCATTTTCCAAGTTCTCTGTGGCAAACTTGGACAGCTGGCAACCCCAAGGAGGAAAGCTAACATGCTTCAGAACACCTTCTGCTCTTGACATTTTAATTCCAGCAGAATCTAGAGAACTTTACTGCCTCTCTTTTCAAATGTGAACATTTTGACATGGGAATGTTAACTAAAAAATGTTCAGTGAATGAGCGGAAATAAACAAATAACTTTTTTCTTTTCTTTTTTTGCTTGGTGCCATTTCCCATCCTTCAATTTTACTTCCAAACAGGAGCAAGGATATTTCTGTGCTCACTGACTCTATGAACTTGCTCATTACAGGCAGATGATTCTGTCACACAGTACCTTACCTTTCCTAAGAGTGTTCTTTACAGCGCAGAATTTATGAGCTTTGGGTGACTTGAACTGAAATTTCCAGATGGTGGAGTTGTTATCTTATATATGACCTAACCATTACCAGAGCAGTTAATACTTAAGACATTTGCAGTTACAATGTTTGGTTTCACAATTTACTCAGCCAAATGAGCATAATTCTTTAGGGTACAAACTAAATCATTTCTAGGAAATGGCAACGATCTGGATTTGTGCCACACAGGCAACTGGTAAGCTTTTATTTGAAACTATATTTCCAACTATATTTCCACTTAATTACAAGAGAGGGGGGAATTGCTGAGATTTAGATGAAGTCAGAGAACACATTTCAAGAACAGTAAAAATGGGAATAACGAAACACAATGATCACATGAAAGGTTAAAAAAAAATGAATGAGAGTTCCATAAAGAGTTTCAAATGATTCTCATGTAATAGCCTTTCTCAACCTGCTGGGAAGAAGAACTCCTCACTGGTCCTTGGAAAATTGCCCTAGAAAGTCTTCCCAGTGGCCCTAGGGGCTCTGAAACCTAAAACGATTAGATCAATTGGCAGAACCCAATTTGAATGTCTGCAAAATCTAAGAATTCTGATCATGAGAACATCCTGCCTACAACTTCCAGTTGGACTACACACACACACACACACACACACACACACACACACACACACACACAAATACATCCCACCTTCCATCAACCTACCTTGCATAAGATCTTGCATGAGGAAGAGATCTGGATCCCGCAAGCTTGCATAATTTTGAGGATTTTTGAGTTGGCCTAATTTTGGAGTATAGTTTGTATGTGCTTAACTCAGCACCATACAGCTATCAGGAAGTTTCAATTATTAGTCTTTTGGGAAGCAATATATCTTTAAAGGCCAAAAAAAGTACGACTAAGACTTACATTATGTACATTTTGGTACACCATACATTTCTGTGTATGGTGCTTCCTTTTTCCCAATCAACAGGAGCACAAGTGCACATCAGTAAACACTGCAGAAAAAGAATCATAGCACAATCATGCCTACACTCATAAGACTGTTGCTTTTTATAGTGTTCTATCAATGGACCTGTGCACATCAGTACAGAGGGCTGGGGAAATGCAAATAAACTCAAGGACTGGCAAGCTTTGGCAAATAGCACATCTTCCAGTTCTAGAATTAAATTTAGAACTTCTTATGGTTAAACCGGAGTTCATGATGAGTGGAGCATGGGGCAGAGCAAAGCCACTGAACAATAAAGGAACAGAAATGGGGGAAACCTCCGACTCTTACTTCTGCCTGGTAGCTGGACTCAAGTCTTGCTGGTATTTGAACTGCTGCTTGTCCTTCCATTCATCTGTGTTAGAAGACCACCTGTGCTTGGTATTGCAACATGGCCTTTGATGCCGGGCAAATCAAAATAGGAAAACTATCACCTTGTAACAGTAGAGCAATTTTTATATCAGTAGTGTTGTGATCCCCAGATGTGCTCCCATGCTGATGATGTGACTCACAAGCAATTAACAGGTGTCTCCTATCAGTCCTAACCCACGGCGAACGCCTAGCACAAAAAATGTTAGGAGTAGAAAAGGATGGACTCACCTCTGTTTGTATTTGCCATGAAATCACTGAAACAACAACACCATCCACCACATGAGCCCTTTAGTGGGCCACCATTTTGTGTGAAAATGGCAGCTCTGGGTTTTCTGGAAATGCAGTGTTGCATAAATGGCCCCTTTAGTATGAAAAATGGCAGCTTGCTGAGGGGTTGAGCAGCCATTGGACCCTCATGGACCATACAGCACTCAGTGAACAGGTCCAGTAAGTGCACAGCAGCTCAGAGAATGGTGTCTGGGAGGCCAAGTGGGGGAGGGGGTCCACCATATTCCACCCCCCTCTCAGACTCCTGTGACATCCTTCATAGGACACTGATCTTAATATTCAATCCCAACTCCAGTATAGGTGACTTATTCTGCGCACGTGCAATGACTGAAGAGTCTGAACTGTGTGTGTGTGTGTGTGTGTGTGTGTTTTAAAGAGGGGGATAAGGTCAGAAAGGCAAAGAGAATCAGGACCCTTGCAAATTTTATAGGTCAGTAAAAGGGATTTTCGAGCCATATGCTGCCTAACAGGAAAGCCGCATCAAGGGAACGTGGGACTGGAGAAATATGATCTCGCAGATCAAATCATGGTAACAGTTCTGGCAGCAGCGGCAGCAGCAGCATTCGAAACCATCTGCAGCCAGTTTAGCAAACAATCTGGAATGTCACCAGGAACAAATTAAAATAGTCAATCCTGGAAGCAATGAAAGCCTACACAGGGGGAAGCATGTGGCGGGATGAAATGGTGTTCAGGGGCTTTCTGCTTTTGAGCAACCTGGCAACAGATTCTTTTTTCGAAAGCATCGCTAGAATTTGTCACCGGAGCTTTGTTATGAAGATTGAAAGCAAAAACAGAGGGGCCAATAAGGGGAAAGTCTGGAAGAAGCGGGGCTGTGGCGTGCCCCACTTGCGGGCCCTGGAAGTCAATCAGCCTCTCGCAGAGCTTGTTGACAGGGCTGCTGTTAATGCAAGAAACCGTATGCCAGCTCCAACTGACTTTGACCAATCTGTTCTCCTGCATTCTGTTCCGCGTATGGAGCAAGAGCTCTTGGAAGTAAGTGTGTGTGGATAAATCCCCTGGCGAGGAAAGCGCAGCGTAAAAAATATTGTGCGGCGTTAAGGGGCACATGTAACACCTGGAATCCCAGTGCCAAGATCTGTTGTGGGCATAAAGTCAATGGTCCGGAGTAGCGAAAGACAGGCTGCAGAGAAAACATAGAGCTGGAATTGGGCAAAGGGAGGGAATGTACTCGTTTATTGCTGCGTGGCAAATGACACTGGCTTTGCTGTTGCCTGGAATAGCGTATTGTTACTGGGAATCAGACAAGAGATTTTGTCTATTTGGTCAGCATTGGGGCACCAGACTGCCCATTACATCAGCTTTCCCTCAACCTGGTGCCTCCCAGATGTCTTGGACAGCAACTCCCAGCGTTCCCTGCCAGCATGGCCTTTAGGAAGGACAGGAGTTGCAGTCCAACACTTCATAAAAGAGTGGGGAAGGCTGTCTTATATGTTTTGATCTTGACGATAAAGTTTGCCTGACTTAACTTAACAGGACAGCCAAAGCCTGTAAATGATGCGTGAGAGTGAAAGATTCTGGTGGAGTAACTTCCCCTTCCACTGCAAATCTGTGATAGACTGGATAATGCATTTGAATCTGAGTTTCCCTATATTAAATACGCAGGAACTCAGTTTAGGTCAGGCACTGAGAAGCCAGCTGTTGGCAGCTGGCCATGTTGGTGGCATAGCTGGGGCACCAACATCCTCCCACCCATGTTCCCCAGCAACTGGTGCACACAGGCTTACTGCCTCAAATACTGGAGATAGCACACAACCATCAGGGCTAGTAGCCATTGATAGCCTTCACCTCCAGGAATGTATCCAACCCCCTTTTAAAACCATCCAAATTGGTGGCCATCACGACATCCTGTGGTAGGGAGCTCCATAATTTAACTATGCACTGTGTGAAGAAGTACATCCATAATCATGCTCCACCAAGCCTAGGGATGGATGGCTTTTGTAAAATCCAATCTGTCTACATTTCATGGATTGTCCCGTGCCTTTCATTCCATCATCTGCTCATTGGCAGAATCACCTTTTAAAAAAAAATTCGCACAAATTTGCATTTGTGCAAATTCACACTTGCCAAAATGGGGGAAAATCACAACCACCCAAATGCACAAATCCTGACAAAATGTGCATTTTCATGCTTTAGCCTATGGGGTAACATGCATTTTCAGAAGGTGCTTGTTGTTTCATATGGTGTTTTTTGCGCATTGTGTTCAATGTGACTTAGTGTGTATAGGATAGTATTTAGAGATTTACGATTTTTATTAAATCCCTCGAGTCTTGGTCTCACAGATTGTCAGGACATTTTGTTCCATCATAAATTCATTAACAGGATTGGAATTTTGTTTAGGGGTGTGCAAGAATTTTGTTCCTGTTGGCAAATTCACACTTTCAAATGTGTACTCATGCACTTGAATATTAGCATAAATCCCCACCCCAATAATAAAAAAAAGTGGTCCACAAATCCATGGAATCTGCACAATTTGGAAAAATCCAGTTGGCTGCAGAACCTGTAGGTCAGATCATAGTGGCACCCAGACTGTGGAATGCCCTCCCCTTGGAGGCCTGACTGGCACCAACACTGATTTTATTTCAACGCCAAGTGAAAACATGGCTTTTTAACAAAGCCTTTGATGGTTAGATCTACTAAGATGGCACATTGTTTTAACTGTTTCAACTGCTTTTAAATTATATATTGTTTTAACTTGATTAATGGTTTAATTTATTTTTAACTGTGCATATTTATTGCTTTATACTGTAAGCTTTTATCTGTACGCTGCCCTGAGATCTTAATGATATAGGGTAGGATACAAATGTTTTAAATAAATAAATAATAAATAAATCCAAACTCAAAAGAATCCGTTGCAGATTTCTCCAGCACCCTAAATTGCACAGTCAGTCACCATTGACTAGTACTAATGCTAATACTAATCATATGATTTCCTTTCAACATCACTCTCCAGAACATCAATGGAACAGGGAATTGGAATATCCTATTTTGTCTAATCAATGGGCCACCATTTTGGTGTCAATATCTGATACGCCTATGGACCTCCAGTTATGTCTATTCAGCAAAAACTTTTGTTTCGGGTCTATTGGATAGGGGTGTGCATGAACCCCCCGCTCCGCCCCGCGGGCCGATCCAAAAATTTCGGATCAGTCCGCTCCACTCCGCGCCGCTCCGCCCATACTCCGCTCCTCTTCGCCACGGAGCTCCGGCTCTGAATCGGAGCTCTGCAGTGAAGGGGAGTGGCACCAGATAAGGCCGGGAGAGGAGGGCGGGAGGTTTACCAGGCCCTGCCGCCATTGCCGCCCGTGCGGCGACGGCAGCAGAGCCCGGTAAGGGACCAAGGGGGAGAGGGGCCTTACCTGCCTCCGTCCGCGGTCCGTCGGCATCTTCAATTGAGCCCGCGGTTCAATGGCCCAGACTTTGGTTGAACCACGGGCTCAATTGAAGACGCCGACGGACCGCGGACGGAGGCAGGTAAGGGAGAGGAGGGCAGGGGGGGGGGTTACCAGGCCCTGCCGCTGTCGCCGCATGGGCGACAGCGGCAGGGCCCGGTAAACTCCACTTACCTTTCCGGCGGAGCTCTGGATCGAGGCAAAGGATCCGCCTTCACCTCGATCCTCTTTGCCACGCTCCGCCGCCCCCCCCAATCCTCTTCGCCTCCGCCTTAAGGGCAGGCAAAGCCCCCCGCTCCGCTTCTAATTCGCCGGTCCGATTAGAAGCGGAGCACATCCCTACTATTGGATGCCACAACATCTCCTTGGCAAAGGTTTGTAATATTTGAAACTGGGGCCCTTAAAGTATGTTGTTACACTTGCATTTTTATTTATTTGTTTGTTTTTGTTTTGTTTTGTTTGTACATCAAACAAATTGTTTGTACAATGTACATCAATGTACATTGATGGTGCTATATAAATAAATAAATAATAATAATAATAATTTTGTTGAAAATTACAATAAATAATTTAGGATTTTTATTTTTTATTTTTTTGAGGACCACCATGTTGACAATGAGACATGGTGTCCCGGAAGGGTTAAAAAAATAAAATAAAGATGTGGCTGATATTCCCTGTTGTTGCTGTTGTTGTTGTTGTTGAGATCTAGAGCTTTTATATATGGGACCTAGAAACAGATAATTTAATGCAGCTAGTGGAACAGTACAAGGGACACACGGACACGGACACGGACACACACACACACACACACACACACACACCAAAAACAACCCTTGCTGTGCAATTTAATGAGATGAGTAATTTGTATGCCTTCTTGCACCTTTCTGGAGGGTGTGAGTAAGCTAAGAGCATAAGAACATAAGAAGAGCCCTGCTGGATCAGACCTAGGGTCCATCTAGCCCAGCACTCTCTTCACACAGTGGCCAACCAGCTGTCGACCAGGGACCAACAAGGCAGGACATGGTGCAACAGCACCCTCCCACCCATGTTCCTGGTGTTCCAATTTTGCACTATATTAGCAAGGCCAATAGCAGCCAATAACTGTGGACTGATGGCATTGCACAATTAAAAAGGAGAGCACGAGAGCATATTAGCCCACTTTTTAAGTTGCTCATGGATACGGCTCAGAATTAAGTATGTTAATGGGAGACTCAAATTAATGCTTTTGATGGCCCTTTTATTCAAATGAAGGGCAGAGTGGTTCCTCTTTGGCAGAATTTGCACTGGGAGATTCAGCATCAAGCAAGAAAGGAACTACAGCCCTTGATGTAAATATATTTGGGGAAAACAAGATTTGAACACTGCTGATGTGAGTGTGTGTGTACTAGCATTGCACAAGGTGAGTCTTCTCCACCTCGAAATTCAAGCCAGAACGCCATTGAGGCAATTCTCTACAATAATTTTGGAACGGCTCCCCTTAATCTGCCCTGTCAGATTATGATCCCCAGTGTCTGCTGGTAGGGCTGGGAAAGACTCCCATTGGAAAACTTGGGGAGTTTCTGCCAGTGGGTATAGACATCACTGATCTGGATGACCCAGTGATCTGGCTCTGCATAAGGCAGCTTCCTATGAAATCAGATAAGACAATTCCATATATCCCATGTTCATCATGGGTAGTGGTGTACAATCTCAACAGATGTCTATAGAGTGATAGAGCAGCAGTAAAATTTTGCTGCACCAAAAAAACCAAAAAACAAATCAACCTGTGGTGTCTTCACCACATCAGTCATCGACTGTTAGTGGCTGTCAAGACGCAGTGCTGGTGTTGGGATAAGGCTTTAGCCTGTAGTCCATGGGATTGAATTTGCAGCCCTCTGTTCTATTGTCCATACAGAAGCATGGATAAAGCTTATTCAGTAACATTCACCCCACCCTTCACAGGGATACCTCTGAAAACTCCTTTCAAAGGCATCATGTTGCACCAAGATAAACAAGATGACATGGATCACAATTTCAAAAGGAAAATAACTAAGTACTACAATTCCCTTCTTCATGGCCAGCAACCCAGAAGCAAGGAAAGGATGAGCATAACACGTAACTGGATGAGATTGTACTGAAGCTTGAGTCTTTAGGGAATCTTAGGGTAACTGAGTAGCTTTGAATTAAAAACCCAAAATTTGCTCTCGGACATGGAGTACTGCCTGACATCAGAATAGCTCTAATTGATTTCAGTGGGAGTTGCGTTCATATATCCAAGGGCAGGATTGAGCACTCTGTGTTTTAAAATGCTGTAGCGCCATGCATTTAACTTTTTAAAAAGAAAGAAAGAAAGCTACTATGACTAGATGAAGCAGTTACAAAGCTGCTATTGCTGTGAGATATTCTCGTCAAGATCACCCCCAACAGGGTGGATGGCATAATATTTGTGATTTATGAACCATGAGAGGTGAGAAATATATATATGAATGACACATCAAGGTAGAGAACAGAAAGCCAATGCTAGGGTCAGATAAATAGGCTTCACTCCAATAAGCCCTTCAGGATGCAAATAGAGATGGGGGTGGTGGTGACCTGACCCATTGGGCCTGTTCAGACAAGACGCTAAACCATGGTTAGGCTGCTAATCCTTTTGCAGAAACTGGTTAGTGAGCATGTTTAAACTGTGGTTATGTAGCCACCATGGTTAGGAATGATTCACACAACCTGCTAAGACATGGTTCACACGGCACGGTAAGCCATAACGTTTAGCTCAAAACGCTTAACCACCGTGGCTTAGCGTATCATCTGAACAGGGTCAATGTGTGATAAAGACAACGTGGATAGTATTCAGTGGAAGTGCAGTGCTAGCACTAGTAACGTTGTGCTAGCGTAAACCAGCTTTAGTGCTTACTTCTGCAAAGGGAAAAAGCAATGATTTGCCACAAAATTTCAGCTGCAAACCACTGCATTTTCCCTTTGCACTAGCAAGTGCTAATGATGTTGTTTTATGCTAGCACAACATAGGGTGACCATATGGAAAGGAGGACAGAGCTCCTGTATATTTAGCAGTTGTAGAGAAAAGGGCATTTCAGCTAGGGTTGCCTTATTCTGAATCCACAACACCAGGATAATTTGGGGGGGTTCTTTTATTTCTCTGCTCTCTCCTTTCCTCTCCTTCACTCCCTCACCTCCAACTCACCCCCACAAAACTCTCTTTCTTCCCCCACAAATAACCCAGCAGCTCTGCCCGGCAGTTACCCTAAAGCTGTGACCACAACCAGCCAAGCTCACCAAATCATTTTGCATTGCATGGGCCTCAGGCAGCCTGAGGAGAGCACGTGTGCCTTTCCTTGCTGTTGGTCCTCTTTTATGCAGCCGCAGGTGTAGTAAGGTGAGTCGCGGTGAGTGACTGAGCTGAGCCTGTGGAGGAGCGGCGGCACTCTGGAAAAGGTGCCAGATTGTTGCGACTTTCTTTGCTGCTGCCACTCCACTGAGGCTCAAGGCACCATTTCGGAGGTTGGAATTTCTCTGGCCGGCTGGACCAGGAATCTGGGATTCTTGACTGACCGGCTGGGACATTTTGGAAATGCTTGGAAACCATGGTTTTCCAGGATGTATGGCAACCCTAATTTCAGCTGGTGTCATTTGTATGCAAGCAGCACCTGGTGAAATCCCCTCTTCATCACAACAGTTAAAGCTGCAGGAGCCCTGTCCTCTTTTGTATCCATGCATACGAATGACACCTGCTGAAATTCCCTTTTCAATGCAACTGTTAAAGATACAGGAGCCCTGTCCTCCTTTCCATATGGTCACCCTAGCACAACACCATCAGTGTGCTAGCTCTGCGCCTCGACTGGATACTACCCAGAAAGTTCCAATTAGTTTTCGCCAAGCCTGGTGATAGGTATACCTGTAGAAGTGGCTGTCATTGGGGAGCTTCTGAGTTGCTTGGTGTTTTTTGTGTTTTTTATCATCATCATCATCAAACCTTCATTGCTCATCTTTCATAATGTGCAGGATACATTTGTGTTACCCAGGCATTTCCTTGGCTGCAAGCAACATGACCCAGAGAGATGTGAATGGTTATTAGATCCTGATGGTATGAATTTGTTTTACTTTTGAAGGTTAGACAATATGCATATATGTGGTTGTGTTTATTTTCCTTGATTGGTATCAGCTGCTGAGTCAATAGGTACCAAATGCAACAAGAAGTCATATTTACTTCCTGTTTACATGCTTCTTTTTATTATAACTTGCAGGCAGTGATTTTAAAACTTGCTAATGCCAGCTGTGAGCTTGGCCCATACAACTGTCTGTTGCTTCTCCATGTGGTTTTGGCATGTCTGTTATACATTAACTGAACCAAATGTTTCACTGCTCAATTTCATTCCAAACCTGTCACACAGAGCCCTCCTTTTACTTTAGTTTTTTTTTAAAAAATTCTTCTAAAGTTTCTCTTGATGAAAATGAAAATGCAGCATTTTGAGAATGGAGTGTAGGTTTTTCCATTTGTGTTCTTACTATTCACCTTGTATAACATTTTTATGTGGGTCCCTATCGCAACTACTCATGGGATTGCACACTCTCCTGTTGACCATGTTCCACAGCAGACTCCTGGACAGCCACTTAACAGTTGCTTCATTAAAGAGACAAAAAATCAGGAAAATAAGACCATAAGAAGAGCCATGCTGGATCCACCAGGGGTCCATCTCATCCACATTCTGTTCACACAGTGGTCAAACAGCTGTGCATGGGAAACCCACAAGCAGGGCATGAGTGCAAGAGTAACCCCACACCCATGTGGCCCTAGCAACTGGTGTACATAGGCAGACTGCTTCTGGTAGTGGAGATAGCATAGAACCAGTAGGACTATACACCATTGAGAGCCTTCTCCTCCAGGAATTTGTCTGACCCTCTTTTAAAGCCATTCAAATTGGTGGCCATCACTGGCCCTGAAGCTCACACGTACAGAACTGAACTGGTGGAAGGGAAATACACAGGGCATAACCCCTCCCCCAAATCATAGGAGGAATTAACCCTACCCCACAACCTGGACAGCTTCTATGTCTCCCTTGTATGTTTCACAAAATCCCCTTAGGAGCATGTAGGTAAGACCTCAACTATTTGAGTTCAGTTGTTTAACCCAATGGCACTTATTTTAGGGTGACCATATGAAAAGGAGGACAGGGCTCCTGTATCTTTAACAGTTGCATAGAAAAGGGATTTTCAGCAGGTGTCATTTGTATATATGGAGAACCTGGTGAAATTTCCTCTTCATCACAGCAGTGAAAGCTGCAGGTGCCCTGCCCTCTTTTAAATCTGTTCACTCTAGTATAGCTCCTGCAGCTTTAACTGTTGTGATGAAGAGAAAACTTCACCAGGTTCTCCATCTATACAAATGACACCTGCTGAAATTCCCTTTTCAATGCAACTGTTAAAGATACAGGAGCCCTGTCCTCCTTTTCATATGGTTACCCTAACTTATTTATTTTTTTATTAAATGTATATACCGGCCCTTAGCCAAAGCTCTCTGGGCAGTTTACAAAAGTTAATGCACTTTGGCAGGCTCAGTTGTCAGTAGGGACAGTTCTCTTTACGAACAGGTGGATTTCCAAGTAAGTAGCAAGATTGGGGTGGGGGATGTGGAGAAGACATCTTTCTGTTTGTCTCCAGAAACTCTCCTCAAAAGTTTCTCAGCTCCACATTAGAATGATGACACAGTTCATTGATCTAAGGACCATCATCCTGGATAGCAGATTAAAAACAGATGGCCATAGATCCTTCCTTACTCTATTTTTAAGCCACAAAATAAATTTGAAAGAGTGTAATATGTCACTCATCATTGCAATCAGAATCAGCAAAAGGGTGGGTTTAGTTTCCACTATGCTATACACAATAGCTTCTGTTAAAGCATTACACTTTGAATGTAAACATGCTGTTAACAACAACAAAAAGATATGTCAATAATCTATTGGAAGCAGAGGAGCTTATAGAATGTGTACATCTGAATGCCTTCTCTTTCAATTGGCCAGGATTCAACCGGTTCCATGTGTCCAAGGGGAATGTTGTGCTTTTGTTTCTAGAGTAACAGCACACAGCTATTGGGGTGGTTTTCTAGTATGGGGTGGATTGCTGCCCGTTCAAATGGGAAATGGGCATTTCAACAGCAACTTCCCAAACTTGGGAGGGGAGGCACAAAGCCATTCATTGCAATACGACTAGTTCAGGGGTGGGGAACAGGTAGCCCTCCAGCTTCCATTATTATTAGCCAGCATAACCAATGGTGATGGCTGATGGAAACTGCAGTCCAACAACATCTGGACTTCCACACGTTCTCCTTCCCTGGACTAGATGCTGAAAACAGTCCAATGAGGAGGGGGTAGCTGTAGCTAAGGGCTCTGGGGAGTTTTCTGGCTGATAGGGCTGGCACTCCTGGCGAAACCCTGGTTGATCTGTGGAATGCAGAAATGACACGGGTGGTTGACACAATCACTCCTGAGTGCCCTCTCCTGAGTAGAGCTTGTACAGCTCCATGGTATACCCCATTGCTGAGAGCGATGGGGGGGGGGGGAGTAAGAGATGACTTGAGGGCAGATGGAGATGAACTCCTAGTGGATGCAACCAAACACTGGTAAGTGCCTATGGTAAGGTATATTCAGGGACAATGAGGGCAGCAAAAACAAACAAACCCAAACACACTATCAAAATACCAATCTGCCACCCGGTGGAGCTTTTCTGAGTTATCTGGAGGCTATTACATGCCAGCACCAAGGACATGGTAGAACCATCTGAGGCCCACTGTATTGAATTTTCTGGCCACTTCCAGAATAAAATCTTTGGCATCTGCCAGACTCCAGTGTTATAGCAGGTGAATCAAGCAAGGTATCCAAAGCACAGCCTTGTCCTGTTTTCTTGGATGAGTTTCAGTTGGTACAGCTTGAGGTGGGTGACAAGGTGTTTGGACAGGTTGCAACCACCTCTTCATTGGATCCTTGCCCCTCTTGGCTAATAAAAGCTAGCAGGAATGGAACAGCTGGCTGGGACATGGAAGTGATTAATGGCTCACTGTGAGAGGGAGTGGTCCCAGGCCATCTGAAAGAGGTGGTAGTGAAACCACTCTTGAAGAAAACTTCCTTGGACCCAGAAATCTTAATGACTATAGGCCGGTGGCAAATGTTCTATTCCTGGGCAAGGTCCTTGAGCGAGTGGTTACAGACCAGCTCCAGACACTATTGGATGAAACTGATTATTTGGATCCATTTCAGTTGGGTTTCAGGCCTGGTTTTGGCCTGGAAACAGCTTTGGTCGCCCTGTATTATGACCTATGTCAGGAAAAAGACAGGGGGAGTGTGACTCCTTGTTGATTCTCCTTGATGTCTCAGTGGCTTTCGATACCATCAACCATGGTATCCTTCTGGGATGCCTGCATGATTTGGGAGTGGGAGGTACTGCGTTGCAGTGGTCCACTCCTGCTTGGCAGGTTGTCTCCAGAAGGTGGTGCTCGGGGAACATTGCTCAGCCCCGTGGATTCTCCAGTATGGGGTCCCACAGGGGTCAATCTTGTCCCCCATGTTGTTCAACATCTACATGAAACTGTTGGGTGCAGTCGTCTGGAGTTTTGCAGCTCTATTGCTTCTTCTCATCTTTATCAGGTGAGGCTGTAGATGTACTGAAGCAGTGCTTGGCTGCAACAATTGACTGGATGAGGGTTAATAAATTGAAACTCAATCTAGACAAGACTGAGATGCTGTTAGCGGATCCAGATAATCAGTTTCATCCAATAGGCATTTAACAGCATATATTGAGTTTTTTAATTGACCCCTTGATAGTTGATATGTAGTCTGTTTTTATGCTTTTATGGTTTTAAATTTTGTATCTTGGTTTTTAAATATTCGATGTTTTTAATCTTTGTAAACCACCCAGAGAGCTTTGGCTATGGGGTGGTATATAAATGTATGAACAAGTATCTATATATTTAAAACGTTCTGGGCAATTTGAAGTAAATGTTATGCAAACTGGCATTAGCCTGATTAACCTGGTTGCATGCTTTAGGTGCAACATAATTTTGTTTTACTTTTTACAGAATAAATATAATTCCCTTTTAATTTTGATTAATCACATTAGGTTGAAAATTTAACAAATATAAACAGTGAGAGTTCACCTATCTAAACTGGCCAGTTTCCAGAGTATGGGAAAAAATATGATCGGTTCATCTTTACTGTTGTGTTTTGTGATGGCAATTTTTTTAAAAAATGGCTCCTTGTCTTTCAGTGCTGAAAAGAAGGTAGCTTGCAGCACATCATTTCAAACTTTGTTTAGAAACTAGACAACAATGAAGGCCTTTCTTTAAAACAACTGTTAGCCATTTTTACAATGCTTCTTTGATTAGACAAAATTATCTCTTATGTTATTATGCCTTGGGATGTTTCTTCAAATTCTTCTCTTCCTTCTGCATTCCATTCCCCAGACCTTCTACTATTTGGCTTCAATAACTCTTTGTGTGCTGGTTTTTATTTCAAATAATAAATGTTATAGTTGGATTAGATAAATAATTTGAATATTGCAGATGCTGATCGCAGACCATAACAATAAAGATTGATTGAGTGAATATTTTACTATTGTTTATTGAGCTGATACAGAAGAAGCCTGAAAGCCAAGCTTTTAATCAGTATTCTCTGTTTCTTTCAATTGTGGAGCAAATCTACCTGTCCTTTATGGATGGGGAACCCTTATTACAAAGTAAAGCTGAATAGAATCATGGGTAATTTCCTCCTAGTTGCTTGTTCTTATAAACTGTGCCCTCATTTTGTGAAATAGAGAGATAACCGCTTAAAACTAGCATCACCAAAATCTCAGGGTGCTAGTGATACATTGCCAACAAGCAAGAAATGCAGCACCCAGAAAGGCGACACCGATTTACAGGAATGTGCATGTGCTACTTTATATGTATAGATGCAAATTTAGAAATAATTACTATCACTTAAAAAGAAATGCAATCCGTTTCACCATAGTAGGTAACACTGGAACCCAGTGACCTCTGTGTCGGCTCAGTCTGCTATCCAGGTGCTAACTGTAGATAAGGCAACGCCAAGGCCCCCTGCTGCTCTCCTTTCTTGGTGCCCTTTGACTTTAAACCACACTTGAACTGGATTGCCTTTTTCAAACAGAGGATGTATTGAAACAGAGAGCTTCAAAAAGGTCTCTCTCCTCTCTAAAATATTTATTTCTTCAAGGAAACAAATTTATGCCACCCTTCATCATGAGAGATTTCAGGCTGGTGTATAATATAAATAACTAATTATTTTAAAAGCAAAAACAATACTATGACTGAGTTCACACAACATGCTAACCCACATTCAGTGGTTAAGTGTGGGTTGTTGTTGAACTGTGAGTTGCCGTGTTGTCAGAACACAGGCTTGTTAACCATGCAGTGCTGCTTATATTTCTTGAACAAGCCACCTTGAGAACCCATGGTTTGTTGTTGGGTTGTTTAGGGTGGTTAGCAAGCCACCTTGTGGAAACACCGCATAGAAAATACCCTGCATTCAGACAATATGATAACCCACGATTCAACAACAACCCACAGTTCAACAACACTCACACTCAGCCACTGACTGTTGTTAGCATGTTTTGCGAACGCAGTCAACAAAAAATTCAGTTGCACAGGCAGACTGGGAGTATTATGAATTAGGACACCTGGCCACCCTATTGAAATGCAGCCATCTTTGCTTTCCTATGGGAAGCTGCATTTATAAGAACAAGTGAATACACATGCATTGAGGTGAGGTAAGAGCTCAATCCTTCACATTATAGAAAACAGACAAAATCTGTGATGAGTTTGGCAGGCCTGAACAATTTGACCAATCAAGCTTTACACAGCTCACCAATCAAGTATGAATGCTCACAGGGAACTCAATTAACTCTCTTGCATTTGGCACCTACATAAATAGTAGGGAAGAATGTCACCCACTCAATAGGCCAGTATACATGGCAGGTGGACTGAGTCACAGGTTGTGCAGGTCGTAGTAGAACATAATCAGACCACCCCAGTGCAATGGCAGAGCATTCAAAGAAAGTGTTGTCATGTGGTGTGTGTGTGTGTGTGTGTGTGTGTGTGTGTGTGTGTGTGTGAGAGAGAGAGAGAGAGAGAGAGAGAGAGAGAGAGAGAGAGAGAGAGAGAGAGAGAGAGAGAGAGAGAGAGAGAATCATCGAGTAGTGGCTACTCCATCTCCAGCAATTAATCTGAATCCACCCATTATCTCCCTACAATCTCCCCTTCCATGTTTAACGCTAATCAGCACAGCTATCGAAGTGCATCACTCTGACACATCTTTCAATGATTTTATCACCTGGTCAAAAACAGACATTGCATCTGTCTGCTACATCTCCCCCCTCCCCTCACACACACATTTTTACTCTAGGATAGGCACAATGGGCCTGATCGGGAGATTAAAAGACTCCATACTGACACCCCACATGCTAGGGTCCTTATCTAGATGTGGTGTGTGTTTAATCCAGAATAAAAATGGGGTGGGGGATGTAGATGCTAGATATGGATTCAAAATAATGTCTGCTTTGGCCCTGAATGCTGCCAAATTTGCGAAGTGCTTCCATTGTTTGAGAGGTGCCACGGAAGCTCTCTTTCTGGTGCTTATCTTCTAAGGGCGATTTTACACATGCAACTCATCCCTTGATGGTGCAGTAGTTGAGAAATGAACATGCAGATGCAAATGCAGAGTTATTTTCCTCCATTGTGCACAAACTCCCACCACCACCACGGTTCTGGTTTCCTTCATCTCCTTCTCTTCCATGTATCTCTCTACACCGTTTGCTAGGCTAGGCAGCTGTTCCTTTTTCTGATTGTCAGGCTACTTACCTCCCTTCCTTTAAGATCCTCCTCAAGATATATATGTCTTTAGTAAAACTTTTCCTGAACCATACCAGCTTTACTTTACCTGCTTTTCGAAGAACACCTGGTCATTCCTTCATTTTTGCACTTCTATCCTGCTTCTCAGGATAGAGAATGTTCCAAACCAGAAGTTCCCAAATTCTCAGCTGCCCCATATTGGCTATTGTCTTTCTCTGAGCATGCATGCTCTCTCTCTCTCTCTCTCTCTCTCTCTCTGAGTTCGGACAACATATTAGGCAACGAAGAGGAGGAATAACACACTCACTGACATTATTTTTCCTGTACTCCTCACATGACATGTTGCCCCTCCCTCCGTCACGTGGATGAGAGTCCCAGTATCATTCTGCGCTGCTGGTGCTCCTTCCTCTTCTCTCAGTCCTCCTGGCCGTATCCCATCAGCCGTTTTGAGTTCTGCTGGCTGTATAGGAGCAGCTGTGGTGTTTTCAGCCACTCCTGCTGGATAACTCTATGGCCAATTGGAATAATGCACTCAATGGAGGGTTGACTCCTCCCCCCATTGATTATCAAGTTGTCTGAACGCAGCCTCCCTCTCTCTCTTTCTCTCTCCACACCTCTACACCTGTCCACTTTATTGGCTTGTCCATCTAAGATATAGAGCAAACAAAATATTGTTTGTTGGACCAGTTAGTGTATACAAGCTTTTATATTTCACAGAAATCTTAACTATGTTACCAATTTATTTATTTATTTATTTATTTATTTATTTATTACATTTTTATACCACCCAATAGCCGAAGCTCTCTGGACGGTTCACAAAAATCCCCATGTGGCAAATATTGGAAAGTAACTTTTATAATGGGGTTATCCAGTGGCAAGCAGCCTAGTAAGGATAGGTAGCCATAGTTAATCTATGGAATTCTCTACCATGAGATGTAGTGATAGCCACTAACTCAGACTGTGTAAATCTGAGAGAAATCCATAGAGATTTCACGGCTATCAATGGCTACTTGCCATTATGGCTGTATATAGTACCTCCAGGATCAGAAGCAGTATGCCTTTAGATACCAGTTTGTTGGAGAACATGAGTGGGAGGTTTCTTTTCCCATTCATTCATGTCCTGCTTGTGGGCTTCCGATGGGCATCTGGTTGGCCACTCAGGAGACAGAATGCTGGACTAGATAGGCCTTTTGTCTGATCTAGCCTGGCTCTTCTGTTCTGATGACTGGGTTTAGGGCTGGGATGGAATAAATTTATGGAAGGTGCCAAGGCCTCTTGAATTTTGGAAGCAAGCACTTTTTTATGTGGCCAATGGTCCTTCTTTCTCTCTGTTTCATATAAACAGTTTGCTTGCACAATGGGTAATATTATGCCCACGTAGAACTATCCCATTTCTTGTAAATATGAACTTCCATATCTGGAACTTGATTCTGGTCATCTGCCCAAAATGTAGTGTCTTTCCTTAAGTATCTATCCTATACCTTCATTTGTGGTAGAAAACACTTTGCAGAGAGTAACTGTTGAGCTGACTCAAATGTGGATGCTGAAGTCATTCTTGTAGGGTGATGAAAATCTGCAATCTACATATCTGGCAGGAGGATCGATGACGGTTGAAAATCCCCTTGTGCTGCCAGCTAGGAATACAAAACAATGGCCACTGTTTATCTATGATCTCTTATGTTTTATACAATACAGAGCCAATCAGTCAGCAGAGAGAACACAAATTTGCTAACAAGCTCTGTCCCTGGGGATTTATTGACATCACTGATGATGCAGTTGAACCAAAGAGGGAAATTGGCAAAATGGGACAAAAAGAAATCATTAGCTTTGGCTTCAATGAAAACATAGGGGATGAAAGGGTTGGATACAGATGAAAACCCAATGTTTGACAAATAGGGAATGGATAAATGCTGGAAAGGGAGAATAATGCCCTAGGTCCTTAATTTTTTGAACTGTATTCCAGAGTTCCTCAGAGATTTATGAGGGTTCCTCAGTCACAAGCCCTCCTAAAAGACTCATTTTACAGAGTACAGACTACAGTTATATCCTGCCTTTCTTCTGTCATGGACTCCCATCAAGGCCCTAATTGGCCTGAAACCTTCTTAGCTACAGCAAGTTGGTGGTGTCACCATGGTCTAGAACAGGGATCCTGAACCTCAGGCTCATGGGCCAGATCTGGTCCTTGGAATTCCCCGGGTGGCCACACGCCCTTTCCCCCAATCACTGATTGTTTGGTGGCTTCCTCTTGTCATATAACAAGCCAGATCGTTGGTTCACTGGGGTCAGAATTTTCTCTATGTCAGAGGTAAGCAACTGGGTGTCCTCCGGGTGTTTTGGACTACAATTGCCATAATCCCTGACAACTGCCCATCCTGGATGTGGTTTATGGCAACTTTAGACCAAAATATCTGGAGGACATCTGAGTGAGGTTTTGGACTTGGATTTCCTGCAGAGAAAATCAGAGTTCTTGCCCCTGCACCAAAGTGGAACAACAGGAGCATTATATTTCACCAGCTTCCAGCCTGATGTTTTTTGCAGCCAAGTGGTAAACATTAAACTTCCATAAAGAATCATTACCTTGCAAACACCAATGGAAAGGGCCCTTGAAGCGATGGCGGCAGAAGAGCCTCAAGATATGCGGAAAATATGCTGTTCCTTCCATTTCCCCCTTCTTTTTATTGAGGCAGACGGTATAATTTGAAGTTTTAGACTAATGGAAATTTCAGCCTATGGATCCTGGCGATGTGGCTGATCGATCATGGGCAATAGCAACATATGCTGCTTTCTGACTCGGTTTGTGAAACGCCATGGGAAACATCCCCAATTAGTAACCGAGGCCATTTACACATCAGCTAAATTGCTAACTGGCATCCATAAAACATCTAGGCACATCATGTAGACAGAAGACCTACAGAAAAAAATCAGCACAATTCAACACAGGCGGGGAGGGGGTGGGGAGAGAAAAAGGAAAACACACAAAATATTATGTTTTTTATAAAACCAAATGGGCCAGCAGTCTTTTCTTTAAATGTCAAAGCGTGTTTGCTGTCTGTCCGGTTCTAACTGCCTGTGCCTCAGAGAATTGAAAGAGACGGTTGGCCTTTGTAGGTCTGTGTCAGAACTTGTATGTCCTGAGGAGAAAAGTCACTGTTTTGAGAAACCATAAAGCAGCAATGAAGAGACGAATGCATGGAATGGCTGAGTTAAATTTTATCGAACAGATGTTACGTCCCAGAGTTCCCATAGCTGCCTCAGGCTTTGTCTGGTGTCAGCCCTTTGGTAAATGGCTTTTCATAATGAATTTAGCTGCTAATTCGCACATAAAAATCTATGTTAATGTTCAGGGACTGCCTTTTAAACCTACAAAAGCCACCCAGTTTAGGATAGATGGCTCTACCCAGATCTGCAATGCTTCTCCCAATCCAGAGTGTTGCAAAAGTCTTGAACACGGCGGTTGTGTGTGTGCTTGTGCGGGGTGGGGGTGGAATTGGAAATGGCAGGATGATGGGTGAGCTTTCTGCACTGCTGGAAATCTCAAGGCCTTTCCACCCATGAACCTAAAGAGGGTTGTTGGTGGTGGCTGTTGCTTCAGTTTCTCTGCAAATATAATTTCTGTAGAGATAGCATTGGCCGCTAGGCTACCAGCGTTGCATGTGCCCGTTTCCTTTCCCCTTTGGCATTAATGACCAGGCAGTCACAGAATAGTGAGCTTTAACTCAATAGGGCATAATGGTTAGAGGGGTGGACTAAGATCGAGGACTGCACCTCCCATGAGCCCTAGTTAAGGTGACCATATGGAAAGGAGGACAGGGCTCCTGTATCTTTAACAGTTGTACTGAAAAAGGAATTTCCGCAAGTGTCATTTGTATGCACGCAGCACCTGGTGAAATTCCCTCTTCATCTCAACAGTTAAAGCTGCAGGAGCCCTGCCCACTTTTGTATCTCTTTTGCTGCTCCTGCAGCTTTAGCTGTTGTGATGAGAAAATTTCACCAGGTGCTGCATGCATACAAATGACACCTGCAAAAATTACTTTTTCAATGCAACTATTAAAGATACCAGGAGCCCAGTCCTCCTTTCCATATAGTTAACCTAGGCCTACTCAGCGTAACCAATGTTGGGGAATAATGGGAGATGCAGTCCAACAACCTCTGGAGGGCTGCACGTTGCCCTCCCCTGATTTAAAGAATAGGAGATTGACTTTAAATTATTATAATGCATAGTAAAATAAACAGAAACAACCCTTAGCAGCTACTGCACCACCCCTTCCAAGTGGTCATGGATAGAATGGACCTGAACAGTCATGGCCCACCCAAGACTCCTCCCCACTCAGGATGATTTTTACAAGAATGCCACCTGTTTTATGTTTCAGGGAACATGATTTTGAAAACCCTCCTTACCTACTTTGACCACAAACATGGGGGGACACTTAAAGAGGTCAAGGACTTCCTTACAGAAGGTTGTTCTTCTTCTGAAAGCTCTGTATAAATTGACAGTGGCGCAGTGGAGATGATCCACATAGGAGAAGAACTCCAGGACATTTTTCAGAGCAGGAGCAATTGCAACATTTGCCTGAACACTTCATTCCTTTTCTTTGATGTAATTCCTACTTCACACTAACAGTTTAATAGTAGCACTTCTTTACAAGATTGTGTGCATTTCTAATAGAAAGTTAAAGATTTAAATAGATGAATGAAGATCTTTTGCTAAAAGAAGATCTTTTGTTAAAGCTCAGTATGTTTTACAAGTTCAGCCTATGCAGTCAGAAGTTTGACAGATCTTACTCGCAGGTAGCTATGCATATGATCAGTGCTCCAGGTTTTTGAGGGTCCTTGACGAGTCACCATATGTTCTTGCTCCTCGTTGGCCCTGTCAGGAGACACCTTAAACCTCGGCTTTAACCATGGTGAATAAGGCGAAAATCCTTATTCACTGGGATTAAAGCCGGGGTTTAAGATGTCTTCTGAACTGGTCCATTCTTTTTCTCATCGCTGCTGCCACTTGCTTGCTTGACAAGAAGAGAGCCAGTGAACAAGTGGGCAGTGGCATCTCCTGCTCCTCCTTGTCACCGCCACCATTGTCTGAGCCAGAGCGAGAGGCAGGTGAACAAGCAGGTTGCAATGAAGAGGAGCAACTCCAGGGGGCTCTTGTCAGGGGCCCCTGCTGGGGTGTGGGCCCTTGGCAAATGCCCAGATATGCCTACCTTTGATACCAGCCTTGCATAGGATTGCAATCATGCTCCATAAATACAATTGTAAATTTTTATTAGTGGTTTGTTTGTTTGTTTGGGATAACTCTGTTTTATGATGGAGTTATTAATCTCCATATCTATCTAGCAGGGTGAATATGGGGCATAGCTGTCAGGATGAACTCCTGTACTCCAAAAATTTACCATTGCACCATTGTAAAGAGGTAAAAGATTCCGAACTAAAAACAGCTGTTCTTATTCAACTTACAAACATTGCTAACAAGAATTCATAGAATCACAGAGTCATAGAATAGTAGATTTGGAAGGGGCCTACAAGGCCATCTAGTCCAACCTCCTGCTCATTGCAGGAATTCATAGACCCTGAAATGCATTTAGCTCTCAGACTTAGCAAGACGGTTGTAGATTGTTCTGATGGTTATTAGGAAGTCAGTGCCTTTCATTTCTTTTGAGACCACCCCCTGCCCCCAGAAATATGGCGGCCCCATGATCTAGCAAAGTGGTCTGACTCCAGTCCTGCATGACTTAGTTCTTGAATGCAAGATTCTCCTGATGGATTTTGCCAGACATGATCCAAATATTTGCAAATTCTACTGAGATTCTGCATCAGCCCTTTCCCACATACATTTTGGAAGTAGCAGACAAAATTCAGTGTTTATACCATATTGCCACTAAAATGTTATATACTCAGGTTGAAAAGGTGTAGACTATTAAATGAAGATATAACACCATGTAATGAAAAAGAAAACCACCCATTCTTTCTTCATCCTTGAAATCATCTCACATTACACTTTATTTCCGTATAAATGTATTGTTACATATGCTAATAACAATAGGAAACAAAGACAAAACAAATGAAATGCACTGTTCAACATACCGGAATGAGCAGTTCCTTGCTAAAATTTGTCCATAGAATGAAAGCACCATTTAGCATCCAGCCTGAAACTGCACTTATTTATGGGAAACAAATCGAGGCGAGGGATGGTAGATAGAGGGAAGCAGCCATCCTAGAGAGACTGAGCTTTTTGAAACAACCCATTAATATATTTTGCTAGCTGGTAAATGTCAAACAATATCCACAAATGCTTTTTTACCCATTAAGGTTTTCATGAATCAAGGAAGGCTTCTTACATGGTAGATTTATACCATTCAGTTCCATCCCAGTCTCCAATAAATTATAACAAGGCAACTCAAACCAGATTTTGTGACACTTAATATAGGGATTTAGGGGGAAATAACCTTTAAATGGAACATTAGGGAATATACTTTGCATAGCAATGATGTTAAAAGGACTTCCTTATTATATATTTATGTCTGAACATTTTCACTAAGTTTTTAAACTCTGGGTTGAGTTGTTGCTGGGTTTTTCCTCCGTACTTGATTTGTAACCTTTTAGAGATTTTGGAACTCAGGATAGGTTCTTATTTCTGCACATCAGGCATAAATTGTTGAACTGGGAGTCTGAGGATCCCAGTTCTAGTCTCCACTTGGCCATGAAAGCTCACTGGGTGACTTTGGGCCAGTCAGAGACTCTCAGCCTAGCCTACCTCACAGGGCTGTTGTTGCGGGGAGGGGGGTTATATACACCACCTTAGGTTCCTTGGAGGAAAAAATGCAGGATATAAATGTAATAAATAAATAGATAAATAAGTTGTCCCAGTTCATTCTAGTCCCATTCCAGGGCTGGCATGAAAGGTAGGTTTAGTCAGGCACCTGTCAAGGGCTCGTTTCCCAGCAGGGCCCAGTAACAAGCTTTCCTGGAGTTTCTCCTCCTCTTCACTGAT
The DNA here is from genome assembly GCF_023053635.1 of Elgaria multicarinata webbii. Lineage (NCBI taxonomy): Eukaryota > Metazoa > Chordata > Lepidosauria > Squamata > Anguidae > Elgaria > Elgaria multicarinata. Next base: position 83,249,853 of record NC_086177.1, on the reverse strand, counting down.
GAAACCTGCTTGTCCACATGCTTCTTGCTCTGGTCCAGACAATGTTGGTGGTGAGAAAGAGGAGCAGTTGATGTAGGGTGACCATATGGAAAGGAGGACAGGGCTCCTGTATAGTTGTATAGGAAAAGGAATTTCAGCAGTTGTCAGTTGTATGCATGCAGCACCTGGCGAAATTCCCTCTTCATTACAACAGTTAAAGATACAGGAGCCCTGTCCTCCTTTTCATATGGTCACCCTAAGTTGATGCTACTGCTTGCTTCCTCACTGGCTCTCTGTCTGCAAGCAAATGGGAGCAATGATAAGAAAGAGGAACAACAGCAGCTAGTGACATTGGTGGTCAAAAAGATGGACTCTCTGAGAGAGGGAGCCCAGTGAGGCCTTCTTCCCCAAGGGCCCTCAAAAGCCTGGAGCTGGCACTGTCCCAATCCACATAGCTCATGAGAACACAGATATGCATATTTATAGATGTCCTCTTTTTTGGTCCTGAATTTCCTCTTTATTGGGAAATGGCCTCCATAAGCACTTGTGGTGGCAGCATAGTGTGTCTGTTAACCTTCTCCCTTGTTATGTTTTCTCAGTTTAAATCCCCACCTTTCTCTAAAACTACTGCTTGCCTGGCTGGGGGAAAAAATATACGTACTGTATATCTTCTTGAAAGGTTTAAACACAGGCAGGCAAATGACCGGGCACTGGTGGGTCCTCCTCCTCTCCCCTTCCTACCTGCTTGCCAGCTAGGGGGGAGCCCCTGGGAGAGTCGGCTAAAATATCGTGAGAATCGTGGCTATGGGAGCCAGGAGTGGGAGCAGCCAGGGACATCTCACCATGCTTCCACTGACCCTGCCAGGAGGCCCCTGTAGCTGGGGAAGAAAGTGGAAGGGGACTGCTGGGAGGCCGGCTGGTGAGGAGGGAGATGGGCAGGCTGGTGGTGGCATGGCATATTGGGCAGGTGAGGGGGAAGGAGAGTCGCCAACTGGCTGGCCAGGGAGATGGCAGCATGGACCCTTTGGGTGGAGAGAGCAGTGCAATTCACTGCTCTTCCCATTCCATGCTGCCTGACACAACTGCACGAGGCTGAGTCATTGTAGGGCCAGCCCTGGGATCAGGGCAATTTGAGGGGAATGGCAGGTAACATCAGCATCCCTGCTAATCAAACAAATGTCAGTGCTGTGTCACTTGTGAGCCCTGGGTCCACTACACAAGGGCTGCTGGACTGCCCTAGAGGCACTGGCTTGATCCTTGCCTTACTCTCTTCACAAGTCATCCTCCCTTTGCTTCCACTCCAATTAAGACTCTCTCCCCTCTCGAAGAGTTAAAGAACAATGGCTGTAAGAGACTGAGATCCAACAGTTTTCCTCTCTCTCTTTTCTAACTTATACACATCTATAATTTAACTGACCCCTCCAAGCCTATTGTTTCCAAGATCAGCCAATTTAGAGAATGAACCCAATGTTCTGCAGACATTGTTGTAAACAACCAGCATAATCCAACATAACATGAGGCAATTATTTAAGTTTGATTGCTTGGAGCTCTCTGGGCAGTGCACAGATCTCCTGCATTCTTTGCAAATAAACAAATCATAACCACAAGGAGCACTAGCAGCAAAAAATGGCCGGGCTGCGCACTGTAGAATCATCAAACTAACACGACTTTTCATTGCTTGAACCCTTCCAAACCACCTATCTCGAATATAGGAATGCCATCCATTCACAACTGTTAGGGATTTATTTTATTTTTTGACAGTCCATTGTGAGTAAAAAGCTTGTTAAAGATGCATTTCATTCCTTCTTTTGTTTGCTTTGGGGGGGGGGGGGGTAACAGTAAATGTTGCACTTGATCCCTAAAGTTGTAAAGAGAAGGCTAACATGGTTATATTATCATAGTAAATTTGGGCATGAATGATGAATTCGCCACTTTGATAGAGATGGTATGTTTATCCAACCCAGAAACAAAAACCTGCATATTTGCTGTTGCAGACAAATGTCCATTGCACATGTGTTGTATGATAAGCCAATTCTGCACGCAATGGCAGCATTTACACATAATGATAAGCTAGAATTCCTGGCTTGCAGCCCTTTTGCTCCTGTTTCACTCCTTCCTTCATGCAAGTAAATAAAAAAAGGGATAGCTCATTCAGACATCTGAACCCGAGATCCTGGTTTGTTGCTTCCTAACAAGCCAGGATTCATGCGCCAACTGATAGTATTGTTTCTGATCTGATTTAATTTATGCTGCTTTTGTAGTGTTAATTTATACTGCTTACAATGGCTCTACCCCTGTGTAATAATGACTCAGATCTGCATTAATTTATACTGCTTTTGAATGCAGATGATACTCAGTTAAGTGAATTATGAAATATGTGCAAGAATTATTCAGATCTGTGCTATTGAATAGGGAACATGATGTATAATTGTGGATAATGAGATGCACTGCAACGAGTTGGATCAGCTTTCCAAAAACTGCATAGTCACTTTTGTGGATAAGTTTTTGCAATGCCAACATGCAAAAAAAGGGTGAAATGTCCACTAGAATAGTCAGATTTTATACATCCTACTTTCAATATATGTTCTATCAATACAATGCAATCTATATCTCCATTTATCTCATGGCTCTACAATTCAATGTGCCAGACAGAGAAAGTCACTCCATATTAATTATGGCTGCGACTACAATAACATGATTAAGCAGTGCTATACTAAGGTTGCAATACCTTTCTTAATGTTCTTTTTTGTCTGTAATCAGCCAGGTAAAAGGGTTATTTATGACAATGCTATAACTTATTTATACCTGGTTCGAAACATTGTTAATAGAGTGGGAGGGTTTTCTATTGTTTTACTGTAGTGTTGAAACAATGAAATCTTTGAAATTTCTCCTGGTTTGCAGCACTCTGTTCAAACTGGAGGTGTGCAAATCATTGCAAGTCAACCTTATGGAAGATTTGTTCTCCCTTAGAGATGGCAGAGAAAGAAAAGCAACATCAAAATACTGTTCAAATAAATCACCTAAGCGCATAGCTAAAAACCTGAATCTAAAATTTGCTGTGCCAACACATCAGTGCTAAAAGATTGTAACAATCCCAAATCTGTCTATGGAGTGCGTCCTGGGCCCCAGCAGTTGTCAATACTGTTATAGACCATTTTAAAGCAGTAGTGTAGATCCTGCCCAGGTCCTTCCTGTTAAACAGTGTTACAAAATAACTCTCTGTTACCAGACCCTCCTAACTACTGTAAATTAGCACCATTATACTTAATTCAGTGGAACTTTTTTTCAGTTTACATATACCTCTTCCTGGGTCAAACCTGAGAATTCTCGATAACAAACGCCAAGCTTTTTCCACAATGGAGGAGGCAACAAGTGGCTTTGTACATTATTGGGAATAACTTTTTAAAAACAAAATTGTAAAAAGATCATGGGGCCTGCAAGTACGAGTCCAACCCCCTGCTCATTTGGAGGAATCTACCCTAAAGCATACCTGACAGATGGCTGTCCAGCTGCCTCCTGAATGCCTCTAGTGTGGGAGAGCCCACCACCTCCCTAGGTAATTGGTTCGATTGTCATACTGCTCTAACAGTCAGGACATCTTTCCTGATGTCAAGCCAGAATCTGGATACTTGTAACTTGAGCTCATTAGTCATGTCCTGCACTCTGGGATAATCAACAAGAGAAACTGGCCCTTATCTGTGTGACAACATTTCAAGTATTTGAAGAGTGCTATCATGTCTCCCCTCAATCTTCTCTTCTCCAGACTAAACATGCCCACTTCTTTCAGTCTCTCTTCATAGGGCTTTGTTTCCAGACCCCTGATCAACCTCGTTGCCCTCCTCTGAACATGCTCCAGCTTGTCTGCGTCCTTCTTGAATTGTGGAGCCCAGGACTGGATGCAATACTCAAGATGAGGGCTAACCAGTGTTGAATTGAGGGGAACCAGTACCTCGCATGATTTGTAAGCTATACTTCTATTAATGCAGCTCAAAATAGCATTTGTTTTTTTTTTTTTTTTTGCAGCCATATCGCACTGTTGGCTCATATTCAGCTTAAGATCTACAATAATTCCAAGATCCTTCTCATTTGTAGTATTGCTGAGCCAAGTATCCCCCATCTTATAACTGTGCATTTGGTTTCTTTTCCTAGGTGTAGAATTTGGCATTTATCCCTATTAAATTTTATTCTGTTGTTTTCAGCCCAGCGCTCCAGCTTTTCAAGATCACTTTGAAGTTTGTTCCTGTCTTCCAGGGTATTAGCTATCCCACCCAATTTTGTGTCATCTGCAAATTTGATAAGCGTTCCCTGCACCTCCTTGTCCAAACCATTAATAAAAATGTTGAAGAGCACTGGGCCCAGGACTGAGCCCTGCGGTACCCCACTCATTACCTCCCCCCAGTTTGAGAAGGTACTGTTGGTACCTTCTTTGAGTCCAATTCTGTAGCCAACTATGGATCCAAGATATATAAGGCACTGCAGTCCACAGGCAACACGTAGAACAATCAGTGACTTTAGTGGCTTTGACAGAAAGTGATAGAGGTATGATATGATTCTTCTAGTGTGTTTGTTCGGTATTTGGGGGAAGATGATCTTATACCACAGTTTGCATGTGCATGTCACTACTTCTAGATCATGGATCAGATGTCATCAACTGCACTACAAAATTCAATAATGCTGTATTTCTCTTGTGAACAAAATGATACAATTAAGTTCAGTAGGACAGAACTAAAACAATATACATTACTGTAATTTCCTAATGGCTTTCTATTTTTTTTCTTTTTAAAACTAAATGCATACAAAAATATGTAACCATCAAAGAACAATCCAGGTTATTTTTTAAAAAGCCTGTCATATATGGTAACCTGAGAGAGAGAGAGAGAGAGAGAGAGAGAGAGAGAAAGTGAGTGAGTTCAGGAACAATAAGACAGTAAACACTGTTGCTCTTGGGTTTTTTAAATATACTTGGCGTAGAAATTATCACCAACAAAATCCGATGTTTAAACATCTGAAGAAATACTTTGGTATGGTTCCTTTTGTAGATGAGAAGCTGTATCAGACCTCCGTGTGTTCATTAGGCTTGCAGAAATTCTAAAATTGAAGAAACAAACACATTTTACCTTACAGATACACATTGAAGAATATCATTCACAGAGTAATTGCATTAGCATGTAAGTCATCAACAATCCAGGCTCTTGACTTTGAAAGGAGACCCATAAAAACAGCCCAAACTAAAGCTCCTTGGACTATGTCCTTGACATCTATCCTGCTGTAATGAAAAGGTTACAATAGTATTACATAAATAGTAAAATTCACCAGAGGACCAGTTCTGGTTGTTCAAGAAGATGAATACATAAAGCTGCTTTATTGATTGATTGATTGATTGATTGATTGATTGATTGATTTAAATAAACGGCTTGGGGCCAGGCTATCTGAAGGAACGCCTCCTCCTGTATGTACCTGCGTGGACCCTAAGGTCATCCTCAGGGGTCCTTCTCTGCGAGCCCCTGCCAAAGGAAGTGAGGCAGGTGGCTACCAGGAGGAGGGCCTTCTCTGCTGTGGCACCCCGGCTGTGGAATGAGCTCCCTAAGGAGGTTTGCTTGGCACCTACATTATATGCTTTTAGACACCAGGTGAAGACCTTTTTATTCTCCCAGCATTTTAAGTCTATAAATACATTTTAACTTGGTGTTTTAAATTTGTAATTTTGCATTGCTGCTGTTTTTATCTGGTTGAGCTTTTATATCGTATTTTATATTATGGTTTTATACTGTTGTTTTATACTTTGAATGTTTTAATTTTTGTGAACCACCCAGAGAGCTCCGGCTATTGGGCGATATAGAAATGTAATAAATAAATACATTTATTAAATTTATATTCTGCCTGGGAGTGGCCCCTGAGAAGGCTGTGTAAAAACACTGATCGATCTATCCAATGCTGTCATATTCTGGCTTGCTGTGGCTCTCCAGGGTCTCAGGTGAAGCCCTTTCCCAGTCCTGCTTCCTGCTGCAGATACCAGGGATTGATCTTGAGCCCTTCTACATGCAAGACATGCAATCTACAACAATGCTTTGAAAAGACCCCCTTTTTTAGATAAAAGCAAGTAGTAGTAACTGTGACATACAGACCACCTAGGAATGATGCCTACATGGAATTATTTTACAGGTGTGTTAAGCTGAAAGTTAAAGGCAACTCAGCAAATTACATGGCGAATAAGATGGATTCAATTGTCTCATGGGACTCCACATTAGGCTATTTCACTGGCTCCTACTCCTTGATTCTCCATTTACTCAGGAGAAAACACAGAAGTTTTCTCTTCTCTTCCAGTAATCTCAATCTCAGTCCGTAGCCTGCAGTTAATATATTGCAGTCAGGATTGCAATGTGTTGTTCTGCGTGGTGCTGACCCATGGACTTGATGGCCTTTTGGTAATTCCAATTTCCAGCACTGTTTTGAGGACAGATAGATGGAAAGAAACTGCTGCTACTTTTGTTCTTTTTTCCCCTCTTTTTTTTTTGCTGCTATGGAAAGCTGAAAGGGATCCATTTCTCACCCAGTAATTCGGGCTCTCTGTAGCCACTAAGTGTCAGGAAGCTACAGGAAAAAGATGGCCTGAAACCAGGCCCAGGATCAGCAACCACATTGTGAAGCAAATGCCAGGGCCCATCGGCCCTGAATGGACCACTGCTGTTGACACCTACATCCTTCTTCTTCTTTTAATAGGCTGCTGCTCTAAAGAGAAGCCCAGAGGAATTCTGGGGAAATTAAGATGGCACAGCTGCTGCAGCCATTTTACCTGGAACTTATTTTCAACGTCAGGCTACCTATCACTGCCTGTCACTGCTAATTCCTTCTAAGTTTTAGGGGGAAGATTATGAGATTGGTATGGGGAGACCTGGAGAGGGTCCCTTGCCCAAGGCCCTCTCAAACCTAGTGCTGGCCATTCCTGAAACAGTCCAAGGATTCCAGAGGTACAGTTTGGACCAAGTCATTTGGTTATTGAAGCCAAGATGACGTTACAATTCAAACCTTTACACCACATCATGGCCACAAATATTGAAAAAAATCTGCCAGACAAAACCATAAGTATGTACCCATACTAGGGGTGAGCATGGACCCCGCGCTCCGCCCCGCAGGCCGATCCGAAAATTTCGGATCGGCCCGCTCCGCGCTGCTCCGCCCATACTCCGCTTTCTTCGCCACGGAGCTCCGACTCCGAATCGGAGCTCCGCAGTGGAGGGGAGTGGTGCCAGGTAAGGCCGGGAGAGGAGGGCGGGGGGGGGGGTTTACTGGGCCCTGCTGCCGTCGCCGCCCGTGCAGCAACGGCGGCAGAGCCCGGTAAGGGACCAAGGGGGAGGGGGGCCTTACCTGCCTCCGTCCGCGGTCCGTCGGCTTCTTCAATTGAGCCCACGGTTCAGCCAGGAAGTCTGGGCCGCAAGTGCGGCCTAGACTTCCTGGTTGAACCGCGGGCTCAATTGAAGAAGCCGACAGACCACGGACGGAGGCAGGTAAGGGAGAGGAGGGGGTTTACCGGGCCCTGCCGCTGTCGCCGCATGGGCGACAGCGACAGGGCCCAGTAAACCCCACTTACCTTTCCGGCGGAGCTCCGGATCGAGGCGAAGGATCCACCTTCACCTCGATCCTCTTCGCCACGCTCCGCCGGCCCCCCACTCCTCTTCGCCTCCGCCTTAAAGGGAGGCGAAGCACCCCGCTCCGCTTCTAATTCGCCGGTCCGATTAGAAGCAGAGCACATCCCTAACCCATACATATTGACCCATAGGTAAGCAACAGCTAAAATCAGAGAGAAAGTACGTTTCAAATAGCTACATCGTTGCACTTCCTCTGTCCTGGAGACTAGCTAAGCTTACACCACCAGTTTTCGTTAGTTCAGTCAATATGACTAAAGCAATTTTGGTGGGAAAGAAGGAGGAAGACATTTCTAATTTAATTACCAGAATGTGTCTGTTCATGGTAATAGGGGGAGGGGAGAAAGAACAGAAAACAACAACTCATTGACTAGTTTAACTTTACTCTGCCTTGGAGGGGACTCTGTCTTGAACCCCGGCCAACTCTGTAGTCATGCATAAAACAATGGAAAACCAAAACTCCATACACTGCCTGAACATTTTGTTTAATAACAGTTAAAGTGAAGAGGCTTACAGGAGTTTACATTATAAGACAAGCTGGTGCCTTATGAAACGAGGAATGTGGAAACAGAGTTTATATAACAACATTGGTTCCAACCCAAATATCCCTGAGCCATACTGTATAGAGCAGTCTTCCCCAACCGAGTGCCTACCAGATGTTTTGGGCTACAACTCCCATCAGCCCCAGCCAGCATAGTCAATGGTCTGGAATCCTGAAATTGTCATTCAAAACATCTGGAGGGCACCAAGTTGGAGAGGTCTGTATAGTAGAGGCTGCAAAAATGGGGCTGGACATATCATTAAACAGATGATGCAGCCATTGATGAATGGGTAAGAACGGAGATGAGGGACAAGTGCCGTTGCCACAGCAGATGGCCATCATGGCCACGCCCCCAGATGTTTTCTGTTCTGCCTCTGTCTTAGTGCCATTGATGGGCACTGATGAGGCCTGGGTTACACTGGTATCATGGTTTCACTATGGATCATGTCTTTACCAAGGTTTGGGGCAAGTCAGGTTTCTCAAGGAGGCAAGAACTGGACAGCACCATGGAGAGCTCCAACTAGGACTGGGGCTGGAAGCCAGATAAGTTTGTCTTTATGTTATTCCAACAAGCAGAAGATCATGACTGGGGCTTAAGTGGAGCTTTGGCTTCTTTTAAGCTAGATCTACACTACTGCTTTATAGTGCTACTGAAGTGCACTGATAACTGTTGGGGTACAAACCACATTCCATATACCTCTTTCATAGTGTTATTCCCTGCTTTTTATTCCACATTCATAATGATCTGACACAAGGTGTAGATTTGGCCTCAGGCTGGACAGCCCTGCCCCCACACTGACCAAGGGGCCTCTTAAAGGGGCCTAGTCACTTTTAACAGCCTTGGGCTGAGACGATGTTGGGGCGGTGGTGGCATGCTGGTGTCATAAAGGTTGGAGTCTTCAGAGTCCAAGAATGACAATGTGATCTCTGGATGCAGGGGGTTATGAGTTCCCTGTGGTTTTCCTGGAGAAGTAGGTCCTGAAGAGGTGGAAGCTTCTTTACACCTTTCTGTAACCAATTCCTCTCCCTGGTCAGATAGCTCAGGAGCCTCTTCTTCTGAGGAAGAGGGGTTGGGATCCTCCTAGGATGAGGATTTGGGCTCCTGGTCCGTGACAAGATGTCATGTCCACCTTTTTGTCTGATTTTTTTCTGTTTTTGTACATACATGTGCATGGATCGATTTTTGCAACAAAATGGTTGCCCTATGTAAATAAACATGTCAGTGACCTATGAGGCTGTTTAGCTTAGAAAAAATATGAATTTAGGAGGCATAAAAGAGGCATGATACTGGCCTGGTTCAGACAACATGCTAAACCATGCTGCTTAACCACAAAATGGTTAAGGGAATTCCCTTAACCATTTTGTGGTTAAACAGCATGGTTTAACGTGTTGTCTGAACCAGGCCACTGTTATGGGTGTGTCAAGATGACCACACAAGTCCCCTTCCAATTGCTGTAATTCTTGGCTCAGATTTTAGTCAGTGGAGTTATCAGCATGATACCCTGAAGCATCCCCTCTCCAAGACCTAGCAATAGACAGGGCCTGGAAACATTCTGGTGATCTGTTTCGGTGGGAGCTAGGATGACCCAAGAACGCATAGGTGATCTTTCCTCCCCCGCTAGACCAGGGGAGGGGGTGAGTGAGGTCTATGTGTGCACCAGGAAGTCAGTCTGTGCTGGAACTGGATCTGAAAAGGGGACAGAGGGCTGATTTTGCTTCCTGCAGGAAGCCCTTTGGCACTCTTGGTTCTCCTAGGCATATGATGGGAAACAGAAATATGTTGGGAGTGTTAATGCTATCCCCACCACCACCACCATTATGATTGGCGTGTAAATAAACCTTATATCATAGAAATCCCATAAGTCTCCAATGACCTACTTCTAAGCAAACAATCTTGGGTAAGTTAATGGAACCCATGAAATGCCTTACTGCTTGGAAATGAGGTGCATATGCATAACAATACAGTTCAGCCTTTTCCTCTGAACTTTGGTAATGCTAGCTGAGGATAATGGGAGTTGTAGCCCAATGCATCTTAAAGGTACCAGGGTAGGGAAGGCTGATACAGAGTTATTACACTTTGAATGGCATGGCTTAGACAGAGTGAATCAGGAAAACATGACTCACCTCTCTCAGTAACTAAGATCTCAGGTCATCCAATGAAATTAGCACATAAGAAAAACAAAGGGATTTTCTAAAACACGTCATTCATAATTCACGTGTGAATGCCATCGTTGCAGGCACTGCGAAGGCCAATGCGGCGAAGGGCTTTTTTCTAAATGGATCGTGGAACTATCAGTGACAAAGAATAGGAAGTGCCAGAAGTACGGCCTCGGTATTGAGACTTAGGATGCCTCTTGACTTCTAGATGCTGAAGATGAACAACAGAGCATGGACACAACCATCTCGCCCTGTTTGTGAATTCTCCTCAGCCATCTGATCAGTAATTTTGGCACGAGGACTTGAACTAGACAGAAAAGCCTGACAGGTCTCTGATCTTCTTCAGCTCCCGCGCATTGAGACTCACCTTGTTAAACTGAACGGCACGAACAGCTGAAGAAACTGACTCAAAGAAGACAGCATTCTCTGATTCTAGCTTGCCGCTGTGCTTCAGCGCCTTCATCAAAGAAGCTGTAATAAGACATGAACGCGGCATTTTCAAAGGGAGCAGAGCGCCCAGAAAAGTAACTTCTTAAACTTATGCTTACTGAAAACAGAGACTTGCCTTTGCAATTTGCCAGCACAACATCAATATTTCTTTTTTTAGACTCCATGTAGATCTAAAAGGGTGCAAATATTAAAATACTTTACTAAAGAGTTTGAATATCACATCCAAGTGAAACATTGCTCCCTCAAACTCTTCTCTCAATAACTAGATTTTGACACCGGGTGGCTTTTAAAAAGCATTACAGTAATTAAGGTATGCAAGTTAGCAAGTCCCACTATTCCGCCTCCACCCCGACACTAATATGCGTTGGAATAGAAGGCCCACTGTCCCCACGCTAATATGCACTGAAAAGTAAGTAGTATAGGAATATATATGCTATAATGCAAGTGGCCACCAGAGGGAAGTCTTCCATAATATAAACATCTCCCCAAACCTATGATCTTTTTGTGGTGTGGAATAGTGAGGCTAAAAGCAACATTGTAGAAGTGAGCATTGGTCTAATTTGGGAAGGTTCTTCTTAAGATTTATCATGTCCAGCATCCAGCTAGATGCCTCCAAGGACAGCCACAAGCAGGGCTTGAAGACAATAACTGCTTCGCAACCTATATAGAAGTGGATCATTCTAGCAGAAAAGTTGGACTGGTTTGCGCTTATTTTGACCAGTAATGTAAATGAGAAACATACAAGGACTAGAACGGCCTTCTCCAGCCTGATTCCCTCCAGATTTTTCTGGGCCACAATTCCCAGCGACCATTGGCCATGCTGGCTGGGGTTGATAGTAGTTAAAGTCCAAAACATCAAGATGAAACCAGGTTGTGGAAAGCTGGACTATACATACATTTGATTTGTCTCCGGTGCCCTACCCTTAGGACAAGACACACATAGAGCAAGATTTGCACAGATACAGCGATGACATCTTAATGCTATGGGTGTCTTCCATGTGCATTTTTGCTTTAACTATAATGCAAATATTAAATCTACAGTGGCCATAACATTCATCAAGTTTTTAAGTGGCAAACCTGTATCAGCCAGAATGTACATTCATTCCTAATAATAAAAAGGTGTTTTTTTTAACCGGCAGGTACAAGATGTCTAAAATCCTTTGATGGAAGATGCAGCCCATGCAGCTCAAGAAAACAGCTCGTTCAGAGCATTTAGTTTCTGCCCCATGGTAAATTGTTTATTTATTTATTTATTGCATTTTTATACCGCCCAATAGCCAAAGCTCTCTGGGCGGTTTACAAAAAAAAAATTTATTTATTTATTTATTTATTTATTTATTACATTTCTATACCGCCCAATAGCCGAAGCTCTCTGGGCGGTTAACCATTAACCATTTAATTAATGGTTTTAATTAAAACCATTAAAACCATTCAAAATATATAACAAACAGTATAAAAGCATAATATAAAATACAATATAAAACACAAAGATATAGAGCTGTATACAGAGGATACTCTTATGGCAAGAGAAGGCTTTTCACAGCCCTGCTGTTTGACATTCTGTCATTTGCAGGTTTTATTCATTTCACAACTGAACAGCCTGATTTTCAACCATTGTTCTCCAAGCAGGTTACAGTTAAAAGAAAAATACAATATTAATAAAATTACAACAATTTTGGGCGGTCACCACCAAAAGACATTGTTCTGTGATAGCCTCCAGAACTTAGTCATGAAATATAAGACACGTTTATGTGGTCTCTTCCGAGAAATACAGGAAAGTACAGTGAAATGATCTATTGATCTAGGCATAACACTTTTATAAGGGTGAAGGCCTCCTTCCACTTTTCTATCCCATGCAGCCTCTTTCTCCAGTTCTGGATATCATCTAATGCTACAGGTATAGGAGATGCATGAGCTAGATTGCACAAAGAGATGAGTCTTACCCAAGTGTTTCAACTCACATGATGGAGAAGGCATGAGGAGGGAGAGCTGGGGGGGGGCTTAGCGCCACCCCCTCCATCGCGTCACCATATCCAGCTCTGCAGCGCCATGTGTTGCAGGTTGAACTTCTGCAGCAGGAAGCTCTCCATGCAGTTTAGAACCCTGCATGACCAGCCTGCCCCCTGGTTGTCTATAAGCCATGTTGGTTAAGAGATAACCAAATGGTTATCTATTAGCCAGTGGAGGCTGGCAGCTCTGATTTTAGTGGGTCTGGGAATTGATTCTGGGGTTTAGTCAGAACCAGCCCCAACTCTAAAAGAGATAACCTATTCCCAAATTGGGTTCACCACCTCGGATAGTTCCTTTAGAGTTTTGGCTAGTTCTGACTGAAATCCAGAATGGATTCACCCCCACCCCCAAAATTGGAACCACCAGCCTCCACTGCTAGATGACCACGTTGGTACATCAGAACCATTCACCATTCCTCCAGTTTTGCATAGCATCTAGTCTCAATATACCTTCTGGAGAACTTGGAAGCTTGCTCACTGTATTGTGATGTTTTCATTGGTCCTAATAATAAAGATGTTACCCTCCTGTGATTATGAGTTAGATTCAAGAACCATTAAATTTCTCCCTGAGATGGAGGGTGGGCAATCTATAATTTGCCACTTTGGAGGTTAACTGGAAATATGCAACAAGGATGCAGGAGCATCTTTTCCATGCTCTTTTCGACGCTTTTGGGTAATACTGAATCTACCCCAAGAAGCTGCCAAATATTGTTTGAGGACAAATCCTGCCAGTTTTTACCTGGCAAATAATTTCTACTACATCCCATGATGTAGCAATATAAAAATGCCGACTACACATATCCTGTGACTGGTATGACTCTTTCTCTCCCTCTCTGTCATCCAGTTACAAAGAAATAATGTTTGACTCATGAGATTTGAACGTTTCTTTTACTACTCTGTAATCCTCTCAATCGCTAAGCATCCAATCATAACAACGGAAGGCTGCCAAAGGGCTTGGGTGGGGGGGAGCACTAAAGAAGAAGGTGAAAAAAGGAGCAAACTGCATTTCTTCAAAAGAAAAACCAACCAAAGAAGAAGGAACTTGACAGATCTATCTCTATTCCGGATCAGTTTTGCATATGTTCGTCCATGAATCTATGGAGTCCCAATTTTGCATCAATGTGTAAAATCTCTAAAACTGCAGAAATCATATTTAAACATGCATTTCTAAAATATATCTTAAACTTAAAGTATCCATTTTATATGCATTTTGGTATGTTTTGTGACCCAAGAGCTCCATCACAACATTTGGAAAAGAGCCAAATCTGAAGGATAATTGAGTTCTGATCTGCATGTTAGTCCAAGACTGGGGTCTCCACATGGACACCTCTCTTGGTACCCCCAGGTTCCCAGCCTCTCCTGTTTTTTTAAATGTTATTTTGTTTCTTAAGACTTCTTATTATTATTTGAGAGGCTGGCATGGTACAAAGTAAAATTCTTCCCTCCAGTGTCATCTTTATTGAGGCTGAAAAGAGTAGCTTTGTGTTCTGATGCTCAGCTCCCAATCTCTGCCTTGCACTTAAGCTCTTGGACAAGTTACTTTTCTTTTAGCCTCACTAGTTTGAATTCTGGGACATGAGTGTTGGTAGCCATTTTATGAATAGGTAAACTCCTCTCCCGATGGCAGACATTTTGTGAGAGCACCCCTGATACTATCTCCAAATTCCAATTGTGCTCACTAAGCCAAGAATGTTGGGGACCCCTAGTCCAGGATGTTCGGATCAGGTTGGTTCACTTTGAAATGTGGATTGAACAAATTCCTTGAGCATCCCTAATTTTCAAAGACAAAAAGTAAGGACAACTAGAAACTGAACATGGGAGCTAGAGCGATATTAGATATAGATACTTTCAGAATTGAAAGCTGATTCCCATGTATATGTATGTCAGTTGATTTCACAAGAGGACTCACAGCTTAAAGAGTGAATTACGCCACTGAGAAGTACTATGTCTGATGTGACAAAAGATGGCATGGAAGTTCTGTTGGAAGTGTTCAACTTATATGGGCTGTAGTTTGATGTTGCCATCATCAAACAATGAATGTAAACAATTGAAAACACAGTAAACAATGCTGTAAACAACTGAAAACACTACAAACATTTTGTGCCCAGTCCACAAACATTGAAGACAATACATCGCTTTGAGTGGTTGGACTGCGATATTCTGATAGAAGAGAGGAAAGTTCTGAATCAGGAATACTTCTGCTGTCCTAAATGGAAAAACTGGGTGAAACTGAGTGACAGATATATTTTTTTCATCAGCCATCACTTTGTGTTAAAAGTCTTCACAGGAGCAGGACAAGTGTGGGTTTCACCAGAAGAGCACACATAGGTGGGGAGATACAGTAAAATGCCTAGGAAAGATCATAAATACCTGAGTAAGCACAGAGATGCCAGTGTAGTCAAAGAAAGTCAAACCACTGCAGTCGAATATTAGGGTGTGCCTTTCATTGGGATGCTGTTGTAATGACGACTCTCCTATACCGGTGAGGGAAAAAGTTACTTTCTTAAAAATAAAAAATAAAGCAATGAATGTGTTTCTGACATCTCCAGACACAGATTCGGCAAACCTCTGAAATCAGTGGAAATGTCCATTTGAACCAACGTATACTGGAAATCAGCAAATATTGATCTTTCCTTCTATCAATGAGTAGCAGCCCATGGTGTAATGGCATCAGAGCACACAAGGGCACAGCACCGGGACTTTCTGACAGGGGCGGGGCTAGAGGCTGGATTGGGGTGCACCACAGGCTTATCCACTCTATGCCCGGACAGTTCCTCACCTCTATTTTAATAGATGGTTAACCGGTTAAAAAAAATGGCAGTTGACATCTCCAATAAAAACGTGAGTTCTCTCAAAACACACTTTGAAGTTAGGTTCATAGAATAGAATCATATAATAGTAGAGTTGGAAGGGCCATCGAGTCCAACCCTAAAAGGGTTCCGTGGAACAGGTCAGCAGCCTCTGAACCTCAAGAGATCAGCATGTCCACTGCAATGACTAGTAGACATGATGCCAATATGCTACCTCTAATGTAGAGGTTCATCAGACAAGCGTTTTATCGCATACTCGCTGCTGCCCACTTACAGATGTGCGCACATCCTTTAGACGATGTCATCTGCCTCCCACTTGCCTCATTCCACTTGCTTTTATGTTGCAAAATAGATCCCTTTTAATCCATTTTTTTTTAAAAAAAAATGGAATGTGCTCCAATGGCTGTGTGCAGGAAAAGTGGTGCGATAAAAGCAGCCTGAATGGGCCATGTGGTCTTTGTTTACTTGCTCTTTCTCTGCTGGGAAGAATGAGGAAGTGTGGAGAAGCAACGGTAAGGAAACACGATTTCCCCCTGTGTGATGACACTCATAGAAGGCAATATGCCTCTGGATAACCAGTTGCTGAGGTACATGAGCCGAACATGCTATTGCACTCATGTCCTTTGGGGGGATTTTGGACAGTTATCCAGGTCAGGTTTCACTTCCGGAAGAGGTAGCGATTCCACCAACTTCAATGGCTTTAAAAGGGGATCGGACAAATTCATGGAGAAGACTATTAATGGCTACTAGTCCTGATGCCTCCATGTTACCTCCAATATCAGAGGCAGTACACCTATGTACACCGGTTTCTGGGAAACATGGATGGGAGGGTGCTGTTGCACTCCTGCCATGCTTATGGGTTCTCCACAGGCAGCTGGTTGACCACTGTGTGAACAGAATGCTGGACTTGATGGACCCTTGGTCTGATCCGGGTATGGCTCTTCTTATGTTCTTATTTACACTCCATTCCATTCTGGAGATCTGGCTGACATACATACATTAAGACAGGAGTATGGAGGGTGTTTCTAATAAAAGTAATGAGTATTTGCTTTCCCCCCCTGATATTGGAAGGTTTGGTGATGAAAGATGTAGCAGACATGGGTTTAGGCCTTCTTGTGAAGGCCATAAATCAAGGACGGCTGTGTGAACTAACCTTTTAACCATTATGAACAACAAAGCCCTGAACAAAAGGATGGAGGTTCAAAAGGAAACGGTTTAAACCAAATAGTTTTGACAAAGAATATAAAGAGCTTTGAAATTCTTCAAGGGACTTAGGTGCCAACATTGTCTGGATTTATATTGGCACTAAATCCTTCTCAAAAAGTAGTCAAAAGATCCACTGCCTTGCGAGTTTGCAGCTCCAGAGGTTTATTGGCTTATGTAATTGTATGTGCATAAATATGCTGCAAGGTGACAAAAAATAATTAATATCAAAGGAAGTAAACTCCAGGCTGACAGTAGCTAAGAATAGACTTAAGAGAACCACTAGGGTTTAACGCAGTCCTCTCTATAACCACTGCAAAAGTATCCAGAAGAAAATCAGCAATTATGAGAGAGGACATCAAAAGCTTTGAAAATCACTCAGTATTTGTTTTTCCTAGTGGTTATTGATTTACTTAAATTGAGGTGGGGGGTTAGTATTGACATATCAACGTCCCCAGGTTTGTCACACAGGCCCATAATATTTATATTATTTATAGCATGTAAATTTCACAACTGCTTTTTTATATTTTTGAAAAATACCACCTTTGAGCATGGATGCTGAAGGTTTCTTGCATTCGTGATAAGGCCTCTTTGCCCGTGTTAGGGGGTTAAATGTGATATCCTCCCCCGCCCCGCCCCCCCACAAAACCCCTAGGGCACAATGCTGTGCAAAAAAAAAGGTCCTACAATTCCCAGCATTCACCAGCCAGAAAAAAGTCCTGCAATTCTCATTTGGAGCATGCTGGGAAATGCAGGACATTTTCCTCTCTAAGCATGCATCCCAATGAAATAAAAAAAGACAAGATATGAGAATGAGATCAGCCTTCCCTGACATGGTGCTCTGGAGATGTATCGGATTACAGTTCACACTATCCCCAGCCAGCCAGCATAGACATTGGCCATGCTGGCTGGGGATGATGGGAGTTGTAGCCCAACACATCTGAAGGGCACCACTTGGGGAGGGCTGAATGAGATTCGCATTGGTGTGGACAGACACACAAGTACACTGTGAGGCAGCCAGAGGCAACCTGCTCTCCCAAGTGAAAGGAGTAGATTCTGCCATGTTTGGGGCTTTACTCAAGGAAAGCTTTCTCCCTCTCATCTCTCCCATTGGCAGCCACTTGCACATCCCACAGGACTAGCTTCCTGAGTGACAGGGGTTGGCTCCCAATTTGGGGCATCTGGGTAAAGCTTGCTGGGGGAGCGGGGAGCTCCTGTCAGTCGGCCCCGACAGGCTTACATGGCGGCACTGGCGGGACTCTGAGCAGTGCTGGGGTGGAGCAGCCAGGTCCAGCCACACTCTTCATTTCCCACAAAGTAAGAGGCATTGTGAGAATTAAAAGGGTGGCTAGATCCAGCCAGCATTGCTTGGTGTGTGGGACCCAAGGCAGACATCAGCAGTGGGGGCCCAGCTGGGGCCCTGGCAGCTGCCCAAAGATGCCAGATGTCATCCATGCTGGGCGATCCTAAGTGCCATCACATCAAGCAAGTTGTCTGGGTATGTTTATGTCAGGTATGTTCCTGCTGCCTTCTCTGTCACTGCCTCTCAGTTCACGGGTGTCTGGTGTCTCCATTTCCTGGGTGCATAGGCAACCTCCTTAGAAAGCCTGCATGTAAGGGAGAGCTCTTACTTCTATGCTGGCTGCCATACTCACAGGACACACTCTCAGCGATAATGTGGCCTTCCGCTACAGGGGACTGAGCAGAGAGGTCCCAAGGAAGGCACAACGCCACACCTTGTAGTACTGTGCCAATGCTAGAAGCACAGCCGCCTCCACTTAAACTGTGGGGCAGTGATGGGGCAGAACAGCACTCGCCCCATGCTACAAACAGCCCTTGACACATAAGGAGAACACTGATGCCGTGGAGGGTGTTGCTTTTCTGCACTGGCCTTTAACTGGGAAAATTGCAGGGAAATCTTGGTAGGGTGAGATCAGAGCCAAATGGATCTCTCTTCTGTGACAGCAAAAGGATGTCATGGCAGCTGTCGTCATGCAAAGTTCTCATATATTGCTGTAGATGTCAAGTTTGAGGTACATATTACCTCTCCAACACAATGAAAAGTAACTTGGCTATTTGCACTGCAAGTTCTTTGCAAGAAGCAACACCCAAAAGCCTTCTTCTGCCTTCTCCCAGCCACCTACTAAGGAGAGAGGAAGTTCCAGCAGTGGCAGCACCAATATAAGATGGAGGACAGAACCAGACAGGCGGATTCTCCACGCTTCGAAGCAGCCTTGCAAATAAATTAGCCCACAAAAGTTACTAGCCTGCAGTGCAACCCTGCTAGCGGCTGGCAGAAGAGGGAGAAATGGATTTATACCTTCTACAGCAGCCCCCCGCGTTTCTGTGCTGGGCATGGAGGAGTGAGGTTCCTACCTCTTAAGCAGCCAAACTGGTTTCTATGCTGGTTGCAGAAGAATGGAGCACTCTGTCCCTTCTCACCCAACTCCATGCCACCAATGGCTACCCTGTGGGTATTTAAATAGAAGGCTGCTTTGAACTCCTGTTGGTAATAGTGTGAGGACACCTGGCTCCACACAACTCCTTGGCTCCATCATTTGAGGACTTTCAAGAACAGTAAAGGTGAGGATCCATCCCTGACCTCTTTCGCTCGTCCACATATATGTCCCTTCGCCCACTACGATGCCAGAGGAAAGATATGTGAGCAGCAATGGGTTGAGTTCTTAATCAAGCTTTAATAGCCTGACCCTGCTCCTTAAATGCGAATGGGAAAATTAAGTGCCAACTTAGTATTTACATCTAAAATAGTAAACTCACCATGACAATTCCCATTGGATAATGGACTGAGCAATGTGTTCTGTTCACACTGAAATGAAAAGAAAAATAAGGTGATGATAGGATAGGATTTCTTATTTTCCTTCTGCAAAAATTGGCGTTCTGCACTTTTGTGATTACCCTGGGTGCATAGGCAACCCTGATGAATAATAAGGATGTGGAAGCCTCACATTTCTCTTTCATTTGTGACTACTCATTGATAGTGATATTCTAGCAATGATTTAATGCCATCCCATTTGTCTACCAGCTATAACAGAGGAATTTTAATGGTGAGCAGAGAATTCGGTAACCCTCCAGGACAAAATAACTTTTTATCAGCATACATATCTGGATAATCCACATGCAATGCTAAATTATTTTGGTACTGTGTAAATGAGCCTTGAAGAATCCTTGGGCTTACACCTTGCTACTTTCTCTTGCATGTGGTGATTCCCTATCACCGTTCCTGCTTTGAGGCGAAATATCGGTTGCATTTGCTCAACAAGCTAAGACATTTTGATCTTGGTTTCCAACCCTGGTTTGCAGGCCAAGTGCAAATCATGGGCTATGAGTTCAGGAGCAGCAGCAAACTATGGTTTGCCTCAAATCAGGGTGGGAGAGAATCACAGCATGTGAGGGAAAGGAGGAGAGAGTACATCAGCCCAAGGAGCATTCAAGTCTCGCTTGTGCATTGCCAAACTATGGTTTGGCACTACATCTGAAGCAGCCGACTCTTCTCCAGTCACAGAAGAGCAAAAAACATGGTGGTGAAGATAGACATTCCCATATTTGGATTGATGGGCTTATTTTTGCCTAGTCTCTTATTTGCATATAGTGCCATTTGTTCTGGCAGAATAGCAACAGAATAGCAAGATATAAAAATACAACAGCAGAGTATACCAAGTTATCTAGGCTATTTTAAAAAAGAAGAAGGTTTGACCAGCATCCATCATGTATATCTTAAGAAGAGCCATGTGGATCAGACCAAAGGTCTGCCTAGTCCAGCATTCTGTTTCCACAGTGGCCAACTAGATGCCCATGGGAAGCCCACAAGTTAGGATATGAGGGCAGTCTTCCAACAATGTTTCCTAGAAATTGGTATAGAGATGCACACTCCCTCTGACATTAGAGGTAATATATAGCCATCAAGATAGCCTTATCCTGCATTATCTTTGCCTCTATAGCTTAAGAACTGAAGAACCCTGCTGGATCAGACCAATGGCCCATCTAACCAAAAATCCTTTGTCCCACCAGTGCCCGGCTAGATAGTTCGAGGAAGCTCAGAAGCCCTGGCCCACTGCAGCCTCCCCAGCAAGTGGCACACTGCCTCTGAACACAGAGGTTCCATTGAAGTGGATGGCTCATGGCTGCTGATAAGATGTATTCGCTATAAATTTGCCTAATCATCTCCTGAGCTCATAGGCTTGCTCACACACACACACCCAGCCCACTAGCACACATCATATTTGTAGAGTTCTTGGCTTATTGTGCACAGCTCATTTTCTATTTGTGTCAAGCTTCAGCAGGAAGAGAGGTGTGTGTGTTGAGTATCAGAGCTACTTGGCTTAATTTATTGGCACGTGCTATGACCACAGGCTTCTAGATTCCTGGCTCCAACCAGGTTACTGTTTTCTTAGGCCTGCTTGAAGTCATACTCCTAGGTTCCTAAACTGGATCAACTCCATAGCCTCAAACACTGATTTCCAAAGAGACTGAGCATTCATATAATGAAGGACTTTGCTTAGTGTGATGGATGATCTGCTGTTCTGAAAAATCAAGCTCTTGCTTTCTCAACCATATCTAACCAAAATCAACAGAAGGGCCCTGCCACTGTAGCAATGGAATTTGGCCTGTGTTTTGCCAAATCACACAATCTTACTAAGCAGGAGGAAAATAAATAACATGTTGTGCTCCCAATTCAATGAGCCGTGGGAGGTTCCAGGGCAGCTTTAATGGGGTCAGATTCCTTGAGGGAAGAAAGTGCGCAGGAGATGTATGATGTTTCTATAATATCCAGCACTGTCCAGTGAGAACCACCCACCTCTACAGGGCATTTGGAAGCAAGAAGGGAAACTCGTCATTAGGAGAAACAGTCAGCAGGAGGAGGTGGTGATGGTGATAGAAGCAGATGACGTCTCAGTCAGCACCCCATATCAATGGAGGCTGTTAGCCAGTAAGCCACCATCCACTTACACTGTGCTGAGACAACATCTTCCTCTACTACCGCCACCATTTCCTGACTGTTTCTGATAATGGAGGGTTTTTCTCCTCCTGTTGCCAATTGCCTTACAGAAGTGGGTGATGACGAAGCGATGACTAAGACACCCTCTGCCTTCGCCACAACCTCCCATTATTTCAGGCAAGGACAGATGTTTCCTTTTTACTTTGATTGCCCTGCAGCAACCATTGGTGGCTCTTGTAAGTGAGCCACCTCACTGGCCACTGCTGGGTGATTCCAGTCCAGACAATGTTGTTTTCAATTTGTAACCCTCTCATGATTCCCACCACTACTTCCATCTTTTTTCTATCCACAAAAAAACTGTTAAGGAAGAAAAGATGGAATAGCTTCTTCCTACTTTACAGGTGCATGTGAGCTAGTCAACAAAATGGCTGAGTTGATCTGCTGCCTCGATCATCTATCAATGGACCTTCATGATTAGTGGCCATCTCAGACACAAACTAAAAGGGGACTTTGAATAACAAGATGGGGGGCTACATGAATACCCTGAAATCTGGTGCTTCATTTATTCTGTTAGGTGCCTGCCTCTTTCTGTTGAGACCAGCCAATAGTGTACTGTCAAACTTTACTGGTAGTAGCAAGGCCCAAATGCTGTTTACTAGCAAGTTCACTAGTTACTGATGTTTACTACCTTGTTTAAGTAACATATACTGTACATAATTTGACTAGATGATGTATGTGTTCCTTGAACAAGAGATAAAATCTCTCATCGGGCATCAAATCTGAGACTTCATTAATAGAAAGAACACATGTTTACATGCAGAAGGTCCCAGTTCAATCCAGTGGAGACTGGTGGCTCCAATTTCAGAGGGACTGGGATCCCATTCTCGGTTTTGGACAGAACCAGCCAGGACTCTGAAGGAGCTATACGAGGTGCTGAACCATATCTCCCAAATTCTGGCCGGTTCTGACTGAAACCCAGAATGAAACCACAGTCCCTCTGAAATCAGAGCCACCAGCCTACACTGGCATCGATCCTTGGCATCTTCAGGCTGGGAAAGTTCCCTGCCTAAAGCCCTGAGAAGCCACTGACAGTCAGTGTTGACAAGACTGGATGGACCAAGGGTCTGATCTAGTGTAAGGCAGCTTTCTATGTCCTCACATTCTGAAGAGCGCTCTGCACCCAGGTCATGGCCTCTCTCCAGCCATGTACAATGCAGTCACGGTCCTATAAATCTAGAGCAGGGGTGGGCAACCTGGTGCCCTCCAGATCCTTTGCACTACAACTTCTATAAGTCTCAGCCAGCATGGTCAATGGTCAGGGAGTATGGGAATTGTAGTCCAAAACACCTGGAAGGCATCACATTGCCCATCCTTTATCTAAAGTATAGTTTAATTTTCTTTCTTTCTTTTCTTTCTTCTTTTTTTAAAAACACTATTTTTAAAATTTCTTTTACAATTCATTTTAACAACATTCAACATTGAAAAGAAGACCTGAAAATAAACACCAATTTGAGAATGCAGGAGGTAGTAGTTCTCTTGACAGAATTGTGTACAGGGCAACCAACTTTCACAGAATGTGTTTTTAAAATTGCCCAATATTCTTGCTCTTAAGTAAAATGTTAGTTTTGCCATTATAGCAGGATCCTATACTTTGTAAAACCACTCTTTCCAGTAAGGGAGTATGTGGCGATATCCACCTTTCTGTCCCTTAGGTATGTCTGGATTTGTATGTCTAGCGAGTGCGGAATGTTTGACTGAGTGGGTGTGGCTAGTGATGCGGTGAGAAAGGGGGAGGGAGGAGTATAAGTAGTTGGCTGAGGGGATTGTGAGTTAGTTTAGTTTAGTTTGGTTTTGGTTTTAGTCTGGGGATTTTAGTCTGGCTTGTGCTTCATGAGAGTGTTTGGTGTGTGAGGTGTGAGAAGAGATAAGATTTTAAGGGACTTGGGATTGTTGTTTTAAATATAAAAATAAGCAGGTTTGATCTAAATTGAAATACCAAAGATCTGTTAAATTTCAATAAACTTTACTTTGTGTTCTGTTACCACAAACCACGTGTCGGCTTGTACGTATTATTAGATTGTAAGCCTATGCGGCAGAGTCTTGCTATTTACTGTTTTACTCTGTACAGCACCATGTACAATGATGGTGCTATATAAATAAATAAATAAATAATAATAATAATAATAATAATAATAATAATAATAATACCTGCTATATTACATAGTGTAAAAGCATCTACCAATACACCTGCGGTTCAGTACCTCAACAACAGAACCTATTTTCCAAAACCCTTTACCTTGTTCCCTCACATATAGGGGAAAGGTTGTGTTGTTTTTACCCTTTCTTCAGGCTTTTCAAGAGGTGGTGCTTGGCTTGAGAAGGGTGTGCTAGGCAAGGCCTTCTGTGTGAGGTCGGTGTCGTCGCAGAGTACTATAACTTTCCATTTGGGAGCAAACAATATTTTGTGTAGACAAAATTCTTTGTGTTCTTTCTTTATAGGAGGTGATATATCATTCAGCAAAATCAGTAGAAGATCTAGTGGTGTGTCATATTTCAGGATTCTACTTAGTATTTTCATGATCTTCTTCAAATCCTTTGTAATATGAGTGAGTGCTGTGAAATCTGGGACTTTAAATTACAAGGAGAAGCAACCCATCATCACTCTATTACTATACATGCCTTACCTTGTTCATATCTTCAGGTAGCTGCTGTGCAATTGTGCTCTCTTTCTGGATTATTTGTAATACGTCAGTGTGAAACTTATTCACATTCAGAAAGACTAGTGGATTATTCACTGACACTATTTTTATTTGTTGTAAAGACTCCTTTGGAATTAAAGAGAATAGTCAGTTGAGAAAATACAGTAATGATTTTAAAAAATCAAACATAGCATTATTTGCAGTATCTGCATATCTTAGTGATACCATGCCTCATTTCACAGGCTGAGACTACTTAGCAGACCCCACAACAAACAGAATTGCCATGGGGCAGGGATGTTTCAGCTGGCAACGTGCAGATGCCACATGCCCCCAGACACTTTTATGCACCTAAAGCATGCTGTACAGTAGTGTCCAGAATGCCAAGGAGATGCCACATGAATGCCAAGTACTGCCACGTAAATATGGTTCTTAGTGGGTTATATATAAGAGGAATAATGCTATTTCTCTCTCACCCCATAGTGCTATGAGCACAGGTAGCCTCCGCTCACACACCCTGGGCAAGAGAGTTGAAATATATGCATTTCTACAAAGGGCAAATGCAAAGAGGAGTACAGGGCATTTTTACCCCAAGCTGAAATTTGGCTTTCTCTCGATATAGAGGCGAATAAGAAGATCAAGCTTACAGAATCTGCTTCTGTTTTGAAACTGCACTCCACTTCTTTCATATGTTTCAGGCTCAGCGTCATTGCTCTATAACAGGCAGGTGAAAACAGAAAATATAACAATCCACACCTTGAATGTAAATGCCTAAGTAAGCTTTTTGAAATTAAACATTGTCCTTGTGATATCTGGCTATTCCAGTGCTCCAGATGGTGCACATTACTTATTGCACATTTAAAAATTGTAAAAAAAAAATACAAACCAAAAAAACTAATTGGAAAAATAAGTATTATGTACTTAAGAATGTATTTGTGCTCATCGTAGAAGTGGGTGTACGTATTTAATTTTGCTTGCTCATCATGAGAAGTAAGTATTCACTGGCTGATTTTACATGTACAAAGCACCTGGATCCATACAGTTGAAAGTCAGTCAAGTTAGCATTGTAGTGTACAACTTGCAGTACAGATGTATAGCTCAAAAAGCTCCCAGGATATCTTCCACAAAATCCAAAAGTAGAAAGCAAGTTGTGAAAACGGCACAGCTGTCACCCATCCCTCTCAGCCATATTGATGGGCTAGGAAACCAGCATGGACTGAAGATACACTATATGCACCCTGTGGGAGTTCAGTCCCAAAACAAGCAACATACAGATGTGTCCTTTGTATCTGCAGTGCAAGTTCAGTTCAAGTGCCCAATCACATAATTACTGCCATCTCATCTAGTTCAGCCCTAAGACTGTCATCCTAAACTAGGGATGGGCAACAGATGCAGGTCAAGGGGCCGCATCGCCCCCCCCCCCCCCGATCCCTCCAAGGGCTGCTCCGAAGACCCTCACTGCTAGTGGTGTAGTGGGGGTGAAAAAGCAGTCATTGAAGAACAAATGTGCAGGGAGTGTATGAGTAGGAGGCAAACGTTTCACCATTCCCCTGCCCACCATGTCTTCCTTGCAAAAGACATCCCCAAATCCTATAATAGCATTAAGGTTTTTTTTCTCTTGGTTCTTAAATTGGTCTTATTTTGGCCCTTAAGGGTGCAATCCTATGCAAGTTTAGACAGAAAGAAAGTCCTACAATTCCCAGCATTCCCCAGCCAGCTGCTTGGGGAATGCTGGGAGTTGTAGGACATTGAGCAGGGGGTTGGACTCGATGGCCTTATAGGCCCCTTCCAACTCTACTGTTCTATGATTCTGTGATTCTATGATTTATCTGTCTAAATGTACACAGGAATGCACCTTAAATTGGTTAATACTCATGCCCTCATGTACAGAGGAATGCACAAAGAATTACCAGTACAAGCAACAAACTACAAGCCCCAGGATTCTTGGAAGGTAGGCATGGCAGGTAATCTTGCATACAACTAATTTAAGTTTATAGTGTATATTTGCTGTCAGTGGAGCAGAATTATATGTTTCAAAAAAGCAGGTAACAAAATTATTTGCTTCCAAGAACATCTGCAAGAATATCTCACCTTGGGAAGCGGAAAACCACTATAACTATTGTGCAGACTACACCGTACAGCAATCCCACGTTAGCAGCAAAGCAAATTGTAAACACGTAGGTGCTGACCCATATAGTCTGTAAGGAGCAAACACAAAAAGCAATGAGCTAAACAAAATGCCCTCTAATTTGTGATTCCTATTATCTATATAACTAACATTATCATCATTTTAATTAGAAGCAAACAGATCTAAAACCCAGTATGCAGTTTCATAAGGTACAAGTTTTAAATATGAATAATCAGATGATATAATAGCTGCAACCCCAGAAGATACGCTGCCCTTCTAAAGTGGCAAATGATGAATATTGTATTTTCCAGAATACTGAACCTCAGTTGACAGGATGTATGAGAACTAACATGCTAGCATGTTTAATGGCTAAAAAACACACCTGGGGCTACTGCTATGGAATGTGGTCACTCCTCACAACTCATCCTTATCTATGGTGACAGAAGTGGAAAGATGTTCTTATCTTAGATTATGTATGGGACACCATATAGTTAGATTGGCTAAAGGTGCAATCCTATGCATCTTTAGATGGAGGAGAAAGCTATCAATGGCTACCAGTCACGATAGCTAATTGTTACCTCCAGTAGCAGAGGCAGTAAGCCCATGTACATCAATTGCTGGGGAACATGGGTAGGAGGGTACTCTTGCACTCACGTCCTGCTTGTGGGTTCCTTGTCAACAACTGGTTGGCCACTGTGTGGAACAGAATGCTGGACTAGATGGATCCTTGGCCTGATCCAGCATGGCTCTTCTTATGTTATTAAGAAGCTGTACAATTCCCAGCAGTTTTTCACTTGAAACTCCCCTGCCCGCCCTGAGTTTACCGTCACCAGTGTTCCAGACCAAAGTTTACTCTGGGTCTAGAACCCTGTGGAACCTGGGGGGGGGGGGGAATCTCAGATGAAAAACAGCTGGCAGAGGTAGGTTTAAGCACTCTCTTTATACACCTCTCCTCTACTGCAAAACCCCTCTTCTCAGGGACACTTTGGGGGGAAATCCAAAATAAGTACTACTTAGAATAGACTCACTGAAAGGAATGGGACAAGTTAGTCATGACTAACTGAAGTTCCATTCAGTTTGGCAAGTAGGGTGCACGTTGGATATCATCCATTGGAATGGGGAAGGGGCCATGGGCACAGCATTCCACACAGCTGCAATGTAACATCCAGTTTGGCTCTGAGCTTCACAGCCAAATGGGGTTTGGAACACAGGTCTAGATATCCATACATTCTAAGGCACAGAAGATTTCATGCATCTGCCACCTTTACCCTATCAGGGAAATTTTTCCACTCTCCTTTCAGGCAACAAGGGTGAAGAAGGGCACCATCCATAGACACCTTCCAGAGCATAGATACTCAGAAACATAGTTATTAAGTAGAGTTGGCCTCCGCCTCTTAAAAAATCAAAATAAGGATAGTGCAGGCAACTTAATAAACAGCTCCACCTCAGAGACAAAACGTAGCACATCAAATGGGTATATGAGAAGCAGACTAGCCAAATGAAAGGGGGAGCTGTGCGTACAACTATGTATGCTGCCACGGCATGCTGAGAACTCTGGGTACCCAACAGGGATGCACTCCATCCCCACCACAAGAAACAGTAGTGCCTCTGGCTAGCGGCTGAAGGCAGGGGCTTCATTACATCCTGTATTGCAATTCTGCATTTCTTGCTGCTAGACAAGAGCCATTATTTTCCTCTAGGCCTTTATTGTTTGCTTACAGGTGCAAAGCTGTGTCAATCAAAATGCAGATGGCAAAAGCCAGTTATTTGTAAGAGACTCCATTTGTCCAGCTTCTCTGGTCACCTGCACACTATGCTTGATTTCTCTCTAAGGTTCTTCTTCCTTGGAATGATTAATACATCTATTGCAGCACTGTTGGTCACACTACTAGG
Organism: Elgaria multicarinata webbii; assembly: GCF_023053635.1. Classification (NCBI taxonomy): domain Eukaryota; kingdom Metazoa; phylum Chordata; class Lepidosauria; order Squamata; family Anguidae; genus Elgaria; species Elgaria multicarinata. The sequence continues at coordinate 83,221,387 of NC_086177.1, read as the reverse complement.
AGCCAGTATTACAGGAGTGGCAAACTTCAGTTGGTGGGGGGGATTTCTCCCCTCCCTCCTCCCAAACACACCCCTGCCACCTCTGGAATTGTCACTGCTAAATTGCTGTCAAATTCAGCAATAAGAAAAAGACTCATTCTGGCTTCAAAACAAGGTGTGCGGGGGAGCACGATTTTGTGTTAGTAAAAGAGTGTGTTCCCTGCACGCCTTGTTTTAAAGCAAAATCTGGCTCTTTTTCTTGGCTCCAGAAAATGGCTGGGAGGGGGCACACATCCTGCGTGGTGCCCCTCCCTGCAGTAACGGCTTTTTCTAGGTCCTGCTCCAAAGGTTATAAAAACCGTCAAACCAACATGGAACTGCTATTGAAGAGCAGCAAAAAGAGTAATGTGGGTACCATGGACAGTTACAGTTGTATACTCTAAGGGAGCCGTTCTCTGGAAAGTGACTGTAGGCAGCACCAAAACACAGTCTCCCTTTCTCCGTGATATAACAAAAGTATAACAGTACACACCCATGAGTAAACTTCAACATTGACACCTTAAGAGGCTATGATGCAGACCCATAACTGGTTAGATTTGGTGCCCACAAATTCGTTAACGAATTTGTTAACAGCAGCAAGATTAATGATATCTAGAAACTGGAAGGTTCAAGGGGATTATCATATATCAAATAAAGATTTGGTGCCCACATAGGCTAAACGTATCTGACTATGCAATTTTTTTTTAATATGATGGTATGCACAGAGCTGTTGTGGGTCTGTGAATATAAGAAGGGATGAACGAATCTGTCAATCTCAGTCTCTTGTCAAGATTGTCAGGTTGTTGTTGTTGTTGTTAAGTTAAGCTCATGCTGATCCATTTCTGCATGAACCTGTGATTTATTTTTAAAAAAAATTGTACAGATTTTTCATAATGTACATATTCATGTACTCATTTTTGCATGCATGCAGTCATTGTGCACATTTTAGAAATGTATGAGCTTTTCTTTGCACATTTTTCAAATGTGTGCATACTGTCAAACACATTTTTGTCTGGATTTCCAACCACAAATTTCATTCAAGTACACATCTTGATCTGAGAGGTGAAAATTGGGTAAGTCCTTTAAAAATCTCGATAGGAATTAATTTCTCACTTACCCCTTTATAGATAGATTTATAACTTTGGGCATCTGCATCACACATGTTTTTTTAAACCTATTACACATTATTGATCACATTTGTTTCTTATCCTTCCTCCAGGGAGCTCAGGGCTGTGTGTCTATCAGTTTTATCATTTTATTCTCATAACAACACTTTCATGTAGGTTAGGCTAAAGAACATGGGCTGGATTTTGTGGCTGGTCACCACTTGATCCAATGCTCTATCCACCTAACAATTTGTCACAAGACAATCAGTCTCAAGGCTATACACATATATTTGTTTTTTTATGGTTTTGCATTTGTATCTATAGTATTTTTATCTAATGTTGTTCCCTGCCTCGATCCAGAGGGAGGGGCAGGTAAGAAATAAATAAATAAATTATTATTATTATTATTATTATTATTATTATTATTATTATTATTATTTATGCAGATCATGGAAAATGGTTTTATATCATTCAGAATAATATTTTATACGCTGCTTAGGTGACCTCCCCTTAAGCAAGGTCTCCTGCTACCAGTGGCATTCCAAGGTATTCTGCCCTCTTCTTGATTTCTACTGGTTTGAAATCAAGAATGTTAAAATGTGTGTGAGTGGAAGGGAGGGGTGAGAAGCATGACTGCAAAATATAAGTTTTCCTTTTACAAATGTGAAATTAAAATCTTTCCATTTTTGCAATTGTGTAGAAAGTTTCAGCTGCTTCTTGATTTAACGTTACTGAATTTCATACTCTTGCTTATTGTTTCTAAGTATGGTGAGATGCTCCTCCGAAAACAGTGAAGGCTGGTGGCTCTGATATCAGTGGGGTGGTGAATCTGGTCCAGGTTTCAGTCTGACTGAAACCCGGAGTGGATTTACCGCCCCACTGACATCGGAACCACCAGCCTCCACTGGATAAAAACCTGCAATTTATACTGTAAAATGAGGAGAGGAGGAGGAACAAGGAGGGAAAATATAAACTCAAACCAGCAAAAAATGTATTATTTATGTATAGGAACAAAACTGATGAAAAAGGTCTGTTTCATCTTTAGCATATTAGGTAATAAGAAAGCCAAAATGATAGAAAATTATCGCTGGATGACTAATTGGTACCTGGCTGAAGCAATTTGATTATTTCAGGTCTTTTCCATAGTGGATGTGTTCCTACATAAATCATACCAGAATTCACATCCCTCCGAATGAATGAGACAAATTGAAATTACAATCTCATCTGGAATGAAGTGATTTCTTTGTAAGAGCATTGAAGCGTACAACTGAGGGGAAACTGCTGCCTCAGCACTTGCTTTTGAAAACAATGACTTTGGATATCAAGAAGAAGGCAAGGAGAAAAGAAAGAAAGGGGGGCAGGACAATCCTTTATGCAGATCTTGAACAGAAGGAAACAAAGCCAGGAGCTGAGACAAGAACTTGGGCTTAACGCTCACTTTTACCACCCAACCAATGCAGGTCTTTCCTCGACAATGGATGTTAACACTTCAAAATCTTTCTGGGCTACCTAGGCCTCAGCTAGATGAGTGTGTGTGTGTGTGGAGGGCAACAATCTCACGATTTTATGATCGTGGCGTGTGACACCGCGTCCTCCATTTTTGTTGTTGTTAAAGGGGATGGAGTGCACAAGCGCTTGTGCACAGGTTAGTGGTGTGTGTTTTTTAAAAAAATCCCCACTCCACCTTTGATGGGCACAGCGCTCCTGAGGAGCTCTATGCCCCGTGCCCAGCTCTTGGCTCCTCGCATTTACTCACGAGGAGCCGTGACAGTGGGCCACACTTTCCGCGGTCTTCGGGAAAACCGAGAAAAAAGGGTAGGGTGATATCCCGGGGAAAGGGAGGGATCATCTCTCCCTGCTCCAGGGATCCCCTGTGCGTCACATGGACACACAGGGACGATCCCGGGACGATCCTCAGGATATCACCCTGTCTAGCTATGTCCCTAGAGTGCATACTGTTCAGAAATCCCAAGAACACTGCAAATCTATGAACTAGATCTCACATTTATGGAAGCACCTATAAGCTGCTGCCTTAGTGATTGCTGTAGCCAGCCAGAGAGCCCCCATTCCAGGCTGACCAGCAGTGTCTCCTGCTGAAGAAGATAGGAAAGCAGAAGGGGCAACAACAGTGGCCGTATGATAGGTCAAATCTTTTCACCCTCCTTCTTTAACATGTCTATGACCAGGAAACATGCCCAGATATGATTGGGCATCTATAGGTACCAAAATCTGTATTGCCATATATCTGAGGCTGACTCTTCCCCTTCATCTCATGACTTATCCTTTTAAAAATGGACTGGGGATATATTCTGGCTATGGGGCCCAAATTGCCTCTGAGAAGACCCCCCTGGGGGCCAGACAATATCAGGGGGTGGGCCTCTCTCTCTCCTACAGCCTTTCCCCCAGAGCTCCCCTAAGTGACATCATTGAAGAGGTACAAAATGACAAAGGAATGCCTTTCACCTGTCAGGATGAGAGAAAGGCAGCCTTTCTCTAGCATTTACAGTGTGTGTGTGTGGGGGGGGGAATCTGCTCTTATCTCTGATAATTGATTGGAGATAAGAGTGGGCTTTCCCTTGTTAGCACTATTGGAAGCCTCTCTCTAGCACTAATAAGGATAAACAATTCTTAACTTCAATCACTGATTGAAGATAAAAGCAGAGAATGCTAGAGGAAGATGGCCTTTCTCACTCATCAGAGATAAGAATGGGTTTCCCTTGTCAGTGCTAGAGGAAGGCAGCTTTTCTCAGCACTGACCATCAGGGGCGGGGAGTTGGTGGGCCAGATAAGTAACCACATGGGCACATCCAGGAATCACCTGGAAGATTGATCAGGTCATCTCAGGCTCTTGATTGGTCAGTTTGAATTTCCAGCCTGTCTGTGGGAGTTCCCACCCTCCATAGAAACACTTTTGATTCTGAAAGCTTCTTGTTTTGAAGTTGCCACGACTCAAGAATAAACTCTTCCCCACTGCGAAGTCCCAGGTAGGCCTCTTCCTGCCCCCCAACCCCATCTTCAAGCTGCATTGGTGAGTTATTCTTAGGATTTAGGTTCCTCATAAATCTTAGATAGTTAATTCTATATTTCATTTTATTTTTAAAAAATCAACTAATCATTTCTGAATCTCTCTATGCTTAATTCTTAAATAAATATACTCAGTTGGAGTTGATTTAGTTAGCTTGCTTAGCCTGAAGATTGGTCTTACAGAGCCTGCATCGACCACTTGGTTCCAAGGAGATGAACAGAAGCTCTGAGAAAGAGGTCCTTCTCCATCCTCATGTGCCTGGATTCTCACAGGATCAGACTAAAACAATTATTAATCTTGTCAGTGACGGCAGCAAATAAGCCTAAAAAGACAGCAAAGGGTGTCTTTCAACCTGTCCTACTTGCAGGATTGGAAGCCATTTGTCACAGGCTGTAATATGGTTCTCCAGCCATTGTAGTAACTGTTAGGACCAACATCTGCTACAGCCAGATGGAAGCTTCTCTACGCAAAAGGGCTGATCCACAAGAGCTGCAACATTTTGTTTCTTTGTAATGTTTGGTATGTGACAAGAAATGATATTTAACTCACAGATTCTCTCTCTTTGTTCTTGTTCTATTAGCTTTTGATGACTTTCCCACTCTCAGAGTCATATGGAGTCTTAAACATTCAACCGTGAATACAACCCAAAGGACAAAACCAATATTTATTCGAGGACATTGCTGAATGTCTTAAGACCCCTCCTTTGGCAATGGGATGTCTTCACATCAATCATAATACAAGGCACAAACTCTTAGACAGGGCTGGCCAAAACAACCATCTCCTCACCTATCGGTCACCCCTTTTAGAGTTTACTATGGCCTTCAGTCAGAACTATTGTTAATGTCAAGATACCGCCCTGCGCAGAGTATAGAAGCTCTGTTGATGTTCCAACTTTTTTTTTAATGATAGGCAATAACAAGGCTCAACAAAGACAATTTAAAATGCTTCTTTGGTAACTTTTTTTTTTAAGGCAACAGAGGTTGATAATAGAATTCACCACATTTTTGTATCAATGCCACTGTTATCATCATCAAAACACATCATCCAGCTGTACCATAGGAAATAACAGGTTAAGATGAAGTCTGCCTTTATATTTTGAAAGCAAAGGAGGGGCACGTCTTGACATGCCGGGGAGATATTACTGTCATTCTGTGCAGAGTGAAAAATGGAAAGGGAATTGCAGTACAATAATAATTTGACTTTTAAAGCTAATAATGAATGTCCAGACATTTCCACCTGCCAAACCAATGAAAATAAACACCCTGGCCTTGGTTATTTGAAGTACACCCTTTCCGGTGTTCCTTATTTATATACGTACACCCAACACCAACTCAAAAAAAGATATCACTATAGAATATTACCAAGTGTTTTAAAGAGAGCTTTCATTCTCATTTCACTTAAAAAGACCCTGTAATAAAATCATCCATTCCTAATACACTGTTAGATGGTTTCAAGATGCCCTGAAATCCAAAGTCAACATTAATTATAGTCACATTTCTTAGTGATTGTGGAAGCACTGGGATGCTGTTCTGCTGTAATGTATGATCTGCACTCCAACAAATTAAAACACAACAACACAATTACTACTTTAACCTCTAGCAGCAAAGTAATAATAAATAAAATGGTTAAGGGGAAGAAGTGGTGACCAAATATTGATCCATTTGGAAAAGTCTAGGAATGTTCAGAGTTCACAAAAATGCAGGCAGGAGATTATCTAGCAAAGATCTTCCATCTTTCTTTGAAATTCATTCCTATACAATCTGGTTGAAGGATCACAACGCTTCGTAATAATCAGCTCCTAATTGTTAGAAGTTGGGTTTTAGAAGTTGGCTTATGGTGGTCATGCTGTTAACATTTTACAAGAAAATGTGCCTTCTTCTCATACATCATTGCAGTTTGCCTTTGTTCTTTACTTTCTGTTTCGCATCAGTATTTTAGAGTACAATCCTATACATGTTTAGACAGAAATAAGTCCCACAGCTCACAGCACTTCCCACCCAGCATGACTGGTTGGAGGATGCTAGGAGTTGTAGGACTTATTCCTGTCTAATGCTCTAAGAGCACTTAGGATTGTGCCCTTACAGCATTTTCTTTAGATACAAAAACTTCCCGGCAAATATACATCAAACCAGATGTACAAAACATTGGATTCCAATGCTCAGGTTTCTATTCCATGCAGAAGTCATAACCTTTGATACGCATGGACAGTAATAATGGTCCCATTCCGAAGACACCTTAAACCATGGCTTTAACCATAGTGGTTAAGCCAGAAAGTGAAGCTGTGTTCAGAAGACACCTTAAACCATGGCTTTAACCACAGTGAATAAAGCAAAAAGCCTTATTCACCGTGGTTAAAACCATGGTTTAAAGTGTCTTCTGAACACAGAGTCGCTTTCTGGCTTAACCACCATGGTTAAAGCCATGGTTTACGGTGTCTTCGGAATGGGCCCAATGACTGACTAGATGCACATGCTTTGACTTACAGGACTCCCAGGTCCATGTGTATCAAAGGTTTTCTATCTAAACATTCATAGGATTGCACTCTAGGAAATCTAAAAGATTCATAAAGATATAAAACTGTACAGATCAGATCCATCCAGATCTAAGCAGGTCTGCCTTGTTGCATCTTCTTAGTGTTTTGAATTTTGAAGAAAAATAATCTGCATTTCATAGTGTGTATCACGAAACAAAATCAGTCTCTTTCCAAGTGAGCTTTCCTTTAAGCGTTCCTTACCTTCTGAAGAGGAAATAATGGATTCCCCATTAGACCCTAGCTCTCATCATATCTCCTTTTCTTTGGCAGCACAAAAGAGAGGATGGGAGGGGGGGGACTAAGGGAATTATCCCATGCATCGAAAGGTCCTTTCAGTAAAATCTCCTTAGGTGAAATTTCACTTACCCAGTCTATTTTATCCACATTCCAATACTTTTTTAAGTCCCGGAACTGCAGCAACATGCCCTTCAGCCCCACCACAATGATACTTGCTAGAACACACTGGAATGAAAGAAACATTTGTTAGAAGGTGAATTCAGATATTTTCTGCAAATTATTTTGGCAAAAAGAGTTGGCAAGTTCTCAAGTAGCCTGCAGACACTACTCCACTACAGATATCACTGCCTGCAAATATAAATAATACAAAACACAAAAGATCTGCACATGCCTTTTGCAGATTCTGCCTTAGGAGCAAGCACACAACATTTTAACGGCAACTGTAGAGACGGATCCAAAACACCCTTTGAGACGTTAGATGACCCCACAAAGAAGAACAACAAGGAACAGGGACAGGCTGTGAGTGAACGTCTCTTGCAATAGGCCTCCTCCATCTCTGATCACTCAAATGTCATCCCTTGAGCAAAACTGCAATTCACTTAAAAAAAAAAAAAAAAAAAAAGATGCTATTCACCTAAAACGGACGGTTGAATTTACATCTGCAATCTAGCACTGTAGCTTCATTCTGACTAAAAAAGAGTTCTATATGCATTCATAGGTTTTCACTGACAGAAGTTGATCTAATACTTTGCATTACCTATTCTGTATTTATCATTCTCTGGGACCAATTCCTGGGCAGTTTCCAATGCTGCTCACACTAGCAGGACCTATCGCTAGCATAATGAGAAGCTAGAGGTTCTTGAAAGAAATGGGAATGGTCCTTTCCAGAATGGGGCAGATGAGCAGACCTTGAGAAAGGGAACTCCGTTGACCTGTCCTGTCCAAGAAATTAGCATTTCTGCGCATTTCCAGGGTTGCTTTGGGAAGTGCTAGATCCTGTTGTGTCGGCAGCTGGTTCCGCAGCTGCAACAGAATGTGTGGAGGCACAGCGGCAGTATTGGATACAGCCCACCAGACGATGGCTTCATTCTGCTGCTACAGTTCCATTTTGTTCAACAAAGAATTTGATGAGTTTTCATGGGCTTTTACTAACAGACATTGATCTAAGAACTTCGCATTACTATTCTGTTTTATCATTCTCTCTGGCAAATCCCTTTTAGGGGCACATCTGAAATGCAGCTCCCCATGTTTCAGTTTAGATCCCACAATGGCTCCTGTTTCCTGAACACCAGGCCAGAGAACAATTCCAGGGTATAGCCTATTGTAAGGAAAAGAATCACACTAGCTTATCACAATATACCCATTGCAACAATATTTTTTTAAAAAAAATCTAACACCCTTATCCTCAACAAGTTTGCCACAAGTTTATATGTTTACAGTTTGATGCTGTGCAGGTTATTTGTGAGTCTATTGCAAGGGCAGGCAACCTTTTTGAGCCATAGACGCATTTGGCAATTTGAGAAACTGTCCAGGTCATCACCACAAAATGGCTGCCATGGGAAAGGACAAGTAACCTGCCCAAAAGACTGAGTACAAGGTAGAAGTGGGGTCTGATCCCCAACACACAACTGCTTTGAACTCACAGTTCCCAGCACCAACAGAAACCTATTTCACGGTGATCCCAACTGCTGGTAAGAAAATGTGTGGGTGGGGGAACTGGGAGGGGTAAGGCCACTTGGTGGGTGGCAAGAAAGTTGTCTGGGGGCACCACATTGCCTACCCATGCTTTATTGTATACTTTTAACAACACTGCGCATTTCTGTATGCTATTTCTCTTGTATTGTTGAAATTTTCATGCTGACTTTTTAAGCTGGGAATTTCCAGAAGTGTCTAGGGCTGAAGTCCTGTGCTGAAGCTTGAGTGTCAGCTTCACTGATTGCAAGGTGGGGGACCTACGTCTGCAAAAGTTTGTGCTATACATTGCCCTAAACAGAGGCTTTTGGGATTCACAGTATAGGTTATGGGCATCCTGGCTTCCTGCTTAAGAACATAAGAAGAGCCCTGCTGCATCAGACTGAGGGTCCATCTAGCCCAGCACTCTCTTCACACAGTGGCCAACCAGCTGTCGACCAAGGACCATCAAAGCAGGACATGGTGCTACAGCACCCTCCCACCCATGTTCCCCAGCAACTGGTGCACGCTGCTTCCCCGTCTCCTGTCCTCTTCAGTCTCCTTACACAGCACATTTGTTCCACACAAGGACTCATTCCTTGGGCGGTGTCCTGTTGTGCCCGTGGTCACAGAAGGGACCTCCACTGATTTGTCCTGACCTGATAATGACAGTTTCTGGGGTCCCTTTATGAAGCTCTTACTCCCCATTGCACCCATGGTGGGGCCCACTGCTGCAACGCAGTTGGTCCCATTGGATACTGCCCCTAAGTGGAGAATAAGGCTATTTTTTCTTTCTGTCCTTATAAACTGGAACAATGGGGTAAATTGTACCCTGGTGCTAGGAGGCTGACTTCGATCCAATGCAATAGCCTATTGCAAAACTCTATACTAGGTGCAAAAAGTCTAAACCTCTGTAATAGGTTCCATTGAAAACAGGCAACCCTGCTTCCATCCAAGCAAAAGAGAAAGACAACTTTTTCTTTTACTTTTTGTTCTTGGCACATGATACTGGTGTGTTCTGTCCCCTTCTACAAGAGTATTAATAATCACAGAATCATAATGAAAGGTGGCGCAGTCATTCTCATGCAATGCAAATAATAATAATCATCTTTTTAAAAGAAAGAACTGTACCATGGGCAGCCAGTATAACATTGGTCCTATTGCATAGATGACCACAAGCACCAGTATGCAAGATATTAGAGAAGCCACCTAAAAAAACAATTGGAAAGGAAAAGCATAAATAATCACATTATTCCAAGTCTAAAGCATATCTAAAAAGAAATGAAACTGTTTGGTTTGTCAAAGTTGCTGAGCATAACAAAACACTGCAGACACATAAAAATTCAAGGAGCCAGGAAAGGGGATTTTGGCTCTCACATGGTCCGTAGATTGGAAGCATCTGAGGATAATTTGAGATTTGACCTGTGGTGGGTTATTCTTTGCCCACCAAAAAAGCAAATACATGGAACAAATACGAAAGAAGGGTCACTTTTCAATCACACACAGGCAGGAACCACTGAAGTGCAGCTTCTGAACTGGAAAGCGTACATTATATGTCAGGTAGGCACAGAGCAGTATTTACTTAAACAATGGAGGGTCCTCGCTTTGTGCTCAGATTTACATAACAGTCACAATCCAAAGAAACGCCCCACCGAAATCCATGAGACGTAGGGTGGGGCTACATGTTACATGCGTATATATGTAACTTAAGCTTGCTAGCTGCTTTTCCTTGGGTGGGGTGACATGGAACAAGGAAGAGGCAGGCAGAGGAAGGATTGACGCGCCCCCCCTTCCTGCCCCTTCTCTCCTCCAAAGCAGCTGTTGGGTTTTTATTTATCTCTCCTGTTCTCTAAGAGTTTCAAGATGGCATACATAGCTGGCTCCTCATTTTCATCTTCACAACGAACCCATAAAAAAGGTGCAGGAGTGAGCAAATGGCCCTCACAGGCCCCGTTCAGAAGACACCTTAAACCATGGCTTTAACCATGGTGATTAAGCTAGAAAGTCAAGCTGTGTCCAGAAGACACCTTAAACCACAGCTTTAACCATGGTGAATAAAGCAAAAAGCTTTATTTAGAATGATTAAAGACATGGTTAAAGGTGTCTTCTGAACACAACCTGGCTTTCTGGCTTAACCACCATGGTTAAAGCCATGGTTTAAGGTGTCTTCTGAATGGAGCCTATAGGGGATTGAGTTCAGTGTCTACTGCAGCTCCTACCATGGTGGTTTTCATGGCATCCAGTGCACCATCTGCAAGGCTTTTGCGTTCCAGTGTGGCATTTGCCAGGTGGCAGTGCGAGGATCCTCTAACTTCTGTCTGGCAGACTAGTGAACTGTTCATCTAATCATCTAATGAACCTAATAGTTGAGTCGGGATTTGAACTAAGGCTCCCTGATCAAAGACTGACTGTCTAGCCCCTATAACACACTAAGACATTGGCTCACGCATGTTTATATATAATGTGGTTAGGTCTTTACAACCTAGTCTTGAACATGCTTACTCAGATGTTACACCACTGATCAAGTATGCTTAGATTAGTGGCTCAATGCAAGTAATTCACACTTCATTGATGACGCATTACATTTTGTTTTTGCCACTCTACATGAAGGAGAAGAAGCTCCTTTTTACAAACCCTTAATTTAGTCTTCAGGCATCTAATAGTGGTAACTCGTATTATGAAAAGTGCATGGCTACCACCCCCAGGGCCCAAGCAGCATTTGGAGAAGTGCAATACAAATTTGTACCACAAGCTCCCTCCAATTATATGAGATGGACTGTATAGGATGATCCTATCCCATATATACAACCCCAAAAGACATGGAAGAAAAGTTTCCATTCCAATCTTAAATTTCATTTTCCACATTTCTGAAAGTATACAATAGCCCAGACTGAGACTTTTCTACATAGCCCCAAACACATACACACACACACACACACACACACACCATTTTCTTGCTATTTTTGTTTAACTTAACATCCAGCCTGGAGTAGAATCCTACAAAGTTTAATGCTTATTTTTGAAACTATTTTTGTAAAAAAAATTGTAACCATTTTGTTGTTTTAATTATTTGTGTCCCCCAGTTCCTTTTAGTTCCTCACAGTTGAGCTTCCCTGTGGTTCTGGTTCCCTGACTTGCATTTGCAGCCAGGCATTGCAGTATGGCCTGAGTCTGTGTGCCTAGACATTTACTTGCCTGTAAATCCTACCAGCAGCACTGGCTCCCACTGACCCTGGGATCAATGTCTCTGATTATCAGGGTGCTCTGTCCCTCCCTCCAGCTATCCTTCTCTCTTGCCTATGCACAAGTCTGCTCTGGGACATGAAAGAGCATGTCACATATAGGGAAGCACAACTCTCTCTGTTTCGCAAATGACAAGTCCTAGTTTAACCGCACAAGCACCCGACACAATAACCCATGATGAGTTAAATAAGCCAACATGGCTTATTTAACCCATCATGGGTTATCATGATTTCTGAATCCAGTCTCTTTGTTCTAAATGAAGGGCCTGGGCAAGCAACTCACAGCACAGAAAGTTACTTGCTCTGCTCTAACCCTGCTTTGGATTGGCTCCAGCAAATCTCACAACATCTGTGCAAGATGTGCACAGATACAGGCGAGTAAGTTTCCATAAATATCCTCTACAATTTAGCCTCCGAGATCTGCAGGACCCAGTAAAGTGTACTCTTGATGCCACATGCCCCCCTCTGCTAGGGCCCTGCCCCCTGTCTCTCTCCTTACTCTCGTGCACAAATGAGAATATGTGATATAAAGTGAAGGCAGGAAAGCCTGGAGCACGATGCCATCACATCATGCATTCTATTTTATTGCACAGCACAAGGAAGAGAAGGGGAAGAAATGCAGGGCTGTAGTTCCACACTAATTGCCAAGTGACCCAGGGTTTGTCCCAGTGTGAGCAAACAGTTACGTTTTTAGAGAGTGCTTATTTAACACTCAGGTCTGATTCTTATTTGTACGATGACCTGCAGGGTGTTTAAATATGCTGCGTTGGTCGATAGCTATTGCTCTCCAGAGCTGCTCAGTTATTCTGTACAGGCCATTCTCTTCTTAATCTTTCTTTTGTCGTTTCGTTGTGTTTGCTGCACGACAATCTGATGACTGCATTCAGCTTGTGGAAGCTAAAGTAATCAGCTTTGGTTGCCAAGACAGAGGACTGTTTGGTTTTCCATTTCTCTTTAACACACTTTGTGTCTGTGCCTGGCCTGTGAAATCACACTGCCATTGTTGTTGTCTTTCCTTTCTGCTGAACAAGTCCATTATGGAGAGCTCCAGTGGTTGACCATATGCCTTCATTTATGTTCCAAAGCTTTCACTGGCAAGTACAAAAGGATCAGAATTTTTGTTTTGTTTTTGTCTTCGGCGAGAGGAGGAAGACATCCTCTAGAGCAAGGTGGGTAACATGTGGCCCTCCAGAGGTTTTGGCCAATCCCTCACTACTGACTATATTGGCTTGAGCTGATAGGAGTTTGTGGTGCTCCAGATGTTTTGGCCTACAACTTCCATCGGCCCGAGCCAACATAGCCAATGGTGTGGGATCATGGGAGTTGTAGGTCAAAATATCAAGAAGGCCACAAGTTGTTCACCCCTGCTCTAGAGATATCACCTGAAGACCTCAGAATAACAAGTTCAGGGAGTATCCCAGGAAAAGACAACTATAAGTCAGGAAATGACTTATCCTGGATGGCACAGTCATTCTCAGTTATTCTATATTAACACATTGTAAATAAACCACCAATTCCTAATACTCTTTTCACAGATCACTAATACAAGTTATCAGTTCATATACAACAAGGCACTGTGAGTGTGTGTATGTGTGCATACACAAACTCACAGACACACACACACACACACACAATGCCTTGGTGTGCATGAACAATATCCCCCCTTTTACCATACAAATTACCCCGATTCAACTAAAGCAGACTAAATGAGGAGTTATTAACACCCTCCCATGCCCACTTAAGTTCTGTCAGTGTCATTTATACATAAGACCTCAAATAACTTTTGACTGGATTGCAGCTATGATGTTCAAACATGCATTTTTGGAATCTTAATCCATGGTAAACATTATTGTAGCAAGGTACTGGAATCTACTTGAGATAGGATCTGGGAATCAAAATACTGAGCATGAAATGCAATTGTGAACCAGAAGAGTTTCCCCCAAAACTGGCAGAACAGTCCTTTGCAAGTGGTTAAATAATTATTGACTCATATCCTTTAGCATATTATACTCTAGAATTATTTTGCCTGAGGATATGTTTCTCATAATTGAATAAATTTTCTGTGGTTAGAAATCAAATGTAAACAACAACACCAGAGTCTGAAGAAAGTGACTATGTTAGCCTGTACCACAACCAGCAGAAAGTGAAACAGGTACACAATGGCATATAAGCACAGAGCAACACAAGGCAACATCTGGGTTTTTAAGGGCAAACTCCTATGCATATTTGGACAGGAAAAAGTCCTACAATTCCCAACATACCTCAGCCATCATGACTGTCTGAAGAGATGCTGGGAGATGTAGGACGTTTTTGCTGTCTAAACAGGATTGTGCCTTAAGTTATTTATTCCAAGGACTGGTCCTGTGAATCACAGCACTAGCAAAGAGATGTTGAAATCCAGGCTTACTGCAGCACTGCAACATAGCTTCATGCTACTGTGCCAGTAACAGGGTCAGTCACCACCAACAGATGAGGCATAGAAAGTATACAGAAGATAGGGAGGGGAAACAACTAGAGAGAAATCATGAGCCATACTAAGGGAACATCTGAATCAGTAGCTTCATATGGACAAACCTTCTGTAAATCAGCCTTCTCCAACCTTGTGCCCTCCAGATGTTTTGGACTTCAACTCTCAGCAACTCTAGCCAATATAGGAAATGGTCAGGGAGTTTAGGTGTTGTAGTCTAAAACATCTAGAGGGAAACAGGTTGGAGAAGACTCCTGTAATCTATAACTGAGAGCAGGGTAGATACCTTTTCCTCCACAGTAGCCCCTCATTTAATGGAGGAAATCAGCCTAGGTGAAGAAAGACAAGCACATGAGAGGTGAATGGGAAAAGGCGATGTAACTGGCCCATACATCTGGTCATATATTTAGACACACGCCACATCGCTTACGAGCAGACTAAAAGAAAGCAGAATGCACGCTACTGTGGGTGGGTATCGAGGGAGGTCCAGGGTGGTGAGTGTAATGGGAAACAAATAAGGTGGGTTCACTTCAGAATGCAGATAGAACAAAATTCTCAAGCATCCCTAGTAGAGAGCACATATTTTACTATGTATGGCAAAGATCCCTAGTTCAACCACTAGCATATCCTCTAAGAGGATCTCAGCAAGGATTGGTGAGCAAATCTTTCTCCTAAGACCCAAGAGAGCTGTTTCTACTTAGGGTAGGCATACTGAGCTCAGCAGCCCTTTAGACCAACTCAATAAAGAATGCCTTTTAACATATTTCCCTTGTGGGATCATTCCCCCTGTATTTGATTGGCGGACATTCCTTTTGCTAAAGCAGCTTGGGAGAATTAAGCCCACTGATTTTCCCCATCATCCTCCCAATGTAGCAAGTGGCTGAGTCTATGAAATTCCCCTAGAGGGTTTTGTTCACGAAGGGTATCTCAAGCAGCCACCATTAATGACAATGTCAGACAGGGGCGGAAGCTTGAAAGGTCAATATTCCCAGCTCAGCTCTGACAATATGAATTGGTTACCTGAGTTTTTGCTCCAGTGCTGTACAGAAGTGCGGTGCGCCCCATGGCTGCTGCGCTCGGTATGCAAAAGAAAAACGAAGGGATCACATTGCTGAGGCCATGAGCCAAGAACTCCTGGAAAGTTTTGAAAACAAACAAACAAACCCATAAGCACATAGCAAGAGTTCTGGTGGATCAGACCAAAAGTCCATCTAATGCAGCATCCTATAACCTTCCATGAATCCCACTGGTGGGCCACTGTAGGTGGACCACTGCTGCATGAAGCCCACCAGTAGAGCTTGAAGGGCCATAGCCCTTCAAACTGTTGCCCCCCCAACATCTGGAATTAAGGGACATATTGCCTCTGAACAGAGTGGTTCAATATAGGTGCCATGGCTAAGTCATTAGTATACTTGTCTCTCCCATGAATTTGTCGAATCCCCTTTTAAAGCCATCCAGTTGTCATCCCCATGTCTTGTGTATGTCACCATACTGGTGTGAATTTGTTTCTTTTGGCCTAAGTGAACTGCCAATCACTTTAACTGGGTGATCCCAAGTTTTAGCCTTATAGACAAAAGGTGGAATGCTTTCTGTCTACTCTTTCCATAATCCTTCCTTTCCCTTTCAGTGCCTTGGCTTAAACCATCTTGTGGCTTAAAAACATATATTAATATTTGTTATTAATTTAAAGGTTCCCTTGGTTTACCAAGCAAATGTAAGAGTAATCATAAAGCTCTTTTTAAACTGATGAGCACCGATGGGTGTTCTTACAATGTCACACTGTTTCATGGTCTTTGCTTTTAAAAACATTGGAGATTTATGGCTCAGTTCGCCCCTGTCTCCAGTGCTTGAAATCATAGATTTGTGCTTTGTCTTGTTAAAATAGCGAAGAACTATCTCCTCTGTAACAAGACTATCCCCTGATCCATTAATTAGGGATGTGATGGTGGCTTGAGATTTGGGCTAGCATGAGTGTAATGCTGATATTGGGGTAAGCACTATAATGTCGATAATAAAATCCATTTGTTTATTGTTGGGAAAGCTAGACAGGTAAGAAACAACAATGTAAACAACAATGAAATAATTGCTGCATTTGGGCTTATAGACAGGCCAAGCATAGCCCAAGACCATACTCTGAAAAAGCATTTCTTAATATCTGGACTAATTTTCTCAATATTTAGAGGGGGGGACCCTGCAATTTAATCCAGCTACTCCCAATTATTTATGGATCACTTTTGGAGGAGCCAACCCATCTCTGTTAACCACCCATCTTTACTAACATCGTGCCAGTGCAAATGCATACTTAAGGCTGACGGTATGAACATGTCATATTCCTGGTAGGATCCCACTTGGAGTACCTTCACCAAAACCTGGTATCAGCAGAAACAATAAATAACAGCAATGGCAAAGCACCCTTTACCTGGTTATCATCCACAGAATAGTTGAACTTCTTTGCAGAGGCCTGTGCGAGGGCCAGTGATGCTACATAACCAACTAATGCCACTCCAAAAGCTTCTGTAACTACTTCAGGAAGGATATTCATGGGTGGAGGCCTTGGTGGAGGTATACTGTAAAAGTAAGGACAATCCTATGTGGTGGAGGATGTTACGCGTTAGAGTAAGAAGACAAAAGTGCCAGTAGTGACAAAGGTTTATGATCCAAAGTTAGAATACTACTGCCGGTGCAATGGTTCCAAACGTGAAAGCCAAAGAGGAACTATCTATACTGAAATAGAAGGACATTACACATTTGCAGTCACTTTGCTTATAACATTTGTGGGCAGGCACTGTATAATGTAAAAGGATTTCTTTAACCACACATTCTTTTTGCTTAACTAATATATTTTATTTGATGAGCACCAGGCTCAAGGCCTTTTCAATGGTGGCTCTGCAACTGTGGAATTCCCTCCTTGGGGAATTCAGCCAAGCCCCCTTTCTTGCTACATTAAAATGGTCTCTGAAGACATTTTTAAAAGGTTTTTATTAACTATTTGTATTATTTTCTGCTGGCTTTTATATTTTATCGCCCAGAGAGCTTCGGCTATTGGGCGGTATAAAAATGTAATAAATAAAATAAATAAAATAAATAATTATGCCAATGAGCTTTTTATTTGTCTTATTGTGTTCTAACTATTATTGCACAAGAGAAACCCTTGGAGTAGAATGTTCTCAGCATAGTTTTGATTCTAAAAAAAAAAAAAAAGCATTGCAAATTAATTATTATATTTTTATTCTACCCTTCATTCAATGAGCACAGGTTGGCTAGGAGATAGTGGCTGGTCCAGAGTTATCCAGGGAGTGGCCATGGCTGAGGAGGCAACTGAATGAAGTCTCGACTTGAACCAAGTTTCCTTGGTTCAAGTCCACTGCTCTAACCACTACACCATACCAACTCTCTATAGTTGCAATGTTGGGCAGGGTACTGACTTTTCCAGTAGTTTTGGCTTGGATTTTGGGAGTCATTCGGAATTATGTGTTAATACCGCTCTCGACACAGAGCTGCAACTTAGCAACGAAAGGTGGCATGAGGACAACCTCATTCGAAGTGGCAGGAGGAAAAACAGCCAGCTTATCGCAAGGACAACTGCGCAATATTAAATCTGTGAATGGAAGAGTTCCCATGAATTCAGTGCAGGCACTGAAATCACAACTGTGAACAAATTTCCTGATTTTATAGCAACAAACTCTCCCTTTTCAATTTTAAGCTTAGTTAAAGGAGGATAATTTTTAGGCAGCATTTACATTCTTCAGTATGACAATGACTGCGAAATATCAAAACGTGCTGTTTTGAATGCTGTTATTTAATTAGGCTGCACCGATATATTAAAATAGGAGAAATGCATACTGAAGGTCTATTTGCCTTTCCCTCGTCTCTGAATTCCACATATTCCCAAGCGATCAGAGCC
Source organism: Elgaria multicarinata webbii (assembly GCF_023053635.1). NCBI lineage: Eukaryota > Metazoa > Chordata > Lepidosauria > Squamata > Anguidae > Elgaria > Elgaria multicarinata. The sequence goes on along the minus strand of NC_086177.1, from coordinate 83,203,184 downwards.
TTATCAGATGGTCAAAATCCTGGACATGTATTTATTTTATTTATTTATTTATTTATTTATTACATTTTTATACCGCCCAATAGCTGAAGCTATGTAAGAGGAAGAAGGATCATGGCTGCTAACCGTATTGACAATTCCTTTGTGAAACGATTCTATGCATATATAAGCTACCTCCTTTGCAGGGTCCCCAAACAGATGGAGAGAGCCAACGTTTATCCAACTTGCATTCCTGACACTTATAGAATTTGCACCCCTGACCATCAGAACCCGGGAGGCATCATCTAAAACATCAGATCACATGATGTGGGCGACATGCAGTCCTCAGCCCCTCTCCATGTGACCAGCACAGCCCCCAACCACTTTCCCCCCACAATCAAGCTGATCAGCCAAAGACCATTGTTCAGGCACTGCTATTCGTTTTAATCTCGCCCCCTCCTAGCAATCCTGAGGCAGCTGAGATAGCTGTTTCCCTGCTACTCAGAGCTGGGCTCATGGTATGAGCAGTGGGGAAATGGTGATTTTGATCTGGATCTCTGTTAACCCTCCCCTGACAGGAATTCCATCCACTGATCTTAACAGCTCTCTCTGTGTGTGTGTGTGTGTGTGTGTGTGTGTGTGTGTGTGTGTGTGCATGCACGCACACAAGAGAGTGTGTATGCATGCACCCCATCCCATAAACTGGCATTGCATGAGACCCTCAGGGCTAAAAAGGTTGCCCTTCCATTAAAGGCTATGTCTGTCTACCAACAATGCACAAAATGGTGTTCTCTCTCCATGCTCATAACTGTACAATCTCTTCTAAGGTCTGTAGCAGACCTGGTATCAAGTAGTGGCTAAGAGTATGGTCTGGAGATTTACAGTTTAAATCTTAGCTCCAACATGAATTGATTTGGCAACCAGGGATGGGGGATGAAATTGTGCTGCTGCATTTTAATGCAAAACTACCAAATTCACACGTCTCAAACCAATGCTGCATACTTTTCTGAATTTTGCCATGCAGTTTTCCAATCAAACGATGCATACAGAAATGTATACATTAAGATAATATGCATACAGATGTGTGTGTATTGATGACTATAACGTACAAAAATGCATTATGTTAGGAGAAATTGCTTGAAAAAAGTCATATGTGAAACAAAATTGCATGTATTAAAAATGTGCATAACACGCATACAAAGTTTCATGCAAACTGTTTTTTAATTGCTAACTGATGCCGAACTGGGGGGAAATGAATTTACGCTGAAAAACTGAGAAACACAGCAAAACCAAATTTACAGATACATCTACATCAGATTATTATTATTATTATTATTATTATTATTATTATTATTATTATTATTATTATTATTTTGAAGTGCCATTTTATTTCTTAGGCTTAAGGCATATTAACAGCAACTACAAGGAAACATAAAACATTCTGAAGATTCATATATATATATTATACATACAAGAATATAAAGAACACGTTACCCTTCTGGAATATGTCCCACAACTTCCAGGCCATAGTTGTGCTCCATATCAACAGAATAGCAGGCAGCAGAGGAAGCAATTATCTATTGATCAAGCAATGACAAAAAATAAGTGATCTGGAAGAAGTTAATAAATAAAAACAGCATTCTTATTTTGGCATGATTAAATTTCTGGGTCGGTAGCATTTAACACATATGAATGTACAGTGAACTACAATAGGGATCAAATTTCTTGTTCTAATAATCTTGTTTGTGTAGCTCAGCCTACAATTCTTCTTTACTTTCATGTAAGCGTGTGCAGACCCAAGCCATCGGAACCATGGGGCTTCAGGAGAAGAGGGTTTAACACCCCCATTTCCCCATTCCACCCCAAAATTCAACACACACGGTGCAGGTTGTGTGGAAGCCCTCCACTAGCCCACCAGCAGAGCTTTTCTGAGCAGTCAATAGGTTTTAATACCAGATCTAGGTGGGGATGTGGTGGAAAGCTATTGGGTTTGAAGGGGAAAAGTCACTCCTGTTCACCCTGAACTTCCAGTGCAAGCATCCAGAGCACCACGTAGTCTAGTTGTGTGAGACTGATTTCAGCTGATGTAATCTGGAGATGTGGGCAAAGTGATTGGAGAGGGTGTGCTGATGTGATATTATTTGTTTGCCCAGGAATTTAAAGATAGTTGGTCGGTGTGAGCTATCTATCTTTTTGCATTTCCTGCCTTCTATTGTTGTCATTCAGTGGTGAGCAACCTTGGGAGGTTCAGGGAGCATTTCTCCCCCCCCCCAACACACCCCATGGGCTATTCCTGCTGCCACTCCACAGAATTCCAAGGGGCACCAAAGATGGGGACAAAGACAATCAGCGGTTTGCCACAGATATTCAGCAGCAAATCCTTACAGAGTAGTATACAGCTAAAATTTAGCTTGTTCTGAAGCTAAATTTGGCATATTTATCACACCATGGGGGTTAACCTGACAGATTTTTGCCATCACAAATGTTGAAGGTGCAGCAGAGGTGGAGGCAGGCGGGAGACACAGATGGCCTGTAGGGTATGTGTTGTTGTTTTATCAGTGTTTTTTTATTATTATTGTATTAGGACTTTTGATTACATTTTGTGTACTGTCCTAGTATTGTAAGATGAAATGGGGTATAACAATATTTGATGCTGATAACAATGATGTTGTTGTTGATGATGATGATGATACAAAAGGCAACCAATTTGTGTCTGACATAATTCCATATCCAGAGTTTCTAGTATGTATTCATATGCACACATGGCACTTATGTGCACATGAGTGGGCCCTATTAATTTTAATGGAGCTACCCAATATGTTCCCATAAAGGTATGAATGCACAGATGAGGTCCCACCATCAAAACTAATCAGGAAATGTTTGCATGGGGGAGGGAGACATGGGTTTTGTACCAATCTCTATGTCCGTAAGCCATCTCTACCTCAGAGCCACAGTATATACTTCCATTGTACATTCAGAGTCTTTTTGCCTACAAATGAACCAGATCAATATACCTTACTAACATGCTGTTTTGGTGGGGGGTGGGGTGGGGACGGGGACTTGAGCATTACAATGCAGCGGTGTCATAATATCACTTGGCAAGCAATATAAATGAGCATAATTCATGCTTATAAGCCCCAGAACTGAATGCATTCCACTGCTATTTCCTCTGGGAAATATTTAGGGTTCTAATGTCAATATTTTTTGAGAAACAGTACACTTGAATTCATCTAAACAGTTCACACCATTATCATGATAGCAAATTCATACCATTAATAAGGCAGAGATCTGTTCTACATTAAATAAGTCTAATGTATACAAAAGTGCCTTGGCCACTTTTGTATATATTAGATTCCTTATACTACTGCCTTCCCCTTGTTTGAATTTGACTACATTAAATAAGTGGCAGGCAGCACCAGTGCCAGAAGATGAACAATTACAAAACAATACCCAGTTTTATACTTACCAAAACCAAATCAATAGGAAGAACTACTTTAATTTTTCTTTTAAATTTTTCATTCAGTTCTTTAACCACTACAAGAATTGCAATGCTCAGTACAGAGAGAAACAGTGCTTCCAACTGAATGGATTTGATGTTTTCAAAGATGTAGGCATAAATCTATGGTGGAAAGAAAGGGAGAATGTCATCCATAAACAACAAATGTTTAATGCAAGTGATTAAAGAACCAGGTCTTCGATTTGGGAACTAATTCCAGAACACAGTAGGTTGGATTCAGACATGCCTTTGCACCAGTGGAAGGGTTCCATCCATTCTCAGAAGGAACTCCAAGCCAGTGGAGGAGCCCTCTAAAGGATGGGAAGTAAATTTTCTCAAACCCACATGCCGCCTGCAGCCTCCAGTGCAACTGCCAATGCTGTTCCAGGGGGTCCCCCAACATTCTGCAGCAGCTTCTTAGTGGCCAAATGCAGCTGTAGAGGGAAGGAGCAATCAGAAAAAAATGATCCCGATCCCTTCCTTCAGCAGAACAGCTTGTGAGCAGAACACCACTCATGGGAAATGTAGATCCAATCGAAAATATGTATCAATTGAATAATGTATGAATGACACCAGCACATATAAGTTATAGAGTTAGCAAATGATCAGAGAGAAAAATGGTCTGGGCTACTGTTGTGATTTTAACAGCAGAAATAAAGCAGATGAAGCTTTCCATGGCTTCAACATAAGAATTATCTGCTGATAACATTTACAGAAGCAGCTGCTAATAAAGACAAAGAAGCAGGGGGCAATGCAATATATATGTTTTGGCTACTAACATAAATTGTGAGACTCAGCTGCAACATACACACAAGCCTGATCTTTTCCTATTTGCCATGTATGTGTTCACAGGCACATGCTGAAGCGCACGTATGTGGATGCCATTCATAATGGCACTATGTACGTGTATTTTCATATTTGGAAATTGATTCAATGAGCATTAGAGGGGACTACATTAAATGTCACACAACATCATGAATAACCACTTCCTTCTATGTAATAAAAAAAAGAATATGGATGTATTTAAGTGTGCTTGTGTGTGTGTGCCTATAGAATCAGAAAAATGACAAAGATGATAAAATTTAGGATCTTTATTCTAAATTCTGGTAAAAATTTAAAATGCAGGCGGAGGGATGAAGAGACACAGCCCTCCCTTATGAAAATAGAAGCCAGTTCATTTCGGCACCCAAGAATCACCATCTTTGCAACAAAATCAGAATATATTTGTTTGCTGTTTTCTAATACAGAGGCTGCGTTCAGACAACACAACAGTCAACAGTGTGGTAATAATCAACTCAACAATTGTTTATCTAGGGGGTACTCCCCACATGACATGATAATAATCAACCATGATGTGGACTAGGATCAGTGTTGAATTGACTATTAGTCCATGCTGAGTTGACTCACGCATCCTCCATCCTTTCTCCCCACCCTCAGTCCTCCTGCTAATATCCCATTAGCCATTGCTGTAGAAAATCTATCCTGCCAGCTGGACAAAAGCAGCAACTGCACTTTAGCCACTCTTGCCTAGTGACTCTGTGTCTGACGAAATAACCAACGGTGGCTAAGGAAATAACCAACAATCCCTTCCACACAACATGATAATGAACAGTGGTTCAAACAGCCAACTCTGTAAAGCATTGGTTATTTGCATTGGTTATTTTGGGCCAATAACCAACTGTTGGTTAAAAAACTCCCACAACACAGCATGCTAAGCCACAGTGAGTTAAAAAACCAACCGTCAACTATTTTAACCACCATCCATTATCATGTTGTCCAAACCCAATCACAATGGTAGAGGAAGATGTTGAATATGCAAGGTGTATTTAAACAAAAACTTACAGAGCATTCCTATGTCCCCACTACTCTGGACAGCCACACTGCCAGAGCTAGGGTCAGCATAACCTAGTCAAGATTATTTCACATGGGGATGTTTGTTGTAATAATAGGGACACATCTTTTTCATGCTTGGACTAACATCAGAAAACACACACACACAGAGAGAGACATATTGTAGATGAGTCAGACATTTGGATGGGTGGGCAATGAAACCACAACCTCAATCCACATGTTGTCCTTATATAATCAAACAATGAAGATGTTATACTAGATGGCTTGGGACTTGGCAGCTAGAATGTCATGGCTGCCCAGAAATATGTGTTGCAGAGAGCATGTGGCTTTGGCTCTGTGCCCCACCAGGAGCTGTGACTGACTAGGACAAAAGACAGAAACTTGGAAAGCCATGTCAGAATGTCAGCAAAGTCATCAGTGCCTCAGAAGTTACCAAACGGCAAATCCAAAGAGCTTCCAGTAAGAAAATAAAAATAAAAGAGTGCTGGACTAAGTCCCACTATCAACTAGTTAAAGATGACATACTTAAAGACTTGCATGTTTGATTTCAAACATATGCCTTTCATTGAAGATACACCGTATTTGCCAGCCCAGTTTGAAACACTATATGTTTAAGGCTTTATGAAGACATCCTGAAATAATGGGGGTTAATTTGGAAACTTGCAAGCAGTAATTTTGTGGATCATCATCATCCATTTTGCAGCTGTTTACTACTCATTTTCCCATAGCAATCCACATGGGGATTATGCTACTTGTCTAACAGACTAGTAGGATTAACATGGTTAGAACAGTAGTTGCAGCACACTCACGTTACATGGTACTTTTTCAGTGTGGTATCCCCCCCCCCCTTACTGCCTGTTTAGCACCACCATGACTGAAGGGCAGCACGTTTGTCATCAGGACAGCATCTGTGAAGTCCTCCTGCACTGTACTCAAGCCTTTATGGAGTTTCTTAGTTTTAGTTAATGACATAAAACAGTAGATGTGCATTTCATGATATGTAACTGGCAGTATTGTTGGGATTTTAAAATTCATCGGGAAGAATGGATATAAGTCATCTACCACAAGATGTAGTGAAGGCCACCAATTTGGATGGTTTTAAAAGGGGATTGGACAAATTCATAGAGGATAAGGCTACGAATGGTAGAAAGGTCTGTATGGCCATTGTTACCTCCAGTACCTCCCCTATGTACACCAGTTGTGGGGAACATGGCGGAGGAGGGGAGTGTCACATGCCATCTCTAATACTGGAGGTAGCATATATCCATCAGGATTAGTAGCCAATGATAGCCTTCTCCTCGAGGAATTAATCCAACAGCCTTTTAAAGCCATCCAAATTGGTGGTCATCACTACACCTTGTGGTAGCAAATCCCATAATTTAATTATGCACTGTGTGAAGTACTTCTGTCCTGAATCTCCCATCAGTCAGCTTCCAAGGATGAGCCCTGGTTCTAGTATTATGAGAGGGGGAGAAAAATGTCTCCAGATCCACATTCTCCATTCCTAATTTTGTACACTTCTGTCTTTTGTCTGTCAGAAGAACACTGGAGTCCCAAGGATTGTCAGATTACACCCATATAATGCAACAATCCATGCTAAACAAAGAATAGCCATGTTGAGAAATCAGGAAGTTAACATATTGGCAAGTATTAGTGTAAAGGCAAACCATTATGGCTAGATCTCCAAGTGGGTGCACCTGCAAAAGCAAACAAATTAGTCAAAATAATGGAGCCTACTGTAACATCAATCCAATTTTACAGGCAAAAAGTCCCCATTAAATTGTTAAAAACTGCTTCTCTACAACATTTGGCAGCCAAAGGCAACATGGACTGGGAATAAAGTTGCCTTACAAAACCAATGTAAACCTAAGACCTGAACCATGCCGTTCAAAAACGTGTTCATAAAATTTAAGAGGCCAGATCCTAAACAAGAGCGTTTAGTTTTGATTTTTAAACGTTTCCTCTCCTTATTTTCAGAAAACTTGCCACACTGCATGCCAGCTTTCAGCTGGCATTCTGCCCCCCTTTGTCCTGAAAAGTAGGCTTGGAAGTTGGATGGTTTGTTTTTAATACTTCATTTACTTCACTTCTCAAAAAATATGCAGGGAGCCCAGTACAGCTCGAGGTAGCCCATTTGAAAAATACAGGTAACATGATCCTTCCAAGCGTGGGTGCAGCGCCACTATGGCAGATCACCAGAAGGAATAAATGGCCCGAGGGTGGGCAACCAGTGACTCTGCACAGCGACTGTGCAGGAAATGTGTGTCTTTTATTTGCAGTCAGGATTGGGAAACAAGGCATGACGTTCCCCACACACTTTGTTTTCCTGTGAAATGTTGCAATTGTGGTGGCTGTTACTGCCACACCAGCTAATTCGGTGGGGGTGAGGTAGGTTCTGGGGATTCAATGCATACATACTTTGACCACCCCCAGAAACTTGCCCACCCTTGGTTTAGACAAAACTGAGCTAAGTGGACAACAATCTTGATATGCAGCAGTTTCCTGTATTCCCCCACGTCCATTGGGTAGCGAGTTCAGCATACAATTCTTTGTGTGGCTTGCTGAATACATGGTTAGTGGAGCCTTGGGAGCAGACATAGATCTCTGCTTATGTAGGAGGAACTACAAAAGAGATATCAGATAGGGTACCTGTAAAAACATCTTATATTTAAAGAGGTTTTGGTTGAATCAAATTGTGGTTGGATGTAAAATTTAGATTTACATTTCTGTGATACTTTTGTACTCATGGACCTTCAGAGTAGGTTGGTTCTCTCCATATACATGCCCTTTGTTCATACAGAATTATGATCTCATTCTATAAAATAACGTGTTTTATTGGCTTGTTTTCCTTACGACTCTCCTACTCCACTTTATTAACAGCTTTGAGTCCTGCTTCGCAGCCCTGGGAGTCTTCAAGCCAAGAAAGAGACTTAAATCAGTGGAGGTTGTGAAAATGAACATAAAATAAGGACGAATTGGGCAATGTACTAAAATTACAAAGGGCTTCTTTTTAGAAAAAGAAATACAATAAAAACAGAACAATGAAGTTGTTGCCAAATTTGCCTCTTGCTGTGCAGTTGTGCCTGTTGAGCTGTACATAATTACTTAACTCTATTTTTCATATAAAACTAATACCATGGCAACTCAAATTATCAAATTTATTGCGTGATGTCCTGGATGGCAACACTGGTCCCATATGTGAAGACATGCACATGGAATTTCTGTCTTCTTTTTAACAGTCCCATGTTTTCTAATAAAAATAAAATGAATACTTTAAACAAAGATGTCAAATATAATGCTACATAATAAATCAACTTTTTTTTAAAAAAAAAGGGGGGGGCATTTTTTTGGTTCCTTTTACAAAAATGCAAGGATCATAGGCTTTGTTTCTGCAATCATTTTTTAAAATATCAGCTAGGATGCAATTGACCAAAGCAATGGTTTTCAGACTACACCTGGGAGTCCTCAGGTGCTAATCACAGCTCTTTAATGAGGACATCCGAAATGGAGACAAGCTTCAATGAAAGACAGTTTGTCCATCATTGCTGAACTTCTCCTGCAATGTAATGTTGTAGAAGAGTGTTGTGTGTGTGCTGTAGGGCACATTCTCAGTTCAACCAGGACAACAGGGAGGCCAAAGAAACATGACCTTTGCCTACATGGACTATATATGCACCCTATAACATGTCCCAGGTGTGTGGGCATTCCTCAGCAGATGAGTCAATTCAGAAAGGATTCCCTGAATATAGAGCTTTTCAGAACTGCTGGAGAAATGTTCCAAGATCACCGGTTACCAATCTCAGTTTCAGCAATCAACATCAGGGCTTTTTGAGAGGTTTTTTGTTGATTTTAAGGACTAGTACAATCTTCTGTACTTGGAGAACTGCTGTAAAGAGGGGAATCTGAGCTTGTCTATTGCAAGTTGGGATAGGAAGTTAATGGCGGACAGAAAGCCAAGAGGTTGGAAGATTGGGAGACAAGGATATTCACAGGAAATGTTCAGTATATAGACAAGCCTGGATTAGTGAGATGCTGGCTGGGACATGCTAGGAGGTACAGTCCAACATAGCCAGAGGGCACTAGCTTAGGGAAGGTGAGAGCAAGTGTAGTGCAGTGGCTAGGGTGTTGGACTGGGAGTTGGGAGATCCAGGTTCTAGTCCCCACTCGGCCAGGGAAACCCACTGGGTGACTTTGGGCCAGTCACAGACTCTCAGCCCAACCTACCTCACAAGGTTGTTGTTGTGAGGATAACATGGAGAGGAGGAGGATTATGTACGCCGCCTTGGGTTCCTTGCAGGAAAAAAGGCAGGATATAAATGTAATAAATAAATAAATAAGGTGGTATTCTGCATTCTAGTGTCCACTGGCTGTTGCATTTAAATATCTTTAACAACCACCAGATGGCATTATCGGTTCCATGAAATGTTGGGGTTTACAAATGATAAATGACACTTTATGCTAATAGTACATGAAAGAATAGCTAATACACACTTAATAATACTTAATTACGCAAATCAAAAGATCAATCAAAACTGTCTAGTTCATGCTTTGTAGCTAGTGGCACAATAGGTGATTGTGACTGACTTTTATTTAAGACATTTTTGCACTCGACCTGCCTTTGCACGAAAAAAAACAACTAGGAAAAAATAAACCGAACAATAGAACAAACACAGACAAAGAGCAATCACTGCTGGTTTATCTTATTTACTGTCAAAAGTCCAGACAAATGACAGATTTATCTTTTAGATGCCAAGCTAATGATGACGATGACGCCAGGTGAATTTCACAAGATGGAAGCCATTGTGAAAAAGGCTCTCTTTATAGCAGCCAGCTATCTAACCTCCATAGGTGGAGATGCAAGGGAGAAGGTCTGTAAATGAAGAACTCAACAGGTAGCTAGTCTCAAATGGGGGAAGCTAGGCCTTTAGATACCGTCATATCAAGTGCACTAGAAAACCACTTCACACAAAGACTAGCTGGTCATTTTACAGGCTACAATATGAGGTTGGGTCACAATGGCTGAATAGCTACAATACGCTGATTTCCACCAGCACTATTCAGCAAGCACCACTCCATCATCTGCTGCAAATAGTGGAAAGATTGAATACTGCAACCAAAGTCTGTATATATTCTTTTTCAGCCTACTAGAAATTTGTAACACAGGCCCCCTCCCACATACATACTACAATCCCGTCCCATACATACAATTTCATGAGTCATGAAAAAAGGTTTTATTTTAATTTTGAAATTATGTTTTCTACATTTCTGAAATTACACCACGACTCACACTAGGCTTTTTTACCATTCACCAATCTCCACCCTTCTTTTGCTACAAAAAGACCTACAAAGCTTGCTGATTTGATATAGCCTTTGATGTTTTGATTATTGACATTCCAATGGATGAACGGGGCTGTAAACATTTTATAAGTAGTCCAATGCACTTTAAGGCTCTGTTTTTTCTGGTCTTCTAATTACCTTCCCAAAGTAATTCACACAAGTTTATGCTCGATAAACACTGTTTTTGATTGGCTCCAGGAAATATCTCAAGATCTCCAGATGTTTTGGACTTCATTTCCCAGCATTCCTGGCCATTGGCCACACCGGCAAAGGCTTCTGAAAGTTGAGGTCCAAAACATCTGGAGAGCTATCTTCTGCCCACCCCAGATCTAGACAGCAGTTACAAAGACGCATTGAAACAGGTTTACATTGACATCGACAATTTAGCCTCAATTATTTTCCTCCAGACCCCAGCAAAGTCTACTCTCCCCATTCCATGTTTGGCCTCCACTGCAGCAACAGATAACATTGCAGCAGCAAAACAGAGGACAAGGAAGGGATGACTGGCTGGAATCTGAAAAGCAAAGGATAAAGGAGCGTTGGACTTAAAACTAGAAAGTTGGGGGTTCAAGTATCCATATTTTATTTATTTATAGCTTTTATACACTGCCACACATCTAAACAGATTCTGAAGCAATGAACAATAAAAGACTGGATGGTAAAAAGATAAGAGAAATAAAATATCATATTAAAAACTATTATGTTTAAAAACAGAAGTACCAGTAAAAGCCGTGGCTGGTTAATCAAGGAAGTCTTCCTAGAACATAACACAGTCTTGGCACCTGCCTGACCTCCAGTGCAGGGAATTACATAGAAAGGGGGCCACCACACTGAAGGCTCTTCTCCTGGTAGACTCCAACCAGGCCATAGGTCCATGGGGAAACTCTAGGAGCATGCTCTCCAATGGCCTCAGTGATCGAGCAGGTTGGTAGGGGAGAAGGCGCTCTTTCAGGTATCCTGGTCCCAAGTGGTTTAGGGCTTTGTACACTGGTACTAGAACCTTAAACCTGGCCCAGTAGCAAATAGGCAGCAAGTACTGTTCCCTCAGCAAAGGAGTTGCATGCTGAAATGGGTCAGCTCCTGGGAATAGCTGAGCTGCTGTGTTCTGTACTAGCTCCACCTTCCAGAGCAACCTTAAGGGCAGCCCCATATAGAGCGCCTTGCAGCAATCCAGCATTGAGGTTACTAGCAGCTGTACCACTATGGCCAAGCTAACCATGTCCAGGAGAGGCTGTAGCTGTACTAAACTGTACTCATTCCATTGCTCAGCCTAGGCCTGATCCTGCAACTTTTAGCTAAACTGTAAATATATCTCGAGGGCATCTGCCAACTGGACAATATATACATTTAATACATAAATAAAAGCAAGCAAAGCAGCATGGGCAATCCTCATTAATCAAACTCACATAAAAGAATCCCAGGGGTCCTGAAATATATGGCATTTTCATTCCCAAGAGGTACTTCACTTGTGACGTCACGACGTGGGTAGCTGCTCCCGTAGTCATTGCGCTTATCACTGGCTCCGTCAGCAAGAAGGTGGCACTGCCCAGGTGCAGCACAAACATTGCTAACTGAGAAACCAACAATACAGAAATATTACATTTGAACGCAGTTCGTGATACGATCATTAAGGAAGAGAGATGCCCATCCTTAAAGCGATAATAAACAGAGGGACGAGATAGCTCTGTCGGCTAATCAAACAGGGGAGTTTTTGAATCACGCCTTGAACAGCATGAATAAACTTTGAACACATGTCCACATTCATGCATTTATTAAATGCTATCTCTCTCATATCACTGGTTTACCAGGCCCTGCACAGAGATTAGTCATAATAACAGCTGGCTCTGCCAATGTGTATTCAGTGCGGTGACTTCTCTGAACATTGGCTTTGAGGGTTGTTTCTCCAGTGACTCCAATATATAAACACAATAAGCAGTGCAGAAGGGGAGGCGTGGAATTTAGCCACGAAAGGCATGCTGGAGCTAGTTAGAAAGCCATGCAGCTCATACATTCATTCTACAGAGTCTGACAGATTGTAAGTCACAAAAGGTCAGATTTCTAACCCCATAGGTTGATGAAGTAGGAGAAATGGCTCTCAGCTTGCTTATTTATTTATTTATTTATTTGTTTGTTTGTTTATTGCATTTATATCCTGCTCTTTTGTCCTCCATGGAAGCCAAGGTGGTGTACATAATCCTCCTCCACTCCATTTTATCCTCACAACAACAACTCTGTGAGGTAGGTTGGGTTAAAAGTCTGTGACTGGCCCAAATTCACCCAGTGAGCATCCATGGCTGAGTAAGGATTAGAACCCAGATCTCCCAGCTCCCAGACCAACACTCTAACCACTATACCACACTGGCTCTCAATTCTACTACCTTAAAAAAAAGTTAATATAATTACAAAAAATCCAAATAACTCATGTTCAAGAGGTAACGGAAACATAGTTAAGGTTTCATTTCATTATTTTCACCAGTTAATCATCAAATAATTATTAACATTGGTTCCAATAAATAAATCATAAGTTGTAATTCAATTAACAATAATAATCCCAATTTAACACCATATAATTCATAGTTTGTTTAATATTATACAACATCTGTTTAACATTTTGATCATTATTCTTTAGTTTCCATTATTAGACACATTTGTCCCACTGTTCTAAAGCTTTGTTTGTTTGTTTTGTAAAGAGCCCTCTCAAATTTTCTCAGAGTACAAAATCTTGTGCATTAGCATTCTGTGCTAAATGTTCTTTCCGCATTCTGTTAAAGATGGGGGCTGTCTTCACAGTGCTGGGTTGGTGCCACCTCCCTCCTCAACCCCCACACTTTCTCTCTCCTGGGGCAGTGGCCAGGTCTACACTACTGCTTTAAAGCGCTTTATAACAGTTTTGACAACTGTTGGAGCCCAGGACACATTCCATATACAGTTGTCAAAACACTGAGGAATGAGAGCAGGGTTTCTGGGCTGCTATCTTGGTCCTGGAGCTGCCACAGCCCTCTTCCTGGTAGAAGGCAACTAATCTCTGGTCTCCTTCCACCAGGCTCTGCCCCCAGGTTGGACCTAGAGCAACATCACACAGTGGAAGTGTCATGTTGACATTGCTCCCTTTGAAAAAGTCAGGGTAAACCCCCGACTTTTTCAAAATGCAGCATCACAGGGAAGCGAACCTGCACCTGTGTCATCTAACCCAGTGGTTCCCAAACTTTTTCAGGTCACCGCCCCCTTGGTTCCACAAATTCATACCCAGCACCCCCCTACCCTACACTATAAAAATCACTATTCAGAATAGCGGTTTTCATTGACCCACTAAGGAAGATAATAACAATAAAATTCAAAACAGTAACAATTAATTTAATATTTATTCAAAATCCAAAGCACCCGCCGCAGGCTTGCCTAGGGAGGGAGGGAAAAGAGAGTGAATGCCTCTGTTTTGCAGCCGGCGTGGCGGGGCACACCAAGCAGGGTATGTCTCTTCATTAGCATTTTGGTGCTTTTGAAACATTACAATTCACCATTAAAAGGACTCTTCTTAAACGGTATTAATACATGTGTGGCTTCTTCCCCCATATGGTTTGGGACCAAACTACTTTCTCCCATAAAAATGTCCCTGGGTTTTAAGACTTTCTGGAGAGGCACTTCTCAGAAAAGTCCACCTCAGAGGCCTCCCCTTTGCCTCTTAGCCCCCCCCGCTGCCCCCTTGCCTCTTAACGCCCCCTTATGCAATCTCACCGTCCCCAAGGGGGCAGTACCGCCCACTTTGGGAACCAGTGATCTAACCTAAGGGGCGCAGATCCACATCCACCGTGGGGCTTTCCCCACATGTTGACAGCCCTTATGGTAATTCTTTTTTTTAATCAGTTTTTATTGTGAATTTTAACAAAATAAATCCATAAAAGAAAATAAGAAAAACCATTAAATTAAAATAAAACATGCACATTTGCAACTTCATTCATTCTTCTAAAGCCTCAGTTTCAAATATCACAGCATTCTGAATGAAAAAGAAAAAAGGGAAAGAAACATAAAGGACACATAAATGTCTATGAAGGCAGACCAGATGTCTGCGTATAACTCCATTCATAAATGGCACCTATATACCACTCTTCAAATGTTGTTACTGTTGTTAAGTCTTCAATCCCTTACATTACTCAATTGGAAATCCATCTGGACCAGGTGATTTTCTGGTGTTCGTATTCTTTATTGCATTCATAATTTCCTCTAAATGCAAATGAGCCAAAAGAAGCTGTCATTGTGATAAATCCAAGCATGGAACAGTAATATTAGAAGGCGGGGAAAGCCTCCATATCTTGCTCTGATATTTCACTTTCCTTACTGTAAAGATCAGTATAGAATTTAAAAAATTGTGAGTCTGTTTCTATAGGAGAAGTATATACTTTATCATTCTCATCTTTAATAGCTGAAATTACATTGCTGTGCAAGGAACGTACTAGGATGTTCACCATTTTCCCAGTATACTTGTCTTAAGCAAGTCAGAGTGAATTCTGTCTGCTGTGAAAGAATATTTTTCAATTCAAGCTTAGCATTCCGCAATTCTTAATAAAGTTGTGCAATGGGAGAGATGGCAAATTGGATTATAAAAGATTTCAATTTCTTACCTAGATAACATCTGTTGAGTTCTTTTAATTATTATTTTTTTTGGATAAGCAGCATAGGCAATGATGCAGCCCTGAATAAAAGGTTTATTAGCCTCCCACTCAATAGCAACAAACCAACTGTACCCTCATTAGTTTTAAGTACTCTGTCAATTCATCTAGCATCTGACTTTTTAACTTCTCATTATTAAGAAGAGAAACATTGAGATGCCACTGGCCGGGGCCCCTAGGAATATCAGATAATTTCAATTCCAAGCATACTGGGGCGTGGTCTGACACTGCCAATATGTCAATTTTACAATTTTTTATTTGATGTATCAAAGATGTAGAAACCAAAAAGTAATCTAATCTAAAGCAATTATTATGAACTGATGAAATAAAAGTATACTTTCTGTCAACAGGATGTAAAATTCTCAAAGCATCGGTTAAACCATATTCCATCAAGTAAGCCTGAAGTGCCAATCTCTCAGCTGTTTGGGTCTTAGGAGTTGGTGTACTCCTATCCAACAAAGGATCTAAGACCTCATTAAAGTCCCCACCCACAATCAGATAACCATAAGCAATATCAAACAGTTTGCTAAAACTATCATGAAACATAACTAGGGAATCGGTATTAGGTCCATATACATTGATCATAGCAATTAGTTTATCCATATACTTCCCAGCCAAAATCCAAAAGCACCCCTCAGTATCAAAAATCGCATGTTGAATTACAATGGAAAGTTGTTTATGGACCAAAATTGCCACCCTTCTACACTATGTGAAGGTATCATTTACATAGACCTCACCAACCCAGTCCTTTCTCAACATGTTCATCAACAGCCATCAAATGAGTTTCTTGCAAAAATGTCATAGCAACATTGAGCTCTTTTAACATAGAGAGTACTCTTTTCAGCTTATTTACATTTCACAGCCCTTTGATGTTCCATGAAATCATGTTAAGCATTGAAAAAGAAACAACCATTTTTTAACCAACCATACCAACAAATCTTTCCAAATTTGTAAAAAGCAACAAATATTGAATAGCATAAATTGTATAACAAATGCATACTCCACTTATTTTTAAGACAGGCAATTTCAAACAACCTTAGAGTAATATTTATAATATTGAAACTGAGAAAACTTTGAAAATTACACAAAAATATATGTGATTGAAAAAATTCCCCCCACATAAAAATAAAATAAGCCAATTTGTGTCTGAATCTATCACCTAATTCTATGAAAAAGTGCCCTCCAAAATCCAACACAAACAAAACAACAAAAATCTTAACCAAAACAAACAATAAAAATAATTTGTTTTGTCTTCCATTTGTACCAACATTCCACCAGCCCCCTCCCATATATAGAATGTAAATACAATGCAAGAATACAAACAAGCTGACTTTACAAGCAAGCGAATTTGGGGTGAGGGAAGGAAATAGTAACAATAAGTGGGTACTTAAAGTAATATTGTGTGTGTGTGTGAGAGAGAGAGAGAGAGAGAGAGAGAGAGAGCGCTAGTGGAGCTTTAGGGTGGGTGGATTCCTGCATCGAGCGAGGGGTTGGACTTGATGGCCTTATAGGCCCCTTCCAACTCTACTATTCTATGATTCTATGAACTAACTTGGTTATGATACATATAACCTATGTTTAGTGCAGAAAACTATATAGATACAAAAAGAAAATTATGCATAATTATTATATCAGTAGATAAAGTGAGGGAGAGAGAAAAGGAAGTTACAAAGTAAGGAAGAAATCATCATCATCATCAAGAAATAGAAGCAATAGAATGCCAAACACTAGAATCTGGCGTAATGCCCAGACTTGTTATCAGAAGAGCGGGTAGTAAATGAAAACAAACAGAAAATCACTAGACAACAATCAAAGACTAGCTTATCCGTTTCAAGTTGAAGACTGATACTTGATTTTAATTTTGATACTGGTTGGAAATGACTCCACTGTTTCAGAACTTTGAAATCTCCTTATCTGGCCTTCAGGGGGGGGGAATGCAGGATGTCGCTAGATATCTTATGTGGTGTTGAACGTTGATCTGTCTTGCTAGGATTCTCACCTTCTTATCATTAGTGGGTGTCCACCGCAGCTCTCTTTGTCTGGCAAGGTGCAGCACATAATCTTTGGTAGAAGCCTGCAGAAACTGAACAATGTCTGGCTCTGCTTTAGCGCCAGGAACACAATACGCATGCTCAATATCAAGTGGGAAATCAGAAGGCAATGGCAGTAACTCATGCAAAAAAAAAAAAAAATCCATGAACTCAGCCAGATGAAGATCTGTCGACAACTTTTAAGGGCATGAATACACAGGTTAGCTCTCCGATTAAAAGATTCTAGCTGTGCAACCCGCGTAGACAGTATACTATATGAGGCCTTCATTGCAGTTTCATGGACAGAGATCCAATCTTGAAGTGCATCCACTTTAGACACCATCTTTTGAAGGCAAACGTAGAACAAATCTACAGACCCCTGAAGATTATTTACAATATCTTGTATCGGTTTCAACGGGTCAAACTGTTCTTCCCCTTCGAGGTAGACATGGCCACACTCACCTCCAAGGCACAAAAAGCAGATCGAAATGTAGAAAAATGAAAAGAGAAGCTCCAAACAAAGTTAATAGTAAATACCCTGATCACACGAGTGCCTCTTGGAGGCTTTCTTAAAGCTGAAATTCCGGAGGGACACAGTGGAGATCCGATTACATTGCCATCTCCAATTGGGCTCATGGTAATTCTTCTTGTTGCTTTTCCCATTTAGGGGATATTATTGAGCCAAGCTGAAACTAACATAGTGCTAATGCAAAACATCAAGCAATGAAGCAGGGCAATTTCCCTTTTCACTCCCTTTCCCCCCCGCCACACCCACCACACCCACAAATTTCATGCCAAAAGTCCTCAGCTCAGAACTTTAATATTATTTATTTAAAATATTTCTGAACTGCCCCTCCAGTCAATGAGTGCTTGAGATGTACAATAAAAGAATAAACATAAAAAATACAATTCCAAACAAAACTGGGGGGGGGGGGGGAAGCTTAACAACAAAACGGGAAAACTTCTAATCAGCTCAGCCCTAATTTATAATTTAGTTATTCAGCAAATAGAACTAAAGAGATAAAGGCCTAGTTCTCATAAACAATAGATAAAACCCATTTGGAAGTACCTTTGGATGGAAGATACCATTTCAGAATTCAGGTGGGGGCTCACAAGGCTAGATGAGCATTCAGGGTGGCCATGCATCCTCTTTTACAGATGACAGTCCTCTATTTGAGCAACTGCCAAAGGGCTGTCCTCTACTTTGAAAGAATCCTGTATGTGAAGAGCTGTCCAGTCCAAGTCCAGTTTAAATGTAAAGGACCATAAGAAGAGATAGCTGAGCCCTGAAGTTGTCCATGAAGCACACATGGAGAGCAGACTGAGCAGGGAACTTAGGTCACCTAATCACAGCCTTCCATATTTTGTTGAGAATTATATTTCTCTTTAATTTACAGTATTTCTAGTTTTGTGTAGTTTTGTATAATTTTGTGAATTATACATATAATTCGCATAGGCAAAGTTTAGGTGAATCAGTATCCTCTTTTGGTCTCTTCTTTTTTGGTGATACGTGTCCTCTGTTTCAGACATTCACAAGTGCCCCCCCCCCCCACCGATCCACCCTTGACTCATCCCTTCACCCCAAACCTCCTGGATTCTCCATAGAAAAATGGAAGTCAGTGAGAAGGGTTTTAGTCTAGGGTGACCATATGAAATTGAGGACAGGGCTCCTGTATCTTTAACAGTTATATTGAAAGGGGAATTTCAGCAGGTGTCATTTGCATGCATGCACCACCTGGTGAAATTCCCTCTTCATCACAACAGCTAAAGTTGCGGGAGCCCTGCCCTCTTTTGTATCTGGTCACTCGAGTATGGCACAACATGCTAAGCCACACTCAGTGTGGCTTATTCTTCCCAAACAAGCCACATTAAAAACCCATGGTTTGTTGTTGGGTTGTTCAGAGTGGTTAACAAGCCACACTGCATGGTTAATAAGCCACCTCTGGAAAATGCCCAAGGTTCAGATAACACATTAACCCACAATTCAACAACAATCCACACTCAACCGGTGTGGGTTAGTGTGTTATTTGAACAGCCACTGTGTACGTTTTTATTTTCCCTACAGTGTAGCTAATTGCAGCTTTGAGGAAGGCCAATTCCAAGTTGGAAAATGGTGCAAATGGGAAAGTTTCATTCAAAGATACCTGTACCTGCTTTTAACTCTTTAAAAACACTTGGGAGATATAATCACAGATTTGCTGCAGAATGTGTATTTGGCCAACTATTTGCAGGTTTTGTAGTTATTTATAATAATTCAAGAACTTGAACTATCTGTTGACCAACATGACAGAAAGAAAAATAAACATTTTCATCCTGCATTTTGAGACCTGTAAATTGACAAGCCCTTTACTACATAAGAAGTTCCGTGCTGGATCAGACCAAGGGACCATCTAGACCAGCCTTCTCCTCGTGGGAATCTACACTGGTGTTATTCTAATGTTTTGAATGGGTTACTGTGACGCACAACGTCACGTGACCCTGGGTCTCTAACGTTGTAAATGAGTTGTACTTACAGGTTCTATTTCTTAGTTCCAACGCGGCTACAGATTCATGTGCCTCGTTCTACCGGTAATTTTCCTCTCCCTCTTCTCTGAGAGTAGCAGAGCTGCTGGGTTTGCTCCGCCCACTTCCTGTTCTCCTTCCTTCGCCCCGTTTGCTATCTTATCTGCTACAGCAGATAAATCACACCAGCATTATACTGTGCAATCACTGACAATTGCATGCAAAGGACTCAGAAGTTTTCCACCTTAGAATCTGCTTTTATTGTGAAGTAGTCCCACGCATCCTGCCTTAATTGTACTCCTTTTGCAAAAGATTCGCCCCAGCCGCTGCTGTGGGTGCAGGAGCAGGATTTTAAACAAATGCTTACATCTGCGTAAGCTTTATAGATAAAGACACCAAAATTGGCACAGTAATTCAAATACCAAATTTGAATCAAATTGGGTCATCGGTTGATTTTTTATGTTGTTGTTTTTTTAACATTTCCCCCCTCTTTGCAAAGGAGCTGAGGAGCGCTCAAAGGATCGCTGTAGCAAAGGAGCTGAGGAGCGCTCAAAGGAGTGCTGTAGCTCCGTGCAGGAAAATTAACAAGGGTCTCTGCTCCCAGTCCAAAATGGAGCTGCTGCTAAAACTTTTCAATTTGGTCACCCATCCAAACCCTGACCAGACCCAGCCCAGCTTAGCTTCACCAAAGTGGCTGGCTCCTATGCATTCAGGCAATTCCCTGGGACTTGTGTTAAGATGTTTTGGGAGGGGTAGTTGTGTGTGCTTATGACTATTGTCCTGCACTGCTGGCTAGGAATGAGGCAGGCAGTGGGTGGAGCAAAACCAGCAACTCTGCTACTCTCAGAGAAGAGGGAGAACAACGGAAAGGATTTAACAATGTGCCCTGCAGTAATGTTACAGCTAAACGCAAGTCACGCTAGTGTGCCCCGTGATACAGAGAACTGATACAGAGAACCACGTTAGAAAGGGACACTAGCAACGGTATAAGACTAGTGTAGATCCGGCCCTCCAGGAATTTATCTAACCCCCTTAAAGCCATTCAATTTGATGTCCATCACTACATCTTGTGGTAGCAAATTCCATAGTTTAACTATGCACTGTGTGAAGAACTACTTCCTTTTATCTGTCCTGAAATCTCCCACTAATCAACTTTATGAGATGACCCAGGGTTCTAGTATTTGAGAGAAGGAGAAAAATGTATCTCAAGCCTACCATACTGGGCAAGGAAATGCCTACAACTAGATACAGTTGGGCTTTAAGTTGCAGTTGATTTTAAATCATCATCATCATCATCATCATCATCGGTTACAATCCAACACAAAGGGTGCTTCAGTCACTTGAAATTAATTAGCTAGAGAATGCTTAACTCTGTTGTACTGTGGCCATCTCTCAGCGATATTTAGCCAAAAGTTCTTTACAAAAAGGTCTACATCCACCACACAGATGTGAATACTGATGCTGCCACAGAAAGTGAAAGATTGTGAAATAAAAAAGAACACGTCCAAGGACAAACAAATATGGGAAGCCTACAATGTCCTTCCAACATCAGCAGGGTGGAATAGAAATGGTTTGCTTAGATGACTCTTTCGCCAAGCACCATCTTGAAAAGGGAAAGGAAGGGCTGATTATTTGAAATATGCCATGTTTATGTTGTATTAGGGCATCATTCATGTTTGACAAGCCTGGTCAATAACTGTGGTCTTTAAATGTCCCCAAATAGCTCTCAAATTGACACATTATAAGGCTCAAGAGACTTGATAGACCCCATCTTGGCCAACAATGTTGTCTGGCTGGAGACAATTTGGGGCTACATTATGTTAACTAATGTAAAAAATTACACCAGTTTATATTATGAAAGCAGTCTTTTTAATGGCATTAAACAAACCAACTTAAAGGGATTCTTTTAGAAGGAATCAGTTTTACAAGCTAACTTTTAAACTAGTCGTAGGTGTTGTACTTTTTCACAGAAGCTTGGTTTTTTAACGTTTCTCTTTTCCAATATCAAATTCACAAATTTACCACCTCTCATAGAGATATAAGGCTCAACTATTTTTGTGGGGAGATCAATCACGAAACTAAGAAGATATCAATCACTGGGGGTTGTACATCAAAATATATCGCAAAATATTTTCACTTTTTTTCAGGTCTCAAGTATTTTCATGTGTAAGTTTCATAATCTCAAAATACAAAAAGTTCACAAACACAAATATCTCCCTGAGGCTTCTGTATCTCTGGCTACAAAGGCTGCTGACATCTTGGGTATGCAAAGCAATCAGTGAAGAGACAAAATAGCTGATAACTTGGTTTTGTTCCTCTTCGTGTATTCTAGTGAATGTAGGCTCCTGTTCAAAAACCAGTCTAAACCTGGAACACAAATTTACACACGCATGTTCTGACTGCAACAACAAGAGATGACATGCATGTACCTAGTGATATATGTAGACATCTGAATCAACTGTCAGATCTATGGATTGTAGTGGTCCAATAAGACTACTTGGCATCTTAAGCAGATAGGGCAGTATCCAATTCTGCTGCTCTGGTTACACCACTGATGTTGCACTAGCATAAGCGATCTCTAACACAGCACAAATAGCATATGCTGGTGCGACAGGTTTTCTGACGAAACCTATCGTGCCAGCATATACTATTGCCATTGTACTAAAGGTTGCTTTCACTAGCACAATGTCAATGCTATAAGGAGAGTGGCAGAATTGGATACCACCCATAACAGCCCTACCAATGAATGTTTTTGCTTATGAAAATGAAACTAAGGCTTTTTTCTCACTAAATTATTTCAGTTGCAGTAGCATCATTTTTTAACTATCAGCATAACTCAGATGGCATTTAGATTGAGGGATGATATAATTAAAGGAGAATTTTCAAAGCACATCTAAAGCAACGGTTTCCTAACTTTATGCATGCACCATTTGCTGCTATTGAGACAGGCAGGTTTGTTGGGGGGGGGGGGGCAGTTAATGCTAAATATGCATTCGAAGAGTGAAGTACCCACTTTGTTGGGAAATTGCAAGAATCCAGCATGAAGTTCATCACGCATGTGATGCGCACACAGATGCCCATTTTGCCATGCACAGAAATGCTAAGAATGGCTTCTCTCATGTTTACATGCAGCAAAAGGATGCAATGACATAGCCAACCAATCGTACACTTTTTCATAACACCAAATTTGCATCATTCATCAACTAATACATAGTTACAATTTTTAAAAAAAGATATTGGGACATGTGCTATTGGACATGGGTGCCCATGTGCAGCTGATTGAACATTTCAGAATGTTATAACACTAACATCGCAATTCTATAGATGTCTGCTCAGAAGTAAGTTCTATTGAGTTCAGTGGGGCTTGTTCCCAGGTAAGTGAGTTTAGGATTGTCATCTAAGTGATTCATATATGGCACGGGATGATATAATCACAGTACAGGGATGGATATGTACTTTCCAAATGACCAGGAAACTTTGGTATTAATGTCTCTAAAGCAGGTGGACAACCTGTGACCTCCAGATATTTTGGCCTACAACTCCCATCAACCCTAGCCAGCACAGCCAATGGTCAAGGATCACCATTGGTGTAGGCCACAACATCTGGAGGACCACAAGTTGCCCACCCCTGCACTGTAGGAGCACTCCAGTAAAATGATTGCAATGTACCTGTCATAGTGTCACACTTCTTTTGAGAGCAATAACTTGAGTGGGATGATAAGGAATAAATACTTAAAACATTCTGATCGACAACTAATTCTCAGCAGGGGGCACTTTTCCGTTCGCGTTCAGTTAGTTTCCATTGTTAGCCATAATTACAACAGTTTAAAATTAAAATAAACATTGATCCTCTGCAAAATCCAAAGACATGGCTTGTCAAAGCACACAAGAACATTGGCAAAAGCAAAAGGGACTACTTTCTGAGTAACTGCAACTTTCTAATCGGCAAGAAGGAAAAGTATCTTTTGTAAATTTGACCATTTTGCAATTTTTTTTAAAGTTTTCAAAAGAAATAGATTCCTTTTACATTGAAACAGAGAGCAATCAAACAAATATTGTAAAACACATACACATACAAAATACTTCAATGTGGTTGTTTCCACAGACACAAAACCACAAATTACATGGAACATTTAGCTATCTACCCAACAGAGCAAAGGTAGCCATTAACTGATATCTGATCCTAGCCAAACCTTTTTCAAAGACACCACAATTTACAATCTCTATCCCCACCCCACTCTACAACCGTGTGTGTGTGTGTGTGTGTTATACCTGCTAATACTCTGAGGATAACACTTTATACATCCAATGAAGTGGACTCTATTCCACAAAAGCTTAAGCCCTAATAAATCTGTTATTCTTTAAGGTGCCATGGACTGTACTATGGACTGTAAGTTCCCTTGAAGCCCTTACAAGTTGGAAATGCAAGGTATAAATTTATCTGCAGGGTATTTCTCTGTTTTAAACAATAAATAAATTTTGCTTTCTGCCCAAACTCTGCAGAATAGGAATGGGTGGTTCTTTCCATCCCCATTAATCCTTATTCGGTATGACCCTGGTTAGAAATTAGTTCCCACCAGTGTCCCTCAGTTTGCCTGGGGTTCCAACCAAGCCTGTTGGCTCTCATTGCTGCCTTGTGTCTACGCAGAGTGACCTTTAGGACTCGCCCTAGACACCACTTCACCTAAGCTGTGCAGAGGAAGTACATGAGGCAGATTAAAATGAGTGACGGAACCCGCTCTCTTGGTTACACTTGCCAAGCAGAATGCAAAATAAGAAGGGTAGGATGAAGAGATAACAAACAATCTTTGTATTTTACCTTCCCGCAACCTTCTGAAGGATAAGGAAATAGCTGTGCGTGCACTGTGATGCTCCAACTTCCTCTTTTGGATTCTTTTTCCGACAGGCCACAGCAGAATTTCTCACCGTATGCCTTAGGTGGCATATCAGATCTCCACAGAAGGGGAAATGCATAACCAACAAAGGGGAAAGCAGGCTGCATAAAATGTGCCTATACTAATTTATATGTACTGGTGAGCAATTAGAAATAATTGTTATAATTTAAATAGAAATACAGCACTGCTCACCATAGTGCGGAAGGCTGTGTCCAGGTGTAGTATCCCATGTTAGTCCTCCTTAGAGTAGACCCATTGAAATGAACAGGACTTAAGTTAGTCATGACCAAATTAAGTTCCATTCATTGCAGTAGGTCTTCTCTAAGTAAGGACTAACATTGGTGGCCTGTGTGTGCCTGCCTGTTCCGTCTTCTTGTTCAGGTGCTAACTGTTGATGGGGAACCATTCTTATGGTTCTTTATCTTTAAACAGGAATTGGACAGGATCGCCCTGCAATAGAGGATGCCTTCAAATAGAGGACTGTCCACTAGAAGATGATGCATGGCCACCCTTGTATGCCTAGTTGATGATTCTGTGAAGTTGTCAATTGGAGACGCTCGCATGATAGCTTTGCTCCTCCTGGAAACTGCGGCAACAGGATGGCCCACGATGCATTATGGTTGGCTGCTGGATTGCAATTTCACCTATCTATTGGCTATTGATTAAGGAATACCTACTTGAATGAGTCCTCCTAATAATGAAACTGCTGCAGCAACTCCAATCCTCTGCATCTCAAACTCAGATAAGCCCAAGATTACAGAGCTATTGTATGTTGTGAAATTGTTGGTCATGGGAGGAACAAGACGCTCAACAGCATTTGCAGATATCAAGGAAGTCAAAGCAAAGGTTCCTGTGGAAGGAAAGAGACAATTCAGTTTCTTCTTGGTATAATTCCTATTTGTTTTGCATTGTGATCCCAGGTGTGCTGAGAAGGGAGGGAAGCCCACTGAAATCTGAGAGTATTATGTCTAAATAATTCTTCTTAAGGTCAGGATGCCAGCTCTGGCTTCAGATAGCCCAATACATGCTCTGCACGTATTCTGTTTTCTGCACACATCATCTTTAAATGTTGTTCTGGGATCTCGATACTTGAGGGAGCGCCTCTCCTTATATTTGCCTGCCCAAGACTTGAGATTTGTTGAAGGAGCCCTTCTCTGCATCCCACCAGCACAACACATTCACTATGATGGGACAAGGGAGAGGGCTTTCTCTGTTGTGGCACCCCAACTGTGGAATGCCCTCCCCTTGGAGGCCCGATTGGCGCCAACATTGATTTTATTCTGGCACCAAGTGAAAACATGGCTTTTTAACAAAGCTTTTAATGGTTGAATTCACTAGGCACATTGTTTTAACTGTTTTAATATTTATTATTTATTTATTGAGAATATTATATTGTTTTAACTTGGTTTATGGTTTAATTTGTTTTTAGCTGTGTATATTTACTGTTTTTATACCGTATGCTTTTATCTGTATGCCGCCCTGAGATCTTATTGATATAGGGCGGGATAGAAATGTTTTAAATAAATAAATAAATAAATATTCCAAGCTTTATTTGTGTGTGATGCAAATGGAAATATTTAACTTTTTTTTTTTGCATATGCAGTTGTCATGTTTCTGCATGCACATGGGACTTCACAAGCACATGCATTCCCATGCACATGCATTCACAAATGGATGTTATGACAGCCTCCCACCCAACACAGATGCCTGACTTTTACCATAAGGGGAAGGGTCCTTACCTCAGAGGAGGTAGAGATTATGATTTGCTTAACTAAACACCTTCCCAGGTTCAACCCCTTGCTCCTCCAGTTAAAAGGAGCAGGAAGCAAGTGAAGGGAAAGACCTCTGCCAGTGACCATGGAGAGCCGCTGCCAGTAAGAGCAAGCAATATTGTACTAGACGGACAGATATTCTAGCTTGGTGTTGTGTTTCCCAAAACCTCCCACTTTATTGGGAGACATTAAAGAGGTCTACCATGTAATTCACAAAGCTTTATTCAGGCAATAAACATCTCTTCCCACCTGAAGAGAATCTAACCTCTAGGAACTTTCCTCTAGGCAAAACTATGCAAACTAAGTGAGAGAATTGTCCTTTCAAGAAAAATGGAAAGCCTTTTTCCAGAATGCTTTAACTTCAAGGAGACTGGTTCCAAAAAGACTTTGACAAGAAGCTATCCGGGCCGACCTTCTCTTGCCTTCCTTTAGCTCCACCCATTTGAGTCTGTGGTGTACTCTAGGATTAGCTAGCCCTGAAATGCCCTCTCCCTCTGAAGAATACTGATTTCCCACAGACTGTATGTTCTTAACATTTTCAGAGATAAGGTCTGTTGAAGGTTCATTCCCAGCTGGTAAAGAGCCCAAGAGAGTCACCTCCCCCACTCCCCATGAAGGCTGGTATGTTTCTGGCACTGTCTCCTCTGTTTCAGAATCTGATTCCGATTGATCGCCTGAAACTCCTTCCCCCAGCCTAAGGGGAACAGGCCTAGTCATGACACTTAGCATAAGGCGTCTTCCTGTGAACTGGATCTGCAGCTCTAAGTCATTAGAACTAAGAGAGGAGACAGAATAGCAACCCATCAGTGTCCGTAGCATGCTCAGTAAAATTCTGAAACCTTGTAACAAGGTCTGTTGTGGTCAGAATTAGACATTAGCTCCATTCTCATGTAACAGAGGCCAAATTGTGGGTTTATTAACCCACAATTTGCCATGTTGTGTGCCAACACCATTTTGAATACAGAACCACAGTTCCAAGGTTGCTCTGAGACATCTGAACCCAGAAACTATGGGTTAATCATGGATTAAACAACCCACAATTAACCTAACAACTAATTGTAAAAACCTAACATACACTATAATCCCTCTACTGATTGGATTTGGTCTCTAAACTCAATGCTTTGTGGAAATGCTAATTTCATCTAAAGGTGAACTGAATAGAGGAGAAGCTGAAACAGTTGTACTGCTCAGATTTACATCCCCAAAAAACTTCTCAAAGTACCAAATGACCTAAATGCATTTCTTGAAGAAACCAATAGCCCAGCTCATCCCAGTTGGGCAATTATTACACTTAAATAAAGTAATTACGTAATGTCTACTTTGCTGACTCAGAGTTATCATAGCTTCCAAGAAACTTGCCACAAAATTTAAATCTAACTTGCCAGTGTGTTGCAAGGAGTCTTTGACAATATGCTTTGCATACGTTCCGATACAAATTCTATGTATTTTGGACAGAATGTTGCTTTCCCAGTAGACCACATGGCTCCTGCAGAGCTGTTAAACGTAGCACTGAATGCACGTTTTGGCACGCAGGGCACTTTTGAAAAACCACGCAATTACTCAAAAGACAATGATTGCTCCTTAGAAAGCATAATAACAACCAACGGGAATGTGCATATACTCGGGCTTTTCAAACCCCGAGGGGGTTAGCTTTGTGTGTGGCTCCACACAATTCTGAATTTCCAAGGAGAAACACCCCTCCCCAATATCTGAAAGACTCCCGCAGCTCTTTGCCTTCCTTCATCCTTTCCAACCCATATTAACTAAAGGGAGACTATGACCCCATACCCAACTCCACTGTTTTTTTGTAGCTGGGACCAGATGGTTTCTTCTCTGTAAAAATTCTGCTTCTCATTCTGGGAGGTCAGTGTTTCGAATTATTATCTTGGAAGGGACCCTTCTTCATTCAGAGCGAGTGTTTTTGGGATGTCCATGAGAGTTTGCAAGTGATTTAAGATCATCAAACTCCAACATGAGTAAGGATCAGTCTTTTCTCTGTGCGGTAGCTTCAGCCTAGCAATGGGAGGGATTACTGTAAAATGGTTTGCTATAACAATGCCAATGAAGCTACATGTATTATTCATACAGGTGTCAACAGTGGATGTTGCAATTTAGACTCTAAAATTGGGGGCGGGTACCACGTGGCTCACAGCTCACATGCAGACCCCCATCCTCTTTGGTGCCCCCACTGTCCTAACACTGAAATTCCCCCTGCTGCACCACACAGCAGGAAAACTGGCAGTTGTGCAGTGGCGGTTGTAAAGGAGCTGTAGCAGGAGTTGTAACATGGATAGACTGCCAGATTTGCTGGGTAGTAGAAAGAATGAGAGTAAAGAGTTAATAGCTTTGACATAGTTTTTTTGCTTTGTATTTTATTACTTAGAGGGAGTCAGGATCTGGCCAGGAGATTTACCATCCTGGACACCTGTGGAGGGGAGGCAGAAAGAGATCCCGAGGCCCTGAAACCACAGGGGTTCTTACCAGACCTCAAGTCCATAAATTGTCCAGGCCTGTATGCGTGGAGGCACCACAGCTGGGGAGGTGTGAAACCAGGGTCGCCTCATCCTTGAAAAGGGGAGGGGGAGAACGGAGGGCTGGATGGTGGTTCAGGGGGTATAAGTGGGTGACGCCGGCCCAGCTCTTTGTCTTGCCCTTTCATGGGGTTCGATGGAGGTGTTCATTGGCAGAGATCGCAAGGCCGTACTTTGGAGTAAGTAGACAGACCAGCTAGGTTTTATTGTTTTTAGGTTAATGGGCTTCCTATGTTATGCATGCTTATATGGTTGTTTTGCCTATTCTTCCCTAAATCCCACCCCTTACTTGTAAATAAAAACCTTTTACCTCAAACTGATTGTGCTGCTAACTTCTTGCTACGGGAGCAGTGCTGTATTTCTGGGCGCAAAGATTACTGCAGACGCTGACTGCAGCCAGGAAATCAGAAGACGTTTACTTCTTGGGAGGAGAGCAATGACAAATCTTGATAAAATAGTTAAGAGCAGAGACACCACACTGACAACAAAGGTCCGCATAGTTAAAGCAATGGTATTCCCCGTAGTAACCTATGGCTGCGAGAGCTGGACCATAAGGAAAGCTGAGCGAAGGAAGATAGATGCTTTTGAACTGTGGTGTTGGAGGAAAATTCTGAGAGTGCCTTGGACTGCAAGAAGATCAAACCAGTCCATACTCCAGGAAATAAAGCCAGACTGCTCACTTGAGGGAATGGCATTAAAGGCAAAACTAAAGTACTTTGGCCACATAATAAGAAGACAGGATACCCTGGAGAAGAGGCTGATGCTAGGGAAAGTGGAAGGCAAAAGGAAGGGGGGACGACCAAGGGCAAGATGGATGGATGATATTCTGGAGGTGACAGACTTGACCTTGGGGGAGCTGGGGGTGGCGACAGCCAACAGAAAACTCTGGCGTGGGCTGGTCCATGAAGTCACGAAGAGTCGGAAGCGACTGAACGAATAAACAACAAACTGCCACTATTCCTGGTGGTTATTTTCCTCAAGGTGTCTAGTGCCAGGAGGCCCCTGGGGATGATGGCAGCATGAACGAGGGTATGTTTCCACCTTCGGGCTTACCATCACAGTGGTAAAAAAGAAGAAGATGGTTTGCTGCCAGAATTCTTGCAATGTGATTAATTACAAGGTATTAATTAATACAGTTAATTAATTAGTTATTAACGCCATTCAGAAAATTAGAGATGAGTTAACGGCTTGACAAACATAGCAACTGAGGGGCCATCCCATCCAGCAGTGCTGTTACCCAGACACTTCTATGGCATCTGCATGGGGTTCCTACAAATGAAAGGAGTCCCAGCAGTTGCAAATCTTAATGAATTGTGCGCTCAGACTTCTTGCCAACTTTCACAGGAGCCAGCAGGAAATGAATTATTCTTTGCCCTTCTATAGGAGAATAGTCCAGTTTTGTATGGTCCTGTTTGTTTTAAAACTCATATTATATTGTAAGGTATACAATTTAATAACACAGAACATAGCATTAAGACATTCAACCAGAAAGCCTTTAAATTTTCCGAGCTGGACTGCAAGAATTTAGGAGCACTTACCTGTGGCAACATGGCGGCCCATTCCAAATATAGCATAAATAATTGCAGGGAAGAGAGATCCATATAAACCAAATACAGGATGCACTGAAGACAGAACAGCAAAAGCAAGCCCTGTAAAGAAGGTAAATAGGAATTGTAAAGGAAGCACGCCCAGCAAAGCTGGCTTTTCCACTGGATTTTGCACAGATCTCAGGAACACACGCACACAGCTCCAAAACTGGAGGGTTAGGCCCAAATTTATTGAGGATAAGGGTAGGAAATACAAGATTAGCATTCAACAGATAAAACATGCAGATACAGAGTAAGAACCCAGTCCAAGCAAACTAAAATAACTAAGTTGCAGACTATACTTCACCCAGCCATGTGGTCATCCAGCTCAGAACAAAAGCCCCTTGCAAAACGTACTCTTTATGGATAGCTTTCCCTGCTCCTTCCCCCCACCCTTGCGAGGATCGTTCACACCTTCCCTGAGATGTTAATTTTTCGCTCAAGGCCGATCGGCCTGGCCCCAAGCGGTTCCAGGATGTGCCAGAACGCCCCCATGCAGCTGGCGCTTATCTGTTCTGCTCCTAAAATCATAACAATAAAAGTACATTTTAACATTCTAAAAAGTTATTCTTGGTATGAATTAACCCCATCCTTACAGGAATTACGAAACATATAATATAATATTATGTATTATATTCCACACTAGTGTCAATATCAACTTGTCATCACAGTCCCATTCTAAGCCCATTTTTTTTAGATGATATAGCATAATGCATCAGAGCATAGGAAGCTTCCTTTTACCAAGTCAGGCTACTTGTCCATGTAACCCAGTGTTGTGTATTCTGTCAGGCAGCAACGCTACAGCTGAGAAGTTTCCCATCAACTTCTACTTGGTCCCTTTTTAAATGGAGATACCAAAGATTGAACCAGGGAGCTTCGACCTGCAAAGCATCTGATCTGCCACTGAGCTATTTATTTATTTATTACATTTCTATACCGCCCAATAGCCGGAGCTCTCTGGGTGGTTCACAAAAATTAAAAACATTCAAAGTATAAAACAACAGTATAAAACCATAATATAACAGCTCAACCAGATAAAAACAGCAGCAATGCAAAATTACAAATTTAAAACACCAAGTTAAAATTTATTTATAGGGTCCCTCCTCTATGGCGCGCACACATACACACCTTAGCCATGATTCTAAGATACTTAGGTATGCTTTAGTGCTGGCTGGGAAAATGCTGGGAGTTGTACGGCTTTCTTCTGCCTAAACATGCATAGGATTGCACACTAAGCTGCTAACAAGGAAGGCCCTGGTTTGCATCCCACATCTGCTGTGAATTCCCTAGGTGGCCTTAGGCAGGCCTCAGCACGTAGACACACTCACAACTTGAGGATAATATTCACTTACCTTACACTGCTGGGCTTACAGGGTTGTTGTAAGATTACAACAGGGTAATGTACAAGCAGGGGGTTGGACTAGATGGCCTTGTAGGACCCTTCCAACTCTGCTATTCTATGATTCTACTACAGAAACGCTACCTGTTGTTAGTTTTCATGGATAATGGGGTGGGCATGTTGTGTCGCTTTGAGTTCTGCCGTTTTCGTTGTTTCAAGTCTCTACATGTCATTGGGTTTGTGCTCGCGCATGACTCTAATTAAAAAAATATGTTGGAATGGTTTTCTGTTGTGTTATTCCCCCTTAGACACTTTAGCCTGGTCTGCAGCTTTCAATGTTACGCTTTTCTCTGCAGGTTCGAAGGGGATTGGTAAATGGCGTGATTGTACAGTGCAGCGTTCCCTAATCCTATTCCCTCCAAATGTGCAACCCCCCCCATCAACCCCAAGCAGCACACCCATGTTGGCTGGGGATAGCAGATGTAGTCTAGCTGTCGTTTTTCCAAGCCCTCCCACTGAGACGTGAGACAATAAAGAGGTCTGCCGTACAATCCACAATGCTTTTAGTAAATAGACGTCTCTTCACACCTGAAGAGAGTCTGAATGCAAGGAGCTATCCTCTAAGCCTAACAAAGGAAGGCAGTTGCCTATCAACTAAATGGACAGTTTCCCACCATGTCCAACAGGTTTTTACTGGACCCCTCCTTCAAAGAGGGTCTTCAAGTGGCTAGCCTAGAGGACCGCCTCCTCTCAACTCTGCCCACTTAACCTTGTGGTGGACTCCGGGAACTGTCAACTCCAATGTTCCCTCCCCCTCTGATATAGATGGAGTTCCCAGTGGGGGAGGATGATCTTTGAGTCTGGGCGTCCTTTCTGATAAGCTCTTGGGGAGATTCATCCTTCACTCCTGAAGAGTATTGGAGAATCTCCTCCCTTGCTTCCTGTCTTAACTGGTGTACTTCTGGTTCTTCTTCTTCAGTCTCCGAATCTAATTCAGCCCCCATATCCCAGTTTCCCACACTAGGGAGAACAGGCCTGATCCTCATACCAGCACAAGTTGGGGAAGGCTCCAGTGACGGCGTTGTCATTTTCTTCAGACAGAAGATCTAAAGAAAGTACACATGTTCAATGTGCTCCTTGCCAGAGGGGAAGCAAGCCTGTGTCATTGCCAGTGGTGGTTGGGGCTCTGCCCAGAAGCTATTGCTGTGAGGGACTTTGACACGCTGGTGTTTTCTCCTTCCTGGGATGTGGGAGAGGCGTGGGGAGCCAGCACTTGGGTTCTGTCAAGCCCCCTTCCCCATCTGGAGGGACAGCTGTGGGGTTTTCTAAACACGCCAAGCTGGCCGCTTCCCACATGAGCAGCGGTCATGGGCATAGCCAGGCCCTGAGTGGTATTTTCATTCTACTCAAGGACATCTGCATCCTAGCCAGGCCAGAACAGGCACCAAAGACTGCATGCCAGCAACACAAAGACTGCTCTGTTTGAAATTAAAACAGTGATGAAGGAACATGTGTCATGCACATGCATATTCCAGGAGCAACAGAAGCACCGCCAGGTTTGAGGGGGGCATGGGCTAGGCATTTTCAGGAGGGAGCCTTCCCCCACCCTCTGCCACCCTGCCGGGCAACCCAGCCTTCTTTTTTTTTAACCTGAACAATGGTGGCTCCTCCTCCCCTTGCTGTGCTGCAGCCTTGCTAAAGGAAAGTGGCACAGCGGTGGCTGGTTCCGACTGCAGCCCTGCGCATGCCATTTTAAATGACAATGTTTCTTTTCTTTGCTAACTTTGATTAGCGGCATGCCCAACCAATCGGACACTGCCTTTGGCGGGGGGGGGGGGCAGTCCTCTCACCTCTCTGGTGCCCCCAAAGGCCAGCTGCCACGGCAGTGTTTTTCTTCAGTGGCAGGGCAAGAAGAGCTGCTGTGGCCCGCAGCAAGGCCTGCAATCGCTTGTCAGGGGGTTGTTTGGGGCTAACTTATATAAGGCAGGCTGCTTGTACATCTAAGCAGGACAGTCTATTCGAACTGGGAAGTGGCTCTCCAGAGTTTCAAGCAGAAGTCTTTTGCATCACTCGCTACCCGATGCTTAAAAATACACACACACATAAAACCACCTGAAGATGCCAGAGAAGGAACCTGGGACCCAAGCACTGCACTACTGTCCCTCCCACAGAGGGTTCTCAAGTCGTTCTTGCTGGCCCGATTCACACATCTCACAAAACGTAAGGCTTATTCATACTTGACATTTTAAATAGGTTTCCAAGTAAGTTTCTTCCCACAGTCATCAGTAAAGTCAATACAACCTGAAGGGAAATGAGTGAATGATTAACAAGGAGTAACAGCCTAAATGTTGTCCAGAACCCAGATGTTAAGGTCACAATTCAGTCAAAATTAAAGCACTTTGAGCTCACATTGATTTCAGCTGGCGAGATGTATTCATTTATTTATCGGAATGTTTATAAACCAGCCCATCATAATACATAATGGCAAAATGCAATAAAATAAATTCAGAAAACAGGGGGAGAAATTGAGTAGAGCAGACCAAACAACTTAAAATGACCAGCCAAACAGAAACATTTTGACCTGGGACTGAAATTATTGCACTAGTCACATTTTTATGGGGAGAATGTCCCAAAACAGGATGCCAGATCTAAGAAAGCTCTTTCCATTGTTGTCACAAAACAAGCAGAAGAAACGTTGAGAAGATGTTCCTCTACAGATCTTAAGACATGGGCAAGATGCGAAAGAGAGAGGGGTTCCT
The DNA here is from genome assembly GCF_023053635.1 of Elgaria multicarinata webbii. Classification (NCBI taxonomy): domain Eukaryota; kingdom Metazoa; phylum Chordata; class Lepidosauria; order Squamata; family Anguidae; genus Elgaria; species Elgaria multicarinata. The sequence continues at coordinate 83,168,446 of NC_086177.1, read as the reverse complement.
TTAGGTATTTGGTCCCAAGCCATTTGGGGCTTCAAAAGGCATTCACCAACACTTTTAACTGGGTTCAGAATCAAATAGGCAACCAGCACAACACTCTTAAAACTGGTGTAATATGATGCCATAGGAACATAGGAAGCTGCCTTATACTGAGTCAGACCACTGGTCCATCTAGCCTAGTAATCTCAACACTGACTGGCAGCAGCTCTCCAGGGTTTCAGGCAGGATTTTTTTCCAGCCCTACTTGGAGATGCTAGGGATTGAACCTGGGACCTTCTGCATGCAAAGCAGGTGCTCTACCACTTAGCTGCAGGCCCTCCTCATAGTACCCCATCAGACTATACCCATTAACATTCTAGCAGCCACATTCTGCGCTAGTTGGAACATCTGGGCTGTCTTCAAGGGCAGCCCCACATACAATGCATTACAGTAGTCCAACTAGGACACTACCAGAGCATTCTTATGTATATAACAATGTATATCCAGTCCTTCTGGTGCTTATGTGCCACTCATGGGCAGACTATCCCTATCCAAGAACAGGCATATCTGGTGAACCAGCCAAAGGCATTCCGAGCATCAAAGGCCACCTGGTGAATGTTTGACTTGAAATTAACAGGACTTAAAACATGCATTATTTTGGCTAGATCATTCATACTATCAGTGTTACTATTATTAATTATACAGTACCCTCCATATGCTTTGCAAAGTAATAACATGCAGTGTTGCAGCCTAAACTGTAACATATGAGTCCTGAGTGGAAGTGCAGAGACCAGTTATGGTACTGACTGTTCTTCAGTGGGAAGACTAATGTCTAGTTAATCTTTTTGCCAGAGTTACAATGAGTGAGTGGATGACCTAGCACTAAATTATGCAATAAGGCAAACATGTGCCACAGATGGGGAAAATAAGAAAAGGCTGCAATGGAAAACAATGAGCAAACAATAGTGTACAACGGCTTATCATGGTGGCAGGTTTTAACTCATTGTCACTAGAACACCACGTGTGCCATTGTTACTTTAAGGCCAAAGCAGACATTGCTTTAAATCTAAACTTAAGTTTAACAGCTATGTTTTTCTTTCACTTTTGCTCTACAGCAGGCTTACGGGGGGGTGGGGAGGTTAATCTGGATTGGGACCCCAGCATGACAATTAGAGGGGCTTTTAAGATCTGGATTGAGACCTCTGAAAATCCACTCCCTCTTCAGAAATGGCCACGCCCTCTCCCCTGCCCCCCTCCTTCCCCACAACCACCAATAGATGAGTGATTTGCTGACTTTTGCACATCCACCCCCCCCATTCTAAAATATTGAAAGGTTTTTCCTAAGGGTTTGTTACTGACAGAAAGAGCATTAAACTAAAATATGCTGGTATTTTTGGTATTTTGACCTTGGTCCCTTTGCCTTTGGCCCCCACCTACCACTGGAATGCATTTCCTAAGAACTTCTCCAAAATTGAATTCAGCCCTCAGTCTGAAAGAGTCTGACGTACATACATGATGCCCTGTGTGGTGTAGCAGTTAGAGTGTTGAACTAGGATGAGAAGACCCAGGTTCAAATCCCCACTCAGCCAAGAAGCTCACTGGGTGGCTCTAAGTCAGCCAGTATCACTAAAATGGAGTGGAGGAGAACCGTGATTGCCACCTCAGAATCTTTGGAAGAAAGGCAAGATATAATTGTAATGAATAAAATAGTTGATTGCTTAGAAGAGATATGCCCAAGCGAAAAGAAGATAGCGGATCTGCAGAAGCCTAAACAGTTGGGTTGACTGGGCACAAGATACTGACTCATAAACATCTATGCTGCATAGAAAGTGTCCCAATACATAGAGCTGCATAAACATTGTATAAGAAAATCTACCTGTTCAGTATGGCCGTAGAAAACACAGAACTGTCCCTAATCACAGAAGTGGTTGGCTTTTCAAATTGGACAATATACTACATTTGTCGGGTTTCTCCATAAAAGCATGCAGTACCTTTAAAGAATCCCAATTTATGAGTTTCCTACAGCACAGGAACACAACTCAAAAAAAAAAAAAAAAAAGAGCAGGGAGCAGTACTCCAGTAGAACAAAGAAGCAAACAAAAACCAACATGTCTGGTAATGTCCATGCTTGCCTTGGCTGAGAGCAGGGCTCATCCTTCCAGCCTTTATTCATGTCCAAGGACTCAGCACTGGAATGTAACATAAGAACATCAGAAGTGCCCTGATGCTGGATCAGACCAAGGATCCATCTGGTTCACCACTCTGTTCGCACAGAGGTCAACCAGCCATCGGCCAGGGATGAAGAAGCAAGACATGGTGCAACAGCACCCTCCAACCCATGTTCCCCAGCAACTGGTGCACACAGGCTTATTGCCTCGAATACTGGAGATAACACACAACCATCAGGGCTAGTAGCCATTGATAGCCTTTGCCTCCAGGAATTTATCCAACCCCTTTTAAAGCCATCCAGATTGTCCCAGTTCTGAATTTTGGTGCAATCCTGTAAAAGACTACTCAGAAGTAAGGGTGCCAGTCAGGTGAGCATCCAAGATGAAGATAAAAAGAGAGAATGGTCACAGGAAGCTATAATGCGTTTCAGCTTCTTGCTTTTCATTAGGCCTTCTTCAAAGGGCTGTAACAATACATATATATATATAAAATAGCAATGAGGCAACACAGAACTAAAAAAATAATAATTAGAAAAACATATTGAAAGAACTGCCTGTGCATACATGTAAACAATAAAACAATTTTAATACTACATATAAATAGTTCATAGGGCAGGCACATTGTAGGTAAGGCCAGTGCATACATTGTATAAAACTGTTAAAATATTAGATACTTACCTGAAAATAATTTCTGCAGACATTGTTACAACAGATGATCTTGTGTTTATACACTGGCAACTAGCTGGAAAGTACTGAAAGCTATGCTTTTTATACACTTAGACAAGTCTTTTTCTTCAGGTTTCTAACAGGTGTTAACATGACAGGTCAATGCACTCAAGATATGAGAAGATCTTGAGTGAAGTGAGCGACAATTGGTTTTTTTAGTGAGATCCTTTATTGCTGTTTATCTTATGAATCACTTTTATCTTGTGAATCATTTCCATACTGGTCAAACTAAATTAATCTGTTAGTTCTGCTTGTTGTAGATTTTAATGGATTTGAGGCTTCCCTTAAACACACATATTGGAGCTGTTAGGTAATTTTGTTTTTGTATTTTTGGAAAGAAGTCAAAGACTCAATCTCACACAAGACACAGTCTATGAATTTTCATCTGTTCACTTGCTGCAAGTGTCATGGAAAAGTCCTCTTCAGAGGAGGAGCTGGAGCCCCCAGAAATCCAAGGCACCCCAGATCAAGTACTGCCACCAGACCAGCAGGAAACTGGTCACTGGGGAGTGATGGTTGCAGGTCCCTCCATGACAGGTGGAGGGGACTCTGCCTCTGAGGCCGAAGCTGAACAATCCTGTGGCCCCCAGGAGCATTCCTTATAGGGCCCCTCATGAGAAATATGTGACTACTGCAGCTGAGCTCTGGGTGAGGTTCAGAAGGCTTTGGGGTAACAGTCTTCATTGTAGACTTCACCAGTGTTGGTACAGCTTCCTTCTTTCAGCTCCTGTGCGCCTTGTTCTGTGGCTGATGCTCCATGTTTCTGACCTCTAGGCTCTTTATTGACTCTGCCTTTGGACTGTGTTACCTATTTGACCTTTGCCTGGACTGTATAACTGTGATTTGACCTTTGCCTGTTCTCTGGATCAACCCTGCCATAGCTTGAACCACACAAGATAGAAAATTGTATGCTTAAACATTGGTTGGCTTATTGCATTGCTTCTGTGTTAGCTCTGCACTCAGAGGCTGTTCCAGTCAAAGCAGGGTACATTCTGGCTCAATGGGCCCAAAGTAAGAGGCATGTAGCTTAGATGCAATGTACTAGCTTAATTACTACGTCATTGGGTTTTTGAGTTTGGAAATCCCCCTTTCCATCTGACATTGATGACTGGGTAACAAAAATTATAGAACTGGCATTGAATACCTTGTACAAATTTAATGGCATATGGGATGCATTTCTGGACTGGTTTGACTATAACAATATTGCTCCAAAATTTCAATTGTTTTGATTTGATAAACTAACTCCTTGTCCAGCTGATACATGCAAAAACTTTCCCTCCTGTTTCTTCTTTCCTTTCTATCTTCTTTTTCCTTGTTCTTACCTTACTGTTTACATCACTGTAAACAAAGACTGCATTTCAATGATTTTGCAGAGACCCAAAACCGTAACAACAGAAGTAAAATGTAATCATTCACAGCCTCAGAGATACGGACAATGTTATGTGCCCACAAATGATCTGAAGTGTCTAGGCCATCAACTTTTTTATCTCTCTGAAGCTAATGAGATCTAGGACTAGCCAGGACTGGGATGGAAAGACCACATGGGAGCCCCACACAGCCTGCTCTGAGAACCTTGCCTTGGAGGAAGGTCAGGATACCTATTTAATAAATTAATCCAATTAAAATTAAATTGGGTTTAAGCACACACTTCAGATGCAGTCCTATTGCGCATAATTCCAATTGAGCTGAATGGGATTTACATAGGATTGCACTGTTAAGCATGTAAATCCAACCAATTTCAATGGAATGTAAACACACCTAATTTTCTCCAGGTGATGCAGGGTGGTGGTGGTTAGAGAGCTAGCCTATTTTACAGAAGTGCTAGCAAAGAATGTTCCTTTGCATCTTTCGAGTTAAACTGATGCACTTAGCCTTCTGGAGTTTCAGAAGCTGCTGGATGCAACTCTCATGAAGATACATGATCCGTTTCTACGGTTTTTAAGTACAAGTTTCAAGCATGTACACCAGCGGCCTAAGAAAGACTGCCAAATTCTAGGGGTTTTGCCAACTCATGAAGTCTTAAGTTCCTTGGCTTTCTGAGAAACCCTTAAGCCAAGTACAAGATTTAGAGCTACCTTAGGTAATTGATGAGCTTTGTCCCACAGCCCATGGCTCAGATCCTTTGTAGCTAACTTTGTTTTAAGAGCGCTGATGCCTTTCATTCTTCTTTTCAATTACACTGCACAATTGGAGCAAAAAGGGGATTTTATGGCCTGGGGGCAGGGGCAGGGAAGGAGCTAGCAAAAGGTACATAATTAAAAAATGTCAGCCTCGTAGGAACCTGGGGATTAAGACGAACTTCTCTACCTGGCTTTTCTGGTCAGTTTCGGAGAAGGAGGTTGTGATATAAGTAGAAGAAAACTTGGAAAGCATGGATCATCATAAAATGTCCCTATCCTCAAGCCAGAACACCTGGTCAGATGGCTGTTTAGGGCATCACTAAGGAATTATAAGTAGAGCTGTGAACTTCAATCAACTAAATGGATCAATTCATTCATTCATTAAACTATGGATTAATCAATCATGCAAGTAACAAGTGACGAATATGAAGTTTTGTACAGAAATGACATAGATAAATAAACTGATGGGTCTACTACTGTGCAAGCAATAGAGATATACCATCTCCTGTCAAAAAATGGGATGAAAAACCAAGACAGGGAAAGAGAGAAGAGAAAACAGCTTTCCTTCCAATTTGTATCCAAACCCAATAGGCATTTTGCCATATAAAGGTGAAACTGTTATGGTGTTCCTCTCCTCTAACAATATGTGCAATAAGCCATCAAAAGGGACAATGTGCAGATGATATATATTTTTTAAAAATGGAGTCTTTCATGATACTGATGGACTTTGAACTTGTTTATTTTGGAAGACTCTATGCCCATGTCATGTTACATTCCTTGCAAATATTCCACATTCCTTCATCTGATGAATTCTGTTTTGAGACTTTGGAGAGGGACAGTTTTCAGGAAGGATACCCTTCCTTTCTCATTATGACAGGCATTCTTTTATTCATAAAATTGTTCGTTCTGGTTGAAACTGTCCCTCTCCATAGTCTAAAAATAGGATTCATAAGTATTCTGCAATACGTTATTTTTTTTAAAGACGAATTAATTGATTGCCTGGTTCATTAATCAATTAATTAAAGAAAAAGATAGAAAACAATCAGAAGATTTATGTTTTCAATTCATCGAGAGGTCTTTTTAGGTGTAGAACAGCTTGACAGATGGATTGCCTACATGGTGTGAAGAGTGCCCAGACCACTGCAGGACATGACTAGCAGTAGCTGATGATGACATAGAAACACCATGCAATGGAAGTAAGATGTATGGTCCCAGCCAGGGCACGGTCTAAAGGCACATGATGAAGTAATCTGCTGAAGTTAAGCAGGTCTGGATCCAATCAGAACCTGTACAGGAGACCTCATAGGAACCTATGTATGCTGCCTTGAGAAGAAATGCAAATAAAATAAAATAAAATAAATATGATAAAAGCCACTTGACACATTACAGGCACTATATGTGGCAGCCGTACCAAAGAAACCGATCCAGTTGGAATACACCATTAACGTATGGTTTATTTAGCCCATTCTGGGTTGTTGTGATGTGTGAAAATGGTTAGGTGATGGTCAACCTTTTCTGGGATGGAGGGTTGCATGCCCTCTAAAGGATCAAGTTTTTAGTCTGGAGTGCTCTTGGACCTAGAGCAATCATTTCAGCCACAGCTGGACTCAGTGGCACGGAGCACCTTTTACCAGCTTAGGCTGATATACCAACTACACCCTTATCTGGACAGAGATAGCCTAGCTACAGTTATACATGCTCTGGTAACCTCTCATCTGGATTATTGCAATGCATTATATTATTTTATTTATTTATTTATTTATTTATTTATTTAGAATATTTATATACCGCTCCCTATTGAAAAATTTCGGAGCAGTGTACAAGGTAAAATGAAAATAAAAACAGAATAAAACAGTTAAAACAAAATTTAAAAAGAAGCAAAAACAGAAATCCAAAGCTGCATGTTAAAGAAAGGCTTCTTGGACTAAAGATGTTTTCAGGGGGCGCCGAAAGGAGTACAAGGTTGGCGCCTGCCTGACCTCCAGAGGCAGGGAGTTCCACAGGAGCAGTGCCACCACGCTAAAGGCTCTTCCCCTGGTGGATTCCAATTGGAGGATGGATCTATGTGAGGGCTGCCTTTCAAAACAGTGTGGAAAATTCAGCTGGTTCAAAACAGGGCAATGAGACTGTTAATGGGGATGGTCAACAAGATCATATTATGCCCAGGTTCTTCCAGCTGCACTGGCTGCCAGTCCATGTCTGGGCCCAATTCAAAGTGCTGGAATTAACATTCAAAGCCCTAAATGGCTCAGGGCCAGATTATCTGAAGGATCATTTCCTCCCATATGTACAAGCCCAGAACCTAAGATTATCTTCTGGGGTCACTCTCTGGGAGCTCCAACCAAAGGAAGTGAGGCAGGTGGCTACCAGAAAGAGGGCCTTTTTTTCTGCTGTGGCACCTTGGTTGTGGAATGAGAACCAAAAGGGGTTCACCTACGTTGTACTCCTTTTGGCGCCAGGTGAAGACCCTTTTATTTTCCCAGGCATTTTATCATTCTAGTCTTTTAGCTGTGCTATTTTAAATCTCTGCATTGCCGCTAGGTTTAATTCTGGTTGTACTTTATACTTTAGTTTTAAGGTTTTATATTGTTTTATGCTGTACTTGTGGTTTTAATTTTGGTGAACCGCCCAGAGAGCTTCAGCTATTGGGCAGTATAGAAATGTAATAAATAAATAAAATAAAGCAGCCATGCCAACAAACCATGGTTTGCCAACTATGAACAACCCAGAAAGAAAACCCATGTTTTGTTGGCAGATTGTGAACTCTGGGTTGTTTAAACCATGGGTTGTCATTACATGTGAACCCAGAACCGTGTGTTGTTCATGGGGTGTTTCTCCAGATTACAGAGGCAGCAGGATGAGTGATCAAAACCCTAGCTGCTCTACATGCCAGTACTACAGCACCACAAAGGTGTTTGGGATGCAAGGAAGGCACAGGCAAAGGAGGAGGAAAACAAACAACCCAGGGATTGAGGAAGCAAACCACAGTTTGTTCGATCATCCGCCAGACAAACCCTGGGTAGAACAACAAACTATGGGTTAAATGCATCATGGGCTGGATGTTTCTGATTGTTTCTGATGGTCACTGTTTCAAGTGATGTTTAGTATATGAAGACCACCTCAAAGAGTGTTTCTGAGAACTGCTGATAAAGTGTGCCACAACTTAAGGCACTGATTGGCAGAAGAGAAAGCTGCATCATGAAAGGATGGACACAAAAGGGATGGGCTAAACATGTCTACTTGGAAGTAACTCATTGCCTTCAATTCTGCTTTACTGAGTTTGGGAGCAGAGAGAGGGGTTGGGAGATTTCCGTTGCCAGCTGCTACAAATCTTTGGACCTTTTACTGTGCGCATAAATTTTATGAGTTTAAAAGTTAATTGCCCCCAGGTGGCCCTTATTCCCACTGAGAAAGGGTAGACATGATGGGAGGGGTGAGGTAAACATGTCTACTCAGAAGTCACTCACTATCACTATTTTCAATTGCATGTCACCGAGCGAGGTGCAGGCCTCCCTTCATTCACAGCACCACTTCTACACAGTTGATGACGTTCTGTTCTACTCACGGGACTCCACTCACCAAACCCCAAACTAATGTCGTTTCAGGTGCCATTTGCCCCACGAAATGAGGGAGGTTTATTTATTTATTTATTATTTATTTATTTATTACATTTTTATACCGCCCAATAGCCGAAGCTCTCTGGGTGGTTCACAAAAATTAAAACCACAGTAAAACACCCAACAGGTTAAAACACAATTACGAAATACAGTATAAAAAGTGCAACCAGGATAAAACCACACAGCAAAGTTGATATAAGATTAAAATACAGAGTTAAAACAGTAAAATTTAAATTTAAGTTAAAATTAAGTGTTAAAATACTGAGTGAATAAAAAGATCTTCAGCTGGCGACGAAAGCAGTACAGTGTAGGCGCCAGGCGGACCTCTCTGGGGAGCTCGTTCCACAACCGGGGTGCCACAGCAGAGAAAGCCCTCCTCCTAGTAGCCACCTGCCTCACTTCCTTTGGCAGGGGCTCACGGAGAAGGGCCCCTGTAGATGATCTTAAGGTCTGGGTAGGTACATATGGGAGGAGGCGTTCCTTCAGATAACCTGGCCAGTGTTTAACATATATACACTGCTTTACTGGCCATGTTTTGCACCGGCTTAAAATGGAATTGCATCATAAGGCATCTCCATGTAGTTGGGGTCCTCCGGCTCTTCTGTTGGCAGGCTTCTTTGCATAAAAGCCAAGCATTTGGGGCCACACACCCTGCAATATTTGATATTATGCAAAGTTCAGCTACCCCACCCCCGCATCCAGACACATCTGGAGGAAGTGCATCTCTAAGTGGAATGAGTGAGGAGGCCAAAGCAAGTGTTCGCATCATGAGATCAAGGATTTCTGGTCATCTACTCCAATCAAGATTTAGCAATATTATTTAATCAACCATACTAAAAAGGAGTGCATTAGATTAGGCACAGTAATCAGGAGATTGGCATGAATACACGCCAGGCAAAGAATGGCACACCTCCAAAGTGTTGCATAATTAGTGGTAAGTAGAGTGGTCTGGTGGAGGTTCCCCACTCATAAGCACCATCCTCTCAGAGATGTCCTGGCTTGATAAGATTTAGCCCTGTCCTGAGTCGGTTTGCGCAAAGGAATCCTATTGAGACTATTACCTGCTCTAGCCAAAGCTGTCCCCTCACCCCCTTTTGTTTGTTTTATCTAAGGCTGATATTCTTCCCTTGTCCCTTTTCTTTGACTTTGTCTAGAAACATTTTATGGTACAAAACAGGTACTTTAAATCTAGCAGAGACACCATTTTTCTTCACTCTAGAGTGGGAACAATGGACCCAATCTAGATTGAGCCCACAGTCTCTGAGAGTTAAAGGCCCTACAGATTTAAAGGTGCACTCTTTTGACCCTAAGTATCTTGGACATCAGGTCCTCAATGTTCCAGTAATCCTTACCAGTACCATTGGCTCTCAGACTTACTTCTTTACTGAAATCACATTCCTGGCCTTCCCAATGTCCTGGAACTATGCACTCCTGGCTCGTGGCAAGTTCTGTGGGTTTCAGGCCTTTCAAAGGTTTGGTACCACACTCTCCTGATGCATGACATGACAAGTTCAGTGTCCTGGCTCCATCTTTTGGCTCTCATTCACTTGCTGAAACCACTTTAAACCACAGAACCAAGGGTTCCGCCACAGAGCATCATCAATCCTTTCTTTCCAAGAACACTAGTTCTGGCCACCGAGGTTCCCACTTCTGAAGTGGAGATTCACATACAGCCTTTCTCAAGGCTCCTTCCATCAGCAATCACAGGAGTTTCCTCACAGCCCAGCTCCATCTTCAGAATGATCCATGGGATCCCAGGAAAATGTACCTTTCAGAACCTATCCTATCTTCTGATGGTCCTTTCCCTTCTCAAACATTTTCAATCCCTTTGTTGCCGAGTGATTGCGTGAATGACCATACAAATGAGGTCTATCTTTTAACTAGTTCTGGCTGGCAGCCTGGAAGACATTAGTGTAATCTTGCCTTGGTCAACCAATTGGAAAGTTCATGTATAGGGTCCCATTCTGTGTTTTTTCTTGTTTCCTCTTCAGATCCCATAGCCTTTGGGTTGTCAAAATTCCCAAGCCCATTTGGGAAACATGCAAAGTAATCAAGAGTCTCTGTGAACCCAAGGATTCACAAGAAAGATCTAGAACAGGGAGATACAGTGGGTGACATGCAAGGTGCTGGAAATTAGTGTTCTGACTTTAGCTATCCTGATCATTTTGCCCTCCTCTCTTGCCACGGTGACTCTGTGCAATGACTAACTGCTGTATTGCACCTATGTTTACAGACAAATCTTTGTAGGTATCCTGTGTCTGCCTAACCTCACTAATCCTTCTCTCCTGTGCTAGTTTCCTCCTCCCTTCTCTCTCCCAGGAAGCCCTTAGCACCCAGCTTTGCCTAGCCCTTAGTTTTTCAGCTCCCCCTGGAATCACAGTCAACCGGTCTTGGTCTAGATTCGCCACACATTTCAACAGCCTAGCTGTCCATGCCCAGCAGCCCACTGTTTAGACACTGAGTGGGCCTTTGAGCTAATTTCCCCAACTTTGCATGGATGTCTAAGTATACTAAGCCTTATCTGCTTAATATGCTTAAGATTGTTTCTATTATACGAATTGGTTAATTCCATCCTGGGGTTCACATAGTGCCTGTTACCAATCAGTTAATTCTCAAAGTAATGATTGTGAACAATTTTTATTCCAGTGTGTTCAATAAAATAACCTTCTTTGGGAATACACATTATTGGGACAAATCCACTAAGACACACTATGAGCAATATTAAAAGATCCCATAGATGAGTGTGTCCTGGCACATGCATATGCATATACACGTAACAAGTGGACATTTGTTGACACTTCCCAACACCAGTGTCCTGGAGACTGGGGCACTATTGCTGTGAGGATAAGCTGTAGCATGGACTTTTCCTTAGTGGCCAAGGGCCTGTGGCATTACCTGAGTGGCACAGGAAGTAGCCATGCTGCAATGGCTCTAATGCTGCAAAGATACCATAAGAAGGAGACTGGTTGAGAATAGCTATCTAGTGGTTGCATTACTACATAGGTTTGGGCCAGAAAAAAGGAAGTCCTTCTTCACACAAGGCATGACTTATAGAATTCACTGCCATAAGATGCGGTAATAGCTATTAGCTTAGACAGCTTTAAAAAGTGTTAATTAATAGATAATGCTACCAATACTATTAGCCATGACACCTAGATGGAGTCACCATGCTCAGAAGTGATATAACTCTGAATTCCAGATGCTGGGGATGAAAAATAGGCAGGGCTGTCATGTCCTCCTTGTAAACTCTGGTGGTATCTGCTGCTCTAGATGGATCTTTGGTCTGATCTAGCAAGGTTGATGACAAACGTAAGGTTACAGATAGACCCAACTGAAATAATCAAGGGCCATAACCCTGTGTATAGGTGTTTCTGTGCAAATGCTAGAAGCCTCTCAGCCAAAATGGGAGAATTGGAGTGCTTGGTTTCAAAGGAGAACCTGGACATAATGGGCATTACAGAAACCTGGTAGAATAGAGAGCCAGTGGGATATGGCCATCCCTGGATACAAACTTTACAGAAAGGACAGGGAAGGGTGTACTGGGGGCGGCGGTGGGGGCAACAATGTCAAAGAGGGCATTGTGTCAGGTAGACTAGAGCACCTAAATGGGGAAGACTCTTCCACAGAAGTGCTGTGGGTGACAATGCAGTGCTGCAAAACCAATGTAGTGCTAGGAACATGCTATCGTCCCCCAAACCAAAATGTTCAGAGTGACGTTGAGATGGAGAGTGAAATCAGGGAGGCCTCCAAACGAGGAAGTGTTGTAATAATGGGTTACTTCAATTATCCTCACATTGACTGGATGAATTCATATTCCAATCATGACAAAGAGGTTGCATTTCTTGATGCCTAAATGACTGTGCCCTGGAACAGTTCGTCATTGAACCGACCAGATGGGAGGCAACCCTGGACTTAATCCTAAGTGGTGCTGCCCAGGACCTAATGCAAGATATAAATATTGTTGAACCAATCGGTAACAGTGACTACAATGCTATCAGATTCAATATATACCTAAATGGGAAATTGCCCAGGAGGAAATCCAACACATTCACACTTGACTTCAAAAGACGAAACTGCTCTAAAATGAGGAAACTAGTGAAAAGAAAGTTGAAAGGAGGAATCAAGAGGGTTAAATTCTCGTAAAATGCATGGAGCTTACTCAAAAACACAATAATAGAAGCTCAACTAAAATGTAATCCACAGGTTAGGAAAGGTAGCACCGAGTCCAACAGGTCACCAGCATGGTTAACAAGCAGTGTCAAAAAGAGGGCTTCCTGCAAAAAATGGAAGTCTTGCCCAAGTGAGGAAAATAAAAGGGAGCACAAGCTTGTACAAAGGAGATACAAGCAAACAATAAGAGGTGCAAAAAAAGCATTTTGAAGAGCACATCACTAATAATATCAAGGTCAACAATAAAGACTTCTTTAAATATATCGGAAGCAAGAAACCAGCTAGGGAAGCAGTTGGACCATTGGATGACAATGGAGTTAAGGGAGTACTAAAGGAGGGCACGGAGATTGCAGAGAACCTGAATGAATGCTTTGCATCAGTGTTCACCGCAGAGGATACAAGACAGATAGCTGTGCCTGAACTGATGTTTTCAGGAAGGGGGTCTGAGGAACTTAAGCAAATAGTCGTGACAAAAGATGAAGTTCTCAACCTTATTGACAAATTGAAAGCAAATAAATCACCAGGCCCAGATGGCATCCATCGTAGAGTTCTCAAAGAACTCAAATATGAAATTGTGGACCTCCTCACAAAAATAGGTGCATAGTTAAATTATGGAACTCACTACCACAAGATGTAGTGATGGCCACCAGTTTCAATGGCTTTGGAACTGGTAGTTGGAGAAATTCCGGGAGGCAAAGGCTATCAATGGCTACTACCCCTGATGGTTGTGTGCTATCTCCAGTATTCAAGGCAGTAAGCCTGTGTGCACCAGTTGCTGGGGAACATGGGTGGGAAAGTGCTGTTGCACCATGTCCTGCTTGTTCATCCCTGGCCGATGGCTGGTTAGCCACTGTGTGAACAGAGTGCTGGACTAGATGGACCCTTGGTCTGATCCAGCAGGGCACTTCTTATGTTCTTAACCCAGTGGTAGAACACATGCTTAGTATGCAGATGACCCAAGTTCATTTCCTGGCATCCCCAGTTAAAAAAGGGGGGGACCAAGAAGCAAGCTATGGCATCTGATTGAGGCCCTGGAGAACTTCAGCCAGTCAGAGGACACATTACTGGGCTACATGAACCAATGGCCTGACCTGATATAAAAACAGTTTTCTATGTACTTAAGGAAACGTCATTCTTCTTCAGCATCACCTGAGCTTTTTAAAGCTGTAAGTAGGAAAGATTGAAGAATTTATTTTGTGCAAGTTCACAAAAAAAGTTGGAGAGAAGTTCTACCAAGTATTGCCTGTTTCTTAATTCAATATTTTGGTTGGCTTCTAAAATGCCATTATTAGTGGCACTTTTAATTACAATTGTTGTCTACGAATGTACCAGTGAAACGAGATCCTTTACAGTACTAGAGTATTAAGGTCTCTAAAGTTATATCATGCCAATGCAGATGTTCCTAATTATTCCAAAAGTACAAATACTTACACAAACCAGTTGGTTCCAGCTGCAGAATAATTCAATTAAAGGAGTGCTTATAATTGACGATGCATGAATGAGAGCTAAGGCTAGCTGTTAGGGAATCTGTAAAGGAGCAACTGTCACAAAATGTTTGCTTCTGAATGATTGCTAACCTCTTCTCCCAAGGCAACTATATGCAGCATTTCCCCGAGTAACATGGCAGAAATCTTCATTTCTCTAGAAACAATTTAAACCATTCTGGTTTTTTCACCTGCAAAAATAGCCAGATGTACAAGTTAGGGAGAGGCTTCCTCTTACCTGTAGCAATCAAACTGGATTGGAGCTCCACCGTGGTTTCTATTATAACTTTCAAAGATAAGTTAAGACATATGGGGGTGCTCTTGGATCCAGAACTGTCACTTGAGGCACAGTGGCAAAGAGCACCTTTTATCAGCTTAGGTTGATATACGAACTACGCCCTTATCTGGACAGAGATAGCCTAGCTACAGTTATCCATGCTCTGATAACCTCTCGTTTGGATTACTGCAATGCGTTATACGTGGGGCTGCCTTTGAAAACGGTCCGGAAGCTTCAGCTGGTACAAAACAGGGCAGCCCGTTTACTAACAGGGACTGGCCGGCGAGATCACATTACGCCAGTCCTTTTACAACTTCATTGGCTGCCAGTCCAGGTCCGGGCCCGATTCAAAGTGCTGGTATTGACATTTAAAGCCCTAGATGGTTTGGGGCCAGTTTATTTGAAGGAACGCCTCCTCCCATATGTACCTGCCCGGACCTTAAGATCATCTACAGGGGCCCTTCTCCGTGAGCCCCTGCCAAAGGAAGTGAGGCAGGTGGCTACTAGGAGGAGGGCTTTCTCCGCTGTGGCACCCCGGTTGTGGAACGAGCTCCCAGAGAGGTCCGCCTGGCGCCTACACTGTACTCCTTTCGTCGCCAGCTGAAGACCTTTTAATTCTCTCAGTATTTTAACACTTAATTTTAACTTAAATTTAAATTTTTCTGTTCTAATTCTGTATTTTAATCTTATATCAATTTTGCTGCGTGGTTTTTATCCTGGTTGTGCTTTTTATACTGTATTTTGTAATTGTGCTTTTAACCTGTTGATTGTTTTATTATGGTTTTAATTTTTGTGAACCGCCCAGAGAGCTTTGGCTATTGGGCGGTATAAAAATGTAATAAATAAAATAAATAAAATAAATAAATATGACAAGATACAGTGCAATCTGAAAGACTGGCTAGAAGCAATAATCTATAGCTGGTAGCCTTTTTTTATGCACTGGAAACTTTGAGGCTTGTTGACTACTATTCTCAAGGAAGCGGCAGGTAATGTTGGGGGGAATGCAAACGTTTGTTCTGCTCTGCACCATTTCTCTTAGATGTGGATTTTGAACAGGAAAGGGAAAAGGTGCTATTTTAAAGGTGAAAGATCAGATTTTCATACAACAACACTTGGCATTTATATAGTGCTTTGTAGCATTCAAAATACCTCCCATCCCTTTTTTCAATAAGCAGTCATCCTTACATTAGTCCTGTAAGACGATTCAGTACAACGGTGCTGTTCTCGTGCTGATGTTATATATAGTATTGCTATCACTGACAACGACAGGTATAAACAGATTAATAGAAAGTTTAGGGCACACCCTCATTGGACACAGTGGGAATTATTTGCATGCATAGGGTTGCACTACAAGCTTCATTTCATAAACGAGAACGTGGTGGTGAATAGCAGTCAATAAAAAGAGAAACCACAACTACTTTTGCATACAACATTAAACTGTGCCCATTTTGAAAGACTGAGATAATAAACACACACACACACACACACACAGTCAAACATATTGATTTTGATATCTGTTTGCATGTTAAAGGACAATATTGTCTATCAGACCAGAACTTCCCATTTATTTTGGCAATTCTAAGTCTGAAATCCTGTGCACCTCCACCTGGGAGTAAGCCCCAGTGAATGCAGTGGGATTTACTTCCAGAGTAAATTTGCACAGGATTGTGCTGTAAATTACACATAAACGGTCCAGGACTAGGAAAGGGAGGAGCTACCAATCTCCATCAGTACTCATAGGAAAGAAGAATCAAGGAGGTAAAGAGCATTCACAGTTGAAACAAGAGCAGTTCACCTTAAGCAATGCAAGCCATCAAAGGCAATTTCCAATACAGTACCTTGTGTCACCTGTTGAACAGCCAACATCATCCCAGAAACTGTATCAGGAACCAGGTCTGATCTCCAATTGTACTTTGGCACCCATTCCAAAACAGGCAGCCTCCGTACACACCACAGCTTGAAGTCTTCGTAGCGAAGGCCATGGAACTTCCTCCAGATGGCATTTTCCGTTTTTCTCTTTGTCCCTGTCATGGTTAGTCCTTTCTCTTTATATAGTTCCTTCTTCTGCAGAAGAAGAAGAAACAGCTGTATAGAATTGCACCAGATTGGTGTGAACTTCAACAGATTCTTCTGCAAGCTTAAAGCTTCAGATCTTTAAGCGAAGCCCAGTTCTTCCGTCCTGCCTTCCTTCCTTTCTATTTCAAAGGACTGCAAGTAAGCATGTTTGCTTTCAACCATGCAAATATCTAAAGGCACAATATTTTCGCTGCCCTAGTCAGAAATGTGATCTAGCCTTATATGACAGCTTATGATTCTCTTTGCAGTCATTCCCCTCCTTATATTCAGTGTAGTGTTTGTACTTTTGGCCTGGGTCCAGCATTAAAATGAGGTAGTGCTGGGCGTATGTTCGGTGTGGGATGGGCTATGCTAATACAATCAGGAAGTACCCAGCTAGGCAGGAGTCTCCTTGCCAACAATTAAAAGAAAAGAAGAGTTTCTGCCTTTGTGTGTGTGAGAGAGGGAAAACACAATGCAGAACCCATCTCTCTCCCTCTCTATCCAGGGCAAAGATTTATTAGTGCATTTCAAAAGTGCTCTGAATTCCTGATGCTAGCAAATAGGTTCTGCAACTTTAGCTATATCGGACTTCTCCAGATTTCCCTCCCTTTCTTTCTTCTTGTAATGCAATACTTTAATGAAAGCATTCCTTTTTGAAGTAGGAGTTGGTGGATTAGGCTGCTAGGGCCAACTCTTGGCACAGTCGGTCCCTACTAAAAAAAAGAGAACAGCCAGATATTTTTCAGGTAAGCTGGCATCGTTGCAAAGGAGCTGGTGGGCAGGGGGATAGGAGGGGTGGGGGAGAAACCTTTCTGCCCCTTTAAGCAGGGCTTTATATAGAGAAATTATTACATCATGCTTTTCATGGCTAGTAACATATAACTGTCATGGCAAGGAACTAAAAGTTATCACCTGCAAATGGCTGCTAAAGTGGCACCTACAGAGGCTGCTTCTAAAGTTGCCAGTCATAAGAAGCTAGGTTATCCCAGGCCACACTATCTGACAATTTAGCCCAGTGTCCCCTATTCTGACTGGTAATGACTCTCTGAAGTCTTAGGCAGAGGTCTTTCCCATCACCACCACCCCAGAGATCCATTTAATGGGGAATACCAGGGATTGAACCTCAGACTTTCTTCATGCAAAGCAGCTGCTCTGCCACTGAGCTACAGAGCCTTTCTATACAAGGCTTTTATTGAGTGCTCATGGTTGCTCACTCATGGTAGTTTGTGGGCCCTTTATATGACACTGTCATCCTCCAGAGCATCTCCTGTGCTTTGCAACCATTAATGCTTCATCATCATCATCATCATCGAAACTCTGGCATAAACTTCAGAGAGCTGTAAACTGTAAATCTACAGTCTTCAGAGAGCTGTAAACTGAGTGATCTCCATCATGGTTCAAATCAGAGAAAACAAGGAGAATCCCGTTAATTAGTGCACTGCTACTACTCCTCACAGTTGGGAGGGGGAGTGATGCACCAAGCATTGCACACTCAGCTGTGCACACAACAAAGGCAAAGGAGAAGTGAAGTTAGCTCTCCAGCTGGAGCTTCAGTTGGGGACCCAATGATAACAAGGGGCAGGGATGCTCCACCATTCACATCATCAATAGTCCACACTCCCTGGTGTCATTCAGTATATGTGGGGGGCAGGGGGCTGTTTGGCCCCCAAAGGGAACATTATTTCCCACCCCCGCTTTATGCGTCAAAGACCCATACATTGTGTACAAAACCACCATCATCCATGGTGCATTCCAGGTTTGTAGTCCACATTGTCCCACTAATTCACAGCCCAGAATAGCGGGAAATCCACAAGCAGGCAGGTTCTTATTTGCCAGCATTCATATATAATAAAAATGTTGGCTCTTCCTGGTTGCATCTGCACCCGTAGCTGACCAGCATTGTCACTGGATGGACTGTGCCAAAGGCTGAAAAAAATAAGAGCCATCTAATCATTTTTAGACAGTGGCCTCAAACTTTTAGAATGTGTGAGCCCAAAACAGAGCTGAAATATTCTTCAAATCCTCAGTTGACAGCATCATCTATACATACATACTATGGCTGGCTCAAGATCACAATGATCATTTCAAAGCCATTTAAATCCGAAATGGGTTGTCATAATTTGTCATTTTTTTCAGCAAGATGAATAAGGAAGTCTTGCAAAAAAAAAAAAAAAAGATAGATGCTGCATGTGAAAGATCCAAAGTTTTTATTATTATTATTGTGGGGGGGGGGGGCATCAAAATTAACAATGCAGTCCTATGCATGCCTACTCATATGTAAGACCCACTGAGTTCAGTGGGATTTGCTCCCAAGTAAATATGCTGATGAATCAGTGAAACCAAGTTGAGGTGGTCAAATCACTGTTGCTTGCCAGGTCTACTCAGCACCCGGAGATGTTTCCAGCCCTGAAACTGCCCCCCTGTGGGATATATATCAGTTCCTTTTAAAATAATCTGTCATAGGAGAATCATATGTGCAGATACTTGTGTCATCATATCTATATCCATCGATAGTGTTCGAAGTTAATCTTCTTCACTATACAGGGATATGCCGCAGGAGAGTTGTGCACCAACATCACGCCTTGGATGCAGGGGACAGTCTACACTGGCCCACTCTCCTCCCCATATCTGATCAGTTTAGAAAGGCAAAGAGTCCAGCATAGGTTTACCCGACAGAGAAGTGGCTTTCTGGGATAAGAGTAACTCATGCAACACATCCGGATTCCACCTACTTTCCCCACAAAGGCCCCAAGCAAAGGCAAAATGCAGATTGCTCCAGTTACTTGCACTTTCATAGACCAAACTATGTAGAGATAGAAAGCTCCATCACACCAGCGTTATAGTCTGCTGTCGTGGTGAATTGCATGCAAAGGACTCAGATGACGCCGACCATGTCCTGCTGGGATTGCGGTTCTCCCCCCCCCCCCCCCGGCGACGTATTTTGGCCTGCGGAAAGTCCGGTTCTTCCAGAAATGCAAAAGCACACCGCTCAAACTTCAACATGTATTTTCATCCATTGTTTTCAATCTGATGTTCTGTGGGCATGTTTTCAAGGGGTGGTATTACTGAGAAAAGAAAGGGGTGTGCCTTTTCTCTAGTGGGCTGCGTAGCTTCTCTCCCCTCCCCTTTCCCTCTCTCCTTTTCAATAAAAGGGAGTTTTAGTTGATTAATCAATTAATCTATGAATTAAATTTACATGTTAACTCCAGTCCCTCTGGAGCAAGAAGAGGTCCCATTGAACTCTATGTTCTCACTCCTGAGTAGGCATTTTCACCTTAAAAGAAATGTAGAAAATGCACCCTCCTTGCCAGCAGAGCCCTCATTTTTAAAGATAGAGATCCAAATTGGCACAGTGATAGCTCTTAAGGAGGGCTTTCAGCAAACCAAATTTGAATCAGATTGGATCATCCCTTGATTTCTTATGATTTTTAAAATCCCCCCTTAAATTCTTTTCCTCTGTTTTGCACCAGTGCAAAGGATTGTAGGATCGATCTTCCATTCCTTTGATCATGCGAAGCTGTGCATCTTCACGTTCATAAACTACTGTGCATCCCTTACTCAAAAGTAAATCCCATTGATTTCAACTGCTAAAGACACATGCAGACTTATCTTTGAGTAAACTCCATTGAACAGAGAGAGTCTTACTTCTGAGTAAACACATATTCTAGTTCTAGAGAGCCATGGATGGCTTGTGTGTGTGTGTGTGCGTGCGCACACGTTTGACAGATGGAACATGTATGAGAGGTGCCATGTGCGAGGCGGTGAGAGGAAGGGAGCAAGGGGAACCAGATTTGCCTGGTGCCCTTTCCACAAAGCTTGGACACCAGCTGTCTCCACAGTTAGCTGAGGATACCACTCCTGGGGGGATTGGTATCCCCCAGGGGTTTTGCATCAAGGGGAGGTGGAGAGGCAACCTTGAGTCAAGCAGCAGGGAAGCAAGAGCCCCGCGTCTCTTTCAATCCAGGTGGACACTTTACTGATGTGGGATTCTCTCTCTCTCTCTCTCCACACACACACACACCTTTCCTTTCTTTCTTTCTACAAGCCTGATCCCAGTCAGTGTTCAGTGCTCCTAATTCTGCCTGGGATCGGTGCTCTTTCTCCTTCCCCTAAGATCTAGTCCGGATCCTAGTAGGAACAGTTTCATTTATTACTTTTGGGGGGGCAGGCTTAGTCAACTCTACTCAGAAGAAAGCCTTGTTGAGTTCGGCGGGGCTTACTCTCAGTAAGTTGGTTATTTATTTATTTAAAGGGCAGAATGGAACAAACCAGGACTTACTTCCGAGTAAAGATGTGTAGGAGGGTGCTTAATGACTTACAGGGGATATCCACGAAACTACTTAGGGGAGAGAAGTCCTTGTTTTTCCCAAATCTGTTCAGCAACAAGAGAAACTACTGCAGAGGGAAAAGCAGAGCAACACCTAGTAGTGCCCCATGTTCATCACAGCCAGTGCAGGGGGGCGGGGAGTTGTCCAACCACCACCAACCCATAAAGGGTAGCAGGAGGTAAGAAGGAGATCTGTGGGCGGATGCAATAGCGATTTGCAGGTATTGGGGGCGAGGTGTAAAGATGCATGAACCCTAAAAGTGCACAGGTGTGAGTGATCAGGGCTTCACACACTGTGGAAACGAAGGGGGATAATATGAGGGCAAAAGTGCAGATGTGATGGAGCTTAGATACTCCAGAACCCACTGGTTTTGATGGCTTTATAAGTCATCAAAACTCAAACATGCATAAATGCAGCTATATGTCCTTGAAAATCTTCTTCACCACGCACCCACCCCAGGGCTTTCCAAGCATTTAGGCAGCCCCATGGACACCCTATCCCTGTCATTACTTACAATGAATTTTTAAAGAAACCCAATGCAGAGAACAAGACAGGCAAATTGCTCTCGTTTCAATGGAAAACTTGGGAATTGCATACCACAATAACAGATAACCGAAGAGCCACAGTACCTGGAGGTTAATCTAGCCCTGATAAGTACTGTTAGATATCTATACAATTCTTAACATTCAGCTTGTGCCCACTGTGTCTTATTTTACCGCTGTTTAATTTGCCCTCTCCTACTGCTGCTATTGGCAGTTTATGCTGCTAATATGCTCTCTATTCTCTAAATATCTTTAGCCTAGTGATTGTCCCTAATCTCATATTTCTTCTTCCAGGTGCTCAGATGCTCCCCTGCTGAAAATATGGCTCTAGTATAAATGCCCAGGTATTTAAATATCACACATTTTATTATGGCATCAAAGAAACAGAGAAATAATGGCATTTCTGTTAAAAGTATACACTATGCATTTATGGGTCATGGAAACCATTAGGCAAGAAGGTGCTAGTCAGGTAATCCACAGTGTATAAAACTCATTAAGGATTTTTCCAGTCATCCCACTGGGTAATGAATAACATTGTAAGTAATCTCCACCATATAACAGAGCCATTAATCTCTTTCAAAATTGGGCTAATTTTACAATAAACCTCTCTTTGCTACGGGGGAAATACTGACTCCATGAAAGCCAAAACTTATGTTGCAAGAAGTAAAAGGCTTCACTGAAGGATGCAAGGTAAGGTTGTTGAAAAGACAGTGGAATGCCAATGCAAGAAGAATTTGGAGTGTCCTTATGTGCATGCCCACCAGAGAGATCTGTCCCACTGTTTCATATGCAATTGTATTTGGCCAGAGAGTACTTAATAAATCTGTGCTTGCAACAGAATTTAGGGCTCCTGTTTAAAATTATTCCTAATTATTAATGGCATAATTAAGAAAGGAACTGAAAATAATACTGCAAAGATCATACTTCCCTTATACAAATCTATGGTGCAACCACACTGAGGGCCTTCCTAGACGAGGCCTTAGCGCGCCTTCAGACCCGGTTTCCCTCCTGTGCGTCCACATGACGCACAGGGGAATCCGGCGGCAGGCCGCGCTGAGTCCTGGTCTAACGCGCCATAAGCGAATTCGCTTATGGCGTGCCTTTTCCCCAGCTCCGGCTTCAGGCCGGGGCTGGGGGAAGTGTAGTGACTTCCGAGGCTTTTTGCAGCTACTTGCTTACTCGTGAGTAGCCGCGAAAAGCCGCGGACCTGGCACAGCGCTCATACGCCGCGGACCTGGCACAGCGCTGTGCCCGTCGGCCCGGGGGGAGGAAAGAGAGGGGAGGGGGAAGGATGGCAGGGGGGGTGGCAAGGGGGGGCGGGTGAGATTGCGCCGCGCACCACCGCCGCCCAAGCAAGCAGGCGAGCGCGCTTGCCCGGGCAATGCCTGGCATGGGGCGGCATTGCCCGGGCAAGCGCCGCTCGCCTGCTTGCTCGGGTGGCGGCGGCGCATGGCACGATCTCACCCGCCCCCCCCTTGCCACCCACCCTGCCATCCTTCCCCCTCCCCCGGTTTAAAAAAACACAAAAATAAGGACATACCAGTCCGCTGTCTTCGGGCCGCACCCGGCCCCTTTTTTTTTTAAAAAAAAAATGGCGGACGCCGCATGGATCCAACGTCCCTGCGCGTCCGACGTCTGGAACCCTGGCCGAGGCGTGCTAACGTTAGCGTGCCTCGGCCCCGCCTCCCTGCCGGGTCTAGCAAAGCCCTTAGAATACTGTGTAAAGTTCTGGTCACTGCACCTCAAAAAGGTGTATTGTAGAGCTAGAAAAAAATATCAAGAGACTGGGACAACTCCCCTATGAGGAAAGGATATAACAGCTGGAATTGCTTCGCTTAGAAAAAGGGTGATTAAGGGAAGGCATGATAAAGATGTACAAAATTATGCATGGTGTGGAGAAAGTGGATAGGGAGACATTTTTCGCCCTCTCTCGTAATATAAGAATCCAGAGTCATCCCAGGAAATTGATTGGTGGGAGTTTCTGGACAGAGAAAAGGAAGTACTTCTTCACATAGTGCATAGTTAAACTATGAAATTCACTACCACAAGATGTAGTGATGGCCACCAATTTGGATGGCTTTAAAAGGTGATTGGACAAAATCATGGCGGATAATGCTGTCAAAGGTTACTTGTCCTGGTGGATATATGCTACCTCTAGTACCAGAGGCAATATGCCTTTGTACACTAGTTCCTGAGGAACATGGGCAGGAGGGTGCTGTTACACTAATGTCCTGCTTGTGGGTTTCCATGGGCAGCTGGTCGGCCAGTGTGTGAAGGAAATGCTAGATTAGATCCTTGGTGCATGGTCTGGAGGCACACGAGGCATCCGCCTTGATGAAGTTAAGCAGGACTGGGTCTGACCTGTGCTTGGAGGAGAGACCACCTGGGAACCACATGTAGCCACCTTGAGTTCCGTGATGGAAGAAAGGTGAAATATAAATGTAATAATAAAAATAAATATAAACAAATAATAATTAAATAAATAATTGCTCTGATCCAGTATGGCTCTTCTTCTGTTCTTATTCCTTAGATGGCACCTTCATACCCAACAGGTATGAAGGCCTTTTCAGTGGTGGCCCCCCAATTATGGAATGATCTCCCCGATGAGGCTCGCCTGGCACCAACATTGCTATCTTTTTGGCACCAGGTTAAGACCTTTCTCTTCTCCCAGGCATTTAACAGCATTTAACAACATATGCTGAGTTTGTTTTTAACGGACCCCAGAATAGTTGTTTTTATAAGGATACTGTTGTTTTTATGCTTTCTATGTTTTTAAACTTTGTATATTTGTTTTTAATGTTTACTGTTTTTAACTTTTGTAAACCGCCCAGAGAGCTTCAGCTATGGGGCAGTATATAAATGCAATAAATAAATAAATAAATAAACAAACATTATAGTAGTTTAATCCAGATTCATCGGAGGTGAACCACCACCAACTCTACCAGACACTAGTTTTATACCCGCAACTGGTAAATTTGGTTGATACCTGATGACTGTAGTACCTAGTGGCTGCTAGCATGCGTGGAAGAGCTCACAAAGATCAAAGACCACAGACAGAACTCAACTTTTGTATCGCTCAATATCATCCAAATGTATGTCACTTTCACATTTGCGAGTCATCCAAAACCTTTACCTATTGGCAGAATGAATGTGCAGGGGACAGGCAACATTACGGGTCTGCCTCTGCCACCTCATGCAAGTTCATTTGATTTCAGAGAACCGATATGCATCGGCCAGGGGTTGCCACGTGCAGCCCTATCCTGCCCAATTTTACAGGGGCCCTGCCCAAGCCCCTACTGAATTTGCCAAATAACAAAACAAAACAAAAACTGATTTTGCAAGAAAATTATAGGAGCTCCACATATGCCGTTTCCTTGCAAAATGACCACTTTTTCTGCCACTTCTATGACAAATTCAGCAGCAATTTCGGTGACGAGCATCTGAGATTAGGGAGACAGAATTACCTGGTGAGATGGAGAGGCTTCTAGATGCACGCTGAAGCACCTCCTATAAAAACTGAAAGACTGCAGACACTCACACTTTTTCACTACTCAGACCGTGATCACAAAAAGATTATTGGATAAAGATATATAAGCTTTTGAAATCTATAGAATATGTGATATATTGGGCACTATCTATACTATAGTATTTATCTTCTATATATTTAAAATAAAAAAAGGATTGTTAAAAATGTGGTTAACGTGAGTGGCAATTAATCTCTGTATGAAGCAATCTCGAATATGTGTTGTGGGTAGAGATGAACAAATCTGTTAGTTTCACTTTCTCCCAGTTTCAAATTCTTTAAATGTCAAATTCTTTCCACCCCATTAACGAAGACATTGATGAATTTTGGTAAGTTCTTATCAAAAGAACCAACTGAACTCAATCCTCACCCATCTGCACTGGCCAAATTCAATGGGTACAGCTATTCCCAACATGGAGAGGAACATGTTGTACCTGCCTGCTCTGTAGCTGTTAAAGATGAGTAGCCTATCAGAAAAAAAGAGGTGGCAAACCTAATGCAACACTAACATGGTTGAATACATGGGGAATCAAACCCAGACTTTTAAGAGCTAAGCGCGCACAACCCGCTGTCTGGGTGGAGGAATATCAATTTTGCTTTCTCATACATTTCTTTTTTAAAAAAATCAAAAAAATCTGAAGTTCTTTCTGTTGTGTTTATGACGAAATTTGTGGATTTGGATGAATTCTTTTTAAAAATGAAATTCTCACCCATCCCTAGCTGTGGAATACATCTTGTGGCTTCACCATAGTTTTTGGATCTTTAAAGGTTCTATGTTTGTTAAAAGATCAGTTTCGTGAAGTACAAGCTACAGGAGGCACTAAAGCATGACATATCCTGCAAGATCCACCATTTTTGAGGTGACTGAATAAAAAGCAAACTCCTACAGGAATAGAAAGTGGCATTAAAACGACAGAGAAGGTCCAATGGAATCAAGTACAAAAATGCATCTCCCAACCCAAAGGCAAATAAGAAGGTAGTGATCTCTCTTAACTAAATTTACATGAATTCAACTGGTTTCTTAAATAAGACTTTTCAACAGAACATTGGAGCAAATAGCAATCAAAATCCTAATTGCGCAGAAGCTTAAGTATTTCTCACTGAAGTTAAAAAGGCTCCACGTTATCATTACAGGATGGGATTTGTGGGGGAGGGCTTCCCAATGGAGGGATCTTAGCGCTATTAAGCAAAGGACATTGTGCAGCTATTCCTTAGTGTGTGTGTGTGTGTGTGTGTGTGTATGTATATATACATATATATATATATCAGATGGAAGCAGCAGTGGGAAAACAGAATGGTTGCAAGTGGAAGACAACAGCATCTGGACTTCCTGTAAAATTCCATGGATAAGGCAGGGTGATTGCACAATGAAAGCCTTATCCGGAAGCACGCATTGTCCAAAGTCTATTATGACCAGTAAAGTTACATCTGTATTATGGGTCCTGAGTGTCACCCAACATCCCCTGCATTTCTGCCATAGCTACTGCCCTCTCTCTTTTTGGATGATCTTCTCTGTCGCAGAGGCCTTGGTTAGGCACATATTTACAGCCCTAACTCTCTTGGTTTCAATTGGCTTGGCTGCTCTGACGTCACACACTCCGCTGCTATTACAAAGGGCCTTTTAATCCTTAGATCTCACTACTGATTGGTTAAGTTCATTGGGGAAGCATTTTCGTTGGAATTCCATTGATTTATTTTTATGAACAAGCTATGCCATACACACCCAAATTATTTGAATGGGACCTCACAGGTGCAAATGGGTTTACACTATTTGAGGGAGAAAGACAGATCCTATCAGGCTTGCAAAATAATCCTTATAATCTCTCTTTTATAATCTCTCAGAAATGCCTGTATCCCAGCTGTGTGTTTGCTTTGGTACCAATACCGTTGAGCCATCTATGAAATGTGCAGATTCCATGACACTTCGAGAAACAGCCTTTTTGTCTCATTGGCTGCCCAATCTGATGAGTCAGTTTCTGTCAAACACTCTTTTTCAAAACCACATTTGAAATACAGGCCATGACCAAAATATGACCAACGATGCTGCATCAGCAAGACGTAGCCAGCTTTTGTAACACAAAATCACATGTGCTGGCTGACACTTTACACACATTGAAAATCAAGATTTTTCTCGTGAGCATAATTTGTACATAGAAGGGGTAAAGTGATATGGATCAGCAAAGGAGGTTCAGAAGACTCATTGATAGTTAAGTTGCCAAAAACAGAAAATAAGGGGCACTGGGATTTCACTCCCCCCTGAAACCAGGGGTATCCATTATGGCAGGGGTGCAGAACCTTGAGGTCTGCATTCCATTTCAGAGAAGTTCTCAGGGGCCACGCTCCGGGGATGGGGGAAGATGAAGGTAAAAGGGGGAAGTATTGATGGAAATGGGGACTAAACAGGGCTACTGAGAAACGAGAGGGCAGCATCAGTATGCTTGGGGGAAATCTGCTGGCTATTCCATTCCAGCCAAAGTGACCCCCTCAATCTTGTGCCCACTTGGTGGGGGAAAGCACACGAAATACCTGCTACCACGGCAACAAATCTACAAATGGAGTGGGAACAGCAGCAGTTAGATCTTTGTGCAAGTCATCTCTATGGAGATAAGTGTGAGGGACCCTTTGCTACCCTTGTTCTCAAGACCCTTGGACTGACAGCAGTGGCAACCACCTCACAAGTCACCTCCATAGCGATGGCTCATAGGGGGCTTGACAGAGGCACACAGAAAAGAGGAAGGGTTAAAGGAAGGAAGGAAGGAAGGAAGGAAGGAAGGAAATTCCCTGGCTAGATCTATACTCCTGCTTTATAGCAGTACTGAAGTGCACTGATAACTGTTGGGGCACATTACACGTTCTATATACCACTTTCATGGTGTTATTTCCTGCTTTTTATTCCACATTATCCAAAATACCGCAACAAATGTCACTGTGTGCCCTATGACATATAAATGTGCAAGACGGAAATAATGTTATCATGATGGGATCATAATGATTTGACACAAGGTGTAGATCTGCCCCCCCTTCCTTCCTCAGCTCTACCTCTTCCTCTATATATCACAGAGTCCTCTTCAACATCCCGAATTCTCTCCCAAAACTGGAAGACAACTCAACCCTAATACAGCAAAAGCCCCACCCCATGTTTAAGCCATATTAAGCTGCTCATTCTCCACATGGCATCTTTCTCTCTATTTCTTTGAACTGGGCAGTGCTTCCAAGTTTAAGTGAGGGGCTTGTTTACTATACCATAGTCATGTCCCAGAACACAGACACCAAGGTAAGCCTAATGTGGCATTGAAAACCACTACAAAACAATTGCTTTTCCCCCACATTGTGAACCATGTAGTTTTGTAGTGATTTCATTCATGAATAAATGCCCAATGTATTAGACACAAATCACTTTCAACAAGAAGAAAAAGAAGAAACGTGTGTGTGTGTGTGTATGTGTGTGTGTGTGTGTGTGTGTGTGTGAGAGAGAGAGAGAGAGAGAGAGACTGAGATTGATCTGTGTTGATAACATTGCTAGAATTATAATACAATATTAAAAACAGTAACTACAAGAGTTGTTCTTTTGACTATTTAATCTTGAATATACTGAAGAATGGGCCTTTACAACTTCCTGAGACTCCTGTTCCCCATCCCCACCCCAGAAATCCAAAACGGCACCCTGCAAATTGATTTTGCTACTTAACTACTAGAAGCCAATAAGACCCAGAGAAGCTGAGGTGGCACACATGACATAGACCCATTGCTGAAACAAAAAGTTATTTCCAGCCCTGTAAATTGCTAGAATGGGATACTGCCCGGGAATTATAGAAAAGCTGCTCTGAACCTCTTGGAGTAAGAGTGGCATCTAAGTGTAATAAACAAATACATAGATAATATATAAATACATACATAAATCCTTCTACACAGTGTATACAAGAATTTCCATTAATTGCCTCTCCCAGGACTACTACTTATTATACTTTGTCAAATGCAGATTCTGATACCCAACTCTGTTTTGTTATTAAAATGCAATTTTCCACTTTCTTACCAGTCCAAAATGCATATGTACCACATCAGGTATGA
Source organism: Elgaria multicarinata webbii (assembly GCF_023053635.1). Classification (NCBI taxonomy): domain Eukaryota; kingdom Metazoa; phylum Chordata; class Lepidosauria; order Squamata; family Anguidae; genus Elgaria; species Elgaria multicarinata. The sequence goes on along the minus strand of NC_086177.1, from coordinate 83,139,389 downwards.
AGGGAACACCTATATCTACACATCTGCTTTCCCCTTTAAAATATATGACAAGATACATAATTCTCTCCTTTCTTGCCACTTTACATGTATTTTAAACCAAAACATGGCAAATTAGATACATGTTCACCTTTCAAATCCAGGGTAATATACATAGAAAGTTCAACCAATATTGATGAACATTCAGAGCTTCTCTACACAAGTGACTTATTGCATGCTCGTGATTGGGTTACTCATCGAAGTTTGTGGGTCCTTTACATGATATTGTCAAAATTTAAAATTTTGTATACTCGTTTCTATCTCAATTTTAGAATTTCTGTAAACCGCTCAGAGAGCTCTAGCTATGGGGGTGGTATATAAATGTAATAAATAAATAAACCTCCAGGATGTCTTCCGCACTTGCAGATAAAAGGAAGTATTTCTTCACATAGTGCATAGTTAAACTATGAAATTCACTACCGCAAGATGTAATGAAGGCCACCAATTTGGATGGCTATAAAAGGGGTTTGGACAAAATCATGGAGGATAATGCTGTCAAAGGTTACTAGCCCTAACGGATATATGCTACCTCCAGTATCAGAAGCAATATGCCTATATACACCAGATGTTGGGGAACATGGGCGGGATGGTGCTGTTGTACCTGTGTCCTGCTTGTGGGTTTCCCATGGGCACCTGTTTGGCCACCGTGTGAACCAAGTGCTGGATTAGATAGACCCTTAGTCTAATCATGCATGACTCTTTGTATGTTCTTATGTTAGGCTAAGCATTTTTGTTGATATTGCCATTGCCGTATGTGGGGAACCTCATCCCCATGGAGTCCCAATCCCAGATGGCTATGCCCCCTTCGCTTTTCACTCAACCACAAATTGGTGGTTTCTCAATTTTTGCTGACCCCCCCCCCCCCCGGTGCTAAAAGGTTGAGATGCCTCTCCTAAGGCGTAGTTACTAGCAGTAAGAGCTTTAAGCTAAAATGTGCTGGTATTTTTGGTGGCTTTGGCCCTGCCCCTTTGGTTCCACCCCCTTGGGCTCCACCCACCACAAGAATGCAGCCTCTTAAAGCATCCCCAAAACTGAATTTGGCCCTTGTTTATTTGTTTATTTATTTATTTCATTTCTATACCGCCCAATAGCCGGAGCTCTCTGGGTGGTTCACAAAAATTTAAAAGATTTTAATCCACAAAAAGTAAAAGCTTAAAAAGATTCTGTACCCTGTTGTGTCAGTTTATTTTCATTTCATTTATTACAGTCACAGACCAGCAAAGTTAATATAAAGCATGTTGTTGTTATTATTATTTACATTTTTTATACTACCCATTAGCCAAGGCAATTAAAACCATAAAATACAACAAGTATGCTCAGCATACTCACATTACCTTACCAACAGGCTAACAAAACAGAAATCCAAGTGTCCATGTCCAAATCTTGATCAGAAACACTTAATGAACATTTCCACTAACACACACACACACACACACACACACACTGTTGTCATGTGCTCTTTTCGCAGGCGACTGATCCACAGAACACAAAAGCCCTGGCTATTTACACAAGTTAAGTATCAAAATGTACACAGCGTGTTCCATTAATACATTACATTTTATCACAAGGACACATAATCTGTGCAAACCAATCTCTCAAAATTATTTGTCCAATTGTAATGGAGGAAGCACGTTTCTGATATGCAATGATCCTGGAACCTAATGGTGCTAATCAAACCCTCTTCAACGTTCTGAATGTAGTGTAAAAACGCATGGTTTACAATCCCAGCTTTAAGCAATGAAAATATTGGGACATACTCCCACATAACGTGCTAAGACTGGAGTATGTGGTTAACATTTGATTTGTAGTACTAGCTAAAAGTAAAGTTTTCTGCATTCCTGCTCTAAACTTACTATTAGTTTACATTAGAGGTCTAAAAAGCAACAGTGACACCTTGTGGTTTCTCTAAGTAAATTACCATCATTCTTCCTTGATCACAGGGAACAGCATCCTGCTTTCTCAATCAGTAAGATTCTCCGACCTTGACATCATCATTCACTAGCTACACAATGTACCACCATACAACAGTACTGGAGTGCAATGTCTAAAAAGGAGAGGGTGATTACTCATGCTTTTGTTACAGAGCCAGTCAAGGGGATTTTTATGCCACTCCAAAAAAACGGGAGAAAATTATGCAAGATATCCTTGGAGAGTATAAGTGGGAATTTCTGACACTTTTCTATATTGAATAATGTGTAAATGAAAACTAGTGACCTAGATAATAATTATATACAGCCTCAATCCAACTCTATTTATGTGCAAACAAGGTGTCCATGTACAGGTAGTTACAGTGAGAATGTAGATGCACATTTGAACCCACATCAGGATGTGGATCCCCTTCAAATCAAGGCATTACAGATAGGCTCAGTGGTGTAGTGTGCCAGGGCTCACAGGGTTGAAGCACCAGGACTTTTTGATTAACAGGGACGATGAGATAATCTGCCACCCTCAGACTTCCCTGTTCCCTCTGAGTTTAACTGCAATCCTTTCAATAGTTATGGGAGGGTGGGCAGGGCTCCCAGCAACAAGATATAGTTGTGGGCTATTACAAGGCAATGCAAATTATTTTACATTACTGTTGTAATGCAAAGTATTTTAGGATAGCTTGGTCTTGAATGGGCAATTAAGACCCATTCATTTATAACAGACCTGAACCTGGTGGAGTTGAAAAACGCTAGAACTGGTTTGTTAATACAGATCAACACAGTTGCCTGCATTTTTGGACTTACCTTGTGTTGTTGCCTATGGGAACTGCCACAAAGAGCACCTTCACTTCCAAATTGAACACAATGTTGGCCCTAGATACACTGCAACCTCATTCACATTTCAACCTGCATCAGATTCATGCCAGTGGTTCCCAGTCCAGCAAGCAAAAGGTGAGTAGGAGAAAGTCCTTGTCTGTCTATGTTTGCAGGATTGAGGTAAGGCAGTCGAGGGGTGGGGTGGATGGTGTCTCAAGCCCAGGCCTCCAGCAGTCAGGATCTATTGCCTTACCTGCCCTGTGCTAACAGCATTCTGGTTCCTCAGCAAACCAGGCCAACTAAGCCTCAGGGCTTCAGTACGGGTGTCTATACTTTCAGCTGATCCCACAAGTCAATCAAGACCCACAAGGCTCAAAAACAATCCAACTGAAGGCCTCAGTATTAACAACTCATTAGGAGCAATTAAATTTCCTTACTTGACCACCAACTTATCTTAGACTATATCCTCTGCCTCTTGGATCTTTGTTAGCCTGCTCTGAACCCTGATCCCCAGCCCATAAATAAGTAAATCTGCAGCCATTTTGTCTCCCTCTGGGTGTTTGGGTTCTGGTCTGCTTATATCAAAATAAGTAACCCCTAACTGGGGCCTGTCAGTCAGCTCGGCCAAGGCCTGTCCTTAAGCTTTCTTTAGCTCTGCTTGTTTATGCTCTGCATGTTTTTGCCTGCCTGATTTGTATTTATAACCAGACATGGCAGTATTATTATTATTATTATTTATTTATATAGCACCATCGATGTACATGGTGCTGCACAGACCACACAGTAAATAGCAAGACCCTGCCGCATAGGCTTACAATCTAATAAAGTTGTAGTAAACAATAAGGAGGGAAAGAGAATGCAAACAGGCACAGGGAAGTGTAAACAGGCACCGGGTAGGGTGAAGCTAACAGTATAGAGTCAGAACAAACTCAAAGTTTAAGCTATAGGGAAAAGAAAAGTTTTTAGCTGAGTTTTAAAAGCTGTGATTGAGTTGGTAGTTCTCAAGTGTTCTGGAAGAGCGTTCCAGGCATGAGGGGCAGCAGAGGAAAAAGGACGAAGCCGAGTAAGGGAAGTGGAGGTCCTTGGGCAGGCGAGAAGCATGGCATCAGAGGAGCGAAGAGCACGAGCGGGGCAATAGTGTGAGATGAGTGACAGATGACTTCTAGACAAGCACCGGATTTAAAAAGTATGTGGCCTAATGGGCTCAATGAGGACTCTGGGCTAAAATAGGCAGCAAAGTGTACACATCACTAATTGATAGCATATATGTGAAATGTTGACTGTAAGTTACAACAGGAGCAGTGCTTGTGGTTCACCGGGGATCTAGTTTAGGTTTAAATCACCTGGAATATATAAGACACATCTCAGGTTTGCACCTGATACAAACACCATATGTTTTAAAACGGTGTGTATAAGCTCCTCAGATAAAGAAATTATTGCTGTTTTAGAGTTAAGAAATTGAATGGCTATACACAGCTTAGTTCACAATGAATTAAGTAAGGAGTGGATTTGTTAAAGGTCATGCAAATGTAAAACAATACTGTTTTTACAATTGTCTAATTAGGAGTCGGAATATGGGGAAATTTCACATCATGTTAAAGTCAGACTTGATTTTAAAGTTGTTTTTGAAGGTGAAACTCTTCCATAGATAAGTACTTTGAACTTTGTGATAAGGAACAGGGTGTTGTCTATAAAATACTATTATTGTATTCGATTTATAGCTCCTGAAGGAGATATCTCCGAAACACGTAGAGCACAATACGTTTTCTTTTCCTGAGCACTTTTTTGTTTTTAATTCATGGCTGGGCAGAAAGTAAATCTCCTCATATTTTGGATATCAACTCCCAGGATTCCTGTCCACTGAAGTCCCAATCATCTGGAGATTGACATTCTGCTTACCAGAATCCTAATTTACTCACAGTTACAGCCCACACATGTCTACTCAGAAGCAAGTCCCCTTGAGTTCAATGCAACTTACTCTCAGATAATTCAGTATAGGATAGAAGCCTTAACTATGCATGTTCTAAGGCCTGTCCAGCAGGCTGCAGCATCTATATACTGTATTTCTTCGATTGTAAGATGCCATCGATTGAAAGACGCACACTAATTTCAGTACCACCAACAGAAAAAAAAAATCCTAAGACACACCCGCGATTCTAAGGCGCACTCTATTTTTAGAGATGTTTATATGGGGGGAAAAGTGTGTCTTAGAATCAAAGAAATAGGGTATATAAAAGCCCAGAGGCCTCCTCCAAGCCACTTATGCAAATAGGAGAGAAGGCAGAGGCAGTGGATTGGCCTACTGGTTGGCGATGTGACATCGCCAACCAGTAGGCCAATCCACTGCCTCTGCCTTCTCTCCTATTTGCATGTTCTCTCCTATTTGCACTTATAGGTCAATCCACTGCCTTTGCATTCTCTCCTATTTGCATGTTTAAAAATTCTGAGCTCACAGGGCCTTCTATGGAAGTTGCAAGAAAAATAACTGCCATCTACCAAGAAAAATAACTGCCATCTAGGGAAGTTCCAAGATAGAACGCCAGAGGGCTCCTCCAAGCCACTTCTAGGTTTTGCCCTCTGGCGCCATCTATCAATGTTTCTCGGAACTGTGGCTTTCTATGGAAGTTCCAAGTTCTGAAGAAAGATAACTGCCAGGAGTTTCCGGCCTAGCAGAGGGGCCAAAACCCACTGACCTCCTCACCAGACTGCTCCTCTACACCTGTCCTATGATGGGCTTTTTCGCTAGTAAGAACATAAGAGCCATGCTGGATCAGACTAAGGATCTATGTAGTCCAGCACTCTGTTCACACAGTGGCCAGCTAGCTGTTGACCAGGGACCCACATGAAGGACACAGTGTAGCAGCACCCTCCCACTGATGCCCCCACCAGCAACTGGTGTATTCAGGTTTACAGGCTCTGATACTGGAGCAATGGGAGACTTGCTTCAGCAAGCTCCTCCCTCAATTGTCATCAGGCAGCAGCCATTCTGGCAGGCTGGAGCATAGGGAGAAGGAGACAACCCTGCTGGATCAGTAGAAGAAAGTGCAGGGAAGGGTAACCAAAATAATGGAGGGCCTGGAGCAACTCCCCTATGAAGAATGGGGCTTTCTAGCTTAGGAAAAGGGTGAGGAGAATACTACTAGAATCTTGGGTCATCCAAATGAAGTTGAATTGTGGGAGACCCTGAGCAGATAAAAGTACTTCTTCACACAGCACATAGTCACTGTGGAATTCGTTACCACAAGATATGAAGGCCGTCAATTTGGACAGCTTTTAAAGGGGATTAGATAAATTCATGGAGGATAGGGGTGCTAGTCCCCACGTAGCCTGACCATACCCTCCAGGGAAATCCGGAAACCTCCGGGAAGAACTGGAGGAACCGGAGTTAGGGCCCAAAGTACCGGGGTTGCGGTTACTGGGCCCGCGGCAACTCCAACTTACCAGCCTAACTTTTTTCCCTGTTGAGTGGTGGCGGCCATCTTTAATCTCGCTGGAACTCTCATGAGATCTCGGCTGCTGGCTGGAAAGTCTTGCGAGACCCAGCCAGCAGCCGAGATCTTGCACCACTAAAAACCCCAGATGTTGGCTGATCTGGTCAGAAGCAGAGCAGCCAGCGTGATGGTAGGGCAGCTCTGCTTCAGTGCAAGGGCAGCGAGAGAGAGACGAGAGAGACAGGCGGTGGACCACCGGCGGCGGTACCTGGGAGGATGGCAGCGGCAAAGGAGGGACTGGTAGGACAGCAGTGGCGGACACCGGCAGTGAAGGAGGATGGCGGCGGCGGCGGACCAGGCAGAGGAATCCAGGCGCTAAGGAGGACTAGGCCAGCCAGGAGCACCACAACAGGAAGGTAGGCCAGCTTAATTTAATTTTTGGGCATGCCTGGGCTGGGCCTATTCCCACCATCCCACAGCCCGGTGGGATGGGAATAGGTCCAAGCCCAGGCCTCAATCCAATCGGCCATCCCACAGGTGCATGGGATGGCGCTGGGACTAGGCCCCAGCCCAGGCCCCAATCGGCCATCCCACAGCTGTGTGGGATAGACCCCAACCTCAGCCCAGCCCAAGCCAGTTCATGGATGCTGCTGCTAATGATGCTGATAATGCTGATATTAATAATGCTGCTGCTGCTAATGATGGTGATGCTGATAATGATGATATTAATAATGCTGCTGCTGCTAATGATGGTGATGCTGATAATGATGATATTAATAATGCTGCTGCTGCTAATGATGGTGATGCTGATAATGGATGCTTTATTAGACATGCATTTGCTGGTATATTTTTGAACACAGTTGCTCTTTTAAAACATGTATTTAATGTATTTTTGAACAAACAGTAACTGATTATAAATTATATAATAAATTGTAACATGTAATTGCTAATGTTTAAATCCTTCATGCAGTTGCTTATTTTCAAATCTTGCAACTGATATCAAGATTTGAAAACAAGCAACTACATGAAGGATTTAAACATTAGCAATTGCATGTTACAATTTATTGTATAACTTATAATCAGTTATGTAATAAATAAATAAATGTGACTGAGGCCATGCCCCCTTGGGGTCCAGACATGTTGAGTTGGCCCCGCCTTGGGGGTGGGCATGTTGGGGTGGCCATGCCTCCTGAGGACAGCCATATTCTCCTCTTATTTGGTTTCCAAACTATGGTCACCCTACCCCACGGCTACTTCCAGAATCAGAGGTGGTATGCCTCTGTGTTTCAGTTGCTGGGAGATGCTAACCCATGATAGTTTATTTTCCCTAAGAACTCATGAGTTAGTGTGTTGCCTGTGGGAAGGCCACACACACACCCCGGTGAGCTATTCCCCCAAATAAGCCACCCTGAGAACCAATGGTCTGCAGTAGGGGTTATTTTACCTGTGATGGGTTAACGTGTTGTCTGTCACACCAGCGTACATTATGCAGATTGCCCACAGAGCTACTTGGCAAGAGCAGCCAAAACAGCTGCCACTGCTCTGCTCCTCTCAAGAAATCTGTATTCATGCTGAAGAGGAAGCTGGGATATCTGCCTGGCTGGAGTATAAGAGGGGGAGGAGCAAAGGGGCGGGGTGAAATAAACTACTCTGTGTAGCTTGTTTGCCTAATCATCTGATGGGAGCACAGTAGGTTGTTTGCATAACTATGTACTCAGTGTAGTTTGCCATCCACCTTGGGTTAGCATGTTGTGTGAACCCAGCCAATATCTCTGGCTTATTCTACCTGTATAGCTCAGGGAAACCTGGCTTGCAAGGCCAATAGTCATTGCTATTGCCACCTATGGTTTGTCCTAAGAACCATTGATCTGCTTGTCTGCCTTTTATCCCTGCCTTTTCCTTTATCTTATATCAAGCTATCTATCTTTCATTCACTTCTGCTTTTGTTGGTCAAAAAAAAACATAAAACACCAAAGCACAGATGGGAACGGGATATGATTTTTTGAATCCAAATTCAACTTTTTGAATTTCAGACATGATCAAACTTTGATTTGAGGAATGAAACTTGGTAGATATTTAAAAGGGGGTTGTTATTACATTTTAAGGCAATTATATCAAGTACTAAGTTGCTGAATTCAGTACTTTTATGGGCTTATGCATGTGTGTATTTAATTATGTACAAACCAACAATTAGTGTAACTTGGATCATTGAGACAGGGAAGAGGAATCAAAGATGCAAGCAAATTTGTAGTAGAGTAATCAAGCTTTGGGTTGCAGCAAGAGAGAGGACCCCCTTCCACGATGTGCTGTCCTTGACAACCACCTAGGGTGCCTTATGAGAGATTATGACAAACACTTTTGGCCTACCTTGCATATATTGGAGCCAATATATTTATTTATTTCCTTTGTTTTTCCCAAAGGTGAATTTCATCTAACAAAAATGAGCTGTGCTAATGATGAATATACTAATGAGAAATAATTTTATCCCTTTATATCAACTTTGCTGACATGCTATCATAAAGCAGCCATTAGCTATTGTATTTCCTGGTCACAGTATTATAAAGGAACCACTAATGAGCAAGCATTGCAAAACTTTGTTACTTCTATACCTCCTCTAAATAATTGCTTTGCGAAACATAACTTTTTACATTTAACTGTCCAGACTTTGGTGTGGATTTCCCCGGATGTAAAACTTCCTGAACTACTCATTCAAGAGACCACCAAAAACCTTCCTTAAAAGGTCTCCAGGGGTCTTAGTCCCATGCCTCTACCGCAGCATTCCTATATGTTCAGCAAGACACCAAGCAACAATCCTATCACTATTCTACTAGGACAGATTAACATGATTAATTTGTTGACATCTCAGTTACTGATACCTACAAATGGGTTTGAGTGGATCATTTCCCTTGAACAAGCTATAACTCATCCCTTAGTGATAAATCTGGCTTTGATACAAGTTATTTACTTGTCTGACATGTGCTTTCTCTCCTTTGAAGCTGCTTTTCATGACCCAGTTATCTGGGTCATGAAAAGGGATACATATAGGAAGTGGAAGGAAGGCCAGGCTACAAAAGAAGAGTACAGACAAGTGGCGCAGAAGTGTCGAAATGGCATCAGGAAGGCTAAAGCTCAGAATGAGCTGAGATTAGCGAGGGATGCTAAAAGCAATAAAAAGGCTTTCTTCAGATATGTGAGTAGTAAAAGACAGAGGAAAGAAATGGTGGTTCAACTGCTTAATGAGGATGGCAAATTGATAACACGACAAAGAAAAGGCTGAAGTGCTCAATTCCTACTTTGCCTCGGTCTTCTCCCAAAAGCGGGTCTATGACCCCCCTGGAAAAAGTGAAGCAGAAGTTGAGGGTGCAGGATTACAGTTTGAGATTGATAAACAAATGGTCAAAGAACACCTAATTTCCTTGAATGAGTTCAAATCACCAGGGCCCGATGAACTGCATCCTAGAGTAATGAAGGAGCTAGCGGAAGAACTCTCAGAACCTTTGTCTATTATCTTTGCAAAATCATGGAAGACGGGTGAGGTGCCGGACGACTGGAGGAGGGCTAGCGTTGTCCCTATCTTCAAAAAGGGCAAAAAGGAGGAACCTGGGATCTACAGGCCAGTCAGTCTGACATCCATCCCTGGGAAAATTCTGGAGCAGATTATAAAGAAGTCAATCTGTAATCACCTTGAAATCAATGCGGTGATCACTAGAAGCCAACATAGATTTGTCAAGAACAAGTCCTGTCAGACAAATTTGATCTCATTTTTTGATAAGGTAACCTCCCTTGTGGACCATGGGAAGGCTGTGGACATCATATATCTTGACTTCAGCAAAGCTTTTGACAAAGTGCCCCATGATATTCTGATTAACAAACTAGCTAAAAGTGGGCTAGATGGAACAGCTATTAGGTGGATTCACAGTTGGCTACAGAATCAGACTCAAAGAGTACTTATCAATGGAACCTTCTCAAACTGGGGAGAGGCAACGAGTGGGGTACCGCAGGGCTCAGTCCTGGGCCCAGTGCTCTTCAACATTTTTATTAATGATTTGGACGAGGAGGTGCAGGGAACGCTCATCAAATTTGCAGATGACACAAAATTGGGTGGGATAGCTAATACCCTGGAAGGCAGAAACAAACTTCAAAGTGATCTTGATAGGCTGGAGTGCTGGGCTGAAAACAACAGGATGAAATTTAATAGGGATAAATGCCAAGTTCTACATTTAGGAAATAGAAACCAAATGCACAGTTACAAGATGGGGGATACTTGGCTCAGCAATACTACAAACGAGAAGGATCTTGGAATTGTTGTAGACTGCAAGCTGAATATGAGCCAACAGTGCGATATGGCTGCAAGAAAGGCAAATGCTATTTTGGGCTGCATTAATAGAAGTATAGCTTCCAAATCACGTGAGGTACTGGTTCCTCTCTATTCAGCCCTGGTTAGGCCTCATCTAGAGTATTACATCCAGTTCTGGGCTCCACATTTCAAGAAGGACGCAGACAAGCTGGAGCGTGTTCAGAAGAGGGCAACCAGGATGATCAGGGGTCTGGAAACAAAGCCCTATGAAGAGAGACTGAAAGAACTGGGCATGTTTAGCCTGGAGAAGAGAAGATGGAGGGGAGACATGATAGCACTCTTCAAATACTTAAAAGGTTGTCACACAGAGGAGGGCCAGGATCTCTTCTCGATCCTCCCAGAGTGCAGGACATGGAATAACGGGCTCAAGTTAAAGGAAGCCAGATTCCAGCTGGACATCAGGAAAAACTTCCTGACTGTTAGAGCAGTACGACAATGGAATCAGTTACCTAGGGAGGTTGGGGGCTCTCCCACACTAGAGGCATTCAAGAGGCAGCTGGACAACCATCTGTCAGGGATGCTTTAGGGTGGATTCCTGCATTGAGCAGGGGGTTGGACTCGATGGCCTTGTAGGCCCCTTCCAACTCTGCTATTCTATGATTCTATGATTCTATGCTCTTATCCAGAAACCAAATATGAGGATTTCCCATTCTAATCTGGTTATACTACCCTGAAAGCTTTATTCCTAGCACGGAGTTATTCTAGCACAACTGGGCAGAAGGTACATTGAGATTTAACTGACCATTAGGTGTTTTGTGATAAATTGCTAAGAGTTTCTAACTCCAACCATTTAACAGTAGCAAAACCAAAATGCCCCTCCCCTAAATTAGACTTCAATTTCATGACCCATGACAACTCAGATGTTCCTTTGTACTTGTACATGCAGATCCCTGAGTACCATTTTGTATCTGTAATTGCTGCCCTGCCACTATTTTATACCTGGCTCTGGTAGATCCCATGAGCCTAAAGACTGGCTATGGTTGCACATTCTCAGTTCATATGATTAGCCAAGATCCTGTGTGAATCAAGAGTTCATCCAAGGCCATAGCCCAGAATCCTCTACAACATATTGGGATTCTATGCTCAAAGGTCCTTTGGGAAACAAGCTGATGTGGAAATTCTTGAAGACTTCCTGAAGATTCTGAAGTTAAAAAGTTTTAAAAACACAGCGATAGAGGATAAAACAAGTCCATAAGGGGAGAATGGAATGTAGAATAATAGAATCATAGAATAGTAGAGTTGGAAGGGGCCTCTAAGGCCATCGAGTCCAACCCCCTGCTCAATGCAGGAATCTACCTTAAAGCATACTTGACAGATGGTTGTCCAGCTGCCTCTTGAATGCCTCTAGTGTGGGTGATCCCATGACCTCCCTAAGTAATTGGTTCCATTGTCGTACTGCGCTAACAGTCAGGACGTTTTTTCCTGATGTCCAACCGGAATCTGGCTTCCTGTAACTTGAGCCCATTATTCTGTGTCCTGCAATCTGGGATGATCGAAAAGAGATCCTGGCCCTCCTGTGTGTCACCACTTTTCAAGTATTTGAAGAGTGCTATCATGTCTCCCCTCAATCTTCTCTTCTCCAGGCTAAACATGCCCAGTTCTTTCAGTATCTCCTCATAAGGCTACAGGTAGAGGGAATACAACACACACTTTGATTACTGGAGCACTAAATATAATGTCATATGGAAAATGAAGTCATTTGAGCAGGTCAATACCCTCAAGGGGAGGTTGGAACTCGTCATGGCCTTTGTTTCAGGGTTACTCCACATGTAGCTAAAATCCTACACCCTTACTAGGGCTTCTGCTTCCAGATACTTAGTAGGATTAAATCAGCCACATTACACACAAAACCCCAAACCTGTTTCGTTAGCAAGTTCAGTGTGTTTCATTATACAGCCACTGGATGGTGATGCAGTATAGCAGAATTCTGGAACTTCACTGGAAATACATCTCGCTACTTTATCTCTTATCACATTTTGAGAGGCATAAATAAAGCCGTTATAATGGCCAGAAAGAATGGGAGGGGACCTGAAGATTGATCACGTCATGTAAAGAACCTGCAAAAAAGTGTGTGTCCAGTCATGAGAGAACAGTAAAAGCTTCATGTAGTAATGCTGTAAGTCATGAAACACATGTTGGTGATATTGATCAGTTACTAATGAAGAATCCCTAGAATGGCTAAATAATGGCTAATCTGGAATTCCAAATGGCATATTGTTGATTTCTATAGAAAACTGTACCCTAACCTATGCAACAGCAACAAAGATGAATGCTTAATTTGGAACTTTCATCCACTGCCTTCTGGGATCTTATTTCTCACTAGCAAAAAAGCCCATCATACGACAGGTGAAGAGGAGCAGTCTGGTGAGGAGGTTAGTGAGTTTTGGCCCCTCTGCTAGGCCGGAAACTCCTGGCAGTTATCTTTCTTCAGAACTTGGAACTTCCCTAGAAGGCCGCAGTTCCGAGAAATGTCGCTAGATGGCGCCAGAGGGCCATTTTTCTTAACATGCAAAATTTTTAAACATGCAAATAGGAGAGAATGCAGAGGCAGTGGTTTGGCCTGTAAGTGCAAACAGGAGAGAACATGCAAATAGGAGAGAAGGCAGAGGCAGTGGATTGGCCTACTGGTTGGCGATGTCATTGTGACATCACCAACCAGTAGGCCAATCCACTGCCTCTGCCTTCTCTCCTATTTGCATAAGTGGCTTGGAGGAGGCCTCTGGGCTTTTATATATATAGATTATTGTGACGTTTTACCACAAAGTATCTCAGGGTGGAACTAGGTGGCAAATACAGAATTTCCAACCCATGTTTGATGTAATATCCAAACCGGAAACAATTGCAGAGGAGCTGCAGGCTGGGAAGTGGAGCTTAAGACTTCCCCTGCCCCACTTTTCTTTTGCAACCCCTTCCACCCAGCAGTTTCCCCCCCCTCCAAGTGTTGTTCCCAGATGTGTTTCTGAGCAAGCAGAGGAAAGCAGACAAGGGAGGGACTACAAAAGAAAAATGATGGGTTAAGCACTTCCAATACAACCCACTGAACTGGTTCACACAATCATGGCAGCTCACCATGGTTTATTTAAGCCATGATGAACTACGGGTGTCGGGTTGATGGTTTAAAAAAACACTGTTGTAGGGCTATTTGAGGGTTGTTTAGCCCTCAAACAACCCTTGCTGCCCTGGTTGAGATGACACAACAAACTATAGCAGCATCCCACTGGGGTGGGTGGGTTGAATATTCAAAATGGCTGCTTGCCTGCACTGCAATCCACCATGGCTTAAATGTGCTTCTCTTGTGTAAATCTCTGGCTTTGTTAATGAACACTAATTCCCTCAAAGAAGTTTGTTTGCTGCCATATATGGGCATCTCCAAGAATCTTGAGTTTTAATTTCACTGGGTGAAATTCCTATCTTTGAACCAGTTATAGATTTATAGACAGGAATCCTGGGAGTTCTACACAGCCCTGAATTAAAAACAAAAAAGAGATGAATCCTGGTGCTTGGAAAAATAATAATTTAATGTGCTCTACGTGTTTCAAAGATGTCTCCTTTTTCAGGAGCTATAAATCAAACAAATAAAAATAAGAATAGTACCTTATAGTCAACACCCTGTTCCTCATCACAAAGCTCAAGGTACTTATGGTAGAGTTTTACATTCTAAAACAACTTTAAAAATCAAATCTCACTTTAACAGGACATGAAATTTCCCCATATTCCAACTTCTAACTAGACAATAGTAAAACCAGTATTGTTTTAAATTTACATGACCTTTAACAAATCCACCCCTTACATAACCCATCGTGAACTAACCTGTGTATAGCCATTCAATTTCTTAACTCTAAACCAGGCAATTATTTCTTTATCTGAGGTACTTATACACTGTTTCTAAAACATATAGCTCTCATATCAGGTGCAAACTAAGTGAATGTATAAGACACATCTAAATGTGTGTGTGCAGGGGAAGGGGTGTTGTTTCCCCATTCTAAATCTACCATTGCTACAATTTTGTTTAGATGATTTACACCCCATATGTCATCCCAAAAGAGACATTCAAGACAGCAAACATGACATGGTTCTGGTTCAGATTCTGCTTCTCTAACTCAATTATGTAGGGGATAAATAAATACTCAATTGTATTTATTTTTAGCTGTCTTGAGACATGTTTTTGTCTCATGCTATACAGGTTGTACAAGGCCTCTCACAGTAAGGCAATTTTCTTGGCTGCGGTTTCTTGATGCTACTGTAAAAGATAGTGGCTGCAATCCAGTGGATGAGAATCATGACAGAAGCCAGGGGGTTCCCATTCTTGGCAATGAAATGCCTCATGCATGTCATTCTTTGCCTTCCATAGCTGACTTATAATACAGTACTAATCAAGCACAGTAGGAGGAATACAGTTCATTGGCACTTTCAGGTGCTTTGAGGCTGCTTAGAAGAATCCTTTGCAAGAAATCTGAGAATCTTGAGCCTTTGTTCAATATTTTTGTACGTGAGATGGTGATCAATTTACAGAAGTAAACTGAACGCCATCTCAGGAAATCAATCAACATGCAAAAGTTATATAAAGAATGGTCAGTGGAAAATACAGAAGTATCAAAAGAAATCTTATCCAAAACTGTGATTTCAGCCTCAAATGACAAAAGGCTCCCTTTGCCGTCTCTGGAATGGAGGAATGTGTGTGTATATGGGACTCTTTCTCTCCCCCTGAGAACAAGAAAACCTCACCCAAACCAATTCTTTGTATTGTAAGCAAGGCATCTACCTACCTTCTTCAATGATATTTTATGCCAATTAGTTTTAAATAGAATAAGCATTTCATTTATTACATTTCCCCATAGCCGAAGCACTTTGGGCAGATCACATAAATGAAGCATATCATATAAAGCTGTATGGCTTGTGCTATGTTCCAAATGAGACCCTTGATCATATTGCTTTCTTTAGTTGCAAAGGAGCCAGAGACTTAGACAACATAATCCTGTATACTGGGAGTTGTATGACTTTTTTCTGTCAAAATATGCATAGGATTGAACCCTTAAATATCTATTATACTGCTCCTTCATCTTTTCCAGAAATATCTAAGGTAGTATCATTCAAATTTGCATATATTATAATGCACAGACTAGGATCTTTTTCAGAACTGGGAATAGCTAGTTTAGTTAAAATGTATTGAACAAACAAAGCCTTTGTTTTACAAAAATATATTTTATTTTCACTACAAAGTAAAAATGATTGAGACTTTGCCTAAAGGTGCATATAAATCTTTTACTCATATTACTTATATGCAAATTGCAGTCTACTTTTAAAATTTAAGAGACAGAAAAAAACCCTATGCATTGAAATGACCAAAGGATACTTTGTTCAGAAACAAATTCTGTCAAAATTGTTTTGTTTCAGAAACAGCCCCCACAAAAAAAAACCTTTCAACCAATACCAGTACACACAAGCATTGTTTTGTAAAAAGCATATTCATATGTAGAAGTAAACAATCCTCAAAATTAAATATTTGAAAGTATCTATTATTTACATGATTGTAGTAGTAACTACAATCAGATCAATATGACTACTATTTCTGTACTTAGAGCTGTAATCTTATATCCACTTACTTGAGAGTAGGCCTCACTGAACACAATGGGACTTACTTCACAAGACACGAACAGGATTGCACTGTAAAATACCCAACGGTGTCAAAATATTGTCTACAATCCCTAATATTTGGGGGGGGGGGGGTGTATGGAATAACAGTGTATAGTTCAAAGCAGTTTATCTTATACGTTTTAAATTATGACCAAATAATGGTCTTTATTTTATTTTCTGCATAAGGGATTCTATCATCTCCCAAGCAAATACAAAAGTATTAAGTTACATCACAGATAACTTTACTAGTCATAGCAATGCTACCTGCTTATGAAGTATGTCTTCTGATTTTTTCAGTCCTCTAGGGAGAAGGCAGCAACTTGAACAGCACTTGCCTTGTGCATAGAAATCCAGCGCTTTCACTGTTACTGCACGAGTTGTTTCTCTCATTGAATTAGGAATGAAAACAATCCAGTGCACATAGTAACTCTGAACATAGAGTCAAGCTACCAGATACTTAATTTTCCATGAAAATAAAGTTGATCCTTGAAAGGATTACATCTGGGAAAGATTCAATTTCTAATGAAACACTTACAAACAATATTTCATTTATTTTAAAATGATTCATTAGTATATTTGTTATATTTTAGACTACATTCTTTTAATTTCTAAAAAAACCAATGACGTAGGAGAACCATTCCAAAACTCAAGCAACCATAAAGTAGTGGTAAAGTGTTCCCAAGTTGTTTCTGGTCCGCTGCAAAAGAGTGGATTAAACATTCCAACCAGCCATGGTTCCATATTGTAACTAAAATGATTTTTGTAAGTCATCGTGATCTCTCAATCAAAGTCAAACCAGTATGTTTTTGACACCACCAGAATCTTCTTGGTGGAACTAAATATTCTGGAAAGTTCCAGAACATGGGGCACTTGCTTCTTAAAGGCTTCAGGTTCCACATTAACTTCAGACACCTCTTCAAACTAGCTCACCTTGAATCAGGTATCTGTATATTCTCATTTAAAATTTGTTGACTGATAAAACATATCCAAGTGAAGCATCAATGTTATATATTAAATGCTGGGTATCCAGGTAAAACAACAAGACAGAAGTATCAATACCATTGCATCAATAGTAAATATGTAGCAACCAAAGTAACAGAGTTGGATCCAGCCTAAATCACACTTTAAGTCCCATTGATTTCAGTAAGATTAAAGTGTGATTTGGTCTGTATCCAGCACATAAAATGCCTAATCCAGATGAGATAAGGGCTGTAACTAGAGTCCCCTAAAGCCCTATATGGCTTAGAAATGGTATACACAAAGGATACTACTAAGGCCCTCCTTGGTGTGCCCCTACCATCTGAGGTGAAGCAGATGATGACATTGGAGAAGACCTTCTCAGTGGTTGTGAAGAAGTATTTTAAGGGGGTTATACATTTTAAAAACTAAATTAAAAATGGATACATTTATTGTTTTCTGTGCCATGAACGTGCATCAGAGACTGTGAGCAGAGTGTGTGTTTGTGTGTTCTAGCTATATCTGAACGTATTTCAACATCTCCTCTTATCTAGTTTCAGTATTGTAGACGAAAGCTGGAGTCAATCCAACCTTCCTGCAAGGTAGGCCCCGGACCAAACGTCCTGTTGTCCCCGGCCACCCCTCGCCCTCGCCCTTTCCCCAACCGGGATGAGCCAGAGATTCCTGGAATAAAACACGCACACACTCAGCTTAAGGGCCAAAACAAGTTTAATACCATTCAGCTAAAACTAACATGTAAGGTTTTGGCCAGAGGTAGCAGCATACAGGAAAGGAATAAAAGGGCGGGAGGAGAGGGGTAAAAGGAGAGATTACAAAGGGATAAGGTACTAGTAGCCACCGTTCCATCTAAAACCTGCAACCACACAACCCACCCCTAGCCATAAAAGCGGCTAGCCTTGTCTCAGGAAATCCAGACAGTTAAAATAAACAAAAAGACCCTAGCTTACTCCAAGAAGCCATCCCAGGCTGCTTTTGGTGTTCTTCCTCCAAAACCAGAACAGAAGATCTCCCTCCCAAACAGGATACCCTTTTTATCCCCTTTTGGATTTAGGGCCCCACGACCTCGCTGAACCAACCCCTAGCTCAGTCTGGCTCTTGACGACCCTCCCTTCTTAGGGAGGGCTTCGCCCTCTCTCTCACAACTAAACCCAATTATCCTAACAACCATGGAGATAACCTGCAGGTGCGAGGCCCAATCTGACCTTGGAGTCTCTTGGAGTCTTGGCGCCTAGAGTTCCAAACTCCCACCTCCACTTAACATACCATCCTGGCTACACAACACATACCAGAACAGATACACAGCAGAAAGAATAATACAATTAAAAAGCCAGTACACTTAAAGAGCCAGTACAGCCCATAAATCAGCAAGGCCCCATGTCCTTCACCAGTATGATATGTGGCTGGAGCACTTCCAAGTCAGCCTACTTGATTTTAAATATAAATGAATTTATATTTTGGCGTCACTGCAAGTTGTAAAGCTATCTTCAGTGATCAGTGTGGTTTCCTGTTTATAATGCTAGCAGAGAGCACTTCCACTTGTTTGAACCTGTTAGTTTTACCCTATACTGTTTACCCTATACTGTTTAACTATACTGTTAGTTTTACCCTACCCTGTGCCTGTTTACCCTACCCTGTGCCTGTTTGCATTCTCTTCCCCTCCTTATTGTTCTACTATGATTTTATTAGAATGTAAGCCTATGCGGCAGGGTCTTGCTATTTACTGTTTTACTCTGTACAGCACCATGTACATTGATGGTGCTATATAAAATAATAATAATAATAATAATAATAATAATAATAATAATAATAATTGAAGCCCACTCTTCCCTTTTCCTCCTTTGGAGCAACTGCAAGGAGGCGATTAGACTACTTCCTCTTTCACACTAACCACAGTTTATCATAAATCTTTTGAACTTGGTTTGTTTTAAATAAACCATTGTTTAAACTAACTACAGTTTATCCTTATGGGCTATAATGATAAACCATGTTTTTGTTAAACAGGAACTAGATACTTCTATTCTCCTTGTGGCCACAGCAGAAAAGGACTGTGCGAGCTTGAGGTTTGTTCATGCTCATTTACTGGTTTATTGTAAACTAAACCATGGTTTATTGTTAAGTCTGAATTAGGTCAAGGGATATATTTAGGACTGGCTCATAAACTCATCACTTACTTGACTGCATTTCTAAAAATGTTCTATAAATTGGATATACAACGATGCATTACATTTGTAACCTGCTCTTCTTCCACAGGGCTCAGTATGGCTTACATGGCACTTCTTTCCTGCCGTAGGAAGGGAACAAAAGTCCACTGAGCCCTTTGCTGTTCCCTCCAGTAGAGTTGTAACTATGTGTGCACATTTTCAAATTTCGATATATTTGTAAATTGTGTGTGTGTATAAAATAATTTCAGCCCTATTCTATAGATTGCCCATCATGATCAAAAGTTATGCAATCTATTAACTAATGTATATGCTGCTGATATATGGCTTTAATTACAGAACATTCTACTTGCATTCTGAGTCATTCTGTTACATAAAAGTTTTTTTTATCTTTTTTTAAAAATAGAGTGTGTTATTGCATATAAAATGTCTGCACTTTAGGCAAGCACATGGCTGTACTTATTATTCTAAAGTGAAATAAGTCTTTCTCTGTTTAGATTAGAACCTGCATGATTTCTATATGTAAACACTAAAGTCAGCCACATGCTTATATTTAGGAATAAGTTTTAAGTAACAGCCATTTTTTGTAGTACTGTAATTAGTTACATGAGATGAGAATGCAAGTTATAAATTAGGAGGAATTGCAGCCTAGAAACATTTAAGGAATCCAAAAGAAGTGGACCTTAGATAGCAAATGTGGAAACCAAGCAAGTATACAAACGTCTTATCTAACTGCATACTTCCCTGTGGTATATTTGTTTTTCCAATATGTGCCATGACACACAGCCTTTTTATAATCAAAGTTCCTATGAGCAAAGAAATCCTTCTTAATAAGTGCCACCTCTCTGTTTCTTTTTTAAAACACTCCAACACATTTTCTCCAATGTTGAAAATTCTGTGTGCCAAATATTAAAGCCAAGTTATAAACTTCTAGAACCACAGGATTTATAATGGAAATTAAGAACTACGTAATCACTGGACACATGTTAAAAGTATTCTTTTGCACTAAGTTCTGACCCTAGATATTCAGAAGGGGGAAAACACTTATCAGAATTTCACATTAGGACACATGGATCATATCATAGAAGCCAAAGAAATCACAGTAATCCAGGTTAGTCAAAGTTTACATGATAAAACTTTACCTCACTGTTAAACAATGTTATTAGCTTGAGCCATCCATTTTCAGAAGCAAGGTCAAGTCTACCAAAAGGCTCCACCAAACCTGCATAGTTGTTGGGAATAATTCCTGCCCACTTCTCTACAATTACTGTTCCAACACAAATGTGTATTTTAAATGGATTATTGATGTAGTGCAAATTCTAAATTCAGTTTAAGTTCTTAAGAATGCCACAATATAGGATGATTGAAGTGCTGAGTTTATTGCTTGGTCTAGGGTACAGCAATTCCGAAGAGTCCACGGTCACGACGGTTAAAGCATTTGTATGAACAGAGAAGTGCCCTGACAGGTAAGAGCTGCAAGTTTCTGCTAGTCTTCATTCCCTTTTAAAAAGAAAAGGAAAATATTACACTATGTAAGGTGCTTTATAGAGTATATTCCCTTTTATACATTGCAGTTATGTATAAACTGAGCGCAACACCCAATACAGTAAATTTGCCTTAACACTGAGATTTGGTCAGACAAAATGAACAAAGTGTTGGCAAAAGTTACATTTAAAACTAAGATTGTTTGTGTGAGAGCCACAGCTACCCTAACACTGCCTTGAAGCACATTTATCACTAAATAGCAAGACAACAGGAATTATACATCTGTGGAGAACAATCCAGCACTACGTAATCTGTTGGGGAAATGGGCCAGCAGGAGTCCAAGGAAAGCTAATTTATTGGATGACATTCAACAACTAATAACTGGAGGAGCAGAACGGTGAAACAGAAAATCAAGATGTCGTACCTCATTGATGAGGTGTTAGAAAACAGCGTCAGACTTGCCACTTCAACTCAAGTCTCTAGAAAGGGCAGCATGCAATTGTTCTTTTAGAGGCCTTCCCCAGAAGATAGATCAGATTATATTATGAAACATGGTAGTGATTTTGTGTGGAGACTCTGAAGTTCCACAATTTCATGTCCTTAATATAGAGACTAAACCTAGTACTACTGCAATGAAAAAAAAAATAGCAGATATGTGGCCACTGGCGAGATTCCTCTATTGACACTGGCACATTGACAGCAGAGGTACAGAGTTGTTTATACCATACTCACACTGAGATGGTTCAGAGGCAACACCAAACCGTGCTTTTGTCATTTCTGAACCAGTAGCATCTGACAAAGCATGGTCTGTGAGTGGCCATCAAACCAGAACCTGACACTACATAGCTTGAAGCTGGCTTGCAAACCACAGACTGTGGTTTGGTGTTACATCTGAACTGACAAGCTATGATTTGGAACATTGCTCCAACCTTAGAGGCCAGTGTTTGGCATAGCATCTAAGGATTCTGAAGGATGGCTGGGGAGGAAGGAAAACACACAAACCTGTGCATATGACTGTAGATAATCAAACAGAAACTACTGTTTCATACTACATGTAAACCAACCCACTGCCATGGTTTTTGGCAGGTCGAGCAGAAACATATAGAATTATAATAAACCAACATGACCAGCTAGTTCATCTCCTGCCCAAAGTTACCATATTCTAAAACTAATGCAACTCTGGTATTTGCCTTTCAAAAGTTTTAAAAATATAAAAGAAGATTCCACAACTTCACTAGAGGGTTTGTTCCATTGCTGTACTGCTGTAATAGGGAATTCTTCACTACGTTCAACCTAATCTTTACTTTCTCTCCTGCGCTCAGCAGAAAGAGCAAACATTGTTGCTCTCCTTTCTTTTAAGTTTCTTTTTAAATATCTAAAAAATGTCAACAAATTCCAGACATTTGTAAAAGAGAACATGGAGACCTTAGGGTGCTATTCTGTAAGTTAGTAGTAGTCAAACTTCAGGTGATCAATTCAGACCTCTGGAAAGGAAAGGAAAACAGGGACGGGGAGCTAGATGAGTGATGGAAGGAGGAGAGAGGAAAGCCTTAACAAGTGATCAGTTCAGAGCCTCCTTCTACCATTCATCTTGAGACTCTGGCCATACAGACTTCAGGAGTTCAACATTTTTCATATGGTCAATACAGCTACTGTTGCTTTCTGTTGTGGCACCCTGGTTATGGAATGCCCTCCCCCTGGAGGCCTGACTGGCGCCGACGCTGGCTTTGTTTTGGAACCAAGTTAAAACATGGCTTTTTATCAAAGCCTGTGAGGGCTAAAGCTGCACATGGTTTTGTTTTTAATTGCTTTTAAATTTTCTACGGATTTTAGCTTGTTAATGGTTTGATGTTTTTAGCTGTGTACTTCGTTTATTGTTTTATACCATGGGTTCTCAACAAGGGGAATTCCCCCCGGGGGGGAATTTTAGGGTTCGGGGGGGGATTGGGACCACTATTCAGCAAAGTATGATGTCCTGTAGATTATGTCTTCCTACACGTATTAAAAACGTCCCAGAAAAGTGTCATGTTGTCTGCAAAAGCCAGGCCTTTGCTCTCTTTTCCCTCCCTCCCTTGCAATCCTAGAAGTTTCAAGCTTCCCATTTAAAGGGGCAACGCAAAGCATGGGAGCTGAGAATATAAAAGGGGCCATGCTTTGTATAGCCCCTTTACATGGGATTAATATAGGAAAAAATAAAAGATTTCCAATATTATATGCATATTATTTGGAATGTACCTTTTGAGTTAGACTATCTTGGGAAGGGGGGAACTATATTCTGAACAATGGTGAAAGGGGGGAACGGAGCAAAAAGGTTGAGAACCACTGTTTTATACTGTTTGGTTTTAAATGTACGTCGTCCTGAGATCCAAATGATATACGGTGGGATACAAATGTTTTAATAAATAATAAGTAATAAAATACCTGTGTTTTGTGTGTGACTTGGAAATTAAATAAATAAAAGAACTGCACAACTAGTTCTGTATGCCCAAGAGGGCTTTCGCTTGTGTTTTGCAAACAGCAGCTTTCCAGGCCACAGAAACTGACGAGACTTTCAAAACTAAATTGTGATATGGCATGGAGAAAAAATTCTAAAAAAACTCACATACAAGCCTAAAGCAACTCTTGGGATCCTAGCCAAAATAACTGTGAGCTGCCTCTCATAGGAGATTCTTATTGGGTACAGATACTCTAATACCTATAACGGGGAGGAAATGGATGGCCCACAAAACATCAATCCTAATAAAAGGTTTCACGTTAAAGGATTTTTTAAAGCTTTCTTCCTCTAACCAACGGCTTGGATCAAAATGCCCCCATCTGCTAGTCAAATGCCTCTTCCACTCACAGAAGGCCTGCCTCCCACTTCGCGGAACAACATAAGAAGTCCCATGCTGGATCACAGCAACATTAGACATCTTGGCCTTTTCTCTATTCTTGTTTTTTTTCTTTGTCACTTTTTCTACACTTGCACTCCTTTTTCTATCCTCCAGGGGTAGTTCGTTCCATTTTAACTTTGCACTCATTCTGGTTGGAAAAATTACTTTATTTGCTTAGTTTTTATTTATTTCTACACACTTTTTATTTATGTTTCAAGCTATCACACCTCTCTATTATTCCAAGCATCTCTAAAGTGTGTGTTCAAATTGTATTTATTCATCTGAGTTATTTACTTTAATATTTATCTATCAATACATCTAGATAGAGAGAACGAAAGAGGAGAGAGAATGTAACTGAGTTCCAATCATTAACCCATTTAGGATGTAAATATTCCTTAACAGTATTACAATAACTTTCTTTTTCAAGCTATGCTTATGTGGGTGTAAACCACTATCTTTAAATTTTAAAGTATTAAGACATTCACCTGGGTATTTCATTTGCTCCTCAACATTATCCTTCATAATTTGATCCATACTGTAATACATTTCATTTTGCCCCAACGTTTGTAAAATGATAGTTTTTAATATTGCCATGGTGCTCATTCTTAACAGATGACGTAGCAGACATAGAACTTGTAATACTGGATTCTTCTTATATATTGCAATTCTTATATCAGATGTTAAATGCATTTCAGGATCTCCTATTTTGCAGTATTTGTTGATCTGCTTATAGGCATTGTTCCATTTCCTACTTCAAGGGCATATACTGTGAATCTTTCATCTCATATTTTGTGTACATAGGTGTAGCTTGAAAAATTATTTTTACAGTGCTTTCCCTGTTCTGCTCTCTTTGTATAGTGCAGAGGGTAAGATTCATTAAGCTGCAAGTCAGGAAGGCTCCATTTTGAATTTCACAAGGCGGTCTAAGGCAAGCCACTGTATCTCAGCCTCACCTGACTATGTAGCATGGGAATAGTATGTTTTTGAACAGATTTGAACACTGCAATCAATATGCTATATAACTGCTATCTATTTTTAAAAGTTTAAAACACTTCCAAAACTGCTGTGTATTGGGAGGTAAAAGAGTGTATTACTTAACTCCAGGATATAACTAAGAGACACACATGTGTGGATTAGCCTTTGTGTCTCTTGTGGGAGGACGAATGGGGGTTCCCCAGCTTCAAGTGTCCTGAAACCTGCAAAACCACTTTAACCAGACATCACAGAAGAGTGTGTGTGTTGTGGGCAGCAGAGACTCTTTTAAAATTGGTCTGACTACTCAGAAAATATTGCATCTGTCTCCAAATGCACTAAATTGGAGAGATCCATGTTGTGTATTGGCTACTAGGGGTGTGCATGGACCCCCCCAATCCACTTCGTGGCCCGATCCGGAAAATCCGGATCGGGCCCAATCCTCTTCGCGCCGCTCCACCCGTCTCCCGCTCCGTGGAGAGAGATCCGGCTTCGCTGCCGTCACTATATTGACGGCGGCGCCAGCGCCAGAGTAACCACCCACCCACCCCGCCCCCTTACCTTCCTCCGTCGCGGGATTCAATTGAGGCCCCGGTTGAAGCCGGAAGAGGCCTCAGCCTTCACTTCCAGCTTCAACCGGGGCCTCAATTGAAGCCAGCGATGGAGGAAGGTAAGCGTCCCTCCTCCCTTACCTGGCGCCGCCGCCGCCGCCTTTGCATGGATGGCGGCGCCGGCGGCGCCAGGTAGGCCAGACCCCCGCCCCGGCCCCCTGCCCAGCCGCCGCCCCCTTACCTTCCTCCGTTGCGGATTCAATTGAGGCCCCGGTTGAAGCCGGAAGAGGCCTCGGCTTTCACTTCCAGCTTCAACCGGGGCCTCAATTGAAGCCAGCGACGGAGGAAGGTAAGCGTCTCTCCTCCCTTACCTGGCGCCGCTGGCGCCGCCGCCGCATGGATGGCGGCGCCGGCAGCGCCAGATTAGTCCCCCTCCCCCCCACTTACCTGCAGGCGAAGCTCCAGATTGAGGCGATCCTCTTCGCCTCGATCCGCCGGCCCCCCAATCCTCTTCGCCTCCGCCTTAAGGGTAGGCGAAGCCCCCCCCCCGCTCCGCTCCTGCTTCTCCGTTTCGAGGAGAAGCAGAGCACATCCCTATTGGCTACAGAGTTAGCTTGGATGTGGAAAGCCCAGGTTCAAATCCCCATACATCTACAGAGATCTCCGAGTGGCCTACAGAAAATCACTTTCCCAGCATAGCCTACATTGTGTGTTTGAGGTATGGATGAAATGCCTCTTTGAAGGATGGGTGTGATACAAATGAAATAAACAAACAGAATGGAATAAATGAAAAGGAAAGGCCAGGTGCATATAAATTAATTTAATTAAGCAAATAAACTAATAATAGCAGAAGCAGAGGTTGAAAATTGAGAAAGCTGTAGTAGTATAGATACGACAGGGGTGCAGAATCTGTTTTAGACCAAGGGGGAAAGGGGGGGGTAAGGCCTTCTCAGGAACCCCAGACAGCCACACTGGGATGCCTGGAGCACCAGATTTGGCCCCCAGGCCCAAAGTACTGCACCCCTGAGATAGGAGATGGCTGGGCACTGATGGAAATATAAAGCTGGACTATATGAACCCTTCAGCTGATGCAGCGAGTTTCTACTTATGACTGATAAGGCCACTAAAGGCGTTATCAATATGTGCAGAAAGGAAATAAGGTTTTGTGTATATGTAAGAAAAGTAGGCAGAAGAATAACTTAACAAGAATCTGGATATGAAATTAATTCTACTTTAAAGAGTACATTATTCAGTAAAGTTACCTGTTTTACATCCACAAACTGCACACATTCTAGCCACATACCCAGAAAGCTATGTCCACAATGAACACATTCTTGTTTATGGGAAAGTAGCTTCTGTGCTTCTAAATTCTGCTTTATTGCTGTGTGTAAATAGCGGTTTTTGTTTTCCAGTTGAGTGAGAATAAATCTTGCTGTTAGTTCCTGTACAATTTAAAAAACAGAATAATCAATATTACTGACAATACTTCCAACAGATCCTCAAAATAAATGCTTTTTACTTCCAATACTTAGCAGATGACTTCGTGAATATATGGTTAGATATTCCAATAGTCCCTTCTCCAGGAGGACCCTGTAGCCCTTTACATTGAGTTTCATGGTCCTGTTATCAAATGCCCTCATGCATGAGTGTGCATGAACTTGCATGTATACATGTGTTTCCAAAGAACCTGTAAATATAGGAATCCTTTGCAAAAAGGTTAGTGTGCACATGGTAGATTTTACAGTTCTTCTGCAAATTGGCAAAATCAGCTTGAGAAAAACTGACAGCTGAAACCTAGAAAATATTCCTAACTGGGACAGAGTAAGAAAAGGCAGAGATGGAGTGTTAAAGTTTGCCAATAAGGAGCAAGGATGGGGCTATGGACATAGCAAGACAGGACTGGGAGCCTAAAACAAAGAGGTCCTTAGAGTTCAATGGCAAAGAGTGGGTCATGTGAAATGCAGAATGGATAGGTTTAGAGGAAATTCAGGAGTAGGAGGAAGAAATAAAGTCCAAGCTGGTATATTTGTCTTATTTTAGAAGTAAAAGAGACAAATTTCCTGATTGGTCATGATCACTTGGAAACCCACCATGGGCACAGTCTATGCTAGCCTTTACCAGCCTTGGGATACAATGAGGTAAGCACCTCAGGCCACACCATATGTTGTGGTCTTCAGCCCCATTCAGATTAGGTTTATATAAGCAATAATGGGGGGGGACCAAACATCTGTTATTGGGGACCCCAGATCCACACAAAAAGTGTAGAATGCAATTCAAAAAGAAAAATTAGAATGGATAATCCTCAAACAAGGTCTTTTCTTTGATCCTGACTATTCCAAAGGAAATAACAAACACATTTAGACCAAAGAACTTAGGGGAAGGAGGAAAGGAAATTAGGTGTGTGTGTGTGTGTGTGTCTGTGCCTGTCTCAAGACCCTGAACTCACCACAATGCTCTAGGCTCCCAGCTTGTCACCAAATTCCTAGTGAGAGTAGGTGACCCACTGAAATGGATGTGGGCAAAATACAGTAATGGGGGCCTCACAGGGTGAAGCTCTATCTGCCTGGGTATACAAGGCAAATGATCCATCTAGGCATACAAGGCAGTGAGGTGGTGCAAGCAAGAAGAGAGGTGCTCCAGCCCTGGAAACATTGGTTAGATACTAGAGTACAAGAGAAAGAGTATTAGGACGGAGTACAAGAAGTGGGTTGCAAGCCAAGCAGGCCCTCAGCAGATTTTGGAGCTGTGTGCATTGATGGTGCTATATAAATAAATAATAATAATAATGATGATGATGATGATGCTGAGTCCCACAGTCAAAAAGCACACTGAAGATTAGTTCCAAGGGCAGTTTCAAAAGGAACAATGACTTTGGGAAAACTTGGGATGGACTTAAGCAATGCTGCCAAATGGACAAGAACCTTCCTTTTGATTCCTTACTACTTGGATGAATTAGCTGACTAAGCATTACAAAGGCCATGACCTGCAGGACAATTAGGTAGAGGTATTCAGAACAAATGTGTATCACAAGGAGGTTTGGTGATGCTTAAAACTGCTGATATATCAGTTTTAGATGCTTCAAGATTGGACCATGTTTCCCGCCATGGGTCACAGCCAAAGAATGGGTGTTTGTTAGCCAGTGGTGTTCCGTTGGCTGTTGCTGGAGCCAGCATTAACAGGCAGAAGATGCTTCTCTGTTGACCAGACAAGGCAGAAGGCCACTTCCTGGAATTTATACGGCCTACGAATCACAGGGTCAGTACTTTCTAATCTGTGCCTGAACAAGGCCCTGATGCCTGTGCACATATAGTTCTATTCTAATTCACAGCATCAGCTAATGAGGGTTTTTTTTAGGCCCCAGAGCCCCAGACGTTAACAAATTGCCTACGAGCTTTTTATTTTACTTATACAGTGCATATGAATTCTATAAAAAATGCTATACGTTTCTACTCATTTGCAGCCAGTTAAAAAAACCCTAAAGGCTATTTATTTATTTATTTATTTATTTTATTTATTTAAGGATTTTTATGCCGCCATTCAGCCAAAAAAGGCTCTATTTACAAGATGAAATCAATTTTAAAGCTATATTGTTTTAATTAACCAAGTTAATTGTGTCCTTTTACCATATGAGCAAGGATTTATTTCTTACCTCAAATTAATATTTAAATAACTAATGCCTTTTCTAGAATATCTCCATTTGAAAATGTTCACATTGTTAATTTCTGTCTGTTTCCAGGATAAATACTTATTTTGTCATTATGGATGGCTGACAAAGCTATTTACATTAATATATATGCAGGGCCTACCACAAAGAGATTATTCCGTTGAATTTGGAGATGTTATGTTGTTTTTATTTTAAAAATCAGATATTTGTGTTAGGATTTAGAAAAACAAATTAAGTTTTAATTTATTACTTGTTGCAAAGTCATTACCTCAATCAAAAGCAAAAAGACTAGATACACTATTTTATGGGGACACAAATTGCTAATGGAAAAAGAAATTTATTTAGAGTGACTGAGACACTCACACAACACTATAACCCATATTGAAGTTTGAGTATGGGTTGAGTGTGGGTTGTCATTGAACTGTGAATTCTTGTTAAACTGTGGTTGTTGTGTTGTGTGAACTCAGCCACACTAACAAACCCTGGTTTGCTACCACAAACAATCCACAACCCAACAACAAACCATAGGTCCCTTTTGTTGGTTGCTTGTGATTAGCAAACCATGGCTGGGTTCATAACAACAACCCACAGTTCAATAACGACTCACACTCATGTTGTGTAAACCCAGCCACTGTTTGCTGATGCCATACAATACTACATAGTTTGGCACCAGAAATATGTGTGCTTATCAGTTCTGGATGTGAGCTAAAATTTATTTTAAATTTATTTTAAATGTATGTCATTTAAGTGTTTAGCTTACAGTAGGTGCAGTTGCATAAGAGCGAAAGAAGAGCCATGCTGGATCAGACCAAGGATCCATCTAGTTCAGTATTCTATTCACACAGTGGGCGACCAGCTGCCCAAGGGAAACCCACAAACAAAACATGAATGCAATAGCACACTCCTGATTATGTTCCCCAGCAACTGGTGTACACAGGCACACCATCTCTGATACTGGAGATAGCATAGCATAGCGGCATCAGGCCTTGTAGCCAGTGATAACCTTCTTCAGGAATTTGTCTAATCCCCCTTGCTGCAAAGCCATCCAAATTGGTGGCCATGACTACTACCTTGTGATAGCAATTTCTATATTTTAATTATGGGCTGTCTGAAGAAATACTTGCTTTTATCTGTCCTGAATTTCCTAGCAATCAGCTTCATAGGATTTCCCTGGGTTGTAGTATTATGGGAGAGGGAGAAAAAAATTCTTCCTATACACATTCTCCACACCATGCATAATTTTGTACACCTCTATCATATCTCCCCTTACCATCCCTTTTTCCAAGCTAAAAAATCCCAGCTGTTGTAACCTTCCTTCACAGGGGAGATGCTTCAACTCCTTGATTGTTTTAGTTGTCCTTTTCTGCACTTCTTCCAACTGTACAATAACATTTTTTAGGTGCATTGATAATAAGTGTAAACAGTATTCTAGGTATGGTTGCATAAGGGAAGTATGACATTGAGTTTTAGTTAGTTAGTTATTATTGCATTTATAACCCGCCTGTCTTCCTCCAAGGAACCCAAGGCAGCATACATAATCCTCCTCCTCTCTACTTTATCCTCACAACAACAACCCTGTGAGGTAGGTTGGGCTGAGAGTTTGTGACTGGCCAAGTGGGTTTCCATGGCTGAGTGGGGATTAGAACCCTGATCTCCTGGTTCCCAGTCTGCCTAACATGGAGTTGACATTGGGTTGACATTTTCAACAAGCTGTCCACCCCAACCCCAAAGATTAGAACCCCAATTCTGCTGGGGAAAAGGACATGTGGGAATGATTCTCCTTGTGTGCTCTGTGTAACAGTGACA
This sequence comes from Elgaria multicarinata webbii, assembly GCF_023053635.1. NCBI lineage: Eukaryota > Metazoa > Chordata > Lepidosauria > Squamata > Anguidae > Elgaria > Elgaria multicarinata. The sequence continues at coordinate 83,108,702 of NC_086177.1, read as the reverse complement.
TTGGCGGTGGTACAGGAGGGAATTTGGGGGTCTATGGCACCCACAACAGGCTGCACAGGTAACCTCCAAGGACTGCATGAGGCCTGTGGGGTGCAGGTTGCCCACCCCTGCCATAATTTAACATCCTCATCCTCATCCCAACAACAATAGTAATAATACCTTTTTAATACCAGGTAGTAAACAAATCTCAGAAAGGCTTTGAAAATAGTGTAAGAAATGGGAAAAGCTTGTCTTGTAGATAAAGTTTGGGAAAGCACCCCCTAAAGTTTTTGAAAACATGTCTTAAAGGTTACTGGTACTAGACTATAGCTGTAACATGTAATTGATTCATTGGTTAGATTCAATAATTAGAAAAACCTTCGTATACTTTTTAATGTTTACTGTTTTTAACTTTTGTAAACTGCCCAAAGAGCTTCAGCTATGGGGCGGTATATAAATGTAATAAATAAATAAATGACTCAAATATATACCTATCTATATCATATTATTTTACTACAAATATTTATAAACACTGCAGCTTGCAAGCACCATCTTAAAAAAGGCATTCCATTTTCGCTTGATGCCTTCTCTAAGAAGATGGCTGATATAATACCTGTGAATCATATGAAGTTATGCTACTACCATTTTTGACTGATTAATGAAACAAAAACCATCTGGTTAATACACTAACAGTTCTTTGATTGAGTGAAGTCCTACAAATTTAGCATGTTTTATCAAATAATATGCCAAATTACTTAGCATGCAATCCCATGTATGTTTAGATGGGGGGGAAATGTCCTACAACTTCAGGATTTCTGGCTGGGGAACGCTGAGAGTTGTAGAACTTTTTTCTGTCTATACATGTATAGGATTCCAGTTTTAAGGCACAAGTTTGCAGCCTTGAACTACAATTATATCCACCCTTACCTGGGAGTAATCCTCACTGAACTTTATGGAACTTGCTTCTGAGCAGATACGTAGAGGATTGCACGTTTAATTTAAAACTCTAACCACCAGACTAACAATCACTTTCAGCAGATGAACCAGCCCTATCTCTCAGACTACAAAAAGGTTATTTAGAATTGTTTTAATAAGAAGGATTCAAATTTCTTTGTAATCTGAAAAACAAATATAATTTAAAAACTACCGTTTTAAATTTTACTTTTGTAATTAGTAACCTTAAGAGTCAAAATGTCCTCCTCTTGTATGGCACTAACTGGATTCCTCTGAAGCAATGGATTGCCTTCACAATAAAGTTCCTCAAGCTCAAGATCTTCCATCTGTTTAAATAAAGCAAGAAACAAATTAATATAAGAAAACAAAAATCAGTGTTTTCATTGAAGTGATTACCAAATGTCATTCTAAATATTTGCGATTGTATTTAATTAACACAGAAAGGGAGAAGGCAAAAAAAAAAAACCACACATATGCATTCCATGACCATTATGCATGCCCAAAACTGACATTAACAACAGTAGTGAAAGCAAGAGTATTCCAGACAGTATTGTTAATAAAGGATTGCCTCCTATCACTTGACCCTGTCTGTTTACTCAGGTCAGCTGAGGAAGACTTTTCCCTTGTCTCACTACCATCTGAAGTAGAGCTGGCAGGAATGCATAAAATAGCCTTCTCTGTTGCTATACCAAGGCTGTGGAACTGTCTCCCGTACTGGGAGATCCATCTGGCTTGCCCTCTTGATGTTTTTGTTGTTGTTGTTGTTATCACTAAAGATCTTCAATCAATCAATCTTATCTTTTGTTCCTGTTTAATTTTTTAAATTTTGATGTACACTGCCTTGAGCATTTCTACTATAAAGGTGGGATATAAATGCATTAATAATAGCAGCAGAAACAAAATATTAACAGAGTGTAAAATACTTAGGAACCCAATTCTGTACTCCACTGCAAAATGGAAAACAGGATTAGATAAAAAGGTCCCAGCAATCAACACAATGTGTGTGTTTTTCTTTCTTTTTTTTATCAACTGTAGTAGAAATGGAGCACATGTCATTCTTTTCCCATCATGCCACCATATTAACAAAAATCTCCCCCAAAGCTGCTATATGTTCCAGAAGAAAAACTGCTTGGTACCACCTACTCCACAGTGCTAATCCGGGTTGGGTCTCAGGCTTGCAATTCCATTTTTTAAAAAAACAAGGTATGTACAAACCACACATCTAATGTAATATGTTGTTTGCCCCCCACTTCAAAAGACATATTCATACGATTGGGATGCATCCCTTTGAACAGGTTTGGACTGAGTATTTACTCACGGCAGTGGTTCTCAGGTGGTTAAAAGACAGTGTCTGGGAATATTACTTGACACACTTCCCCCCCCACACACACACACATTTATTTATTTATTTAGAATATTTATATACTGCTCCCCATTGAAAAATTTCGGAGCGGTGTACAAGGTAAAATGAAAATAAAAACAGAATAAAAACAGTTAAAACAAAATTTAAAAGAAGCAATAACAGTAATCCAAAGCTGCATGTTAAAGAAAGGCTTCTTGGAATAAAGATGTTTTCAGGAGGCGCCGAAAGGAGTACAAAGTCGGCGCCTGCCTGACCTCCAGAGGCAGGGAATTCCACAGGAGGGGCGCCACCACGCTGAAGGCTCTTCCCCTGGTGGATTCCAATCGGAGGATGGATCTATGCGGAACCACCAGGAGCAGGCCCTCGGATGACCTCAGTGACCGGGCAGGTTGGTAAGGGAGAAGGCGCTCTCTCAGGTATCCTGGTCCCAAGTTGTTTAGGGCTTTGTACACTAGTACAAGAACCTTAAACCTGGCCCGGTAGCGAATAGGCAGCCAGTGCAGTTCCCTCAGCAGAGGAGTTACATGCTGGAAAGGGGCAGCTCCAGACAGCAGCCGAGCTGCAGCATTCTGCACTAGCTCCAGCTTCCGGAGCAGCGTCAAGGGCAGCCCCACATAGAGCGCGTTGCAGTAATCCAATCTTGAGGTTACCAATGCCTGTACCACCGTGGTCAAGCTATCTCTGTCCAGGAGAGGCCGTAGTTGGCGAACCAACTGAAGATGGTAAAAGGCACTCCGAGCCATGGCGGCTACTTGAGCCTCCAACAGAAATGGGTCTAAGAGTACCCCCAAACTACAAACCTGTTCTTTCAGAGGCAGTGCAACCCCATCCAGAACAGGCAATGAGGCTGTCTCCCGGACTCGGGAACCACTCACCCACAGGGCTTCCGTCTTGCCAGGATTCCGTCTCAGTTTATTGGCCCTCATCCAGCCCATTAATGAGTCTAGGCACTGGTCCAGGACCTGCACAGCCTCACCTGATTCAGTTGTCACAGGGAGATTCGCCAACCCAAAGGCTTACCGTGTCATCTGTTGGGTTCCCTATGGTTTAAAATGGCTATTCCATGTGAAAATGCAGCAACTATAGAATTGGCCATCTAGAGCATCCACCACTTCCAGCGATGCTCTGGGTGTCGTGGCTGGACTCTATGGTCAGCAGAGTGATGGATGGAACAGCTGACACACACATTTTTCTGGTGTGATGGGTGCTGGGATAACTGGTGGTGGTGGGAGGCCAGGGGATTAACTACAACACGAGGAATGGTAAGTAAACTGCACACTCCACACAGTTCCTGGTCAAGTAACAGGCCTGTGTATTGTGGTTTCACTATTTCTCCCTGCTCCATAGTATCCCTTCCCACCTTTACCTCGTCACATCTGAATAGGGCCACTGTAGAATAGAGGGAGTGGCAGTTTTGGCAACAGAACTTTCAGGCAGTCCATTCTGTTCAATATCAGTGTCCCAGACCACCACCCTCCATCTTCGCATCAAACTAGCCTTCCTATGAAACTACCTGCTGACCAGGGACTTAGACAATCTCAACGGAATTGGAAATAAGATGCATAGTTAGGATATCCTATCCCCATTATCATCTTTGCAACAACTTCACTTCAAATAGTCTTAATTTCTGTAGACATCAAAGGGTCCTAACCCCCTATGCTATTTGCTGGAAAACCATCCAAGAATATATTTTTGCTTCAGAGTTTCAAGAAAATCATCACAATATTTATTAAACAATCTTGAAATAAATGGTACTGCTTCTGTAACAATTATTCTTTGCCTTGCATACATTTTAAGCTATCAATACTTTCCACTGACAGATTTATATAAATTATTTTTTATCACAAGTTCAAATGATGAGAAAATATGATAAACAAATATTAAGAAGTTTAATTTGACTTAGTTATACTAAAATTGTATAAAGCTTACTTTGACATTATGTAGTTTGTAAAACTATCTAACCTTATTTATCTCCAACAGATAATGATTATTAGATAGAAGATACTAGACAGGAAAATATTGTAGCTAATAATTTTGCTGATATTATATAAAGAACTACCCAGTATAAATAAAGGCAGAAGGCACTGACCTATTGAGAACACCTGTACTAAGTTTATAAACACACACAAAATTCTGTGCAGCTGGTATATCTGTAAAATCACTTATTATTTTCCACCAATAAAACTCTGAGGTTTTGTAACTTTAAAAGGTTCATCCCTCCAGGGCAAGATGAGTGAATAGGCAATTATATTCTGGGTCACATAGTTTGTAGCAATCACCATAAAAATATAGCAGTTTCTACCAATATTTTTAAAATTACAACTATGACAGAATCCCTGAGGTGTAATCCAAAAATCTCCTTTATAAGAAACGTCAAAAGATGATTTCATTCTCATAAAATATAGTGAAGAACAGATCAGTAAGTTTGGAACTCTTCAGTTCTATAGCTAGCACAGGTTCCACATAAAAAGTGACTACTAGTTGTTCATGAAAATGAATTTAGCAGATACTTATTAATACATATAATTCAACAGTTAAACACAAAGCCCACTGACTTCAATGGGAAGGATTTAAGCATGTGCTGAACTCTTCCAATGAAGCCAGTGAGACGTAAAAGTGCTTCACTTTAGTTGTAGTAAACCAACTGTCATTTAAAGGCACAATCACATGCATGTTTAGACAGAAAAAAACGCAGGGTCAAAGGACTTTTCCCCCCTATCTAAATATGCATAGGAGTGTGCCCTAAAGGGCATATTTGGATATAAATGGGTAGGCATCTGCATTTTCAGTTAACTTATAATGCATAAGTAGCTGTATTTGTTGCAACAACATTATATAATCTGTGCATTTGAGTGAGGAATTCTCATAAGGATTCTATTTAATTTTTAAAAAGTTGTGATTTTTTTTAAAAGGTATTGCCATTGAAGTAGTTCTAAGTATAAGATTGGCATCTGGTTTAGTGGCTAAAGTGTTGGACTGGGAGTCAGGAGATCCAGGTTCTAGTCCCCACTCAGCCATGGAAATCCACTTGGTTACTTTGGGCTAGTCACAGACTCTCAGGCCGTTGCTAGACGAGGACTTAGCCCGGTGTGAGGCCTGGACTCCCTGCTGTGCAGATGACGCACAGGGGATCCTGGGGTCAGGCCGGGCTAAATCCTCCCTTGACCCGGGATAACCGGATCTGCTTATGGCCCGGCTTTTCCGCAGCCCCGGGCTGAGCCCGGGGCTTTGGAAGGTCTAGCTACTTCTGTGGCTTTTCCCGGCTGCTCGCTTACACACGAGTAGCCGGGAGAAGCCGAGCGCTGTGCCAATTGGGCCAGGGGAAAGAGCGGACCCGGCAGGAGAGATGGGGGGAAGAGCAGAGCCAGGGTGGGGGGGGCGCGGAGGGGGCATCGGACATGGCAGGTGGGTGATTGGGTTGGCATGGCGAGTGGGCTGGCGAGCGGGCAGGGGGGGCATCAGACATGGCAGACGGGGGGAAGAAGAACAGGGCCAGGGCAAGGAGATCAGGGACGGGCTAGCGAGCAGGGGGTGGACATGGCGAGCGGGGACGGGCGAGCGAGTGGGGGGCAGACATGGTGAGCGGGGACAGGCGAGTGAGCGGGGGGCGGACATGGCAAGCGGGGGGAGGGTGGGCAAGCGAGCGGGCAGGGGCATCAGACATTTTGGGGGGGAATCAGGGGCAGGGGGAGCGGGGAACCCTTTATTTTTTAAAAAAAAAACCTTACCTTTCCATTGGTGCACTCCTGCGCACATGGCCCTTTAATTAAAAAAAAATGGAGGACGCGACAGGGCTTTCCCTTTCCCCGTCGCGTGTTACGTGTAGAAAAGGGCGACGGCCCGCGCTAGCTGTAGCGCGGCCTCGCCCCAACTCCCCACTGGATTATCAGGTAAGTCTAGCAAGGCCCTCAGCCCAACCTACCTCACAGGGTTCTTGTTGTGAGGATAAAATGGAGAAGAGGAGGATTATGTATGCCACCTTGGGTTCCTTAAGAGGAAAAAAGGTGGGATATAAATGCAATAATTAATAAATAAATCCCACATTTCATGGGAGAGTATTAAAGAAGTTCTTTAACTCTCCTTCTAAAATCATTGTGACTTAGGGGCTAACTCAACCTTAATACACAAATGTGCATATTAGAGTACCAGCACCATTTTTCCCCAAGTTGAATGGGCTCAACTTTGACCAGATAATCATTTTCACTGGGAGAAATACTCACCTCTTTTCTACATCTATCTCAGGTTAACTATAAAAGTCCCCCCAAAAACCTCATGAATCCTTTTGGCCCACAGACAAGCCTTGGGTTTTTTTTCTATTACTATTAGAGATTTATAGTGCAAATGAGTCCTGTTTTCATGCCAATTTACACACTGTTTACATTGTGGAACATTTGCAACCTTTCATTCCTTTTTAATTTATGTAATTCTAGTGCATGTAAAATGATAGGTCCAGGAAAGGATTTTAGTTCAGAATCTATTTGGTTTGATAACATGCTTGCTTGCATTTTCATAATGTTTTGAACATTTTTCTTCTGGGATGTGTATTTTTCAGGCGTATATATTTTAAATGTCAGCCAAAATAATCTAGGAAAAGGCTTTTGCAGTGTGGGTGTGGGTCATTTATACTCTAAAAAACCCTGCATGCATAAAACTACAGTGTATGCACAAGGGAACTTTTGTTCCTTTTCAATCCCTTTGTTGTGTACATAAATGACACAGCAGAATTTATCCTGTATCCATCACAGGATACAGTGGGTCAGATCTCTGCCTCCCATTCTGCTGTTATTAACATTAGTAGCATCACCTGGTTTGCATGTAACAGCAACAGATGGGTTGTTTAATGTATGAATTGTCATGGTCACACACTCGTTACTTCTTGCATCCAATTTCATATACAACCCAGGAATGCCCTGTTCCTCGGTTGTTTGATGTAACATCCAACCCCAGAACTCTGGGCTGTTGAGGGACAAACAACTGAGAGTTTTAACCTCAAAACAAACCAAGGGTTCAAACTCTGGGTTGTTTGTCCCCCAACAATCCAGGGTTCCAAATCAAACAGCCAGAAATGGGGGATCCCCGTGTTGCACAACCCCAACTAAGGACAGCTTTATTTATGCTACACAGCAAATACATGTAATATTGGCGTTAACTCGTGTTTCCTACAGCACTACATTAATCGACTCACGTATACAGACATCTGAATCACCCACATGCCTAAGTGTATGCCATCCACTGCTGCTAAAGGGAACACTACTGTACTTGTAGCAATGATAATTGCTGTGTAATATATCCACAGCGGGCAATCATTTTGTGGTTACAGGCAGTTGCTCAAATAAACTTCATTATTGCTGCACTAGGCACAAAGTCTGAAAATTCAAATCTTGTAGAACATTGTTTCTTGGGTGAAGTTTTCTATCTACTTTTTCTAAGAAACAGAACTTGAGTTGTGTGACTCAATTTAGTGCTGCCCTCAGGTGATTGCTGATATTACTGCAAGCATGCATTCAAACATCCTCTCCTAAAGCTCCATCACACCTGGGGAAAAAACGTTGGCTACTGTGGCTTCTCCGTTCCTGGCTTCATCACTCAGTTACTTCCTGTTTGAAATAAGGAAGTAAACAATGAGCACGAGGCCCATTCAGTTGGGCGTTGTAATCACACTGCTTCTCCCACACATAGCAGGAGAGAACAGTAACTGGACTTTTCATGGTTTCTATTGCAGCACAAGGAAGGTCAAAAGGGGAAGAACGCGCGCGAGAGGCAGATGACGTCCAGTGAGGGACCTGCAAAAAATCCGTGAGTGCCCAATAATGAAAGTGCAATAAAACGCTTGTCATATGGTTCTCCTGGAACTCTGGCAGCTTCCAGACAGAGGGGTCCTAACACTAGCAATCAGAAGGCACTATGCAGCTATTCCATCTTTTTTTCCCCCTAACGGATTTTATGCGGTAAGAAAAAAGACAGAAGAAGTGGTGAGGAAGCACCAGGAGGGTTACGAGCGGAAGCTGATGAGACACCCTAATCCCCTGTCAAATCCTGAGAATGGAGGAGGAGGATTGCGCATAAAAGCCTCATCTGGAAGTACCCTCTATATAAGCATTTCTACATTCTGGGTGCGGATCCAAGGAACTGTGAGCAGAGTTCCCCTCACATAATGAGACTTTTCTGCCTCCTTTTACCCACTGCAGCCTCATATGCCCCTTAAAAAGCCACCCTTGAGGGTTGAGAGAACCAGAATAAGCGAAAAATCAAAGGCTACTGTAAAGTGAATTCTCAAGTGGAAGTCTTCTGCAGGTCACACAATGGTTTTTCTCAATTCAACCCATTTGCTTCACTTTTCCTTATGTTAAATCAGTTTCTTCATAAAATATAAACTATAGTTCAAAGGTGCTTCCCTGCTTGCCCATTTTTCATCCTTCAGATGACATTGTAAATCCATTGCATTGCACTATTTTCTGAGCAATCTTCCTGGATTGGATCTTAAGATAAGTCAACTTGAGGAAGTTAGTGAAAGGAAAGTTTCCTGTCCTCTCCTCACTGCAAAGCCTCTCCAGAGAGATAAGATTTCCTGAACAAAGTGGGCTGGGGCACAGAGGGTTGTAAGGGGAAGGGGAGAATCACCCAGAGTCAGGAGGAGATGGGAATTTCTTTAAGTTAATTTTTCTTAGTACTCAAGCCCCTGGTTTTTTCTAGACCTGAACTGTTGCAATATTTTGTGACCAAAAACAAATGCAGTACCAGCCTGAATGGTGTAGATAGGCAAACTGCTATTGTAGCTTTTCAAGGCTCCTCTGCCTTTATACTGAATACATTCTCTTTTCAAGTTCCCCTGTCATTTATTTATTTATTTATTTATTACATTTCTATACCGCCCAATAGCCAGAGCTCCCCTGTCATTCACGACTTGTTTATCTCAAGGTCTCTCCACCTCCTTGCTCTTACTGAAACCTGGCTTCCTGCCCATGATACCGCCATCTCTGCTGCCCTCTCTCTTGGAGGACTCTCTTTTTCTCACACTAGTCGCCCAGAGGGTCGTGGTGTGGGTCTTTTATTATCTAGTTTGTGCCAGTTCCAGCCTCTTTCCATTCCACCATCACACTGTTTCTCCTCCTTTGAGGTACATGTGGTGAGGCTTTTTGCTCCATTGCGGCTGCGGATTGCAGTTCTGTACCGCCCCCCAGGCTCATCCTCAAAATTTATCTCTGATTTTGATTCATGGCTGTCCTTTTTCCTCTCTGATAACTGTCCTACTCTTATCTTGGGTGATTTCAATATTCATGTGGATGACCCTCAAGACGCTGCAGCTCTACGATTTCACTCATTATCTTCCTCTTATGATCTTAAGCTTTGGTCTGATGCACCCACACATTCCCTTGGACACTGTTTGGATCTTGTTCTCACTCGGAATTGCTCTGTCCTGGACTTTTCTGCTGCTGACTTTCCTTTGTCAGATCATCATCTAGTTTCTTTCATGTTTACTCATAATCCTCCTCGTTCACGTCCTGTTTCTCGCTCTTGTCGTGATTTGCAATCTATCAATTATGAGGCTTTTTCTCAGTCTATAGCCTCCTCTCTTCCTTCTGTCTTTTCTGCTGTCTCCTTGGACTCAGCTGTCTCCTTCTTTAATTTCTCCTTATCCTCAACTCTTGATAATCTTGCTCCATCTACAACTCGGATAGTTCGTCCTTCTCAACCCCAATCGTGGCTCACCTCTTTCATCCGCTACCTTCGTTCTTGTTCCCGGGCAGCTGAACGCCTTTGGCGTAGGACCAGGGACTGGGCGGACGTTGTCTATTACAAATTTGTTCTCTTTCTCTTCTGCTATTTCCTGGGCTAAACAGCAGTATTACTCACTGTTGATCCAGTCAAATGCTACACATCCTCAGCGGCTCTTTGCATCCTTCAATTCTCTTCTGAAGCCTAATCCACCATCTTTCCCCTCCTCTCTGTCTGCTAATAACTTTGCCTCTGTTTTCAATGCTAAAATCCAAACTATTCGCTCTGATCTTGCCAGCTCTGCTCCTCTTCCAGTTCCTGTTCCTCATCTGTCAGTTCCTCCTGCAAATTTCTCTGTGTTCCCTTCGGTCTCAGCTGATGAACTGTCTATAATACTGCGCTCTTCGAAGCCTTCCACTTGTTCTCGTGATCCGATTCCTTCTCAGGTCTTTATTAATCTTATCCCTGCTATCCTCCCTTCCTTGCTTCACATTATCAATTTTTCTTTGTCCTCTGGTTCATTTCCTTCTGCTTTTAAACATGCCACAGTCTCTCTTATTCTCAATAAACCTACTCTTGATGTGCTTTCTCTGTCTAACTACCGACCTGTCTCTTTGTTGCCTTTTGTTTCAAAGATCCTGGAGCGTGTGGTCTACTCTCATTGTCTTGATTTTCTTTCTAGTAACTCTGCTCTGGATCCTTTTCAATCTGGATTCTGTTCTTTGCATTCCACTGAAACAGCCCTTACTAAGATTACCAATGATCTTCTTGTTGCCAAGTCTAAAGGCCTTTATTCCGTTCTTATTCTCCTGGATCTTACTGCAGCCTTTGACAAGGTTGATCTTGATCTTCTTTTGGATTCCCTTCATGACCTCGGATTTTGTGGCTCCGTCTACAACTGGTTTGCCTCCTATCTAGCGGGCCGCTCTTTCAACGTGTTGGCTAATGGCAGCTCGTCTTCTTCTTTTCCCCTTTCAGTAGGGGTTCCGCAAGGCTCGGTGCTTGGCCCGTTGTTGTTTTCTTTATACATGTTGTCCTTATTCAATCTCATGGCCTCCAATATCATCTGTATGCCAATGATACATAATTATATCTTTCATCTCCGGAACTTTCTCCTGATGTTCATGATCGTATCTCAGCATGTCTTTCAGATATCTCAGCTTGGTTGCTTCATCGTCGTTTGAAACTTAATATGGCAAAGACTGAATTGCTTGTTTTTCCTCCTAAACCTTCTCCTCATCTCTCATTCTCTCTTACTGTCAATGTTACACTTACTCCAGTCAAGGAAGCTCATAGTCTTGGCTTTATATTTGATTCCTCGCTCTCCTTTATTCCTCATATTGAGGCAGTAGCTAAATCCTGTCGTTTTTTCCTGTATAATATTGCCAGGATTCGATCATTTTTGTCTGTCTCTTCTGCCAAGACTCTTGTTCATGCATTGGTTATTTCTCGGTTGGACTACTGCAACCTTCTTCTCACTGGCCTTCCTTCTTCTCACATCAGTTCGTTGGTTTCTGTTCACCACTCTGCTGCTAAGATCATCTTCTTGGCTCGCCACTCTGACCATGTTACTCCACTTCTGAAATCTCTTCATTGGCTTCCAGTTCACCTCAGAATCCAATATAAACTTCTCCTGTTAACCTACAAAGCTTTTCACGGTCTAGCTCCTTCCTATCTTTCCTCTCATCTCACACTATTGCCCCGCTCGTGCTCTTCGCTCCTCTGATGCCATGTTTCTTACCCGCCCAAGGGTCTCTACTTCCCTTGCTCGGCCTCGTCCATTTTCTTCCGCTGCCCCTTACGCCTGGAACGCTCTTCCAGAACATTTGCGAACTACAAGTTCAATCGCAGCTTTTAAAGCTCAGCTAAAAACTTTTCTTTTTTCTAAAGCTTTTAAAACTTGATTTTGATCTGATTTTTATACTGTTAGTTTTACTCTACCCTGTGCCTGTTTGGTGCATTCTCTTCCCCTTCTTATTGTTTTATTATGATTTTATTAGAATGTAAGCCTATGCGGCAGGGTTTTGCTATTTTATTGTTTTACTCTGTACAGCACCATGTACACTGATGGTGCTATATAAATAAATAAATAAATAAATAAATAATAATATTAAGTTCACCACCTATTTCATTGCTTCCTGGGGGATTTCTGATGAACAGCCTCTCTAAATTGCCTCAATGTCAGTTTCAGTTCTGGTATATGGGTAAAGAGAGAGAGAGATGCTAAAGGAACTAATGATAAAAAATTAAACCACAGTGTCCCATTTCAGATGTAACAGGACACTCTGGTTTAAAGTAACCACAATATAAGCACCAAAGCCAGTGCATGAGGGGAAGAGAGGGGGGGAAATGACTTGGTCCCAGCTTAATAAATATGGTTAAGCCTGGCTCACTACGTCCAAACTAGCCCTAAAATTAAGTGGGGTTATTCAGAGGACTCACTCATGCTTGCATGCTTCTACCTTATCTCCGACCCAGCAATTCCTTTCGTCTTTGAGGCAACCCATACTTTGCCCTTTTGTCCAAATGGGCAAATTATGTTTTATACTTGCCTGCAAATTAGGACTGTAAACTAGGATCAAACATGGTTTATTACCAGAAAGCATCAAAAAGAAGAAATCACTATTCGCAAGGGGGGGGAGTACATATGCCCAAGGCCCCATGGTTTGGTGTTATGTCTGGATGACCCCATCTTCTTTCTAGGTTTAAAGAATTATTTTCACATGACCTAAGACAGGGATGGGCAACGTGGAGCTCCAGATGTTTTGGCCTATAACTCCCATCAACCTTAGCCAGCACAGTGAATAAGGGCTGATGGGAATTGTAGGCCAAAACATCTGGAGCCCCACGTTGCCCATCCCTGTCCTAAAATTAATTGTTAAAAAAAATGACAGGGCAATAATATATTGGGGAATATTCACAATACTGGGGCTTTACTGTTTATTAGTATATACTTGTGATCTTTTTATATGGAAAGAGAGGCCTACTCTGGGCCAATATTCATGCTCTGCCAGGCACATGAAGCTCACAAAATTTCCCTAATAGGGTAAAGAAAACAGGAATCCACAACCTCCATAGGATGTTCTGTTTGTCAGGAAATTTATAAGAAAGATAAAAGGAAGTGCACGAAGAGGTATTACAATTTCCATTATTTTAGTTCAGATTAGAAAGACAGATACACTGATCCAGATTCCCCCCCCCCCTCCCAAAGCCCAAACCCTCAAAGAGAGGGCTTGTGATACATTTGTTTTCCTGCATAGTACTTGTTTTTGATAGCTTTGTTTATTTTTATAAGCTGTTGTGGGTTTTGCTCCTTTTAGGAAGCAGATAAAAACATTAGGAAATTTCTTGAGTTGATTTATTTCGGTAGATTTCCGCCCCCACCCCACCCCACCCCCACGTTTTTATCATTACATGTATTTGACACTATTTTACAGAACAATCCTATTCATGTTGATCCAGAAATGAGTCTCACTGGGTTCAGTGGGGCTTAATCCTAAGTAAGTGTTCAAGGGATTGTAGCCTAAATTATTTGTTTTTTTAAAGATAGTTTGTAAGTTCTCCTGGTTATTTTGTTTTGAAGGAAAGCCTGGTTGTACATTTCAAAGATAAATGAACACAGGAATCCAAATCAAGCATATTTCTATAATTAATACAAACATGTTCCTATATATCTATTCCCACTTCATATTTCTGAAATTCATTTTACTAATTTTCACAATTTAGAGATTATTCTATTGAATAAATTTATTAATATTCATACTTACTTCTGTAGGGAAAATCTGAATATTGTTTCCTGCTACATCTAGAACTTTAAGCCTCTTCATTTTGCAAAGTCCCTAGTTAAAGATGATAAAGAAATTGAGGAGAAACCAAAGGTTTATTAATAACACTAAATTATTATTACAATCCTAAGCATATGTACTCAGAAGTAAGACCCACTGAGTAAATGCAACTTGCTTCTAGGTACATATGTATAGGATTATAGTCTCAAATGCTTAGATGACAGAAGAGTAGGGAAATAAGTCATTGAAAGGAAGCTGAAAATGATTTATCAAGGGGAGTCACATTTTAATTTCTTTTTGTCTTAAACCAAATCTAGAATAAATGTAACTTGCTATTTGCTTCTATAGGTTTATTACTTATTATTTGCCACATTTTTATTATCGCTGTTCTCCAAATTGCTTAAAGCAGTGTTCCTGAATCCTCACCATTTTATCTTTGCAACAACCCTATGAAATAACGACTACACAACACTGTCATTTTTTAGTATATAGACTTAAGGTAATGATTAACTGTAGGGCGCAATCATGTTTAGGGTTAGTGGACTACTTACATGAGTAATTATCCTCTTACATTCCCTTGCAAAAGCCTCATTCTTATTATACCATGCCCATATACTACATATCAAAGTTTATTATTGCAACAGCTCTGACTAAAGTGTTAATACAAAACCTAGACAGCATAAGATTTCCCAATGATCTCAAGACAATGCTGTTTTCCAAAGCGCAACCACTCACATCAGGGAGCTCTTCTATTCGATTTCTTGACAAAATCAAGATCTTGAGTTTTGTCAGGTATTTAATCTCTTCAGGGAGTGCAATGATGGAATTGCGGGACAAATGGAGTTCACGTAGCTTTTGGAGATAACACAATTCTTTAGGAATACTTTCCAGGTGGTTGTTGTCTACACTCACACATTCAAGATTTTCAAGCCTATGTAAAGAACAAAGCATTTCAAGATAATGGCCTCCAAGTCTATTTTGTTTCTGTATATTCACCAGATATTTGTTAATGATTTTATTTACCAACTCCCTATCAGTCCCAGACAGCATGGTCAGTTGCCCGGGACGCTTGGAGTTGTAGTCCAAAACTTCTGGAGGGCACCAGGTTTGGTGATGTTGCTATAGGGTTTAGCTTCTCCCCACCCACCACCCATCCCTGGCCGCTTCTTGCATGATATAAACAGGTTTGGCAGCCTTTAGTCCTTCTACACGTCTCATCCAAATCTATGAGAAGTCAGGGCCTCTGTATGAATCCTTTTGCATGTGGGTGAATATAATATGAGAATTTGCAATTCCTTGGTGCAGTATATTTTGGGCAGAAAAGAAGCAGTTCCTAGTTCAGCTAGTGAGTCTCAAAGAAAAGAAAAGTATGTTAGATAGCTGGTGAGAGGATGGGTTTTCTGTTTTTCAGATAATATAGTCTGAAACGTTTGTACTCTATAAGGCAAATAAGTCACTATATTTGATCGTTTCTGGACTTTCAATGTTAAAGAACAATATTAAAGAATTTGGGTCCATTATATGGACACAGTAACTATTTGTTACACTTCCTGACAGTCAGTCTTTATTAGCTTGGCATTCCAGTTGCACCTGGATATGTACTTTTCCAGATAGTGTGAGAGAAAGGTCACAGTTTTTAAACAATTATATATGCATTTCTACACAGGCAATTATAGCAAGATAGTTACAATATGTAATCATTTTATTCCGATAAGAAAAAACATCATAAAAATCAGAAGTCTTTCCATCACAACACAAAACTCTCCAGATTAATTGATGTTTGAAGACTAACAAAGGGTTGTAAAATACATGACTAACGTGAGATCAATATAGGCAAATGTTATATCTCACAGCAGCAAATATTCATTATTAAAACCAAGTACAGCTAATTCAGGTGATAATTTAGCCTTACAGTAATCAAAATTACCTGTGAATCTCTGGTGGAAGATAATTAAGCTGGTTATTGTTCAGATTGAGGAGTACTAAATTCCGCAATCCATCTATTAAGAAAGACAACTTTAAATAAAGGAGATAATCTCTCTCTATAGACTTCATTATGCATTTTTTTCATAATGACACATTGTGTTTCATGTGGCCATGTTCGTATAAACATTTCTGTTATTACATTTTTTAAAATGACCAAAAATATGTGGGTGAATATTCCTTTAGATGACTAGACAAGCAAACAGTTTCGCATGGAGATGGTGTTTGAAAACAAAATCAAGCATAGGTGGAAGGACATTGTCATAGAAACCCAAATGAGTTAAGGATAGGATGAACCACAGTAACATTAACAGTCCAGTCCTATCCATGGTTGCTTGGACAAATGTCCCCCTGAATTAATAGAACATTCTATCTACAGGCAAGTGTGGATGGAATGGCATCCTAAAGGACAGCTGCAAGTGGAAAAATGGACAGAAAGGAGGTTCTGATTTGGCTATAAAAGAGTTATAGACAGCCTAAATGTCACTGAAGGCCCTGGCAGTGACATACACATTAACTGTAAACACAGTAAATTCTTGGAATTAGAACTATTTGGAGTTACAAGGTTTGGCCAATTAAGCAGTTGTATTATTCATTCATTTATTACATTTCCACACTGCCAATAACCAAAGCTCTCTTGGAGGTTTACAAAGACTAATTGATTAGAAACTACTGGAGAGACTAAAAAGCTGGTCTAGATTAATCAGGCTTTTAAAAAACATTTTAAATGTAGGTTCTTATAAAATCCATAGAAGGCAGTCACCATCTTGGGGGGGAAAAATTACCAGAGGGATTTTCTTTTTCCAAGATCCTGCAACATCTGTATGCATCATTTCAAAACAAAGCAACTTTTCCCCAAAACTATCTTTTGCTAATATACAATTTTATGTACTTTGATTAATTATCTGAGGCTACAATCCAATGCACATTTACCGAGGCCCAGGCTTTGAAACTCATATAATAATAGATTAGGATTTCTTTAATGGTGCAACATATGTTTTATACATTACATTACATTATATATGCTATACAATATTTGATACTCAGCAGGATATATGATCTTACCAAATATTAATGGCGAAATTCTGCTGATCTTGTTTCCAAATAAATGAAGCTTCTGCAGAGATGTGAGGTATTTCAATTGTTCTGGAACGTCCTCAAAATTATTGTTTCCCAAATTTAGTACCTTCAACTATAATCAGATATTTGATTAAACAGTCTTGCATCATTTCTGCTCTGAGGTTGAAAAAGTAAGGCACTTACACCCATTAACACAAAATGCTGTTTAAAGCTGAAACTATATCCGGTAATACAGAAATCCAACAGAAAATGTTATTTTTGAACAACTTTTTAATATGCTTATGCATGTTACATTATTACTGTCATTATAGGCATTACTGTTTATAAAAACGTATAAACTGGATGTGCTACTGGTGGTTATTAGTTTTGTTTTGGAGTGCTGTATCATACGCATCGCATCACCTGTATATCGGTTGTCATTCAAAGTCTTAAGTCTTCCAAATGAACAAGTGAATTATAACGAACTTGTTATAATAGACTAGAGGAAACTATGAAAAAGACTAAGTCTCCCTCTCAAGTAATCAACACAAAATTGAGTTCTGGCTATGGACTCAAAAAGAACTGAGATTTAGGATTTCATTTTATTTAATACATTTGTACCCCACCTTTCCACCAAACAAAATGGTGTTCAAGGTAGCTAACTGTAATAAAAATTAAGATTAAATAAATAAAAATTAATTAAAATAAATTATGGAGAAATAACTGACAACAGGCTGTTGGGTAGCATAGAATTTCCTTGGGAAGGTTTAGGGTGGCTTTTTGTACAGGGTATGGTTGAAGTTCATATTTGGCATTAGAAAGTTTTCCACCAGGACACAATGGTTAGGGAACTGGGGTAGGTCTCCCTTGAATTACAGTATGTGGGTTTGCTGCGATTTCAGTTTCTGTTGTTTAATATCTGTTACTATATTTTAAATCTTTACACTGCTGCTAGGTTTTATTTTGGTTTTTATTTTTATTTTTTACTGCAGTTTTAAACCTTAATATTGCATTGCTGTTTTAAATTGTTGTGAACCACCCAGAGAGCTTTTACTATTGGATGGTATAGAAATGTAATAAATAAATAAATAATAACATCTGTAGCTTATTATTATTATTATTATTATTATTATTATTATTATTATTTATATAGCACCATCAATGTACATGGTGCTGTACAGATTACACAGTAAATAGCAAGACCCTGCCGCATAGGCTTACAATCTAATAAAGTTGTAGTAAACAATAAGGAGGGAAAGAGAATGCAAACAGGCACAGGGAAGTGTAAACAGGCACTGGGTAGGGTGAAGCTAAACAGTATAGAGTCAGAACAAACTCAATATTTAAAAGCTATAGGGAACAGAAAAATTTTTAGCTGAGTTTTAAAAGCTGTGATTGAGTTTGTAGTTCTCAAGTGTTCTGGAAGAGCGTTCCAGGCGTAAGGGGCAGCAGAAGAAAAAGGACGAAGCCGAGTAAGGGAAGTAGAGGTCCTTGGGCAGGCGAGAAGCATGGCATCAGAGGAGCGGAGAGCACGAGCGGGGCAGTAGTGTGAGATGAGAGAGGAGAGATAGGCAGGAGCTAGGCCGTGAAAAGCTTTACTTTCTTTATTGCGATCTATAGATCCATAAAAAGAAAACAAACAAACAACAAACAACCAAACACAAGAATCAGACATGAAATCATACAATTAGAGCTATTATCAACTTTAGTCTAATACACAAAGAGCTCTAATCTTGGCCGCCACTGTAAGAAATTTAGCAACAGCCAAAGTTACACTTGAAGACTTATCTTCCAACAGAAACTTAACATAAAATTTGCCTGAAGTTCTGGACAGTTTGCTCAACAATGGGGTAATCATAAGATGGCGGGCCTGATTATAAAAGCTACAGGACAGAAGGATATGCTCCATCGTCTCCACTTCCGTATTCCTACAGGGGCACCGTCGTTCCTGATAAGGGATACCAGCATATCTGCCCTGAAGTAATTCAATAGAGTAAACATTGCATCTGGCCTTGGAGAAGGCAATACGATATTTAGCGACCGACAAGTTCTTTAGATAGTCAGCCAGCTGAAGAGGCCCAACATAATGAATGTGCAATGCACTGGGAGAGCAAGAGACATGAGAGCGAGCACGTAAGTCGCAGAAGGCTATATCCCACAGTCTTTGTTTGATAGCTTTAAAAG
Source organism: Elgaria multicarinata webbii (assembly GCF_023053635.1). Lineage (NCBI taxonomy): Eukaryota > Metazoa > Chordata > Lepidosauria > Squamata > Anguidae > Elgaria > Elgaria multicarinata. The sequence goes on along the minus strand of NC_086177.1, from coordinate 83,089,679 downwards.
CAAAATTCAAGCCCAGATTAAGGAGGAGGGAAGAGGAGAGACCTATTGAAGCTGCCTTCCTGGCAAGAAGCTTGGACCAGCTGTTCACATAGTTGTCCTGAGCCAGACAGGGAAGCAGACCTGAGCCCCTCCCAAAAAGACTAACTTCCATCCAAAATTTTAAGGCAGACCACCAAGCTCTAAGCGAAAGAGAGCTTTCCCCGGTTTCCAACAAAAGTACCGAATTAGGGACACACTTTGGGAGTTGAAGAAGGGTCCTCAAAAACCTTGTCTGCAGCCTATCTATCTCAGATGTTAATCCCCCTATCCAGATATTGGAGGCATATAAAAGCTGGGCTGCAGACTTGGCATTAAACACTTTGATGGCAGACGGTATAAACATTCCCCCTTTAGTAAAGAAAAAGCGTGTTATTACAGCTGAACTGACTGAAGCTTTATTAAGGGTGGCCGATCTATGGGCACTCCAGGACAGGGTATGATGGAATAGCAGCCCCAGGTAAGAGAAAATTTTCACCTGTTCCAGGATATGCCCATCAAGGGACCACCTACGTTGAGAAAATCTATTTTCAAAGACCATGACTTTAGATTTCTCAAAATTAATTTTCAGATCGTTGGTCAAACAAAAGTTGGAGAATTTCATTAAAAGATGTTTCAAACCAGGTCTAGAGCGGGAGAGAATAACAGCATCGTCTGCGTAAAGTAAAATAGGAATTTTCCTTGCGCCAAGTTTGGGCAAGTGTCCTTCATGGTCAGACAGGGCCTCCTCAATATCATTTATGTATAGGTTAAATAGTGTAGGTGCGAGGATACAGCCCTGTCTTACTCCTCTAGACATAGGAATTTCCTTTGAAAGCTGTCCCTGTGTGCCACATCTAACTTGCATCCTGCTGTCGCTGTATAGAACCATTATAAGATTAAGAAGTCTTTTGTCCACCAGGATTTTATCTAATTTCTCCCATAGTTTAGTTCTAGGGATGGAGTCGAAAGCGGACTTCAGATCCATGAAGGCGACAAACAGTTTGCTACGTAGAAACTTAAGATGTTTCTCGGCTAAGTGAAAAAGAATCAGACCATGATCAGAAGTGGAGTGATTCTTTCTAAAGGCAGCTTGGGCCTCCGTGACAACATTATTGGCCTCGAGGATGTCAGTTAGTCTATTAGATAGAAATCGAGCATAGAGCTTGCCTATTATTGAGAGGAGGCTGATAGGTCTAAAATTCCCAGGATCCTTTGGATGTCCCTTTTTGTATATCGGAACCACAATTGCGTGTCTCCAACTGTCAGGGATTTTGCCAGATTGATTTATAACGGTAAAAAGAGCGGCTAACAAAGGGGCCCACCAATCCTGATTGATTTTAATAAATTCAGCAGGGATAAAATCTATGCCGGGTGCCTTACCCCCTTTAAGTTGTTGGATTAGTTCAATCACTTCCTCCTTAGAGACTGAATTCCAGGGGGGGAGGGAAGAGAAAGTGACATCCTGCATATCAACCTGAGCTGATTGTATAGTGTCTGGGTCGGTAAAAATGGCTCTGAAATGATCCTCCCAGACCTGAGCTGGAATTGTACAACTGGGTGCTTGGCAGTTGGATCGTAAGGCGCCCGACACAATCTGCCAAAACATTTTTGAATCATTATTTAAGGAGGCATTTAACAGCAGGGACCAGGAGTTTCGTTCAGCTTGGCGTCTTTTTTGGGCTATGAGGGACTTATATTGCTTTTTTAGCTGAAAATAGGTCGAAGGGAGATAATTGTAGCCCGATTTTCTGTAGGTTATATAAGACTCCCTTAACTCATTTTTCTTCAGGTAACATTCTCTATCAAACCAAGTAGGGCCCTTATAGATCGTAGGGGCAGTATTGTCTGGGGCTGACCTGCCTGCATGAGTTAAAGCATCTTGGAAGGAGTCGATTAAATCATCATATGCTTTTATAGAGGATGCAGCCGATTCCTTGCACAAAATTGCTGATCTTAATCGAATTATTGAATCGGAGTTTAATCTTTCCTCTAGAAGACTGCTTAATTTATCAGACCATTTTACCCTTATTCTGTGTGGGCACTCAAACAGGATATCAGTTAAATGGGTATGGGGTAGTCTTAAATTAGGAGTTGGGGCACATAAAGTAAGGGTTAAAGGCTGATGATCGCTACAGGTTCTGGTACCTATATAAAAATGATAAACTAACTGGAAGGCATTTCTAGATGCCAGCCCATAATCTATTGTGCTTGAACCAAATAAATTTGAGAAGGTAAATTCACCTGAGCCTTCCCAAAGGTCCACCCCATTTAAAATAATTAAATCCAGACTGAGCTGAAGTTGAGCCAGGCAAAAGCCAGCATAATTCAGAAACTGATCTTTTGAGTTTCTGTGTGGAAAATTTCGATTTTCCCTAAGTTCACTCAAGATAGGGTATCTTGCTTCTAGATCGTTGTTATTGGAGCCAATCCTGGCATTAAAGTCACCCAGAATATATAGATATGCATCAGGGAACCTAATAATTTGAGTGGATAAATAGCTCTCTACTTTATGCCAGAGTTTCTTGATCTGCTCATTGGATTTAGCAGGAGGGATATAAACATTCACAAAAATAAAGTGACTAGCATTAATTTCCAAACAAATTCCAAACACCAGTTGTTCACAGTTTTCTAATTCAGTAACCTTAGCTATCAGTGAAGAGGACACCAGAATGGCAAGGCCACCCCTTGGACGGCCTTTCTTATTTACCCGGTGAGCATTCAAAGAGTAGGAGGAAAATCCATTAACAACAACAGTGTCCATGGCCCAAGTTTCCTGAAGCAAGATCACATCAAAGCAAGAGATATATTGACAGAAGCAGCTATCCCAACGTTTGTTTGCCCAGCCTGCAATATTCCAGGATATGATCCTGAGGTAGGAATCACCCTGGGGCCACTGGCATCAATCCAGTGGGGTAATCCCGATCAGTGATCCATCCATGTCCCTCTGAATGCAGCCATTCCTTTTTGCTGTCATGTGGTTCGATGGAAGCTGTGGGTCGGAATCGATGATATTGGGCGATATTAACTCTGATGTCGGCCCTACTTGATTAGCATTGGGTGGCCCTCCAGACAGCTGTGGCAGTTGGCAGGATGGGATGGATGACGTCTTGCTCCCCACCGATGCATGCAGCACTCCTGGATAGAGGCACGACGTCGGACGAACATTGTCAACTTTCACAGGAGTGTCTTGGCCAAAAGTTATCAGATCTTGCAGGGTAGAGATGGTATGTTGCCCTTCGACCAAGGGCTGAGCGCAAAAGAAATCGCCCTCCACCCCCGAATGAGGTGAATCAGGAGACAGTTCCTGTTCCAAGATAAGGGAGTCGGAGGGCCTGCTCGGAGATTGCTGAATGCTTTGAGGTTGGTCTTCACACGGTAGGCAGGAGGATGGTATAAAGCTTTTGTGTGGTAAATCTACTTCTTCAGTCACCGCAGTTGAAAAAGCCATGGATTTGCTGCTACTCAGTTTGGGGGCATTACACTGCAGCTGGAGGGTAGAATTAGAGCGGCTTTTGATGGATATTAATGGTTTAACCTGGAGATCTTTAAAAAGCCGTGATGGGTAGATCCCCACAGTGTGCAGAAAAAGTTTTTCCTTCATTAGTAAATTTGGGGTGGTAGGTTTAGTAAACTTCAATAGGTACCTCTTATAAACAGGTGAAGAGAAAAGTAGTTCCACAGCCAACAAATATGATGGCTGAATATTTAGCAGCCATTTGAGGTTTAAGTTAGCACTTTGAACTGATGCCCAAAATGGGTGTTGTCCTCCATAGGGATGTACATCTATAACCATCGAGCAGGGCTGAAGAACTAGGCCACCATTTTTTCGCTCTATTATTCCAATATCTGGTCCACTATTGGGAGCTGTAGATAAACAGCCTCCATTATTGCAGTGAGGTTTGAAGACCAGATCTAAACGGGGAGGGCGTGGTGGAGGTTGAGCCTGGATGCCTTGGCAGAGAAGCTTTTCTGGGAGCCACATCAACAGTTTATTTAAAGAGCTAAGCACAGTTTCTAAGTTAGAACTAATCGATTGGAGTGTCCTCGCTGTTAGAAAACATTGCTCAGCCAGTAATTCAAAGGAAGAAGCTTCACTTTGGGAGTTTTCCGTGGATTTGCCAGTTGGCTGGTTTGTTTGAGAAATGCCAGCGTCCCCTAAGATAGACTCACCGGTAACTTCGCCTCCCTCGGCCAGAGGAGCATATCTGTTAGACAAAGTGATTTCATCTGTCGGAAAAGCAGCAGAGACGGCATGAGGAGGCTGACGAGCAATAAAACTGTCGAGCCTGCACTGTTTGGCACGAGGCACGTTACTTGCATTTTGTGGAGGTGATAAAACTCGTTTCCTTCTCATGGTCAGTCAAATGACCAAGAGGTAAGCAAGCTAAAAAAAGTCCACCCTGCTAAAAAGTTTAAAACCCCTTTTAGGGAGTGGCAACTAATACTCGAAAGCTGCCAAGTGTTAATTAAATTCTTGGTAAAAAGCAGTTTGCAGTTCAAGGAAGGAGGCAGCACGTCAAGAGCTGCAAAACTGCAAGCTGGAAATGCAGAGGCAGTAAGAGCAATTAAAAACAAGTGAAAGAGTAAAACAATAAAACAATAAAACTGCTTAAAATAGGTCAATAAAACAGTAAAACTTCTAAACTAAATTCTATTGAGTCGCAGAGACTCACACAGCACTGCAGCCTCCAACGCCATTTTCCCGGAACGCCTGTGAACCGTGAAAAGCTTTGAAGGTCAACAGGAGAAGTTTATATTGGATTCTGGAGTGAATTGGAAGCCAATGAAGAGATTTCAAAAGTGGAGTGACATGGTCAGAGCGGTGGGCCAAGAAGATGATCTTAGCGGCAGAGTGGTGAACAGTTTCCTCTGCAACCATTTTTCTGAAGTAAGTCTTCTCTCTGCCTGTGACATGCTATGATCTGTTATATAGGCTGCAGAGAACTGATTGAATTGGACTGCTATTTTTCTTTTTTGCTATTTCCAAGTACCTTGGATCCAAAGAACTACTTAGGTGTGTCCAAGAGCTTGCACATGCCCACCAGGTGTTTTTCTTTTACATATTCTCTCTTCTCTCTCTTACTTTAAACAGTAGACCCTAAATCCTATCAGGAATTGCTTTTGAAAGTCCCCTCATGTTGGAATGATGAGGCAAGTATCTTTTTCCCTTCCAAAATAAATTATGAAGGCGAAGCAATGAGAACCAAATGCTTCAATATACAAATGCACTATATGCCAAGGAAGAAACCATGATAGGGCTGCACCTATTCCGAGAAAAGAGGCTGGCCGAGTGCTACTCAAAATAATTATGTATTGTGGTATAGCCAGAACTTCCAAAAACTGTTTTCAACCTGAAGCATATTTTACAATTATGGAAAAATACACATTTTCTTGCCACAGTCATGGAAAACTATTTTGAAGTAATTTGAGTTTTACCAGAACATTTAAAAATGTTTTTAAAAGTGCATATTAGGTTGAATTTCAGTACTGCCAAGTTTCAGTCTGGCATAAAAAGTCCCATAACTACTTTTATGACCCATTTAAAATAAAGGCTTAGTTTGAAAGGTGTACAGAACCATTCCCTCCAACTCAGTCCAGCTGTTCACAGTCTCTTACCTTCTATTTTATCCAATATCCGACTAGAGATTATTCTAATTGAAGGATAAGCAACCCAGAAATTAAGCTAAACTAAGGTTATGCTCCTCATAATAGATTAGATTTATATGGAAAAGTTAAAGCACACACTTTAAACTCTCCCCCTGAAATAGAATTTAAAAGTAGTACTCTTTGGATGGTTTGGGGTCTCTATTTACAAATAGTAAGCTGGTAATATTTTCATTTAGTCTAAAATTTCATAGGGAGGGTCAAGTTTTATCACAAATCAAAATGTGGTGCTGCAAAGTTGTTAAAGAATGCTGCACCATGGTTGTCAAATGTTCTAAAAATGTTGCTCAAAAGGCAAGAAGCTCAAGTTATTTGCAAAAGAAGCACAAATGCCCCTTATTTTAAAACCCTCCTTTATTTCAAATCAGTTTGAAGGGCCATATGCACTACTCCTTGTTTAGAAGTTGCATGCACAATGCGCATCTGAAATAACCTACTATAGGGGGACCCTCGTTTTCTAAGTGCTTAATCCTATGCATGATTAGACAGAGAAAAAAATCCTATAACTCCCACCATTCCCCAACTAGTGTAGCTGGTTGGAGAATGCTTGTTTCTGTCTAAAAATGCATAGGATTATGCCTAAATTTTGTAACTAGAATGCATATGCTGCCTCATTCTTTTCAGTGAAGATATTGAACTATCCTCCTTTCAGACTGTTCAGAAATTACAATGAGCACATCCCAGAATTACAGTAGTGTAACAAAGTCTTCTTGCCTCCATTCTTTCCATGCCATGTAAAATGGGGATTCCAAGCTACTTGAGGATAGAAGGAGTGGCGATTCTTCTGGCTTATTCTAGATTTATAAAAGATGCACTTTGTGTGCGTCCTCATTAGCAGTGCCAACCAAGAAATACGTGGGCCTTTCCCCATGGCATTATTTTCATGCTAGGCTAAATAACGCCGGGTGAGCCTATTACTAAAGACACGAGCGCAGGGTTGGAGGGAAGAAAATGGCGGCAACCTCCCTAGCTCCGACAAAGGGGGTGAAAGGGGGTAAATCTACAGGAGAGACTCCTCTCGACGTGCTTCAGTCGACACGGGATCTCACCCGGCTCAGAGCCTCCATTTCCTGGGGCAGCCGGTGAAGTCTGTTGTCCCGCAGGCGGAGTTCTTGTAGGCCTTTCATCTTCCCCAAGCCCCGGGGCAGGCAACGGAGCCCCCGCGCTGTCAGTGAGAGAGAGCGGGTCCCGGGTCCGCCCCGCAAAGCCCGGACCAGCTGCCACTCCGCCATGTTTCCTCTCTCTCCGGCCCGGAGCGTTGCCCAGCCAGGGCGCCATAGCAACAGCGCAGGTAAACAAGGCCTCCTTCCCCGTCGTCGTGGAAACAGCGAAGCGACGCCTCGTTCTGAGGGGGGGCAACCGCGTGGCCATGGTAACGGCCGTATACTACGGCGGCCGAAAGGAGGACAGGAACGCGGAAGGGAGGGAATGTTGGTCCCTGGAAGGAAAGGCAAAGGCGGCCGCAGTGGTGGTGCGAGTCAGGGACGGGGTGGGTGGGTCGGAGCGTAGTTTTGGCTGCAGTTCTTGGACGTTAAAAGGTTTGATACACTCTGATACGAGTGCTGGGAAGAGATCATAGTTCCCAGCTGGGTAATTATATTTGCACATAGACAGGAATTATAGCTAGTGAATTTGTTTGTTGTTTTTACTGATCTTGACTTATGTCCTTTCTGTTGCCTTTATTTTGTTAACATTATTACGAAATAAAGTAAAATTTCATGAAGAAAAAGGACGGGAGTTAAAATTGTAAATAATTTCGGTTTATTTTGCAAATCACGAACACAACATTGAATGTGAGTTTTCTGGATACCAAAGGCACGAAGGCATCCATAACTTAGAATTATATGCGAAATAGGCAACGTTGTTGCCTCCAGCTGTTTTGGACTATAATTCCCATAATCCCTTACTATCGTCCATGGTAGTTGGGGCTGATGGGACCTGTAATTCAAAGCATTTGGAGAGCACTTCTTAGTTTTTTATTTGTGCAAAAGTTCAAGAGTTCAAACAGTAAATTTAATGAAGACACTAAGTTTATACACACCAGCACCCCAAAATAAGCTTTGGAATTCCCATATCAGATCTCCATGCTTGGAGAACTGTCTCCTTAAAAATAAACATTATCTCAAACCAAAACTGTTGTTTTTCACAACACACTAATGCATGATGGCCCCAGCTAATAATTAGAAATAAGGAACTTCAGGTATGAACCCCACAATAACGTTTGGGCCATCCTAAATGATATACCCATACCTCCAGGGCCTGGAATAGAGATGTAAAATTTCTGGAAATTTTGAAGCCATGCCATGGGAAAAAACCGGGGTTTTTTGCAGTGTTTTTTTTATTTTAAATTGAAATAATGCAATATTAGCACTTTTTACAGATTGAAAGTCACTTTGTTACTTTAGTAACATAAAATGTAATTATGTCCAAGTTGGTTTGGCATAAAATTATTTCATTTGGAATATTAAAAGTATAGTGTATTCAAACAATTATTACAAATTTAATTTACTTTTTTACTTTTTTTTAGTAACAAATGGAGCCACAAGCTCCTGAACTGTTAGGAACACCTGAACTGTAAGGAACTTCTTTGGTTCTGCCAGTCTATGAGGAGCAGGCAAAAAATCAATTTAAAACAACTACAGAAGAAACCACCAACATTAGTAACAAAGAAAATTATGTTTCCACTAGTCCTCCAGTGTCAAGACATAAAGCACCCATTCCCAGGCCGTGGGGAGAGTTTCAGCTGCAGAAACTGCTGCTTTACCGCTCTGCGAACGGAGTAAAAAGGGGGAACCAAGATTCAATGAATATGCATGAAATTTAATCAGACTCATTTTCTGACCTATAGCTATCGCTATTAGTTTCAGTCTCTGCTTCAATGGCAGTGCCCCCTAGAAGCCTTTTCCGGCAGGCCTATCCAGATCAATGTTAAATCATGAATTTTTAAGATGTATTGATTCCTGTTCTAATGTTGTTCCCCGCCTCGATCTAAAAGGAGAGGCGGGTAAGAAATACATTTATTATTATTATTATTATTATTATTATTATTATTTGAGAGTTGTATTCTCAGTTTGCAATCTAGAACTTGCTTGTCCTTGGTGCACATTGGAATAATCTGATACTGTACAGTTTTTAGAAATAATTTGGAGAAGTAAATATCTGAACACCTTGTCTTAAACATTTTATTCTTCATGCTAAAATAAAACATCCCATAATCTTTTTTTCATTTTTTTCAATTTTTCCGGAAAAAACCAAAAGAGGCTTTGGAAAAAATGGGGAGGGGGGGAATAGTTTTTTCCCAGGCCTTCACATCTCTAGCCTGGAATGACCTTCACAAGACAAATCCTCCCAACACTTCCTTTGGGTGTAAGACCCTGTCCAGTATGGTACATCCTTCCATTAATAGCCAATATATGTAGAAATAAATAAGGAACTTTGGCTGTGCACCTTGGTAAGTTTACTTATTGAGCTGTTTTGAACTTCCACAGAAATAAGGAATTGAGAACTAGTAACCATATTTAGCATTGTACACAGCTGTGTCAAAGAAAAAAAGTATGTGTATTAAAAACAAAACACACTGCTTTCAACATTTGGAGTAGGAAGAAAGCCTTAAAAGTAGCCTGATTAGCTTGTGACTGTATATATAAATTATAGAGAGGTCCACCTGGCACCTACACTGTACTCCTTTTGTCGCCAGCTGAAGAACTTTTTATTCTCTCAGTATTTTAACAATTAATTTTAACTTACACTTAAATTTTACTCTTTTAATTCTGTATTTTAATCTTATATCAACTTCTGCTGCGTGGTTTTATACTGGTTGTGCTTTTTATACTGTATTTTGTATTTGTGTTTTTAGATTGTTGGTTGTTTTATTATGTTCTTCATGGTTTTAATTTTTGTGAACCGCCCAGAGAGCTTTGGCTATTGGGCGGTATAAAAATGTAATAAATATACAGATACATTATACGCCTCCTTGTAATCTACATAGTGTAGTTCTACACTACAGCACTATGTATACTTTCTATAAGAGTGTCCTGAGAAGCAGACAATCAAAAATTCAATGTAAGATAAACAGCAAAGGAAGGGGGGAAGAAATAGAGGCAGGGGCCAGGGTTTATTCATTGTTAATTTATAAACTGCTTTTCAATTATGAAATTTTTCATTTCATATAACACTACATGTTAATATTAATTATAATGATTGTTACCCAACAACAATATTCTTTCCCTTCCTCCAAGGAGTCCAGGGTGACTTTTCCCTCTCTTCTTAAAACAGTTCTATTGTATTTAGTTTCTGCAGCCAAATTGAAGAAACCTTTACTTGTAAGAACTTAAACATGACAATAACAGGAAAATTGGTTTTGTACATTTTGCTTTATTTTCAGCATTAAAAATCTAAAGGAAGGTTTAGTAAATTGCTTTTCTTAGGAGCAAGCTCAGTGCCTATATTAAATTCATAGTAGGCCAGAATTAGAGTTCCACCCATCCTGATAGGCATAAGCACATACACATTTGTCTGAGACCTGAACATAGGTACTCAAGTAAGCTGCTATGGTAATGAAAGTGTTTATTTAATCAATTTGTACCCTTTTCTATAAAATAATAATACCTCTGGCCAAACATAGAATGGGATGAGATCAAAAGAACACTGGAGAAATAATCTAGACTTAGCAGGGTGGGGCAGGATTGTGCAAATAAAAAGTAGAGGGGCAGATTTAGCACATTCCAGACTTTTCGCTTGGGAGGTGTATATAATTTATCTTAAGAACCAAAATCATAGGCTGTCTCTTGTGGAAGACAATATAAAGAGCTCAGTTACAAGTTTCTCTACACTTAATTTCAATATTCCATTTACAAGCATTTAAAATAGCCATCCATTTATAAATTAAACTATTGTGATAGCAAATATTCCCTAACATTCTGTAATGAACATCAACTGAGCAACAGTTTTGATTGTGCAAATGATCTTCATTGTTATGCACCAATGTTTTACAATACTTGTACTTGAAGCACAGCATGAGTGTAATAGATCTGAAAGTAGCAGTTTTTAGTTGAAATTGCTATTATAGAGATTCAAACTTTTACATGCTACAGGCATAGGGCTGGTTTAGATGTGAGATGGCTTGCAGCATATCTGAGTTCATGGGGAAGGGCCATTACTCATTGTTAGAGCACATGATTTGTATGCAAAATGTTTCAGGTTCAATCCCTGACAGTACCAGATCAGGATGGAAAAGACTCTTATCTGAAACTCTGGAGAACTGCTGCCAATCATTGTAGACAGTATTAAGCTAGATGGACCAATGGTCTGACTCAGTACCAGGCATCTTCTTATCACAGCAATGTTTCTGTGATCCACCTGAGCAGCACATATGCTATTTGGCTGCAACAATTCTGATAACATGGCAGCACTTCTGACTTCTTGCCATTGTCAGAATCAAGGCAGCCAGATGTACACTACAGCAATATTGTGATCTGCCTTGCATAATTGTGGAATAAAGCTGCTTTAAATAAAATATCCATGTGGAGGTATTAACTGTACAGATGATCATGAGAGGGCTATCTGAACACAGCACATGCATCACAATTCCTTCTTTTCCCTGGGTTGTAGAGCTGCTGAAATAATCATACTATTGAACATCAAAGAACAAATCAAACTTGTCCCAAAATGAACAACCCGAAAAAGGTTTACTTTAAACAGGAAGCATCTGTTTAAAATGCTTGGTAGAGCACATGCTTTGCATGCAGAAGATACCAGGTTCAATCCCTGACCTCTCCAGGTAGGACTAGAAAACCCTGTCTAAAACCCTGTGGACAGCCTTTACCAGTCAGTGTTGGTAACAATGAGGTAGATCGCACAAAGGTCTGACTTGATAAAAGGCCATTTCCAACGTTCCTATGATCATGGACAAAGGTTTCCGGGCCTCTGAATCAGGTATTTTTTAACCAGTAGCCAGGAGAAAAAAGAGTATGAGGATATCAGCAAAGGGGTTTGAAGTCACAACAAATGTATCATACAACCATCTCTTAGTATCGCTGCAACAGTCTTAACAAATTCACATCATTTCTTCAGTGTCTTAATAATTTCATCATTTTCTGTTTGTGATTTTTTTAATAATTGCAGTTTATAAGACATGAACAGTGCAACACTGCATTGTTATATAGAACACTGATTTAGCCAATAAAGCAGAGGATGCAATGGAAATTTAAAAAATATGTAATACACAATTTATTATGAGTTGCATCAGGGAATTCAGGGAAGATTTTTTTTAAAAAAAAAAACATGATTTAAATTAGAATCTATAGTGCTTACAACGGATTTCTGATACATAATATATCTCCAAACTCTTTATGTCTTCTAAAAGAACTGAGCAGAATAAGTTTGTTTAAAGACCTATCCAAGGATACGTAGCATAAAGAGCAAAGATGCACCCATTGTTTACGTGTAATGATCAATCATGTGCACTAGCTATTTTCTGTAGTCATGTCCAATAGAGGTTTTATAGAATTATAATGTTCTCCTAATCCATATGCATGTCTCATATACCTAGAAGCAAAAATGACAAATGTTATAGAAATTACAAAGATTTCTTCCAAACTAAAATATTTATTTATTTATTTAAAACATTTATATCCCACCCTATATCAATAAGATCTCAGGGCGGCGTACAGATAAAAGCATATAGTATAAAACAGTAAATAGTCAAAGATAAAAACAAATTAAACCATAAACCAAGTTAAAATAATATATAATTTAAAAGCAGTAAAACTATTAAAACAGTTAAACCAATGTGCCAACTTAGTGAATTCAACCATTAAAAGCTTTGTTAAAAAGCCATGTTTTCACTTGGCTCCGGAATAAAATCAGTGTTGGTCCCAGTCGGGCCTCCAAGGAATGCCCTCCATTCCACATTTGGGGTGCCACAGCAGAGAAAGCCCTCTCCCTTGTCCCATCATAGCAAATGTGTTATGCTGGTGGGATGCACAGAAGGGCTCCTCCAAATAGTATATATATTACACAGAGAGAGAGAGAGAAACTAACTATGGGAGGGTTCACATGTCATGGCAACCCTTGAGTTTTTTAAACCCTGGGTTACCATGAGCAAGCCAGCATACTAGTGCATGGAGGTCAATCACTCCCACTTGGCGCATCCTGCCATCAGGAACAGCTAAATAAGCCATGAACTCTCTGTCCCTGGTTTAGTTATATCCAAGCTGGGAACTCTTGGCTTGTCTCTCCCTTAACAGCCAGAGTCACAAAGTAACCCAGGGTTTAAAAAAACCTTTGGTTGCTTTGACATGCAAAGCTGGCCTAAAAATCACTGCTTACTAGTGAAAATGATGTAACTTAATTTTATATTCATCACAGTTAATCTTAGGAATAACATTGTACATCTAATGAAAAACGTCAGTTCTCATCAGCAGAGCTAAACAAAAACCTCATCTTTTTTCCAGCACGTATACACAAATTATGGATACTGGAAATCCCTTCAGTTCCCCACCCACCCAATACTTTTTTTGTTAATTAGAGTTCAGCTTATATAAAAACAACTCAGGTACTGTACATGTTCTAGGAAATTTGCAAACAATTGCCATGATTGCTTTGTACTTTTATTACACCTTCACAATAACATAATAGATGGGTAGAAACAAGCCATCTACAAGTAAGGTGTTGGATTTGTTTCTCAGTGCCGGAAAGGCTGCAACCTAAGGCCAAGGAAGGCATTTCCAACCCAGAGAAAGCCCTGTACGGTTTAATCTTAAGATAAACTAATGCTGCATTTCTTACTGTATGTGTATCTCTACAGAGCTATAATATCAAAGTATAAATGAAGTTCTTAAAGTGACTTTAACCCACCTCCAGTTACATCAAAAAGCATTTTCACCTCTTTCCTTTTCTCTAAGCTTTCTTACAAGGAACAAAGTGAAAATGACTAATTTAGTAGAATCTGGTTTTGATATTCATATTATCAATGAAAATTTGTTACACTAACTTGAATCCTTTTTAAAAGGACTTTCCAATTCAAGTCAACAAGCAACATTTAAGGAGCAATGTGTGCACGTTTAGACAGAAAAAAAGGCCCTGCAACTCCCGGAATTCCCCGGTCAGCATCAGCAGAGCCCCCTTCTGCAATATTGTCAGGTATCAGCCACTTACGGAGCGTCCTTCAAACACAAAACTCCTTTGAACCCAGGCATTCAAAGTATCTACTTACACAAGTATTAGTGGTTTCCTACTGTATTCTTCACCAACAATAATAGGAGGTGAATCCATCTGAACAACTTCAATGGGTGTTTTCAAGATGTGTGACAGAGCCCTGAGCTGTAAGGCAAAATTTCATTTCTGATTTGTATTTTAAAATCTTTCCCTTAAAAAACAGAGACGATTCTGAAGACTATGGACTACATCAAACCGTGTTGGGGCTACACCTTCCTCTCCTCCTCCCTGCCTTCCTAGTCTGCTCCAGAAATCCCCTCACCCTCTGGAACAGTTTTGGAGGTACCCAAGGAGATGCAGTGGGGAGAACCTGTTCTGCCCTTGGAGTCTGCTTGTTGAATACAACTGGGGTGTCTGAGAAATCTGCAACAGATTCTAATATTCTAAAGTATATCGGCTTTTTCCAAGTCATGCTCCTTCCGTGGACTTGAGGACCAGTGTTGTGGGAAAGGTTTGCACTAATTCAGTTTAGTGCAAGGAGAATGAAATTTTGGTTCCAAAAAATCCAATTCCATCAATTAGCAGATGATGGAATGAAATACGTCTGGCCATGAAACACAGACAGGACGGATTTAACAAAATCCATACAATCTTTATTAATAAATAAATAAATTGTTAGCATTTAAGACATTAGTAAAGCACACGATACTATACTTACTTCTAACTGACCACCCCACGCTGCTGTGTTTGCTATATCGTAACAGTATTTTTCAAATTCCTCTGAGAGGAGAAAAAGGCATTGAATTAACTTTTAAAATCTCAATATTGGAAGATAAGGAAGCTTTAAAATGTAAAGGTTACAATAGAAATGAAATCCTCAAGAGCAACAGACGTTTGCATTGTAAAACACAAGGCAAAGGGGGGGAAAGGCTGACACAGCATTATCAAGTCATAAGAAACTAATGGGAAACTAATTTTAAGATGTCTTAAAAGATTTTAATAACGTATTGGTTTTATGTTTTTAATCATTTTTATGTATTTTTAATTTTTGTATTCAATGTTGTTCCCCGCCTCGATCCAGAGGGAGAGGCGGATAAGAAATTATTATTGATGATGATGAGGAAGATATGGCCTGGTTTGCATGATCATGGAGGAGAAATAAGCCACTGTGGCTTATTCCTCTACCACCACCACCCCTGCATGCAAGTTGCATGCCAAGGGGATTGGCATAATCACCCTTGGCAGCATAGGTTATTGCATGGTGCAAACCTCACGACGTGGCTTATTTGTGATATTTACGTAACACTAAATATAATAAAATCCCCATGTAGATCACATATAAATATTAAAATCACGTTCAAAATACAATATTAAAAACACAACATGAAAACTATTGCAATTACAATAAAAGTAATAAAGGAAGCAGTAAGATGGAGCAGCATGATTAATTTAATTACAGTGCAAGGAAAGCCTGGGTGAACAAGTGTTTTCAGGAGGCGTCTGAAAAAGGCCACATTTTCTGCCTCCCAAACTGCATGAGGGAGGTTTTCCAAAGGGTTGGTGCCACTCCTAAGAAGGCCTGTCACCGGGGCATTGCATGGTGACATTTTGTTAGTCTCGTAATGACTAGCAAAGTCTGCTTTGATCTTAAAGCGTGGTTCAATATGCATAAGGGAAGGAGGTTTGCTAGGTATCCTTGTCCCAAGTTTAGGGCTTTGTATAACAATAACATATCCTAGCACATGACGTGGTAGTTAATAGGCTGGGGGGGGGGGAGAACCCACTGTGGCTTATTTCCCTCTCCATGACTGTGCAAACCCAGTCACAATAAAAGCAAGGAATGGCTAGATTTGACAATCAAGTGTGATTCTCCCAAATTGCTATTTTGGAATACTTCCCTAGTTTACACAGATACAGTACAGGAAAAGCATTATTGCAGTCAAAGTTGTTAAGTCTTAGATTCTCAGTTGTTACCTAGTACTTAAGGTTAGAAATAATGTTTTTGTCTTATTAAAATTGGATGTTCCACCACCCCCTGCCCCGGACAAGGGTTGCAGTCACATAAACACTTATTTGGTAAGAACATCCGATGGAACTTACTTCTGACCAACATGCACAAGACTGAGTAACATGCGAAGCGCTAGTTGAGGTCCTTAAAGTTTTCAAAACACACCCATATAATATAACTGATGCTTGACTATCAGCAGTTTTGACATCAATATTGTCTCTAGCAGTGGCAGCTATTACTCTTGGCAAACATGTTGGTACTAATGGAAATAGTTTACCTACCTTGGCTGTACAAGTCTCCTGTATTTGGATTTGTCAGAAATGGGAGGAAGTCATCTCCATGACTTCTCATGTACTCTGCAGTCTGACTTCTAAGAGTTGCAACACTCCAGGAGTTTTGTTGCTCCTTGAGTTGATCTTCAATAGCTCTGTACATGCAATGGCCATCAGATGGGATCTGCTTAATTTCCAATTGCCTTATGGCTAAAATGTGTGCAAGTTTCTGGCTTTCAAGGTGCCTAGCTCCTGTTAAATTTTCTATTTCAGCTTCTGCTATTCTTTCTTCTCTTTCCTTCTCCAAGGCTGCTTTTTTATCCTGTTGTTTGAACGTAACACACATTGCAACTACACATTTGACCACATGGTAAATATAGTAAACATTCTTAAAAGGTCTCAAGTACTTCTGATACTCTTCCCAATTCTACCAACAGAATTGTGCAAAACGAGCAAAAAACAAGACGGTAAAGTTGCATAAACAAAGGAAAGTACTGTAATGTCTTCCAATATATCATCTGCATAGAGTTTTTCTTTCAAAAGGTTCCTGTAAATGGTGTAACTAGGAGGAATAAAGTCTTCTGTTCTTGAACTTAAGCACACATATCTACTTGCTCACTTAAACAAGTCCTTTTCAATTTATCTTAGAGCATTAGCTCACATCATGCTAAAAACAATTCCCAAAGCTAATGGAGATTTTCAAAAGTTACTGATGTGTTATAGCAAATATAATTTGTAATAGTTTTGTTCTGTTATTATTAAATGACAGGTGCATGTAAAGTACCAAGCAGAATTTTCAAGAAGTTTGCCCACCAAATATTGTAGACCATGCAATCAGTAGCACTCTCACAGGTAATTTATGAAGAAACTAATACACTGGGTTGGATCCAGAGTAGCGTTTAGCAGAGTTTCATTTGCACTGGAGGAAGGTGGTGAGGTGATTCCTCCTTCCCTGCTACTCTGAAGGGCTGGGGACCCAGGGATGCACAGGGAGAATTGGAAGATTCTTTCCCACCCTCTTCCTCCAGCACAGAGCCTCTGTAGGATGCTAGTATCTGCTGTGAACAGAAGGAACCCTGCTGTCATTTCTGAACGGCCAAGTTAGAGCCAGTCCACTGCAACTCATAGTAACAGATATCCATAGATTAATTTTCTAACAGATGAACAAATTCAAAGCAAATCCTGCATAGCTTTCTAATTGTGTGCGTGTGTTTCCCTGTCCCTCGATGCTTCTGAACTTCTCCCTGTCTCTGGGAAGCTATGTTCAGCCACATGGCTCAAATAAAGCCAGTTGTTGGGACAATTCAGGGAGGGAGGGTCAGGACGGTATCACATCTCAGCGTCACTGTGCAGACACCAGATCTCTCACCAGAGCGGACATCTTGCTCTTGGCCTTTCATATTGCTCACAAACAGTATGACTAAGGAAATATCCACATCCAAAAGAACCTTACCCGTCTCTTCTGTGCCTTTGATAGCCTAGGAGGCTGAATCTGTTCTGTGCCCTCAAGCTCCAATCTTGCAATATTTATAGTTGCTGAAAAGTCCTAAATGACAAATAAGAATTACCTGAAATGTGGGACCAATAGTTTCTTGTTCTTGTCATACTTCAGTTTCAGAGTAAATTGCAATGCAGTCATCTGGAGACTCATAATGGCCATAACTCCTTGATATTTCATACCATTCTTTCCACAGTCTATCATCCTCTATATATAATGTTTTTATGTAATTACATTCCAATTACATTTGGAATTTAGCTTTAGAGACCTCTTAACATTTCAAAAGCAACCTCAACAAGACAACTATTGTACCATTCCAGAGGTATCATTCAACCTACATAATTAAGCCTCCAGCAATGGAGGTGGCTGGCTCCGATGTCAGTGGGGCTCTAAGTATATTCTGGATTTCAATAAGAACTCTAAAAAAAGCTTTCCACGGTGCTAAACCCAATCCCTAGAATTAGTTCAGCACTTTGGATAGTTTCTCTAGTGTTCCAACTGAAACCCAGAGCAGGTTCACAGCCCCACTGGCATTGGTGCCACCAGCCTCCACTGGCCTCAGGTGTCCAACAGGTGTTACCTTGGCCTAAAGATGGTGTGAGCAATGTTTTAGGTAAGCGGCGTGTATGCACAAAATCCTGTCTCAGTCATTTACCTTAGCCACTAGCCAAGTCCCAAACACAGGATTTATGAAACAATTGGCAGATACTGCGTACAGTCTAGGGGTTACATATTGTGCAGGTACAGGAAAAGCAGTCATACTGCATTCTGACAACACAAAGGTCTACTGTTATCGGTCAAAATATTGTTTTGATTCCTTTATTTTTAAAACTAAAACTTTATTTTTAGGAGGAACTCAAGGCAGCTAACAAATAAGACACCACACACAAACAAATATAAGAAGAGCCATACTGGATCAGACCAAGAGTCCATGTAACTGAGCATTCTTTTCATACAGTAGCTAGCCAGCTGCCCATGGGAAACCCACAAGCAGGACATGAGTGTAACAGTACTCATGTTCCCCAGCGACTAGTGTACATAGGCATTCTGCTTCTGATACTGGAGGTAGCATATAGCCATCAGAACTAGTAACCATTGATAGCCTTATTCTCCATGAATTTGTCCAATCCTCTTTTAAAGCCATCCAAATTGGTGACCATCACTACATCTTGTGTAAGTGAATTCCACAGTTTAACAATGCGCTGTGGCAAGAAGTTCCTCCTTTTATCTGTCCTGAATCTCCCACCAATCAGCTTTCTCCACGCTGTGCATAGTTTTGTACACCTATATCATGACTTTCCTTATTCACCTTTTCTCCAAGCTAAACAAACCCAGCTGTTGTAACCTTCCCTCATTTATACAACTCTGCATTCTTAATAAGGACCATAAAAACACAATATTAACATAATAGACTACCAACAACAATTTCTAGGGACAGCAATCAAAACCAAGAAAATACTTAACATTAAAAATAAACCAGGAAAATATTCAGTCAAAGGCTATTTTAAATAACTCATGCCAGCTGCTTAACATAATAGAATGATGAGTGAGGCCTGTTGCACTTCAGTTGTGCCACTATAGAAAAAGCCCTACACCTGGTGGTGCAGCCAACCATGTTTCAAAGAGTCAAGGGATCTGAAGCAGAGCTTGAAATGATGATTAGAATGCTCAGGGAAGACCATATGGAAGAAGGCGGACCTTGAGATATCCACGTTCCAAAGCATTTAGAACTTTAAAGGTTAACACCAGCACACAGTGCAGATCAAATAAAACATTCATGATACGGTCAAAATCCCTGGCTTTGGTCAACACCCAGGTCACAAGTTGTAATTTCTGAACATTTTTTAAGGGTAGCCCAATGTAGAGATTGTATTATAACTGTCTAACCTGAAGGTATCTAGGACATGAATAACTATGACAAGATCCGACTTTGTCAGGAATGGTCATAATTGGCAAACCAGTCAAAGCTGGCAAAAAGAGTCCTTTGCTGCCGGCACCAGGACATCTATCAGGAGTGCAGGTTGAAGTTGCACCTCGCAACTATGGACTTGATATTTTAGCGGGGAGTAAAATGCCATCCAATTCAGGCTGCACACTCAAACCCAAGCAAGATGATCTTCCTATCAACAGTATCCTTTTGTTTGGATTACGTCCCACCTTGTTCTGACCCATCCAATCCCCTACAACCACTAAACAGCAGTTCAGCACTTCTACTGCCCCCCTAGAATCAGATGAAAATAAGTGAACCCTCTTACCCAAAGGGTAACAATGGCTTGAGGATTGAAACGCAGTTTCTTAGCTAATTGAAAGAAAAGCAAGGTTTACTGACAGGTATTCAGTGCAGTTTCGGTGGACATTATACCTAAACCCAACAAAGCCCTCGGGCTTTAAAAATAAAGCTCACCTCTACACATACTTTATTCTGTTCAGGTAACGTCTCCTTTAGCTTCTCCAGTTCTTCTCTGTGCCTCCGTTCCAACTCAGCCTCCAGTTTGGTGACATCATCCAACAGTTGTTTTCTTCTCTTTTTGTCATTCTTTGGAACAGTGTTTTTCATTCCTTGGATTTTTGCTTTAAAAGCACAAAGCAGTGAGACAAGTGGTAAGTAAATTATTCATAATTGAAAACAACAACTTAGCACTTGAATTTAACTAACAAAACTATATTCTACATGCATGTTAAATGGATGCCTATTCTAAAAATATATTCCAGAAAGTATGTTTCAAGTGAAAGAAAAAACAACTGCTCCAGCCACTTTACTGTTAACTGTAATGTTTATTATTATGAGCCTCGAACATTGGGCTGTTTAAATCATGACATGACAAGTGCGGGGGGGGGGGGGTGTATGTGTGTGTGACCACCCATTCGTGGGTTGTCACAAGGTGCAAATTTTAAACAACCCTCACCTAACCCATAATCTGTTTAAGGGTGACACAAGGATTAGTTAACCTTTCTATAACCCATGTCCGCATGACACGACAGCCCCCAAGTGGGCAGACACATGGCACTTGCAGGCACCAAGGGTCATCATGGGTTAAATGACATCCAAACCTGGTCAGTGTGACCTGATTCACATGTTCCACTAGTCCTTTAACACATGGTTAGTTGTCCTACCAAGAGTTTGTCTGGCAGTCAAACAAACTGTGGCTTGTTTTCTCAATCGCTGGGTTGTTTGTTACCCTCCTACTTTGCCTGCTCCCTGTATCCCATATGCCTTGCAGTGCTGTCAGAGTAGCATATGGAGCAGCTGGGTTGTTGTTTTTTACTGCTCTTTCCCGCCACCACTGTAGCCCTGCAAAACAACCTATAAGCAACCCATGGTTCTTGGATCACATGTAACAAAAACTCATGGCTTAAATAACACCAAGTTTACAACTCAACAACAAACCATGGGCCCTTTTTCAGGATTATTCATTGTTAAAAATATGGTTTGTTAGCACGGCTGGGTTCACACATCACAACAACCCATAATTCAATAACCCATGGGTTAAATAAACCATGAGTTAGCCAACCAGGTCTATATGGAATGTAATCATTGCTTTCTAAACACTGATTAAAAACTTAAAGCTCTTTTTTCAATGCTGGAATGAAATCTAATTAACTATTTTCAGTTATACAAGGATAGACTTCTTTTTTAAAAAGTTCTAAATGAAATTTGCACTTCCACAATTCAAAATGGATTTCATAAAAAAACAGTTGCTTTTAACTCTTATGCAGTGTTAGAGTGCACTTCAACTTCTTACTTTCAATGGGCTTAGGGGTGCCTAAGTTCACATAGAACTTGAGTGCATTTGAGTTCCTCAGCTGTGAATACACATATACACCTGCTCAGTTCCATGATGTGAAAAATATCCCTTTCTTTAATATGAACAAATTATTCAGTAGAAACTGAGGAAAAGTGATAAAGATATCCATGTTACTACCAGATACTGTAACACAACAAAACCCTCAGGATGAGTTCTTATGTCAGTGACCATCCAGGACGATTCATGATGCTACAGCACAGTCTCCTCCTGCACGGTCCCAGGCTTTTCCCATTACCTCAACAGAACCTGGAGGGTCAATACAGCTGCAACTTTCACACCATCAAGGTAATGTAAGAACCCCTTTGCAAAAGTGCTCAGAATATATCCAAAGGGACTGATTGCTAATGTTACATGAATGCAAATCAAGACTTCCAATCCAGAACGATTCCTCTAGAAACTGGCAATCCATCACATATACTGCAATGTCAACAGAGCATGTGACCCAGTATTAGGGACCCAACAAGGAAGCATGATTCTCCTTCTCCAATGCTGCAAGCTGGATTTGCTTGGCACCAGGACAACTGCTCCCATGGTTACAGCTGTACCACATTTCAGTCCCTTCCTCAATGTAGTGCAATTGTACCACACAAGGGGCAGAGTGCTAGTAGCACGTTGTGTCACATCCCTAAAGTCAATAGCAGCCCAGCTTCCCCAATTACAGACCCAGGTTTACAGTCTAAACATGGCAAGAGATGTATCACGCATGTCTACCAGAGGACACGTTTTTAGCATAGTAGGCAACCTAATGCCCTCCAGATGTTTGGACTACAACTCCTATAGCTCCTGATAATTGGGCATGTTGGATAGGGTTTATGGGAGTCGTAGTCCAAAACAACCACAGAGCACCAGGTTGTCTACCCCTGGCAGAAGCCTCTCAGCAACTGTAGTTAAGGCAATAGGAGAGAGTCAAGGAGCTCATGTCAGTTCTGCCATTTAAATCAGTAAGCAGCTTCTGGTGCCTTAAATATTAAAAGGGTTGTAATAGCATAAGCCAGCCAGCCAGCCCCAACTTGGTGCCTTCCAGAAGTTTTAGACTACAACTCCCAGCATTCCTATTATCCACCATGGCTGGAGCAGATAGAAGTTGCAGTCCAAAATATCCCAAGACTTTTGAGGGCCCTTGGGCAAGACACTTTCAATGGCCCACCTCCCTCAGTGTGGGGATCACCTTCTCACCACCACTGTGGCCAGCTACTATTGCTCCTCATCTTTCTCCAGGGCCGGGCAAAGCTGGTAATAGGCCCAGATGGGAAATGTAGGCCCCATTTCAAACTGCTCATTAAGTATTTTTAATCATTCTAAATACATATGAACTAGAACGATTTATAAACATTGCTTGATCTAGCCTTTTGTGATTGATCTCAGCCCCATTCATGTGCTTTTGTCTCATCTCTGCTGGAGATGGGGGGTGAAGACACCTTGGCTTTTTGGCTGTCTCAAAATGGAGTCAGTACTGCTCCCTCACAGGAGAGCTACTTTGTAACAAATCTTTACCAAAGGGTCCCCCTTTGCCTCTACTAGGGGGACTTGGAGTAGCCCCCCCCCCTCAAAATCGTAGTCCCATGCCAACTGGCCCCTCTTCTGCCCAGCCCTGTCTTTCTCAGCATTGCTACCCCTTGTGTGTGTGGCAGGCAGAAAGCCAATTCCACCCGCAGGCATCTCCTGATCCTCCTCCTCACTACCACCTTGGACTGGGCCAGAGCAAGAGGCAGGTGAACAAGCAGGTTGCCATGGAGATGAGAAGGCGCAGCTCCTGCCAGTGAGCCCCTGCTGGGTGTGGGCCCTCGACAGGTGCCCAACCCTGCCTACCCTTGATGGCAGCCCTGGGCACCTGGTGGAGAGGCGGGCATGAGCTTTCAAGGAGGCAATGGCACCAAAGCTCATGCCATAATAAATCTGGTCATCTTTAATGTGCCACACAAGCCTCGTTTTGCTTCTTTCTGGTGTCGGCATATAAAATCCTTTACGTTGCCCCTCCTTCCTCCTCCTCCTCCTCCTCCTCAGAACATAAGAGACCAGCTGGATCAGACCAAGGGTCTATCTAGTCCAGCATTCTGTTCACAGCGGCCGGCCAGCTTGTCACTGGAAACCCACAAGCAGGACACGAGTGCAACAGCAGCCTCCCTCCCGCCCCGGTTCCCTGGTGTACATAAGCGTACTAGCATAGAGCCACCTGGACGAGTAGCGTATAGCCCTCCTCCTCCCCCTCCCCCTTGGCCACTGGCCAAGCCTTCCACCCATCCCTGCCTTTTAGGGTCCTGCCTCAGCAGCCTGCGCTGTAGTCTCGCCCAGCCCGGGTCAACCTTCCGCCGCCCTCACCCTGCAGCTCGCGCTTCTCCTTGCGCTGCCGCCTCGCGAGCAGCTCCAGCTCGTCTTCCTCCTCGTCCTGCCGCCCTGCCGGCGGCGGCGGCTCTTCTTCGCCGGCCCTGTCCATGGCGGCCACGGCAGCTGCCTCCTGTGCCGGAGCGCAGCCAAGCTGCGGCTGAATCACGCGCAGTTCCAGCCTCGAAGGGGGCGGCGGTCAGTCCAAGACACGCCCCCGCTCGCGCCTAGCTCTAGGAAACGGTAGATATATAAAAAAGGAGCCACTCTGAGAGAGGCAGGGAGACAGATAGGCGGCCACCCATGGAGATACTGGAAACAAAACTTCCGAGTTCGTTTTAGCTCTATTTCCCCCCCCCCCCCAGTGGGGGAATTGACTGCTGCCTGCAGCTCATAACAAAAAACAATGGAAATAACCAGGATTTCAGCATAGCTGTGATTGGGCAGCAGCATGACTAATCAAAAAGAAAGATGCGATCCTAAACAGCACTAGTCTCATTGAACTCAACGAGACTTACTTCTGAGTAACATGGTTAAGACTGAGATGAGAAGACAGCAGCAAAAAAAAAAAAAAGTCATGCTGTAATTCGTTTCCGATTCCTTACACACACATAGAAAGACGCAATCATATGCATGTTTAGCCAGCAAAAGCCCCACAATTGGCAGGGGCATGCTGGGGGTTGTAGGGTTTTTTTCTGTCTAAACGTGCGCCTTTAAACATTTAAAGAAACTTCCCCACTAATGCAGTCCTTAATCCTTGAACGTTTTCGGGGAGGGGGAGAGATTGGGTTACAACAGCACTGCAGTGTAGCCCCCCTTTTTTTTTAGTTTAAAACTGCATATGAGGCTGATCTGAATTTCCAAGTCCTTTCACTCTGCAGTGAACATACTTAAACTGCTCTCTCAAACAGACTCCCAGTTTAAATCCAGATCCTGGGCTCTGTTGTATGCTAAGGCTTTATATGTGAGTAAATGCGTCCTGCTGCTAGAAGCTTTTTTTAAAAAAAAATCTCGCTCAAAACAAGACTTGCTTTAGAAAGACCAAACTGTCTATTACAAGTCTAAATTTTCCTATATTTGTGGTGACGAAGGCGGAAATATGGGGGTCGAGCGAGGAGGCAGCGCGCCACCCAGTGGCTCCTTGGAATATTTCGTCTCCAAGTGGTTCGCCGTTTTCGTTTTCTGCCTTCTTAGCTCATTGAACTGCGTCCCCTGACCCGCGTAATTTCTTATCAGGAGGTCTATGTTTTAGTAATTCAAAACACAAGCAATTTCTTGTTGATGTCTGTCTGTGAAATTCAATGGTCACTTTTAGGTCACTTACAGCACTCTGACCAGTTGAAATGTTCTAGTGGCTACCACTCTGGATATCCTAAAAATGCAGTAAATACCTAGGAAGATGTATAGCAACAGACTGTGGGCAAATGAGAGATACTAAGATCCACAATTTTCAGCCTATATAAAGCAACCTTTCTTCTTCCTCTGCTCCACTTCTCAGTCGTGTCTGGAACATGGGCTCATGGATCCTACATGTGGCAAGAACACCTGTGTGCTCTGGAGAACCTGTGGATTCTGCACTTCCAATTAACAAAATAGGGCTAAAACAGGACATAACACAGGAGATCTGTGATTGAATCTCCCAGTGTGTTTAAACGCAGTAACTTTTCCGCAGACACTGAGAGCCCCAATATTGTTTGGACTAGTAGCTCTGGGGGAAATTTGGGATGGTTTTTTTTTTTTAAAAAAAAATCTTTCCCTGTGTCCTTTTTCCATACGTAAATTGCACCTTCCAAGGGGGAGGGTTATTAATCCTTAGAAAGAAAAAAGCAGCACCAATGACAGATCTACAATGCCACCTTTGTTTTGGCCCTCAATCTGCTCTGACATCCAAATGATAGGATTTTAGGAACGTGAAGGCTTTTTAGTCCAATTTCTGTACTGAAAAGAAAAGACTGTTTACCTACATTTTGCAGACTCTGGTATAGATGGCAAGGTTTGTGGAATACAGTCAGTCAGTTGATTTTATCGCATATAACCACATGATCTTACAATTTTGCTAATAATTTAAAAAAGGCAGTCACACACACACACAAAAGGCTGAACATGCCACTCAAATCAGTTCATCATATAAACAATCTACAGCAACTGTTTCTAGGATCTTTGTTCTAACCTTTTCAGAAGGAACTGAAAATAAGCCTACTTCATTAGTTATATAAGGATCTGTATCTACAAGTAGTTTACAAATGTGCTCAGCCAAAGTTTTATCAGACATTTCTCCCAACAAAAGTTCAAAAAACCTTTTCCTGGGACTGGCATACAGTTCATGGGAAAATATATAATGAATAACATCCTCTATTTGTGGAGACCCACTCATACAAAGACGCATACAAAGATGTTGAAATATGCAAACATTTATATACCCCTCCCATCCAAATATATAGAAAACATGGTCTGGAAGCGTAATTCTGTAAATGCCCAAGTAAGTCAAGGAATTAAAACAATTAGGGAAAGATAGCTCACCCTTGCAGGAGGAAGAGTTAGACTGCCTTTTAGAAATGTATTCTGTACTAGTGTAAAGCCCATGTCCTGATGGGCACTAGCAGATCTGCTTCTTTCATACTTTTTTGCCCCTCAGTCCCCTTTCCAGAGAGGTTCATGAGTAATGTAAATGTGGCTCATGTAGTGAATCCTCCCTCCGAAATTTGCATGCAGTGTAGCCCCGCCTCCATCCCCTTCCTCCTCCCCACTGGAGGTGACAACCTAACTGTCCTCTAGCATGCAAGGCCTGCCTTCACACCACACTGATTGGCTTGGTAAGGCTGTCTGTCATCCTGCTGGCAGAGGGGCTGTCCTGCCTGTTTGACGCAGAGGAAATTAATTGCTATTAAAACTCGGGCTTTCAATTTTTTATTTTTTTTTTGGAATTTCATAATTTTCTACACATCTACACTGCTCAAACTTCAGTTTAAAACAAAAATGAGCAAAATTGGCCTGGAAGATATTGAATAATAAGCCTTACTTTGCTGTATTCTTATATAGACAACCTCTGGATAGTATCTTTTACCCAGCCCCAAAATATCTGCACTACACGAGGAGTCCCTAATAAGTAAGAAACAAATAAGCTTAGAAAAATCATATAGGAAAAAATAGAAAATATTAGTTTATTGAGAGTGATGGGGAATGTGTGAATAGATCTTCAGTGTTTGAGAACAGCTGATTCTCTATGGGAGGTGCTTAGGTGTGACAGTAATGCATTGGGCATGCCGAAAGGAAAAATGAATATTTTTAGGTGAAGACAACAGTTTTTCCCATCTGTTACACTTTATGTTTCCAATGAGAACACTTTAAGCCTTGAGACTGAACATCCATGTATTGTTCTAAAAATAAGGTTAAGAAAAATAGCAAAGGATTAGAAAATAAATGACAAGAGACGCCATATGGAATTGATCACGGGAACATTGCAAGTGCTCATGTTTCAAGATAAGAAGGCTCCCCTTTGTGTAAATGAAGATATTGACGGCTATAATAACTGCTGTCATGTTAAATCTGCCATAGTAAGAGGGATTGTGTTACAGCAGGGTATGCCAACTTTGTAACCCATATGGTCATTCATATAATGCACAGCTTTTACACTGTTAAATATTGCATTAGAAGAAACATTAGGGGCATAAATGATCTCAAAGATGTGTAGACATATTGGGCCAAATTCTTCCTTGTTGTTGATGTAACTGGAAGTTAGCCAGCAGGTTATACTGGATCACATTTAAAAATTGGACCAGGCATAGAACACTGGGGTCTTGAATCAGGGACTCTGGCAGGAGGGCAAAGATGCTTTACTCTCTGACATCAGGGTCGTTTTCAGGGAAGTGGTTCTAACCTTTGTTGTGTTGCAGCACCAGCCCTATAACAGCTAGGAGTTTGGGAGGGGGCTACCTGAAAGACTGTCTTCCCCCATACAATCCTACCCAGATTTGAAGATCTTCAGGGGAGGCCGTTCTCTAGATCCCATCACCATCAAAGGCACTTTTGGTGGGATGCAAGAGAGGGCCTTCTAGTGGCAGTTCCCAGGCTCTGGAACATTCTTCCGAGGGAGGATAGGTGCCCTTCCTTCTGTTGTCCTTCCACCAGCAGGCAAAGATAGTTATATTTTTAAGTCAGGCAGGGCTTTGACATATTGCTGAAGGGTTGTATTTTTAATTGTTTGGGTGCTCTTTATTTCTTTTAGTGTGCATTTTATTTTATTTTATTTTTGTTTTTATGTTACATTTTAAATAAGATGTTTTTAATCTGTATTTTATTGTTAGACACCCTGAGCACCATTTTTTGGTGAAAAGGCAGGATACAAATTAATTAATTGAGAGAGCAGTCCTATGGCACCTAGTCAGAGCCTTGCCGGGGGGGTGGGGGTGCGCACAGGATAGTCCAGATTTCTAGATCTGAGGTCTGAGACAGTGCTCCCACTGCAGATCCAGGAATCTGTGTTCTCTGTTGCAGCTGGCATGGAGAGAACCTCACCAGATGTCTCTTCAAGGTTGCAAAGGAACCTTGGATAGGAGGAAAAAGGGGCATGCTGGTAGGCAGAGAGGAGTGGACTGGAGAAGCTAGGATATGATTTGTCCCAAGACCTCCCCAGCCTTCTTCCCTCCTGCACTGATGTGCCCCAGCTAGATGGGCAAAAAGCCCATCTAGCCAAAATGCAGAGGGGGAGGAGCGGGGAGGTAAAGCTCACCTCCACCACTCCTCCTGCTCTCCACAGAATGCCCATAAGCCTCTGGGCTCAGAATCTTATGAACATCATCCTACAACTCCCAGCATGCCCCAGCAACCAAGCTGGCTGGGACAAGCTGGGAATTGTAGAACTTTTTTCTGTCTAAACATGTATTGGATTGCAGACTTAATAAGAGTAAATAAGGATGCATAGGATTGCATCATAAATAAATAATGATGACAGTACTGTGACTGCATCAGCCCAGCCTCGTAGACCAGGTGACCTGAGGTACCAATAGGAGGCTGGACAATCCTATATAACTGTTGCTCGAGGCTTGGCCCCTTGGTGCTGAGCAATGTGTCTGTCTGGGACAGTGCTAAACAAATACCCACCTGTCCCACATCCTGACCACCATCCTGTCTTAGACAATTTCCCATCTACTTCTGGCCCTTTGGATCCTTGTCTACCTGGATCCTGACTCTGGCCTAACTGGACTATGCTGTCTGCCTGGGACCCTACTGGGTCCAGTCACCAAGGAGACTTGGATTCAGATGCGACACCCTGGAGATACCCTGCCCTTTTCCAGGCTTGGGAGATGAGTGGACAGAAGTGTCATGATCATGCCTGTTCCCCTCAGTGTGGGGGAAGGAGTTTCAGGCTATCAATCAGAATCAGATTCTGAACCAGAAGAAACAGGACTAGAAATGTACCAGCCTACACAGGAAGTAGGGATGGAGATCCTTCCAGGCCCTTCAGCAACCAAGGATGAATCTTTACTGGACTTTATCAGTGAAAACACTAACAACTCAGAGTCTGTGGGAACTCAGCAATCCTCAGAGGGAGAAAGGACTTAGCGGCGAGCGGCAATTAGCTCAGCTAGCTTCTCACCAAAGGCTTCTTCAGAGGAACCCTCCCTGAAGTTAAGGGGCTTGGGGGACACACACATCCATTTTGTTGAAAGGATAATTATCTAGCTTAGTTAGCCAAGTTTTAGCCTAAAGGAAAGTTCCTAGTGTTTACACTCTCTTCAGGTGCGAAGAGATGTTGATTTGCTGCATTAGTGTGCTGTGGTTAAGGAGAACATAAGAACATAAGGGCCATGCTGGATCAGACCAAGGTCCATCTAGTCCAGCATTCTATTCACACAGTGGACAACTAACTGCCCATGGGAAACCTACAAGCAGGACACAGGTGCAACAGTACCCTTCCACCCATGTTCCCCAGCAACTGATGGACATAAGACTTATTGCCTCAGATACTGGAGGTAGCACATAACCATCAGGACTAGTAGCCATTGATAGCCTTCTCCTTCAGGAATTTATCTAACCACCTTCTAAAGCCATCCAAATTGGTGGCCATCATCATATCTTGGGGAGCAAATTCCATAGTTTAACTGTGTGAAGAAGTACTTTCAAATCTTAACAGAGAAGGAATCCAGGTCACCTGAATTGTCTGTTAGATCCACCAGGCTATGTCACCTTCCAGTATCCTACAACAAGCATAAGTTCTAAATTCTTTTATCTGCCCAGCCCTTTAAAAAATTAAGCTGAAGCAATCCAATATACACTTCAGTCCCAAAACTGCCTGTTTCTACAAATATGTGTTCAGGAGGAATTATTAGTCAAGAGATACATCAGTACAACACCGCAGAAGACATGATGTCGTAGTAGGAACACAGGATGTGACATTGACATTGCTGGCAGATAATACACACATATAAGTTCTGAGAGCCTTTCCAGGGAGTGGTTTTCCTTTACCTTGCAAGTCTTGTGTATTTTTCCTGTACTGAAAATATATTTCCATTTGTCCTTAATCTTATGGTTTTTTTCAATTCCATAAGGACTCTTTATCTACTCACTTCCATTTGTTCAAGACAGTGCAGGAGATAAACTCCTGCTAAGACGGGGCATTGTATAGCACAGCATGACATACTGGTACAAGCCTTGCGAGGTACAACAGGCTCATTTTCCTGTATGGTTTTCAGAGCCATGGTTAATGCAGATGTTTTATCACAGAGGAATGTCTAGGCCTGTCTTTCCCAATCTGGTGTCCTCCAGATGTATTAAGACTACAACTGCCATCATTCCCCACCAGCATGGCCAGTAGGTATAATGGGAGTTGTAGTTCAATACATCTGGAAGGTACCAGGTTGGGGAAGATTGTTTTAGGCTGAGAACTGATGGATGACCAGATCATCATGATCCATCCTTATCTACATTTGGTGCTTGAAAGATATTTAACATATAAAACAAATGAAACAATCCCTCTTCTTGTTGGTCAAAGCCAGCCATGAGAATCTGCTTGGTCTATTTACTTCAGGGCTCTTAAATAGTTTGAACAAAAGAAGACATGATCCTGGCATGATATTATTTTATTTATTTATTATATTTATTGGCCCCTTTATAGCAAAACTTTCAGAATAAAAAACAAAAACCACACGTTAAAAAGTCAATTTTCATTCTATTTTAAAACTGTATTTAAAGGCTAAAGGAGCCTTTAGTTCTGAAGGTGTTTGACCTACTTCTAAGTTAAAACCTGTGTATCATTAAAGAGCCACCCCACAATATAATTTTCAAGGTGTCCAGTTATCAGCCGAGGCACATCCAGAAACCGTCTTCTGTTTTTCCAATAAAAAAGTGAATAATTCTTCTTTTTAACTCTACTAAAGTATGTTAGGATTTTCACTCTTGATGTTCTGTTCAGCGCTCCAAAAGATAACAGTAACTTCAGCCCAGAGTGTTAAAACTGCAAGAAAAAACAGGTATGGTACTCATTTACCAAAATGGCATTCCTTGCATTAGAAGGAGGCTTTTATAATCCTTATCTTACCAACCTCACAACTTGCAAAACTCCTAAATCTGCCAATCATTTTAATCCTGTGTGCAAGGAGCAAGAATTTCCATCATAAGTTAAGTGACTCTTCCCTGAAGATACGGCTGGTACCCAAAATAGTTATCTCTTCATTACAACAACGCAATCAGCTTCTGCAGCTTCTCGTGACTGATAGCCAGAATCCTTTAAAACCCACTCTGTTGTTTGAGTTGCTTCAAGTTCAGATTATTAGAGCAAAATGAATTATTCACAGAAACCCCTTCTTTTTCTTTCTCCACTTCACCCTTGCCCTGCCTTTACTTGCCTCATCAAGCCAGCCTCTTCTCATCTGTCATTTGGACAAAATAAATCCCTTTGTGCTACATTTCAGACTCCTTTGCCACAACTACAGTCTAGCCTTGGAGCAGTACGTATGGAAGCATTCCAGTAGGTGCATTAAGGAAATGTGGCATAAGCTAGACTGTGTACACAGCATTAGGACTAGAAACTTGTCTTACTTAAGGAACAGGAGGGCCACTTCCCTGATTGTATTTTTAAATTACTAAAATGCATGTATTTTTTTTGATATGGACTGAAGCAGTGGAGTTGCCAAAGGAGGAATTCCAACTGTCAAAATCTGAGTTTTATCTCCTTTTTGCTCAGTCATAGTCCTGTGTTATGCGCATCCATTAAATGTGGCTTCGTTATGTTCAAGCATGATTCCAACCATTTCACGATGATGGTTGGAAACCATCACACCTACTTTGAGGATGGATTGTAAACAATAAAATTCAATATAACAGCAATATAAGCGCTAAACATGCTGAAACCATTGGCTGTTAAGTGATGGATCCCAGCCTCTGTATTAGCAACATCCCCCTGGTTGCCTTCAAGCTGTATCCAGTCCACGATGTCCCTGTGCAAAATGTTCCCTATGTGTTCTGGAATGGGGAAGGATGATGCAAGAGAAGACATGCATCTTCCAATCAGCTCCAGCAAGACCAACAGTGTAATGCTACATTTTGAAGATGTAGTGTTGGCTACCAGTTTGGATGGCTTTAAAAAGGGATTGGACATATCCCTAGGGGAGAAAGCTATCAATGGCTACTATTCCTGATGGCTATATGCTACCTCCAGTATCAGAGTCTATGTATACCAGTTGCTGGGGAGCACAGGCAGGAGGGTGCTGTTGCACTCATGTCCTGTTTGTGGGTTTCATGTGGGCAGCTGGTTGGCCACTGCATGAACAGAATGCTGGACTAGATGGACCCTTGGTCCCCATAGCCATGCCCCCAAGGAGAGTCCAAAATTGCAGGCAGCTGTGTTGACCCATACTAACAAACCAGTTCTAGAAGTTTCTGTCTCCGCTATTGGGTCTTAGATGCCCACTCAACACCAACACATCCTAAAATACTTTGCATTACAACAAGTAACAATATATTATTGCCCAGAAGATTCATTTGTTTAAATCACAGTGTGTGCTATCCCCAACCATTTATTCAGGCCTTTGTGGCAAAAGTGAAACTGTTCCTTCTTACAGTTCACCCACATTGCCTGCTCCTGTCAGGCCTTCTGGTTTGTCTCTTACAAGAGACAAGACAAAAGTGCAACACTTTTGCTGAATTATGGCCAGAGCAAGTGGTAGCAATGATGAGAAAGAGGAGGAGCAATAGCAGCTCTTGACATTGGCAGTAAGAAGGTTGACTCAGTGGAGGATAGAGCCCACTGAGGGTGTCTTGCCCAATAGCAGTCCAAAACTGGATCTGGCACTGGGTACATGTATTAAAAAATAATAATTTACTGCCTCATTAATTGGGGGCACCTCTTCTGTCAATTCAAAGGAGGAGGAGAAAGAAGAAGAAGAAGAAGCAGCAGCAGCAGCAGCAGCAGCTAACACAATTCACCTCCTATGTTTCAGGGCTAGGGTAAAATCCAACATAAGTCCTACTTAGAGTAGTCTAACATAAGTCCCATTTATTTCAATGCACCTACTCTAAGTAGGCCTTATGTTGGCTTGTAGCGCTGAACTCCCCCACTCCTCTTCCCTTCCCATCCCCTTTTCCTTGCGTGTCCTGTGTCTTTAGATTGCCAGCCTACCGGCAAGGACTAGTCTTATTTGTTTTGCTGCTTGCGTGTAAACTGCTCCGGGAGCCTTTTGGGATGAGCAGCGGGATAAAAATACTTCGAAGATAATAAACGAATAAACCCAATGTCCGCCGCATTCTATCATAATGTGGATGAAGTATACATATATACACACACACACCCCCAACTTTTACGTCGACTGCAGGGAGCTGGAGGAAGCGATTCCTCGGAGTCCCTCCCCCATTTCATTGATTAAACTCTGCCTTGGAAATAGCCTGGGCGAGCTTTTCCCATCGCCCCCCCCCCCGGTCCTCCTCCTCCTCCGGCTTCTTTCCCTCCCCTCCCCTCCCCTCTTCCCTGCCTCCGCTTGCCCTCTCCCCTCCCCCGCTCTCCCCTGCCTTGTGACACGCACATTGTGGGAGTGTGGGGCTGGAGCTCGGGCTCTTCGCTTGGCAGCAGCCTCTCCTTTGCCACCGCTGCTGTTGCTGCTGCTGCAGTAGTCATGGCTGCTGACGGGGTGGATGAGCGGTCCCCGTTGCTGTCAGCGCCTAGTTCGGGCAATGTGACGCCGACGGCCCCGCCGTATTTTCCAGACAGCAGCCCGAGAGGTAAGGCACAGCGCTCCCCATAGATCTCCAGGCTTCCTTCCCAGGGACTCATTTTTGAAGGCGTGTTTGCTCCCCAAACTCTCTCTGCCTCTTGGCCATTACTGCCAACTTAGGCTGAGGAGGAGGAGAAAAAGAAGCCTAGAGAGTCTTCGCCGTGTGGGTTGCATGACAGCAGCTGCTTCCAGGATTTCATGCCATTGCAGGGCTTTTCCCGGCATCTTAAAGAGGAGTGGGGTTGGGGGATGAGTTTGCAGTGTGTGTATCTCTCTCTCTCTCTCTCTCTCCTCCATCAGCCATAAGTGTGCATTGTTAATGGCAAGGGAGAGAATCAATCGCGCAGTTCTTTCACACCCTTCTCATTCGCAGCGGGCGGGGTGGGGCCCCCTGCGATTAGTGGGGAGGGGAGACGGGATGAGCATTCGCTCTGCACATGGCTCCCGTGTCCTTGAGGGAAGGTATGCGCTCAAGAGGCTTTCAGTCTGCATTGCTTCTAACTCCCCCTCCCCCAATTCTGCTGAATCAGGGGGCTTTCCTGAAAAGAAAAAGCAAGGTCAGGTACACAAGCAGATCTTGGATATAATTTATACTGCTCCCACCCCCCGTTCTTAATTTAAATATCCACTCACCCGTATTTTGGTTAGGAGGTGGGCGCAGGCGCCTCCCCCCCCCCCCAATAAGGACCTGCTTTGCACTGCACGAGTTAGCAAAAAGGAACACACGCACACACAATTTCATCAACCAACAAAGGTATCAGCAAAGGTTTTCATAAACCGACAAGTGCTAAAAGGGTCCACGAGGTTCGGGTGTTCCTGTGTGTATAGAGCAAGGTGGTGTTTGATCTCTAATAGAGACACCACAAGCGTTCCTGCCTGCTACGCCCTCTGACCTGGAAGCACTTACTCCCATTCTTAGATATATGGGGGCTCAGGTCTTGTTATACTGAAAGACACTCTACATATGCTCATGAAATTCGTGTTTATTAGTATATCATAAATTCCAGTGTGTAGTGCTATTGAAAGCAAGCTCTGATGCATGAGGAATGGGCCTCTGCCCTTATTCTTTGGTACCTGTTGATGATGGCATGTATAATTGATGGCCTTAACTTGCATCTAACTTTTGTATGGAGGACAAAGAATAAAACGGGGAGGAGGATTATGTACACTATCTTGGGTTCTTTGGAGGAAAAAGGCTGAATATAAATCCAATAAAATAAATATGGTGACATTCCCAACTTGATAGCTGCCTCTTGAGGGTGGTGAAGGAGTAGGACTGGACTTGGCCTCATTAGTGGCATGAGGAAAGGAAGGTTTACTGCAGTGCATGTTTACTCAGTAGTAAGTACCAGAGTTCAGTGGACTTACTCTCAAGAAAGTGTGTATAGGATTTCTTGGCCCGATAGAATTAAGTCTCTAGTTCTGCCTATTATTTACTGTCTTTTAGACAGGTCTCTCTTAGGCTCAGTAACAACAGGTAGTTCTTTTAAGAAAGCAAGAAGGATCTTGTTACCAGCAACTATATTTAGGTTCATCTTTGAACAGTGTTTTTTTGGTGTGTGTTTTTGAAGTTGTAAGGAAGACTTGCAACAGACTGATTATAATGTTCAATAAACATGTGAGGGCTTGAACAGTAATTCTTCCTTTTTAATGAGAGGTAAGGTTAAGTCAAACTGTGAATAGTTAAATTCAGTTATTCTGACAAGCAGGGCAGATTGATTTTAAATCTATGCAATTTAAGTCATTATTTAAATCACCAAGGATAATGGGCATTTTAAAATTGTTGTCTGAAGTTTTCCACTTGTATTCCATCTATTTCCTGAAAAAGGATGTGTGAATTGGTCATTCTAACCACTAAGGCTACAATCCTATACCCACTTACTGGAGAGTAACCCTTACTGAATTCATGGGCAGCTGGTTGGCCACTGGATGAACATGCTGCACACTAAATGAACTTTTGGTCTGATCCAGCATGCCTTTTCTTATGTCCCCGTTCTTAATTCATTGGCACTTCTGAGTAGACAAAAGAACATAAGAGACATGCTGGATAACACCAAGGTCCATCTACTCCAGCATTCTGTTCATACGGTGGCCAACCAGATGCCCATGGGAAATTCACAAGTAGGACAAAGGTTCTTCAGCAACTGGTGTACATAGGCATACCACCTCTGATACTGGAAGTAGCATATAGCCATCAGGACTAATAGCCATTCCTAGCCATCTCCATGAATTTGTCCAATCCAAATTGGTAGCCATCACTTCATCTTTTGGTAGTGCATTCTATAGTTTAACTATGTACTGTGTGAAGCACTTCCTTTTATCTGTCCTGAATCTCCCACCAATCATTCATGGGATGACCCTGAGAGGGAGAAAAATGTCTAGAATTACACTGTAAAAAACGTTAATTTGCAGCTCCAATCATAAGCATACTTATTAGGAAGTGACACAGTGGGATTTCTGAAACATCTATAGGATTGTGCTGTAAATTTGCCTGTAAATTTACCGTTGTAAATGTATAGGTGGAAGAACCGGAGCTCAGTGGTAGAGCACATAGTTTGCATGCAGAAGGTCCCAGGTCAATTCTCGGCCACTTCAGGTAGAGCTGGAAAACTCCTAATGGAAACCCTGGAGAAAGCTTAAGGAACTCTAGTTGGAAATCACTGAACTAAGAGAACATACTTCTTTCTGTTGTTCCTTTTTTGTTTTGTTTCATTTCCTCTTTTCCTTTTATAACTCTCCTGCCTTGCCCCAATCTCATCCACATCTCAGAAAAACAAAGTAGCTAACAAGCCAAAACTTTTGCTCCTTGCAGCCCATGTGCTTTTGGCCCAGTGAATGTGTCTGCCTAGAAACAGCTAGACGTGTCAAGAACTTTCCAGAAGCAAAGGCTGGTAATAACTAGTCAGAGCATTTTATTGCCATGGGGTGAAAAGGAATTGTCCTTGTTTGTGAGTATATAGACTACATAATCATAGTTGGAGGACTGAGCACATTGTAGAGCTTGTATAGCTGAAGAACATAGCAATAGAAGTATACAAGATCACCCAGGTGGGCTCAGTAGACGGTCCTCTTAATAAGATACAGGATGGATGCATCTTCTAGAGCCAGAAGCTGGCTCCCAATGCCTGTTATGGCTTGCTTGTCCCTGGCCCCCAGAATCAAACCCATACTAATGATATAGCATATGACCTCTTATGCAATATTTAAAAAAACTTGACCTCAGTACAATACTTTCCCCATGGTTCCTTATTTGCATAGATATGCACTTTTAATTGTGTTTGAGAACCTCAGATTGATTCAGTTTTAAGAGATTTTGTGCATGGGTTTAACATAGTTGTATCCAAATTTGCTTTTTAATAGGGCTATCTTTTTAAACAGAGATACAATATTTAAACGATTTGTAAAATAATAAGCAATGATTTAAATCCCCGAAAACATGTGTTACAAATATTTTAAGAGCTGGCAGTTTTTAGGCACCCTTATGGCAAGTACTTGGCCCTGAAGTAAACCTTCTGGAGTATAAGAGTACACTTACAGTGCAATCCTTATACATGTCTACTCATAGGTAAGTCCCATCGAGTTCAATGAGGTTTAGTCCCAATTAAGTGAGTATAGGCTTACACAAGAACTGAAGTAAATGAAGTAAAAACCCTCACAGTTTTCAATAGATAGAGATGATCAAAGCCATTGTAGCCCATTATTTAGGCCTGGAAATTTAGCAAGTAAATATTTGGAGTTTGAACTCAGTCAAAAGTTAAGCAGTTTTTGAGCTGCAGTGATCTCAGTGGAAGTGAGTTAAGCTTGCACTTAGTTTTTTCCTACTGAACTCAGGGGAGCCAACATTGTGCTTAACTTTGGGTGGATCATGTCCTTAATCATTTAATGGATCAAATTCTAATAAAAATGGATCAGATGTTTTATTAATATACCACAAAGCAACAACAAATACTGAGACTTCATTTTTACTTGAGATCACATGGGGGAAAAAATCTTAAAAATTGCCTGTCATCTTTCAAAACTGATTTCCAAATTTATGGATTAAATTTGCAAATAAAAGTTGAGCAATGATAAATTCAAAACTGGAAAGAGCATATAAGCAATACAAGGAAAGGATAGTGATTATCAGTGAAATGTGATATAGTCTCTCTGAGGCAGCCGTGACAGTCCTCTTGGGACAGGAAATTCTCTGACAGTAAAAGCCTATATACAGCCATGCTGATCTAGTAAACGTGTGAGTTACTAGGAACTCTGCTGCATGTGTAGCACACAAAAGGGTTTCTTCATTCATATCAATGGGACAAGTGAAGTTTTACGTGGATAATCTGAGCACCTGAGGGAGACTTGTATGCATTGAAGCTCTAGAAATCTTTGAATTAGAGCTTCTGTGTGCATCTGCTTTTAAAGACTTGTCTGCATGGACTATTTTCATGATGTTAGTATATAAATCAGTTTATCTCAGGGTTTTATTCAAGATACTGGTTTAGATTCAGACTTAGTCATGGTTATTTTTGTGAACCGCCCAGAGAGCTCCGGCTATTGGGCGGTATAGAAATGTAATAAATAAATTAAATAAATAAATAAATAAATAATTTTATTTATTATTGACATTTATGTACCACCTTATCTGCAAAAAGCTTGCAAGGCAGGGTATAATTTTAAACAATGAAACTTTAAATTATAAAAACAAAGACATTAAAACAGTAAAAGCATTAGAACTACATATCCTTAACAGATGTGTCTTAAATTGAAAAGATGTGTCTTCACAGCATTCCTAAAAGCCAAGAGATGGGGAGGAGGGCAATCATAGTTCTTGAGGGAATACATTCCATAGTTTGGGGGCAACACACCCCTTTCACGCATGCCTAGCAAACGGATCCCTGTGGGTAATGGTGCAGTCGAAAGGGCCTCTCATAACTAGCTTAAGTCCTATTGATTTCAATGGGTCTACTCTTAGCATGACTATGGTTGCAATCCTAAGAACATAAGAGCCATGCTGGATCAGACCATGGGTCCATCTAGTCCAGCAGTCTGTTCACACAGTGGCCATCCAGCTGTGGACCAGGGGCCCACAAGCAGGACATGGTGCATCCTATACTCCCTTATATGAACTCAATGGGATTACTTCTCAGTAGAGACATAGAGGATTGTACTCAAATTCTGGATTGAAACCTATGTTTTGATTCAAATGACTGTCTTGGATCACTTGAATCGAGGCACAGTAACCATTTCTCAAAGTTACAGCTGTCTAAAATTTTAAAAAGCTTAACTTAAACTATAGTGAGAAAGTTCTGCCTTCTCTCTTCAAAACAGCTCTGATGCGTTCTCCCTTTTGATGCAGCACCATTCTCTCGTCCTAGTCCCACTACGTTGGGCAGTTGTACAAAGCCATTGATTAAGATAAATTGGAGGGCTGTCTATGACATCATTTGTATCATGACCCTTCATCCAAGAAGCTCAAGATGACATACATTGATTGCATTTCGACGCCAAGTAAAAACATGGCTTTTTAACAAAGCGTTTGATGGTTAAACTCACTGGCACATTGTTTTAACTGTTTTAACTGCATCTATTGCTTTTAAATTATATATTGTTTTAACTTGGATTATAGTTTAATTTGTTTTTAACTGTGTATATTTATTGTTTTGTACTGTATGTTTTTATCTGTACGCCGCCCTGAGATCTTAGTGATATAGGGCGGGATATAAATATTTTAAATAAATAAATAAATAAAATAAATACATTGGGCAATACCATTTTCTCCTTGCAACAATGTCACAATTGAAGTAAAAACGAGAAGTAAGACTAACAAATTGGTTCTGACATGTTTTTGTGGAATATAGCCTACTTCATCAGATGCATGGAGTATTATGGAGAGTTCCAAGTTTATATACAATATATAATATATGGGGCGGGGTGGAGAGAGAAAATTGTAAACAGTGAGGTCAGAAGGAAACTAAATGCAGCAAGTGACAATCACATTAACAGTAATCATTTACATTACAGTTATTGCTGATAAAATAAAAATCCTGGCAGTAGGTAAGCCAATTAACACATGTAGGGCCTGTTCACATGCATTGGTGGCATTCAGCAGCAAATCATGGGTTAATTAATTGCACATTTTTTTGTGATTTGAGTTGGCTTAATAAAGGTATTATACTACATGGGTTTTGTAATAATCTCTTCATGTAATTCTGGGGTGTAGAACCTCAGGCCTGATCTGGTCCTCTGGGGGTCCCCAAAAAGCTACACCCTTTCCCCAGTCACCAGTCATTTTGTGGTTTCCCAGGTTTTTGTGTAATTTTTTTCCAGTTCTAAAAGATTTCAATGCTTCTCCTTAGGCTTAGTTACTGGCAGAAAGAGCTTTAAGCTCAAATAAGCTGGTATTTGATGGTAGCTTGACCTTTCCCTTTTGCGTTCAACTCCATCCAGCATGGAATGCTGCCCCTAAGAACTTCTCCAAAATGGAATTTTGACCTCACGCTGAAAGATGTTCTTCATAGCCAATGTAATTCCTGCCTGAAGAATGAATGTATGTCTTGAATTGTGCACAATCTAAATTGTGCACAATTGTGCCCAAGTGTCTTGCTTTTCTATTTCTTGCTAGATAATGAATTCTGTCTTCTTAGATTGAGCTCGGTAGCATTATACATCTTATACATATATAAAGTAATTGCTCCCACATAGGTAACTACACAAAACTGAAGCTTCAAAACACATTATACTGAAGACCGCTTCTGTGGGACCAGTTGAGCAATCTATCTATTTTTTTAGAAAAGATACACTTGCAAATGCTTTTATCCTCTATATTGCAATGCTTTTGTTAAGGCTGTAGTTTCTCTGTAGCTATTTCAAATTATTTTGAGCAGTGAATGCTTGTAGTGGCCTTGATTGCAGAAGCCTTGTCTTTGTGCGTCTTGACAATGAGATTGCTGATTATTTTAACGGAAGCATGTTGAAATTGGCATACACATGCTAACCTGCTTCAATCCAATATCTCTTTTCATAGAATCAGAGAATACTAGAGTTGGAAGGGGCCTACAAGGCCATCGAGTCCAACCCCCTGACAGATGGCTGTCCAGCTGCCTCTTGAATGCCTCTAGTGTGGGAGAGCCCACGACCTCCTTACGTCATTGGTTCCATTGTCATACTGCTCTAATAGTCAGGAAGTTTTTCCTGATGTCCAGCTGGAATCTGGCTTCCTGTAACTTGAGCCCATTATTCTGTGTCCTACACTCTGGGAAGATCAAGAAGAGATCTTGGCCTTCATCTGTGTGACAACCTTTCAAGTATTTGAAGAGTGCTATCATGTCTCCCATGCTGCTGCTGCTGCATTCTACCTTGCCATAAGAAAGGGCTACATCATGCATGGATTTTGTTTAAGCAGAGGTCCTGCTACT
This sequence comes from Elgaria multicarinata webbii, assembly GCF_023053635.1. Lineage (NCBI taxonomy): Eukaryota > Metazoa > Chordata > Lepidosauria > Squamata > Anguidae > Elgaria > Elgaria multicarinata. The sequence goes on along the minus strand of NC_086177.1, from coordinate 83,048,332 downwards.
AGAGATGTGCCTTGCTGCAGCTGAGCATCTCTGTGTACATCAAGAGGAAGTTAATGGTAGGATAGCTGGTTGGCTTGTGGTAACTACCCACGGTTACACGAAATGGTAACAAATGGATTCTGCATACTTTATATTTTATAAGATAAAACATATCTTATACTTTATATACTGACAAATTTAATATTGAATATTTTTATTTTAATATTTTTCTATACTGACAAATTTAATATTTTAATTAATTGTATTAAATCTTGGGAATCTACAGAATCTTCAGAGTATGTTCCCTTATTCACTTTTCTCCTCCTCCACTGTGGCACTCTTAAACAAGCAAGTCTACTTAAACAATGACAATGTACTCTTTTTACTGCCAGTATTTATGTAAGTGTGAATAAGCTGCAGGCTAAGTGATTTGATAGACCTGGCATTCTATTTCTTTTCACTAGGGGATCCTGCTTTTTTCACAATTTGGCTTCTTTTTTTAAATTGGAGAAGGTGTTTTCAATGTCAGAGGAAACACAATACTGAGTTCTTTTGTATTTTGTCTCTTAATACAGTTGTCTCTGAAAAAATATTTTAAAAAAATAGAATAGGAATATTTTGGAGCATGTTAATTTGAAGCTGCTATCACATGTAACAGTGGCAAATAGTGGGTTAATTAATCCATCATTTAATTAACCTACAATTTGGCATGGCATGTACTGGGTGCATTCTGCAGCAATGTTGAATATTCAACCCCCGATCTGGCTGACTGGGGGTTGTGATGTGACATCTGAACCTCGATACTGTAGGCTAATCGTGGGTTAAACTACCTACTGTTAATCTACAATTCATAGTTAAACTAACTGTTGTTAGTTTAACCCACAATTATCTTGCAGTGTCCAGGTTCAGAAATCACGTAGTAACCCTAAACTAAGTAATGAATACTCAAAAAGGCTGTAGAGCATGTCTGGCATGCACAGTGGCAAATTGTGAGTTAATTAACCCATGATTTCCCACCATTATGTGTGAACAGGCCCACAAGGAATTCTGTGTTGTAGCCATATCCTCTAGACTATTATAATTATGTTCAAACAACTTCCAGAGGGGTAGTCCATGGTAGTCTTGCAGCAAAAGCAGCAGAATTTTCTGGCACCTTAAAGAGTAACATTTTTTTAATAGCATAAGATTTCATGGATTGTAATACTGAATTACAACTATATATACATGGATGGAAGGGGCCAGGGATTGTAAACAGTGAGGCTAAAGAGAAATGAAAATTACCTTAGTAACACTGGCCATTCACAAAACAGTTGCTGAGTGATAGCAGTCATGCTTGCATTGGTGACACAACACATATATGATTAAAAAAATCTATGTCTCTCTTCAAGCCACAGGAGATATCGTTGGACCTCTTGATAAACTGTAGTTCATTTTTTTCATAATCGATTTTTGGGGCCAGTGATCTGTGGCCCTTGGACCTTTTCTAGTATGCCTTATTGCCACCCTTGAGACAAAAGAGATGTAGTATCTACGCCAGGAATGGGGAATCTTTTTAGCCTGAAGGCTGAATTCAGTTTTGGAGAAACTCTTGGGGGGCACAACCCAGGGTTAGGGGCAAAGGCAGCAGAGCTGAATGCAAAAGGGTGGGGCCAGCATATTGTAGCATATAGCTCCTACTAACTGCTAGTAACTAAGCCTCAGGAGATGCTTTTAGAATGGGGGGGGGGGGAACTGGGAAACCATCAAACGTTTGTGGCCGAGCCAGGGGAAGTGGGAAAGGCCAGTTTTGGATCTCAGGCTGACTGGATTTGGCCCTCAGACCTGGTGTTCTCTGCCCCAGTCTATGGCAACAGAACTTACTGTCAGACCAGAGATGGGGGATAAGGCGTTAGCCCTCTACCATCACCTCTTTCTCAAAGTGGCTCTTTAGGAATCTTGTTGCTGACCAGAGCGCAATACACAATTAACTCCTGCACTGTTCACAGTATGAGAACTATTAAATGTGAATAGAAATAGAAGTATGGAATCTACTATGAAAGAGAAGTAGTAATTCTGCACTCTATGTCTGTATTAAGCTGGGCATGTTATTTCTCTTCCTAAGGTGCCATCACATGGCATCAACAAACTCTACTGCATATAGGAAGCAGGAGAGGGTATGGGATATTCCTACAAGATCTCACTGATTATGATCTTCCATGAAAGAAAAATATAATTATGTCCCCATCTTAAAATGTGTGCGCATATTACAGAAATAAGGCACATGTTCTTGAATAATTTCTATAGAACTGCCTAACACTTTTTTGCTTACTTTAATGTGAGCATTAAAGTCACCCTAGCATCTCTGCTCATTGTAAATTTTGAGCTTGTTCCAATGTCAGATTTTCCAAGATAAAAAGAGATCTAGCAAACTGTTAAACTTGGTAAACGTTATACATATTTATTAACTGTGCATGTACTATCTCACCTGTGGGATAACACTGAAGGCATGACAGTGAAGAGCCACTGACAAACCAGAGTTTTAGCTTTCAGAGTGTTTCTGACTCTGCTATATACCTTTCACTGCACAAAGAAAAATAATTAGAAGGCTGTCATCTCAACATAAGGTGGCAACTTCAGCATTATGAACTGAAACTCCTTGCTCACTTGTTTTGGTTCTCCAAGCTTATCTTTATTTAAGCTGACAGTCAGGTTGGAGGGAGAGAAGTGTGCCTGCCAAGTGAGTCATGTGATGACTCAGACTCCTTTGCTTGAATAGAAGCAAGACAAGTCCCTCCCTGTGCTGGCATTTTTGTTGGAGCTATTTTCTCCCAGCCCAAGCTTTGCAGCTAAAATCCTGGCTGCCTATTGGTTCTTCTTCCCCGCCTTCCCCACTGTCTCTTGGGCTGAGAGAAAACAGCCCATCGCCTGCATGACTAGACCTGCAGGCAAGGCAACTTGAGTTAAGGAATTTTAGTTGTGGTTTGGTGTGAAGTCTGAATTGGCAAACCATGGTTTGTGATCAGCCACAGAATGAAGGAGCATGATTTAAGGTGGGTTTGCAAAGCACAGTCCATGCTATCAGAATATTTTCTTGAAACAGAAAAGTGAGGAAATAAATAATTTTGAAATAAATTCATTAACTGTGGTCTGAATTGACAAACTAGTTCCAGAGGCCACAGCACCTATACCGTTGAGTATCTAGCAGGTGGAAAGTGGAAGCCAACAAATGGCTCTAAACCATGGCTTACCTGTTGCATGTTCAGAAGTTCAAACCATGGTTTCGGGTTCTGATCTATGACTACTATATGGAGACACCCTGTGTACAAAATTCCCACCTTCATGAGTGCTGCTGGCTTGAATTTCACCTACACGTTACGGCTTATTTCAGCCTGGGTGAATCTCTGGATCCTGTTTCCCTGGCCTGTGTCGAAGACCCTCACTCCCAGCTCGATGATGGTCCTCAATTCTATGTTCATTTCAGTTCATCATTCTTCATTCTTTAATGCATTACTTAGGGGATAGAGAGATTGCAGCTGACTTTTTTTTTGTAGTGTGCAAAGGTTTTCCCAAGTTACATTCTACTCAGGGGTGGGCAACTTGTGGCCCTCCAGATATTGTTGGATTGCACCATTGTTTATATTCAATTTCCTGTGGTTTGAATAAGGACAAAGGTGTGTGTGTGGGTGTTTTTTTGTTTGGGCCACACTACATATGTGAATCGGCCTACCATAACAATGATGTCTGTGTTATGACCCAACAGCATTTTGTGAATGGCAACTGTTAGATAATCATCACTGTCTATAGGTTTTGCATTTGTTTCCTCTGCCAACACAGTATATATATTCCCTGGCATTCCAGCACGGGTATATAAACCTGCCCATTTCAAATTAACACTTTAAGCATCTGATGAAGGGGCCAGTGTCCATGAAACTTTATGCCAGAATAAATGTGTTAGCCTTTAACTTGAATGTGCCACAAGACTTTGTTTTGTTTGTTTATTGTCATAAGGGTTCTTGCATTCTAGAGCAGCCTCCATCTATTTTCTGATTACGCTAGACCAGTTACTTCCATTTTACCTAAAAAAAGGTTTTAAACAGTCATTCTGTCCCCTTCTTAATTCTCTCTTGTCCAAAGCCCAGACTCCTTCATAGCAATCAAATATTAATTCTATAATTCCACTGCTACCTAAAAGTATGATTGACACTTCACAATTTGGACACAAGTCTTAACCCTTTAAATCACCAACTAAAACTGGAGATGTAGCAGCTGCAGCTTGTCCTGGCCATTCCTTCCATGATCCTGTCCCCCTACTCATCTGTTATGAAGAAGATTCTAGATCAACCATCCAGAACTGACAGAAAGGGTAGACAATAGAATGAGAGTAAATATGTAGGAGGAGTCATAGGTTCATTTTCTCCAGCTTTAGTATGACACTTGAAAGCCTGTGTTTAGTTATGAGATGGAAACAAGCTATTATTGTTTTTTCTTGTCCCCAAAGTAGGTGTTGTATTCACTAAATTCGTTTAATGGCTTAAAGGATCTGAGTAAAAGCAAAAGATCCTGGCTAAAAAAAAGCTAAGAAGAGCCATGCTGGATCAGAGCAAGGGTCCATCTCTTCCTGAATTCTGTCCATAGAGTGGCCAACCAGCTGCCCACAGGAAACCCACAAACAGGACATGTGTGCAAAAGCATCCTCCTGCCCATGTTCTCCATTAACTGGCGTACGTAGGCATACTGCCTCTGATACTGGAGTAGCGAGTTCAATTATGTATTGTGTGAAGAAGTACTTTTTCTCTCTCTTGAATGTCCCACCAACCAATTTCATGGCATGACCTCAGATTCTAGTACTGTGAGTGAGAGGGAGAAAAGTGGATCTCTGTCTACATTCTCTATACCATGCATAATTTTTTTTACACCTCTATCACGTCTCCCCTTACCCTTTTTATAAGCTAAATAGTCCCACACATTGTCACCTTTCCTCATAGAAGAGTTGCTCTAGCCCCTTGATCATAATTTACAGTATTTGCTGATTCTACAGTTTTTTCCAATTCTGCAATACCCCTTTTAGGTACGGTGACCAGAATTGTAAGTATTATAAGTGTAGTCGCACGGTAGAGTTGTATAAAGGCAGTACGATGCATTTTCAAATCCTTTCCTGAGTGAAGCTTGGAATAATATCCTTGGATACAGCTTTGGTTCTTCTGATCATGAAGCCAAGGAAAATATAAGTGCTTCATAATAGCATGGCTTCCATGTTTCTTGGAGGGCTGAGCACATCCTTCCTATCCTTTGCTTAATTCCTGACCAAGCAGGAAAATGTCTACCCATAACTTAATTAGATCTGAGATAAAGGTTCTGTTTTCCTTCTTGCTTGACCTAATTATTCTCCCTTCAGCCCTACATTTTGAAGGAATGGCTGATTGACGTCAAGAATCAGCTATAAATCTCTGTAAACCTTACTGCCAATAAGATGAATCAAACTTTATTACTCTAAGAACGCTGGAGAGGCTTGTAGCTTGTAAAATGTAGACTTACTGGAGATGACTAAAACGCAGGAATAAACGAACCACTTCTGTGCATATTTTCATAGCTTCCAGGATATTGCCTTGCAAATAAAATATCTATCTATTTTCACATTTCAGGTTACTGGCAAATCTTGATTCATGTTCTTGGAAAAGATGAAATTCTATTTACTTTTTTCTCCCAATAAACGCCTTTGGAGTGTTGCTAACATGTTGATGCTGGAGCCCCTCCAATTGCATATTGTATCGTGACAATTGTTGTCACAAGGTTCCGTCAAGCTTGGACCGATCTTTTGCCCAGTTTGCAATCCACTGTGTTCAGCTTAGGTAAATGTTGTCTCCGGGGCCACTGGAGGTGACCAGGATTCCTGTTTGTAACATGTACGAACAGATGGAGTGGAGTGGGCAATGTCTAGCACAAGTGGAGACAGAGAATTGGTGAATCTTGTTTTACTATGAATGACCTGCATACTGGTGCAGGCAGTCTGTTCGGTCTTGTTTGGCTCTTCCCACTAGTGTGGGTAGCTGAACAAACTAGAAATGGTTTTCTTAGTGTATTATCTGAACCTAGTATTGTTGCTTGTTGCTGTCTTTACAAGCCAGTGTTCTGAGAACAAACCCTGGCTTAGAAAGGATGCATCAAACTAGGTTCAAACAACATACCAAGCAAACAGTTTGTGGCTTGTTTAGCTGCTCACACTAGTGGAAGTTCCAGGTGTGAGTGAACAGGCTGCATGCATCGGCACACAGACAGAATCCTGGTGTGTACTGCAATTCAATTGTGGCCCTACAAAAAAAAAAAAAAACTTTAGTGAATGGGTTGGTAGAAAGTAGATCTCCAGATGTTTTGGACTCAAGTTCCCAGATCATTGCCACTGCTGGTAGCAGCATCTGGGAGCTGAAGTCCAAAATATTTGGAGTCCTTGTTGTTCTTCTGGGATTTTTTTTTTTTAACCTTTTGGTGGGGGGATAAAATAGATTATAAAATCTAGGGCACTGTGTATTTCTAATTGCCTGTCATGCCCCATAAGTAAGCCTACAATACTGTTTTGCTTTTCAGGTATATAATTGTTTTTAAACATACTTGATATACAAGCTGATAGAATGTCATTGAGTATCCTCCTACACCTTGCCTCTTAACAGTCTACTTGGCCCACTGCTTGTATTCGTTTACACTATTGCAGAAATGCTTGCAGTGTTACTGAAGCTGTTCTGTCACATCATATTGCTTTCCTGTGTAGTGATGGGATCCTCATATCTCTTACATTCTCATGCTCTAGTTTTGTATCCTATGTGGTGCACAACTTTATGGAGAAAAATAAGCTATTTCAGTCTTGCACTTAAATGCAAAAGTCTGCAGTTGTAAAGTAACACTGTACCTAGGACCTAGTTTGAACCTAACAACAACCCATTGGTTTAAAAAATAATGTTATTGTTCACAAGCAGATGTGTTGCCTGCAGCACGACAGCGTCTTCTGCTTTACTGCACAAGCCATGATCGACTCCTTCATAGGTCCTGTAACATGACATGGTAACCCAGAATGCTGTATTGTTTAGGGGCTAAACAAACCAGCAGTTTGGGGTTCTGCGTCGTGCTGCACAACCTACGAAGGAGCTTATCATGGCTCTGCAGTAGCACACCTACTTGAGCAAAACAACCAAACTCTGCCACCTCTATGCCACATCGAGGTAGCAGAAACGGGCCCCCAAAGCACCTATACCTATTCAAATGTTTAAAAAATCTCATACTAAAGATTTTTAGTATCTCATCCTCCCAGGACACTACTGTTTCAAAATGCTGGAGAGAGAGCATGTGGTTGATTGTTACACTAATATTAGAACAGGCAAAATGGCTTCAAAAGCAAGTAAGTTCAAGCCCCATCAATATTTTGAGAAATCTAGGTTTAGGAAGCTTTATTGACATTGTTTCAACCAATGCCAATAAAGATCTTTTTGTAGAAGAAAAGACATGTTAATTTTATTTTAAAATAATCAAATTTTCTTCTATTTTTGGATATGCCAGGAGTGAAAAGAGATAGTTACATTTCTTTCCCCGTTTTTTGGCTCAGGGGAGAGAGAGCTTGCATATCTATGCAGCTTGTATGGTTGTATGCCTTCTGTACTCTCAAGACTACTTGCTTTCAGACCCATCATTTAATTAAAGTGGAAAGTTTGGAATTTAGTGGATATATGAATTAATCAGGCACATCAAAGTTTGCAATCATGCTGCAAGATGTCGCTACTTCTGCCTTAGAGCGATTTTGTTAAGTCTGTTAGTGTTGACTTTGCAGTTGATAGGATGAGGCCAGGATGACATTAGCCCTTATACTTTATTTCAAGCGCACCAGATCAAGGAAATAATTCTGAAATAGTGTGGCTTGAGTACTGGGGTGGTTTGTTCTTTGACCAAAAGGTGCTGCTCTTCATTGTGGACAAGTGACTTAACTACAAGGCTGTGTAAGCTATTAGTTTAATGTTCACTGTGTATGAATTGACTTGTTGATGCTTTGCCTTTAATTATTTTTATTGCTCGGATAGTTTCAACCCTTCCAATATGCATTCCATCATTTTTTCTTTTTCTTTTTTTGTAGCAGAACTCCCACCACCTTACACTGCCATTGCCAGCCCAGATGCCAGTGGTGTTCCTGTAATAAATTGCCGCGTGTGCCAATCGCTAATCAATTTGGAAGGGAAGCTTCACCAGCATGTTGTCAAATGCACAGATTGCAATGAAGCTACGGTAAATGACTTTACAGGTTTTTCGCTCTGTGGCATGCTTTATTATTTCTTTCTGTTTTGAAAAAGATGTCAAAGTTAGTCCTGGGCTGCCAAGAATTCTCATGCAGTTATAAGGATAACTGGTATAAGGGAAATCACTATTATTCAACCTTTTAGCAGCAAACAATAATTGGATGATGTCTGTGTTGTCTAGGCTTCCAGGAATCTGGTTCTTAATATTGTTCCTTAGTGAGAACAACTGTCATATATAGAGTTGAGAGATTAGAGTTTGTTCTGTATCAGTAACATCTCAACATTATACAAGTTGAGTTCATGTTCCAGGCTACTTCACAGGCACTACATTCATGAAGATTGTCTAATTAGGTTTTTAATGAGTATCTCCTCTGTTTGTGGTCCAATCCAAGAGTGGCCAGCTTCTGTATTTTGGAGACCTACTCTGTCCTTCACCAATGGCAGAGGCTTATTTGGAGTGTATAGCTTCCCAAATCCAAATAAGAAAAACAAGGTTCACAATAACAATATGACTATACACACTCTTGTTGTAAGAGACCAACAAGACAACCTGGGCCTGTTAATTGCCAATAATGCTTTTGTGCAATTATGCTGGGGTGGCTGGCAGGTGCACCTAGAGACAGATTGTTACCCTGTGTCTTCATCTATGCACGTCTGCAAACACAGACAGGAGGAACATGTGCTTTGGCATTGAAGTAAGAGTCACAGCACACTACAGGAAAACTGGGCCTGCAAATTCGTTTAGCATCATTACTATTGTTTCTGAAGTTTACTTTATGTTTACTATATTTTAAAGGCATTTTTAGAATTGTCTGGCACTTCATTAACTTGTTGAAAAAGTAGTCTGGAAGCATTGCTAAAATACCATTACAACTTAATGGTACTTATCTTCAACAGCTGTTTCTGTATGATTTGTACCTGGCCATATCATGATTAGCTTCCAGAGTCCCCAGAGTGAGGGAGGAAGCAGCAGCCAGGCACTTCTCCATCGTGCCTGGGTCCAGCTCCAGCTGAGAGCCCCCTCCCTCCTGCTGTCAACTGTAACTGCTGAACTTTGCAACTAAGATTGTAGTGCCTGAATTTGCTTTCCTTTTCCCCCTCCTCCTCCTCCTCCCTCCCAATCCCCTTTCCTTTTGTGTCATGACTTTTAGATTGTAAGCCTGTGGGCAGGGACTGTCGAGAAATACTTTTGTAAGCCGCCGTGAGAGCCTTTTTTGGCTGAATGGCGGCATAAAAATCCTTAAATAAATAAAAAATAAATCAATATTATCAAATGCTCATTCTGTCCCAATTAGAACTCTTTTTAAAACAAATAAGCATACAAGTGCATACTTCGTTACATTTTATACATTCTCCTTGAGCGTGTATGCACCGGGGTGGGCAACTTGTGGCACTCCAGATGTTTTGTGCTACAACACCCATGATCCCTCACCATTGGCAATGCTGACTAGGGCTGATGAGAGTTGCCCAATCAATTTTAGCAGAATACTGCAATGTCTGGTATGCCAGTTATTGCCCTGATGCTTTTCCTCCACTACAGAGCACTTTTTCTTTGATTTTTTAAAAAGTAATTATTTTATTGAAAATATATATGCCTCGCCTTTCCATTAAAATATTCAAGGCAGCCTACAACATTAGAACATTAGAAAATTAAAAAGATTAGAAACGTAAAAGCCAGAGAGAAAAATCAGGCTTCTGAGCCCTCCTAGATAGTTGGCTGCTGTTTGTTACTGTCTGTTATATTGGGGTGTGTGTGTGTGTGTTTGTGTGTTTGTGTGTGTTTAGTGTACACTGCTTTAATCTCCTCAGGGAGGAAGTGTGGGATATGTTGGGAGTGGCATTTTATTTTTTAAACAGAGTGGATATAGAATTTGGAAGCTGGCATGTTAGGAAGATTAAAAACGAGATCTGGCCACTAAAGTTTACAGAAAACAAGGCTAGAACACAAAATAATAAGAGCCATAATAATTATTTAACAGAAAGCTCTGTTTTGTAATAATGTTTTAAATGTTTCTTAAACTTCATTGTTTACATGTGCACCTATTCATCTACTATGAATAATCTTCATGCCATTTGTTTGGTGGTTTCCTAAATATTGTAGTGGGCCAGCTATTTCCAGGTCTAAAGAGAGGGACCCCATGTCCTGCACTTCATCATGGGTGTTTTTCAGCAGGGCCCCCACTCCTATGGAATTCTTCCCCTTCCCAGGAAATGTGTGTGGCCCCACCCTTGAAAAGTCTAAGTGTCAAATGTTTTTATTTAAATCTGCTTTTTATCAATTGTTGGAATTGCTCTCCCTCAATGTATTGAAGTATTCTTTTATGATTATATTTTTAATAAAATTTTGTACACTGCTTTGGGAAGGAAGTTATGCCCTGAAAGGCAGCTTATAAATCATTTAAATAAGCATAAGCCCTTCTGAACATTTAGCTCTTTTTAAAAAATTGCCCAATCCATGGCGCATAGTTGCACAAAGAATAGTAAAGAGTGATTGAAAAACGAAGTAAAGCAAAAGAAAATGTTAAGTGCTGTAACAAAAGGGGAGCTGGTACAGACATACTTCAAAATGTTTAAAATGTGAACATGCCAGAAATAATCACTGTGCCAAGAATAACTGTTTAAACTTCTGCTAGAGTTGTATCGTTTCTGTGTTTTAAACACTGTAGTGTTTTTTCCCCAGTCAGAACATTATATATGTAATTTCTTTTTCTTGTTTTGTGTAGCCAATCAAAAACCCTCCTTCAGGGAAAAAGTATGTTAGATGTCCATGTAATTGTCTGCTTATCTGTAAGGATACATCACGGAGAATAGGATGTCCAAGACCCAATTGGTAAGAGCTAAAAAAGTTACAATCATGCTTTCTCTCTTCTCTTTCTGAAAAAAGTCAGTTTATGCTGATAGCAATGTTATAAGTAAATGAATAATGTATCTTTAGCTATTTCTCTTCTTAATGTTTCACTTAAACCTGTGTCTGCTAGCCTATGTGGACCTAAATCAATAACAATGAAGTTGTCAGAAGAGTATTTACTACGAGGCCTAGTGATTAAAAGAAAAGGTACATTTGCAAAATAAGAGGAAAAAAACTTTAATTTGGGGCAAATGTGTGTGCATAAAGTCTTGCAAATGTAAGGTAATGGTACTTCCATGGGAAACTGCTGAATATACTTTATTATTATAGTATCATCCTGCTTCACTTTTTTTCAATAAACACTTGTGTACTTTTTTTTTTTACTTTATTAAAAAAAAAAAAACTTTAAAAAGTACCATTTTGCATTACAGAAAGAATACAAATACAAGGCCAGAAAAGATTTCTGTCAAGTATCTACAGTCAGGGAGAGACCAAATAAATGAGAATTGAATAGTCCTGCTGAACCATTAATAAAAATGTATTGTTAGGTTGATCAAATGGGTTTTTTTCTTTATATTCCTTGTTGGTTTATAATACAAGAAATATCTGTCTGTCAAAAAGATACTGGCTCTGTTCAGACAATACATTAGTCATCGGTGATTTTAGAACTCCACTGTGGAGTTCATACACCACCGTTGAGAAATATGTTGTCTGGTGGGAATACTCCACACACGGTGGAGGGTTTTATGGAAAACACTCCACGCAGTATATCCACACTGTGCAGAGGAGAGTCCCTGCAAAACCATTGTGTTGCATATTGTGTGGCAGGCTCCGTGGAGTTTCCATTGCCTTAAGTTGACATTTCCCACTGGGTTCAGAGTTCCCTGGCAAGAGTGGCAAAAGAAGTGAGTGCTGCTCTATGAAAGCCGCTGGGATTGTTTTTTTGCAGCATTGGCTGATGGGATACCATCGAGAGAACTGGGGGAGGAGGAACTGTCAATCAGATGTCACAACTCCAAAGTAGCCCACAGTCACACAATGTTGTGTGGGGACTACCCCCTAGAAACTCAACCGTTGAGTGGAATTTTCAGTGTTGACTAACGTGTTGTCCGAACTGAGCCACTAAAAGCGCAATCCTATGCATGTTGAAGGACTTTTTTGTCGTATTTTTTCTGTCTAAACCCTAACAGTGCAATCCTAAGCATGTCTACTGACTTGTAAGCCCTATAGAGTTCAGTGGGACTTACTCCCAGGTGTGTATAGAATTGTAGCCTAATAATGAGTCATATGTATTTACTTGGAAGCCATTGTGGGGCTTATCCAGTAATTACTTTGTTTATAATTGCAGCCTAAATGACCCTATACTTAAATGCAGTACAGCAAGATGAAGGAAAAATATGAGGTTAATTGGTATAGGACCAGTGCAAATTAGAATTGTGCTGGGTTCCATCTCAAAATAGGAGAACACTTTGGGACAGTTCACATGATTGAATGGGTTGCAGTGTGTACCGGTATCCATTTTGAATATTCAAGCCCTGGCTGCAGCTTGCTTTATCATCTGAACTGAGGGACCATGGGTTATGTTAGTTTTAAATAACCCTCACATCACATAACCCATGGTCACTGGGTTCAGACAATATGACAAGCTGCGGCTCGGACTTCAATATTCAAAACCCATGCAACATGCACTGTAGCGCACAGTGGGCTGTTTTGATTGTGCAAACTGAGTTTTTATCTTTTCCCAGTAAACGGGATCTTCCCTTGCTTGCTGTGTCTGGGCAATAGCTGGTGACCTTTGGGGCAATAGAGAGTCTCTATTCAATGCAGGATGTATTTTCTGATCAGAGCAATTCCCAGCCCAAAGTACTCATGCATCACTAGAAATGATGCAACCTACAGTAGCATTTGATGAAGTGTTCAGTGAAGGAGTAGAATGGTGGTTTATGAGCTATTTTGTATCTTAAAACGTTGCTTTGGGTTTGCTACAACTGGTCCAATTTAGATGGCCCAAACTGGAATGAACTTACATTGCAGAAGTTATTTGGCTACAGAGCACCCTTTTCCTATTTTATAATGAATGGGATGATCTCTTTTACTTTTCTTCCTACAGTAGACGCATCATTAATCTTGGTCCAGTTATGCTGATTCCAGAGGAGCAGCCAGCACAGCCTGCAATACCTGTTCAGCCAGAAGGCACCAGAGTGGTGTGTGGGCACTGTGGAAATACATTCCTAGTAAGTACAATTTATGCACAGCGACATAGGATTACCTTCCCAAATTACCTTCCTCATTGCTGCTGCCTTATACAAGGGGCACCGTCATGGGACAAAACACTTCCATCAGTTATTGGCTTCCTTAGGATATTGTATCTGTATTTGAGTTTTCTCTTTTACCATTTTCAAGAGTTGTCTTTGATGGATACAGTTGTTTATCATCTGAGAATGTTTTATGGTTCTAAGTGGTTTGTATCTTAAGTCTGTGATGGGCAGGGACCATCGCTCAATGGCAGAGTACATGCTTTGCATGTAGAATGTCCCATGGTCAGTCCCTGGCAGACGATGTGAAAGACCTCTGCTTATATTTTGGAATACTTGGCATAATTTATTTATTTATTTATTTATTTAAGGATTTTTATACCGCCATTCAGCCAAAAAAGGCTCTCACGGCGGCTTACAAAAGTATTTCTTGACAGTCCCTGCCCATAGGCTTACAATCTAAAAGACATGACACAAAAGGAAAAGGGATTGGGAGGGAGGAGGAGGGGGAAAAGGAAAGCAAATTCAGGCACTACAATCTTAGTTGCAAAGTTCAGCAGTTACAGTTGACAGCAGGAGGGAGGGGGCTCTCAGCTGGAGCTGGACCCAGGCACGGTGGAGAGGTGCCTGGCTGCTGCTTCCTCCCTCACTGGCATAAGGTTTGAAGATTATAACCAAAATGGCCAATATAAGTCTTGACATGCTTTTGGTGATGCTATGCAGACATACATGTTTTATAACATAAAAAAGCCATGCTAGATCAGACCAAAAGCCTATCTAGTCCAGCACTCTGTTCTCATATTGTCAAACTAATGCCTATGGGAAGCTCACAAGCGGATAGCACTCTCCTGTTATTCAGAGGAAATGTGTCTATCAGTCCTTGCCCCATCACAGCTGCTCTCCTCAGGATGAATTGTACATTACATTAAATGTGTGGTTTGCACTTAAATTGTGTGTGTGTGTGTGTGTGATCTAGATTATCAACATGGTGGGAGTGGTTCTTCCCCACATTGCAAAAATACCTTCTCTGAAACTATTTGCCCCAGGATGGAAGCTGCTATTGACAAGAACAGCTTCTGAGGCATTTTAATCAGGACTGTAGTGCAGAAAGAACATACAGTTTGAACATCACCCCCACAGACGCAGCGTAAACCATGCAATTAATGGAATGTATAAATTAGCCCTCTATACATTCTGTTATAACAACTCTTATCACCAAATGGCCATGTAAGCTAGCATAAGGGCACAACCGACTTCCTTTCGGGCAGTAGTTGGGCAAAAGGAGGGGTACAAATAAAAATAAAATAATAATAATACTCTAGGCACACACAAGGGGGTGGTCATAACAAGTGGGATTCTTTTTTACTTTGAAGAGATTCCTTCATGCCATGTTGCTAGCTGCTTTTGAAAGTCCCTTCTGTTTCTAAAGCTCTTTGGTATGTGGCATAAGGCTGCTGTTCAGGGGAAGAAGAGGGGGAAAAAACCAAGTCCAATGCCCACATGGCTTGCAGAACCAATTGTGAGGTTCTTCGGATTCTGATTTAATATAAAAAAAAATACGATGGAGTGAACAAGAGAAGTGGAAACTTCTCAGCATGTAACTCCTTTGCTGAGGGAACTACACTGGCTGCCTATTCGTTGCTGGGCCAGGTATAAGGTTCTAGTACTAGTGTACAAAGCCCTAAACAACTTGGGACCAGGATACCTGAGAGCACTTTCTCCCTCACCAACCTGCCGGGCCACTGAGGTCGTGTTCCTGGTGGTTCCACATGGCCCTACGGACCAAATGGAGTCCACTAGGAAAAGAGCCTTCACTATGTGGCCCCTTTTTTATGGAACTCCTTGCCATTGCAAGTCAGGCAGGCACCAACCTTTCTATTGTTTTTGGTGCCTCCTGAAAATTTTATCGTTTCAAGATGCTTTCCTGGAATGAGCAGCCATTGTTCAATCTGTACCTGTTCTTTTAAAATGTATTTTAATGATGTTTTTATTCTGTTTTTATTCTTTTACCACTTGTTCACCGCTCCAAAATCCTTGGATAAGGAGAGGTATATAAATAGTGTAAATAAACAAATAAAAATAACCTGATCTTGAATTCTCCAGGAATTACATCTGAACTGGGAACAGTCATTTGGCCAATCCTGCTACAGAACCAGGGGGATCATTTAGGAAGGACAAGTGAGGATAATCCCCTACCTATAATTGTTTTAGAGCACATGGGATTACGCCTCAAGAGTATCTATACTCATTGTTCTACAAACGTAGTAGTGCTTATTATAAAAAATGAATTTAGCCAATGTAAGAAGCATACATTCCAAAGAAATAACTCTTTTGCTTTAAAAGTAAAATGATTATCTTGTGGTATTAAAGATTTTTATACATCCTTTAATTTCAACAAATAATATTATCACAGCAAATGCTCTTAATGCACTAATATAAACTTGAATGTGTCTAACATTATAGGAGGCCTTTCAGCCTCCCTGAAATTTTCCCTTATACTCTCTATCCTTCACTCCCCACCACTGAAATGTGTCCCTGTACATAAGATCTTCTGAAATTTTCTCAAGATCTTCTGAAATTTTCTCAAGTTCAATCAAACAGGCACCTTTTATCTATACTGAAAAAATTAACTTTCCTATCATGCACTTTGCTCCCATGGCTATGTGTCTCCATAAAGTTTCCATGTACTTAAGGGTTTCGCCATTTGCTGAAGAGGGGTAAACTCTGTTTCACAGAGTTTAATACCATACAACACATTGTCCATTTTTTAAATCTTTAAACACAAGCAACCTCTGACATTCTTTTTGGAGAGGCAAGATCCCAAATTCTTACAGCAAACTCATTCTCAATGCGCTAGTCCTTATGTAGCTAGAACAGCACCATCCATTCACAAAAGGGAGATATTAGTAGGGTTGGAAGAACCTCAGGTTTGCATAATTTTTTTAAAAAAATGTAGGGGTGGAAACTAAAGGGGGATCCCCAAAACAACTCAATGAAGACCTAAGTATGCTCACTGTCCACATAATGCTGAGTTTCTGTTGTATATGGAGGTGGAAGATGGGGGAGTGGAATGGCATTTTCTGGAAGTGGGCATAGCTGGCTGGAAGTCCAAATAGAAGCATGCCATACTGCAACATTTTGTTGCATGTCCGATTTGTATAAATTTATTAAATAAATGACTGCAATTGCTGAAGTTGAAACTATGATAGCTACAGCTAACAATGGTAATCATCTCAAGTGGTCTTTGTTCCCAAGTATTCCAGTACTCTATCCGCCTCTGCAGAAACTCAGTCATTAAACTTCCAGTAACTTCTGAAAATGGCAATATGAAATATCTAGCAGCTTTGTCAATTAGTTTCTTTCCTTTCTTCCCTATCAGATGATTCCATTTTTTTCTTTCAGTTTCTTTATCGGTGTTCATTTTGTAAGGAATTATGAAATGGGTTAACATGACAATGCTTGTTAAATTCACATTTTCTTTTTTTAAAAAAAAGAGGCTATGGACATTCATAGAGGCTGAATGTCCATAGTTCAAAATTAGAGTAATAGCTTTATTAATGACATCAAAGTGTTGCTGCCACATTTGTAAACACAGCTTATACTACATCAGACAACCTTGTAACTAGCAAGTCATGGGAAATTATTTTGCATAGAAATCCCAAAGCACAGAGTGTGGGGATAATGCTTGCAAAAGGGCATCCCAGTGACGAAAGAAAACAAGGAACAAAGTATAAGTGAAGCATGAGAAGTAAAATATTTTGCTGTGATCCCCAGTGACATTTAGCATGAAGCAAAATAAAAAACTTTTTTTTTCATGCTGGCATTTTTTCAACACTTCCCCCTCCTTTTTTATTGCAGTGGATGGAACTGAGATTCAACACTTTGGCAAAGTGCCCACATTGCAAAAAAATGTAAGTACCAACAGATGTTTCTATTAATTTTTTATTTCTAGGGATACATTTATTTCAAATATTAATCTGCAGTCCTTAGGCATAACCTTGCTTTTACATCTGAAAATCGTTATAATGAATGCTATCTGACATTTGTTTCTCATTTCTCTCTTTACTGAGTCAAAAGATACATTCTTGTTTGATTATAAAAGCTTCAAATGGTCATTTGAGATGGTTGCTAAAATTAATAGATCCTGATTTTTTAACTTTCTTGAAATGTTAGCAGTCCATACTAAAAAGAAATGTTTCTTAAAAGTGCAGTCTTGATGACAGGAAATGAAACAGCAAATAAGCTATTTGTTTATTGGTATAAAACCTATGCCTACTGCTTTCTTCAGTGCAACGACTATCTTAAACTGTAATCTCTAATACAAGATTGAGTTGATGCCTATTTCAATTAATTAGATACTATTACAATTATCATTTTGAAAATTCTTACAGACTGTTCTAACTAGTTAGTGAAATATTTCTTCAAGATGAATAAGAGCACAATCCTACGCATGTTTAGACAGAAACAAGTCCTACAACTCCCAGTATGCCCCACTGCCCCAGCCAGCAGTTGGATTGTTGGGAGTTCTTGGGTTTCTGGGAGTTGTAGACATTTTTCTTTCTAAACATGCATAGGATTGTGCCATAATAGGCTTAGATTCAAGACCCACTTACTGCCACTCCAAAATCAAGTAAGAAAATCCTTCTGCAATAGTAGTAGTAACATCCAATAGTATTACTGAAATGAGTGAATACTTAGTACTGTTAACATTCTTACAAATAAAAGTGTCTAAAAGAAACATAGTTTATTCCTCATATTTTCTGCTAGTCCATATATTATCTTCTCATTAAATCATAACAAAACCAAAGTCTCTGTGATACAGAGTGAATGATGTGTGCACATATATACAGTAAGAGATATTGGAGGTTCATTTACCTTTTTCTGAAAAAGTTCATGATCCCCCACCACATGAATACACAAATAAACTACTGTATTTTATTAAGCTACTGTGTGTAATTTGACTCTCACATACCCGTCCTGCTGCAGTCCTCCTTCCCAAGCAGTGACACTGTTTCATCCTAAAGTGCTGGAAGTTTGCAGTCAATAGGCACCCGGTCCAACATCAAAACCCTGCATGACTACACACCAAGGAGCAAAACTCCCGAGTGCACCAAAAAGGAGGCAACGGCTATAAAACCTTGGGGCTTTGCAGGATCAGAACAAAACTTCACATATAGCCTCTCCTAATCAGGTGGCACCCAATCCAACAACTAAACCCTGTGCAATTACACCTGGAGGAGGGAAAATCCCGGGTACACCGAAAAGGGGGCTGCACAAATAAACCCTTGGAAGTTTGCAGGATTGGGGCCAAACTTTATACACAGCCTCCTCTAGTTGGGAGGCACCTGATCCACCTTTAAAACCCTGCACAAGTACATCCAGGGGAGGGGAAATCGGGATGCATCAAAAGGAGGGTGGCACAAATAAACCTTTGGGAAAAAAGCAAAAATAAAGAAAACAGCCCAAACTGCACATTTCCCCTAAAGCTTAAAGTGCACTATTATGCAAGGTAGGCCATGGGGAAAATACACATTTTTTTACTGTTTTCTTTATTTACTAGGGGAGGCTGCCTATGAAGTGTGATCCCAATTCTGCAAACCTTCCAGAGTTAAGACAGAGGCAGTAGCTATATGATCCTGACTTGCTGCATGACTTTATAGGCGAGCAAATTAACCCAGTGTGCCTGACAGATGACACGATAAACCACAGTGGGATAAATAATCCCTATAGCAGACCATGGGTTTGCCCAAAGTAACCCAACCTGGTTTAAAAAATTCCTGACAGACAATACAATAACTCACGATGGGTTAAATAATACACAATGGGTTATCATCCCACCATCGTGAGTTAGCATGTCATCCAAACCCAGTCTCTGTGTATGACTGACTCTTGTGCAGGTTCAGAGAGAAAGCTGATGTCTTCATTGGGGGAAGGGGGAGCAATGGGACGGACAAAAACTAAGGCTACAGCAGAGGAAAGAGGGATATGGAGATGGTTGGTTCAGAGATTTCTGGGAGAGGCAAGTGTTGTACCTCCCTTCAGAAAATACGATGCATATAAAACACCTATAAATAACTACAGAATTCTCAAATAACCTTGCTTGACTGAAGTGTAATGCATCAATAGAACAATGGAAAGCCAGGCTAAAAGCCTCAATAAATAGCACCCAGGGAATTTCATTTTTTTAGTTTGAAAACATGGAAATTCCTTATTGTAGTAAAGCTGCTTAAGGCAATCAACTTAAATGCATTCCACAAGCTAGCCATGTGGGCCCTGTCTGGGCTTTTAGTTAACTTCAGCCTTAGAGCTTCCGATTAATCACATGTCAGCTTACTGATTTGTTATTGCTGCTCTGAATTTTAACTAAAATATATGGCTAGAGTTGTAACAAGGAAGACTACTTTTCACAGTGGTCACAGAATGTGCTATAACTTTGGAACCCAACCTGAAATTATAATCTGACAAATTTAAACTGTTATTTAATTGCACAGTTTAATTAATCTTCAAAATTGTTTGTCAAAACTGGCTTTGTGCTTAATCCTGGACCGGGCACACTGTTCATTTGCAGTTCTTCTGTTGGATGTGCACTCCCACGCAGACGGTGTTGTGCATATATTACCATTGGAATGATATTTATCTTCATTGGAGTTGGATTAACTGTGAGTAACATAAATTTAATATCATTATTGGTATCAAGGGGCTGCTTTTGAAGACAGTTTGGAAGGTGCAATTTTTGCAAAATGCAGCAGCCAGATTGATTGTGGGGACCAAAAGGTCTAAATATATAACACCAATTCTGGCCTACTTGCACTATTTGCCTGTATATTTGAGTCCAATTCAAAGTGGTGGTTTTGACCTCTAAAGCCTTACACAGTTGGGACTGAACAAAACACCTGATGGAGCACATTTCTTGGTATGAAGCTGCCAGTATACTACAATTGTCATCTGAGGGACTCTTCCAAGTGCCTACTCCAAGGGAGGTTCAGAGGATGGCAATAAGAGAGAAGGCCTTCTCAGTGCTGGCCCCTTGATTGTGGAATGCTTTATCCACTGAGGTCTGCCTAGCACCAAGACTCTAATCTTTTCAGCACCAGGTTAAGGCTTTCTCCTTTCTCCTTCCAAGCATTTAACAGCATATGGTAAGATTATAACTGGACTTGGGATTTTAATTATTGAGTGTTTAAAACTGTTTTGTAAATCTTTTTCATATTATGTTATATTTTAAATATTTTATTTTTTTGTAAAGTATCCAGAGAGCTCAAACTATTGGGCAGTATAAAATTATGATTGTTGTTGTTGTTATTCTGAACTTAGTGGATCCTCAAAATTTTGGAATCTCTGCTTCTTTAATGTAAAATAAAGTATTTGTAAAGAAACACACACAAAAATATATATTTTTAAGCCTCATGTCACTGGGAAAGACCCCTTACTATGGCCCCAACAACTCATATAGGTAGCTGACTCATATGTTTAAATATAGTTCTGCCCAAATCAAATCTACATTGGGAATAACATTGTAATTTAACATGCCAAAGGGTGCATGGGAGATGTTTCCCTGTGCACATGCAACCCCTCCTCCCTCCTCAGTCACTTTCCTTCTGATGGGCTGACTTCTAGTATTGGAGCTCTGCAGGGGTAAGAGGGACAGAGGACAGAGTCAACACTTCTATCCCACACACAGCCCAAAGAACATGCAATGACAGCAAACCTGTACAAAGAAGTGGATCTGCCATTGTTTCATGTAGTTTAAGGCTATCCAGATGGGCCACCTTTTTTCCTTTTGAAGCCTACTTAGCAAAGAGAAAAGTAGTTAATATAGGTAAACATGGCGAACGGAATGCTTAAGAACATTTGTTTATTCAGAGAAATTCTCATATGATTTGGATGCACAAACGCTCTTGCTAATGTCAGCAGGAAGAAAGGAAGTGCAAAGTGTCTGTCATGCAAAAGAAATGTGATTCCTGGGTTCGTTAACTTCTATTTTGATCAGGAGCAGAATTAATTACCTGCCACCAAATAGTATACAGATGCATCTATCTACATTTTCATCTAATTTGTTCTCCAAGTTGTATGAATTCCTCTGTGATGCTTGGAAATACAGTATGAATTTACTGCACTAACTTAGGCTACAATCCTCAACACACTTACTTAGAAGTAAGTCTCATTGGACTCCAAGTAAGTATGCAAGAGGTTGGACTGCAAATATATTGAAGTACTGTGACTCCTACTGTGGAAGGATCATTTCTCATTGAAGTCTTTATGGTAATTTTATAGCATATAAACAAAAGCTGCATATACAATAAATTCCAGAGAGGTATCTATGTTAGCCTGCAACAAAAACAATACTCTTGTGGCATCTCAAGGACTAACAAATGTATTTATTCTGGCATAAGCTTTTCATGGACATTTTCACTTTGTCGGATGTATGAAATGTCAACTTCAAATTGGCCAACCTATATACACATGTGGGGGTGGGAGGATGTAAACAATGTTGTCAGAGGATGGGATTTAAGTTATCCACTACTATATCAGATTGATCTCAATGGGACTAGTCTGACTAAACCATCCCATTTAAAGGAGTGGGAAATTGTTATACTGTAAAGGCATGTAAAACTATAAAAGGGAGACCTTGAGACACTACAGGCAGAATTGAATGACTGTGCACAGTGCTATGTAGATAAACATAAACTTATGAAAATAACATTTTAGCTATTCAAAAAATTTGGGTTTTGTATTATAAGTGCTGAAGGAAATTAATGGTAAAATGCTTGGTTAGCATGCCATTGTGGTTGACTTAATAAACTCAATACTAAGCTTTATAGAAGAATGGATAAAAGATAATGACTATATTAGCCATTTTATAAAATTAAGGCATTTTCTAAATTTGATTTTTTTAAAAAGTTCTGCACCTCTTAAAATAATTGTGGCAGATATAGCAAAATTCCTCCGAGGGGGAAAAAGGAGCTGGAATATTAGTGATAGTCCCCCACCCACTTCATAGAGATAGGTTAATGTAGGGCACTGACTGGGAAATGCTGGGAGTTATAGGATCCTTTTCTGTCTAAACATGCAAAGGATTGTGGCCTTAGTGTCCAAATTGATTCATTTACTTCTCAACTAAAATAAAAATCAATTCTGTGGTAATTAGGGTTGTATTTACTGTTATGTTAAATATGCTGTAGATTAAGGTTTCCCAAACAAATTTGAGGATTGTTTATAGTGCAATTCTTTATAGTTTTAAAGTTCTTCCATTTTTCAGAACATAACTGGTATTTATTTGTCATAAATGGTGTGTTCTTTATGGGGAATCTTTTAAAATAATAACTTGTTGAATATGGAATGCAGAATAACTATTCTCTATATAGCAACAGATTTCAGAAATGTAATTAGAAGGACAGAACAGTCTGTGTGTTCACGCAGAGCAGATTGGAATTCCATCAGAAAGCTGTACTTGGGTTACATTTATCTTAAATTTTTGACATTAATTTTAAATAAACTCTTAATTTTAACCTCAAAGACTTAAATTCCAAGTATTAATTATTTGTGCTTTCCCTGGTTTTTTTTTTTTAACAGGTTGGTACGCAAGATTTTGCCAGGAACTTTCATGCCACATATGTTTCTTGGGCTATCGCTTACCTCTTAGGCTTAGTCTGCCTAATTCGAGCCTGCTACTGGGGAGCCATAAAAGTCAGTTATCCAGAACACAGTTTTGCATAGACTCTTAATAGTATCTTATGTAGGAAATGGAGCTTTCTAGAGGGCCTGATGATGATATGAGCTGAGTAATTTAAACCTTTTTCCTTTTCATGTTTCCATTCTGTTACAAATAATGTTAAGGCTGGGGATCCTTTAAGAACAAATGTTCATTGCACTACATTATATGCAAATAGTTTGTTTTGCTGCTAGATTCCCAAGCTCTGAATACTAAAGCTTTGTTTACACTATCATACATCTGTCTTAAAAGTACTGCTGAATTCAATTCCAACCTGCAGTATTCTTCTTTCTGTACTAAACATCAGCCTGTGCCATTTGAGGATGAGTACGCAAAAGCAAGATGTGTTTATAGGTGTTTCTACAATTGCTTCACATATGTACACTTTTAAAAAACTGTCAAAGCAGCTTGCTTTAAAATGTTAAGCAATAAGCATTTTGCTTGAACTGTTTACTGTAAACTTTACTTAAGATCAGAGTGACCTTACTGAGTGTGCATCATTTTTGAAAAGTGGAGCTTTTGCTAGGGAGACATTATTGTAAACACAGCATGCTTTCATATTTTCAGGTTGAGAGATGCAATATTTTGGTAGTCCAGTTTAAGAAAAAAGTTCATGTATCCACAACTGAAATTCAACTTGGGTGATTTTTCTTTCTTTCAAGGATCCTGGGACTTAAAACTTTTTATCTTTCTACAGGCAAAGCCATGATTGGATTTATGGAACTTATCTCCAGTTATTTGTAAGAGTTCCTTTACAGGGTCTAAGTAAGGGAAGTATTTGATATGACTTGTTTTATAAATTTAGATGACTATAGGGTGATGTTGAGTTACCTCATAGTTTGCTTGGACCGTAGTTTATTTTCCATAATGGGAGAATAATTCTTCAGTCACTGCAAAGGGAGATACTAGAGCTTTACACTAACTGTTATGAAATGAAATAAGAGTAAATACTTACTCTGATCATTCCATCGATGTATAGCTGATCAGTATAAAACTAATCTAATGGTACAAAAACTAAAGATAACTTTATCAAGGTCTGTTCACAAATGGATTATGGGACCAGTTATTGCACTGCCCATCTTTGAAGTTTTACACAGAGTGTTTTTCTAAATTCTGAATACCGTGAGCTCTTTAGATTATAGTAGTCCTTAGATAATGGGGGTCAAGAAAATAGATTAATGTGGATGTTCCAAGATTGTGTATAATATTTTCAATGATCTGTATTCCCGTGTGGGGGCCAAGTGATGCTTGGATGAAGATTTGGAGCACAATAAATGTATCCTTCAAACTGTAAATGAAAGTCTTTGTATAATGCTAAATGTACAAAAGCAGTAGCTCAGGATTACCATGTACCTTTTAAAATACACTAATAAAAATTATTATTCAAAGCTAGTATTTCTGGTCATAATGGATTTTGCTTTTTCTGTGAAATACTTCAAATTTACTTATTTATGTGAAAATCCCTGCCTCTTCAGAGAAACTTGAATAATACTGATTTAGTTCTGAGAAGCATATGTGAAATTAGCAAAGGTTACACTATGAACTGCCATTTTGTGACTGAAGTAAACCATATGAAAGAAAAATGAAGATATGTATTCTCAAACATTACGAACTCCAGAGGACAGTAAAAACAAAAAACAAAAACTGAATATTAGGTAGTATGAGGTAAACTGTAGCACATGATATATGGTCTACTATGTTGCTTGAATGGACATGTACTAAATATAGTAATTTCAGTTGAATGAAACTGGCTCCTCTTGGAGAACAAATCAAGCAAAGAAGAGATAGCACATCCCACCAATTTGCTCTCTTCCTTGCTCCCATGTTTCCCTTAACATCCATGCTGTACAAAGTCTTTCTATGTAATGATGACAACGTTATAAGTAGGAGTTAGAATGGACACATGAGATCTGCAACAAAATGGTGCAGTCTGATGAGCTCCTGTTCAATCTTCCAGGCGGTATTTCCAATATTCTTTCAACATACTCCTCCCCATTCCCCCTCCTAGTAAAATGTCCTTCAAGTCTCAGTTGATTGTACTGATCTCTTTCCAATTAGTGAAATTCAAGTTGTTTCATTATCTCCTGACCTATATGAAAATGTTTTCAACAGAAATAGTCCATTTTTCTCCCTCCCCACCTGCTTTTAATTTTCAAGACAGAGATCTATGTTTCAACCCCTCTCCAGAAAACACAATTTTATCTGTATCAGTTTCTAAATATACCCATAAAGTATCACTGTTAAATAACAGAGTACAATACATTTTCTCCAAAACACAATAAGGATTCAATTTCATGCACGTTTAGACAGAAAAGGTCCTACATCTTCCAGCATTCCTCAGCCAGCCCTACTAGCTGGGGAATGCTGGAAGTTGTACGATGTTTTTCTGTCTAAGGATGTACAGAATTGTGCTTTAAAGTTATTATATAAAGGAAGGCCTTGCTATGAGTTTTAAATTGCTGCACAGTTGAACTGTGGCATTATTTAGAAAGCCACTTCGCATATGAATAATATAGAAGTAAAAGATGCCAAAACTTTCTACAAATAACCATTATACAAAATCAATTCTTAATAATCCATTTACCTTTACATTTAGGTCTGTTACAACAAATAAAAATTACCTAAAAGCATTTTGCTATAAATAATCTTATTATTTGCCTGAGGTAGTAATGTATAAATAAAAATGTCTATTGGTCTATTACCAAGGCCAAATGTAAGAGAAGTAATCAAAAGGTCTTGTATGTAGGTAGAGAAAATAAAGTGTCAGGCTGGCTGGGAATAAGAGAATGAGGTGAACCAACGTGTAACCAAAGAACAAGAAGGTCCAACCCTGCAAAAAAGAGAAGTGAAAAATTAAACCAGTTCTAATCTGAATTAACAATAACAAGAGTATTAGAGATCTCACTACATATTAATGACCTAAATCAAGGGTAAGCAACATTTTTGGGCCTTTGGACACATTTTACATTTTGAAACGTGTCCATGAGAATAAAAAATATGGTTGACCGGGTACACATTCTTTCTGTTTCCCACCTTTCTATTTCCTTCCTCCTCTTCCCCCTCCCTGCACTCATAACCCCCCTTCTACTCCCCACCCCAACACCTGCTACATGCATCTTATCTCCTGATCTGAGGGAGCATGGCAGGAGAGAAGAAAAAGGGTGTGGGGGGGAAGGATGGAAAGACCTTAAGTGGGGACGGGGGTGCACACAGCAGCCCTAAGGGGAGAAAAAGGGAGGGGGAAAGAAGAGTCTGGAGCAGAACTCAGGGAAAGAAAGGCTGTAGTAGTGGCAGAAAAAGAAAGGCCAGTGTCACAAAATGGTACAGTGTAACAATTACCATGATTATAAATCAAAGGGGAAAAGACGTAAGAAGCAATTCAGACCCTAGACTGAAGTTAGAAAAGGTAATCAGAAGTAGCTCATTATTACTCTACCTTCTGATTATTTAAGTTATTTTAAGACAAATACATAGATTCTTCATTTTGTTGTTGGCTTCTGTTTTGTTACATGCCATTAAGATGGTGTTCAGAGTTTTAGCACTAAAGAATAAAGAGAAATATAATGTTTTGCACTTTGCACCGCACTTGTATTGCTGTATTGTGCGAACTCAGGCAACAGGGTTTGTTTGAGGGTTAGACAACTCTCAAATAACCCTAAAACAATGGGTTATTTGAGTGTTGTCTAATCCTCAACAACCCCTGCCACCTGGGTTCGCACATGACAAGCCACACAGCAAGCTGGGTGTTCAAGGACACCATACAAAAAATGCCACATGTGGGTACCTGACACAATGCAACAGCCCCTGCAGGTAAGCCACAGTGGGCTGTTCTGTTGTACAATCCAAGTCTCAGATAGATTTCAATAAAGGCCTTGTTCACAGCATTTGATGATTTTATTTCATGCAGAGTAAACAGAGCAGGTTCCTGTTAAAAATAGAAAAGATGGCATGCGGTGGCAAGTCATGAATGCACAAACAACTCAACAGGCAGGGATGGAGAAGTTTAAACTTTCCCTGCCTGCCCCCTGGGATGTCGACTGCTTGGTGTGGGGAGATTAAAACCTCTTCCACTCGCTAGTGGTACCCTCTGAGATGGCTATCCCCAGAATCACTGGGACATGGAGGCTTTAACCTCCAAACCCACAGAGATCTTGGCAGTAATGGGATCACTTGGGGGTGGGTAGGTGTAACAAACACAGAGCCATATAAACATGTGTTTGAATTGTAAGATTTTATTCAGGTAAGATAGTTAATGGAATGTTGGTGTGTGAGTGAGGAGAGTGTTGACAGTTTAATGGTCAGTTAGGGTTTAGGGCTTCAGCTAATATCATTAAACAAAAAAACTACGGTTTACAAAACGTACAGGCTCTACAGTTTTCAACCAAGCACCAAAAAACAGGGAAATTGGGAATTAAGGCTCACAAGCCTTAACGCCACACCCTCCTTAAGGAGGCAGAAAGTGCAAGTGAAATTCCCAAAGCAGATAAATCATGAGGACAGGATGGAGAATAAGATGTGCAGAGGTGACTGTGGGTTGTGGAAAACTGATGATGAACAACGTAGGGCCACCTACTTCTTTTTTTGTTTAGAGCAGCCCTTCCCCAACCTGGTGCCCTCCAAAGGTGTTGGACTACAACTCCCATCATTGCAAGTCAGTATGTCCCATGGCCAGGAATGCTGGGACTTGTAATCTCAGACATCTGGAGGGAAGCAGGATATGCAGAGGTGATTGTAGGGTCATGGAAAACTAATCACGAACAACTTTGGGCCACGTACACATAGAAATGACTTTTAATAGCGTGGTCACTCAGAACCTTTTTTTAAAAAAAGTCTTATACAGGAAACTGGAAAGAAGTGCTCTGCAACCCTATGCTTATTTCTGAGGTCTTAGTTCTGTTTACTCAGAAGTAAGTTTCTCTCTGTTCAATGGGGTTTACTCAAAGGTAAGCATGCATAGGATTTTAGTATGACTTGGGTGTAAATGCATTTAAAATCAATGGGATTTACTCTTGAGTAAGGGAACCAGCAGATCTCTATTTTATGAAATTGGAAAGGCACAGCTTCGCATGATTAAAGGAAAAGAACATCAATCAGGAAATTGGGTTTAAGAGGGGGAAATTTTAAAATTCCTAAAAAATCAAGGGTTGAACCAATCTGGTTCAAATTTGGCATGCTGAAAGCCCTCCTTAAGACCTATTACAGTGCCAATTTTGATCTCTTTATCTTCAAAACTGAAGGAGCTGCAGGCAAGAAGGGTGTATTTTCCGCATTTCTTTTAACGCGAAAATGCCTACTCAAAAGTAAGAACAGAGTTAAATGGGACCTCTCTCCGTCGCCCTTCACGGTTGAGCACAGAACCACCCCACCCTCCTCTTTCGTTAGCAAGACCACCCTTAGACACACCAACAAAGAATGGGCTGGTCAGATAGAACACAATGACAGCAATACACAGGAGGGAGGAGCACATTTATTTTGCAGGGAGGGAAAATAATCCAGACTTTCCCCACTCTAAAAAGAAATGAAACATGGAGGGGACGAGGAAAAGTGCATACAGGGCATGGATGAATTCATGTGAGTACCAGGCTGCAAAACCACATACAAGGCATGGCGAGTGTGCACCCCTTCTTAGAGTCAGAAGACCTAAAGACAGTAGTGCACGCGCTGGTAACCTCAAGGCTTGACTTCTGCAATGCGCTCTACATAGGGCTACCATTGTACCTAGTTCGGAAACTTCAACTAGTTCAAAATATGGCAGCCAGGTTGGTCACCGGTACACCTAGGGATGACCACATTACACCAACATTAAAATCACTCCACTGGCTGCCAATTAGTTTCCAGGCAAAGTACAAAGTGTTGGTCATCACCTTTAAAGCCCTAAATGGTTTGGGTCCAGGTTACCTGTGGGATCGCCTTCTCCCATATAGTCCGCTCCGCACACTCAGGTCCTCTGAGGTGAACTTACTTCAGTCAGCTAAAACTAGGCTGACATCAGTTTCCCAAAGGACCTTTTCTTCTGTCGCCCCCAGATTGTGGAATGGCCTACCGGAGGAGATTCGTAAAATTAACACTATGTGTGATTTTAAGGCAGCTTTAAAGACTAGCCTTTTCCGGCAGGCCTATCCAGATCAATGTTAAATCATGATTTTTTAAGATGTATTGATTCCTGTTCTAATGTTGTTCCCCACCTCGATCCAAAGGGAGAGGCGAGTAAGAAATAAAATTTTTATTATTATTATTATTATTATTATTATAAATCGCTGGTGTGATGGAGTTCAAAAAGTGCCTACGGTTACAATCTCAGGGGCTGTAGCTACATCATCCCTGCTGTTGTTACTGCTAAATGGACAATTTAGAATAGATACATCACCCCATTATTATGGGGTGGTGGTACTGCTGAGTGGAAAATTTAGAAGAGGGTTCTCATATACAAATACTAATAATAGCCCGCTAGTCAGAGTGGCAAGCAAGAATGCGTTTCGATCATTTTATCTTATACCACACAAAAACCCCAACTACGAGGTAGAGGGCTTGGTTACGAATGGGGCGGGATTGTCTCCTCCTTACCAGTTCAATTCTGGAATGCTCGAAATGGCGGGACAACGAAGCGAAGACCGGACGCGCCTTCCCCTCTTTGCGCCGCTCCTCGCCCAGACGACGACAACAGAAACAACCGCCGTCAAGCCCAGGTGTGCTGGCGCGTGACCCCCAACGGCCGCCCCGCCACGCGCCCAGCGCGCGATGACTTCAGAATCCTGGCAGCACGCGAGGCGACCGTTAGCTGCTTCACCGCGGGAAGCCAGTTCCGGCCTTGGCCCCGCCCACTCTCTTAGCCTCCGCCCCACCCCCTGCTCTGTCCCGCTCCCTTTAGAAGTGTGAAGGCGGGGACGGCTGTAGCGAAAGAAGTATCAGCCGGTCTTTGATTCCCTGGAGCGGGGTATGCGGGACTGAGAAGCGGACCTTGGTAACTGACTAAAGGGAGGGGAACAGAAGCAAAGAAGAGAGTAGGGGGCGATTTGTTGGGGGGGAATGACGGAGGGGTATTGCGCATGCGAGTTCGTTCTGGTTGAGGTAGTATTTGGGAGCGTTCTGCGTGAGCGGGGAATGTGTGGCGTGAGGTGAGTCGCGGTAGGAGCTTCGAGACTATTCTGTGGGCGCCCCGGGAGCCGAAGAACGACAGCTAGCCGGGTGGGTTCGTGGCTGGGGAGGAAATGCTTCCTACGGGTGGTGGGGCGGGCGGTTCTCCTTCGGTTTTTCTTGCAACTTCACGACAACCTTTATTCCGTTAGTGAAATATACCATACAACAAAAGCGGTTTCTTCCTTTGAATCCTTCCGCTTTCTACTAATTTTATAAAAGTTTTTTTTTAACGTACATAAAATATGGTAGATAATGAGGAAATGTACGACAGAATCCAAACTTGCGGATTTTAAGTAAGGCTTCTAACCGCCCGCTTTCTACTAATTTTACAATGGATTTTTTTAACGTACGTAAAATATGGTAGATAATGAGGAAATCTACGACAGAATCAAAACTTGTGAATCTCAAGTAAGGCTTCTAACTGCCCAATGTGTTCCATTTGGACCCCAGCCCTTTTCCAGGCCCGTTTGGATTTTCTTGCAGCCCTATCCTGTGCAACTTTCTAGGCCTTCAGTCGATGTCGACTGCATTTTACATACTACGTTTTCATCTATAATGCTCAAGGTAGCTTACATAACGTGAGAGAATGCAGAGTACCTTCAGTCATCTCAAATTTGAATAGGAATGTATTTCAGGTGCTTCCAATTCCCATATTATGGCTAATTTCTGTCCGTGAAGATAGATTTCTTTCTATGTGAACGAGGGAGGAATGACTCTTAAGATGGTACATGGCACCTTCAATTTTTGGAAATAGCTTTTTCTTTTTTAGTAATAATAATAATAGACCTACCACTGTAATTTGTCTCACTTGTAACATTTTAGACACTGGAGTAACTTGCAAGAGTTGTTCTTTGTTGTAAAATTCTGAAATTTACTCTCTTCCTTGTTCACTAGAACTATTATAGTAATAATCATGCGTAGCTTTGAAATACCCATTCAGTGTACTACTGCTGTTAAAAAAGGCAAGCTAGTTTAGGGCTTCTTGGATTGAGTGGGGGTGGAATAGCATTCATATTTCTGTGCATTCACTTTTTACATGAATCGGTTTGACTACTGCATTCCAAAGAAGCTGTCTAAATGAATGTGAATAGGGTCTATTAAAATATTATTTTTTAAAAAAAAGTAAATAAGAGGCAGGCCATCCTTTCACAACTTGCTAGTTTGGGTGTTACTGCATAGAAAACTAAAAGATTTCCCCATTCCATGGAATTCCCTGCCACTGGTTGGTAGTCTATTTCTGTTTAACAGTATTTTATAAATGGCTAGACACAATGCTAGAAGATCATATCCAACAACCTTTAGTTTGGATCATCAAGCTTTGTTTAATTTCTATATGCTCAATGCAGCAAATGAAGCTATTGCACTGAGGCTGCAATAATATACTCACATGGGAGTAAGACTCTTTGAATGTGCTGGGGCTTACTTCTAAGTAGACATGTATAGGATTGCACTGTAGATCCAGTCACAATGACAATAGCCACACTATCTGCTTAATGCCTCCCTTAGGAAAACATCTTTAAACATTAAATGTGTGTGCATTAAATAAATAATATGCAACTGTCTAAATGTGGAACGGTATATAAATGTTCTAAATAAATTAATAATAGTATCTTGGGTAGTAGTATACAATTTCAGCTATATTGATCTTTTTCTAAAGCAGGTTTGGGGTGCAATCCTATGTGGATAGTTGGCAGCCTCCAAACTCCAACGCAGGGTTAGAGCACAGGGAACGTGATCTTCACCTCTGTGCTCCATCCACCCTGCATTTCTGCTAGACAGGCAATTTTGTCCTAGCAGCAGCGCCTCTGAGGTTCAGCGAAGAGAGCTGGGGCAGCCATAGGATCCATTATACTGCAGCCACCTTGGTCTCCTCTCTTCCCACACCCAGGAATGCCTCCTTTTTTCCTTCTCCACTCTCTTTTACTGAGCACAGAGAGATAGCAGGCACGGCTACTAGCGGAAGGGGGTGGGGAGCAGGAAACTGAACAATCCTATGCCTCCCCACAAGATGCTGACTAGGGGCCATAAGATTACTCTGTTAATAGATAATTAGTCTTGCTTAATAAAACAAAACAATCTTGCGCCTGTGCTATATTCAGTTGAACGCTAAAACAAATTAATTTAGGATTACTGTTACCAAAAAATTGAATAAAGTATGTATCACTAAGGAATTTACCATATGCTATTCTTTATAATTAACCTTTTAAAATCCTTTTTGTGGGTGGGATGAGGAAGTGGTTAGATGGGACAGAGTTGAGGACTGGGGTAGATGATGAAAGAACAACTGGCATAGGACATGAAAAACCCTGAACAAGGCTGCTCAGTGGACCTTAAGCTATTTCCCTTAATTTTTAGACGTTTCAAAATTATTTGTCTGTATATGTATTTTTGGTGTGGTTTTTTTCACAGTATGGCACCTGATAGTGTTAAAAAAAATGGAAACAAAAAGACTAATTGGTAAGCCCCTCCAGCCAGCAAGACCTGTGCGCCACCTGTCTCCCCATGGTAAGTGACTTGATGATTTCAGAGGTTTATTTTGACACTCCATCTTTAAACTTTACAAAAATATGTATTTATTTATTTATTACATTTATATATCGCCCACAGCTGAAGCTCTCTGGGTGGTTTACAAAAGTTAAAATCAGTAAACATTAAAAAAGTATACAAAATTTTTTTAAAAATCAGAAACATATAGACATGTCTATATAAACATATAGACATCCTCTACATATAAACATGTAGAAGATAGAAGCATAGTTTTTTATTATTACATTTATATCCCGCCTTTTTTCCTCCAAGGAACCCAAAGCAGCGTACATAATCCTCCTCCTCTCCACTTTATCCTCACAACAACAACCCTGTGAGGTGGGTTGGGCTGAGAGTCTGTAACCGGCCCTAAGTCAACCAGTGGGTTTCCATGGCTGAGTGGGGACTAGAACCCGGATCTCCCAACTCCCAGTCCATCACTTTAGCCACTACACCACACTGGTTTCCAGTTTTGTAAAGAAGTAAATATATTGATTTATTTCTACAGCGTCCTTTCCCACAGTATCAGCAACCACTTTCAGCTTTCAGGCTAAGTTTCCATGCAGCACTCCTGTATGTTTGCATAATGAAATTAGTTCGGTAAGTACTTAATTCAGTAATTCAGTACTTAAAAATTAATAAAGTTCAATGTAGCCTGGATCACTACAGATTGTTCCAACTGAACTTCAAACTCACTAGTTTGCACATAACTCAAAACCATGGGTTAGCTCTATGTGCACAAGCTGGAACAAGCACGCGTCTTAGGGCTCTGTCCTCTTCCTACTGCACAACTGGAAGGAGACCTTAAGCAATATTTAGTTTCACAGAATCTGTTTTCTTGTTGCGTCATGAACCAGAGATCATGGTTTATAGCACACTCTGGCCATTCCCAAAAGAAGCCAGCGTCAAACTATGGGTTATGAAGCTGCTTTGTTAAACTAACTGGCATTTGTTAGATGCTGCAATGTCTGATTTGTATGCAGTGACAGATGGGATTCTGTGAAAATGAAGCTAAAAGTTACCGCGGCCCTCAACCCGCAGCAGAGGTCGGGAAAGCCTGTGAGCCCCAATCTCAGTCAAGCTTGTTCCAGCTTGTGCATGTAGTGATTTAATGCAAGGGTTGGCAGACTTCAGGCTTTTGCTTTTTACTAGGAAACTGGCATCCACTAATCAAAACTGGTCTGCTCTGTTGTTCTTTAGAAATTAATTGTGTTTGTACAGAGTAGTTTGAAAACTAGTGTCTTATTCTGTCAAGGAACATGTTTAAATGGAGCATTAAACTGTTGTTCAGCTTGTATATGTAAATACACAGCATTTCTTTAATCTGCCAGTATGACATGCAGTGTCCACATAAATACCATCTTACTAGGTTTAAAACAAAGTTAAGTGTTTGGAATGCTATGGTAGAGAAAGTGACATGTGTATGCTGTCACAGACCATCAGTGTATACTTAAAAATTAAGGGCCTGTTTTCACAGTTGGTTTGTCTTTGTGATGCCCTTAATTATTAGCAGACCAAAGGTGCAATCCTATGCATTTTTAGACAGAAAAAAATTCTACAACACTAAGCATGCAGCCAGCCATGCTGGCTGAGGCATGTTGGGAATTGTACAGCTTTTTTTCCTATATATACCATTGCACCCTATATATACCATTGCACCCTAAATGTGGTGTTGTGATTTTTGTGTAAGCAATATCCTTTGCTACTGTCCTTTTTTCATGACTTATTTTTAGCCACTGTGAGTACCATTTTTGTTGTTTTGAAAGGCAGGGTATGAATCAAATAAATAAATAAATAAAACAATGTCAGAAACAAATTCTAGACACCTGTAAAACATCAAGATCTTTCTTTTGTTTAATGTTTTAGATGTGTAAAACTAATGGAATGCTGACCTTAAATGAAACTCTGGTTCCTAATCTATCAGAGCAACATAAACCTGAAGTCAGAAAAGGTAAACTTTGTGAATATAAATGCAGAATGATACCTATTAGAGAAGTGTGACCTCTTGAAGCAATGCCATATATTGTTTTATTTGGGACATGTCTTAATGAGCTAGTTATACTGCATCACGTTTAAATAAGTTTTTTTTCTAGGTGTGCCTGAAGTCATTTATTGCTTGATCTATCCATGTTTACAGAAAGTGTTCTTCAGGCTGCAACCTTAATCTTGTCTAATATTTTTCAAGTTAATACATATTTGGAATTGATTTAAGAGAGTAAAATGGAAATTTGCTTGTGCTCAAGAGTTCATTCAGCAGACAATGCTCACAACAAAAGGTTTTATGCATCAGAGGTTAATAAGATAATCTACATAGTTGCTTAACACTTTGTGACCCTTCATAGCACTACCAATACTGTTGAACTTTAAATCTTATAAATGGCTGTTCCATGAAGTGTAGAACTCAGAATTACTATAAATCAAGTAGCGTTGATAAAAGCTTCCAAAAACCACTATTCTGCTCACACTGATGCTAACTTCCACACAGCTGCTGGTGATGTAAGAAAAATACAGTCAGTTGTATAAATTTTAATTCCTAATTTTTATAGGAAGGTGTTGGTGTTGTTTCATACACCTAAATATTTCTCAGCCCAACACTTTAATTCTCTAATTTTGTGTTGGCAGAAAGAATAACATATAGTAGAGATTTCCTTTTGAAGCTTTCAAGGGTTTCTCTTGCCAAAAAGAAACCAGAATTTCTTCCTGATCATCCTGTTGTACTTGAAAAACCAGTAAGTATTTCCATTTGAAATGGAGCCTGTGGAATAATTTAAGGATGCAATACCATGTGTTCTTAGGCAGAAAAATGTCCTACAACTTCCAGACCATCTTTCTGTCTGAACAGGCATAGGATTGCATCTTTAGTGATTTTTTAGTGTGTTAATGGGAGTACAGATGAATCGAGTACTGGAGCAAGCAGTTTGTATCCAATACAATGCTTGTGCAAGAGAAATTCCCCATTATAGCCCCCTTCCTGGGAGTGAAGGGACCTTTGGAAATGCTTGGTGAGGACACTTTTTGAGAACATTCCTCCTGCTCACATAAGCAGCCTCTGGCCACTCTCCTCCCACTTCAGCTGAGCAGAGGACTGCAGTGGGAAAGACAAGGGTGAGCTATTGTGCAAGTGACCTTGGGTGAGCAACCCAATGTATTCCTCCTATACAAGATTATTTTATTATAGCTAAACAAATAGCTGTGGTAATATGCACAAATAAGTTGAATTCCTGGGAGACCCAGAAAAAAGATTTGTTACTGAATGTTTTCTCCGGAAACATGTAAGACCATGCACACATTCAGCAGTACACCCATCTAAGGGTCCTTTGAATTTGGTCTGTAGCACATCTTGGCAGAGGTGACTCAGTGAGACACACACAGGTCTCTTTGGAAATGAATTTTATTGAATACATGAATCAAGAACATACACAGTGATTATTCTTGGGAATTAACTGGTTAGCAATAGTTACTATATGAACTCTAGAAAGAACTCAGTTCATAGATTACAAACACTGGTATACATATTGTTGTAAACCGCCCAGAGAGCTTCGGCTGTGGGGCGGTATATAAATGTAATTAAATAAATAAATAAATAAATACATATTAAGCAAATATAACAAAAAGCAAAACAAATAACGTTATTTTCATGCACTAGCTTCAAGTAGGGGAAATTAGCTCAAAAGGCCTGCTGGGCATCTAAACACTTGGCTGCAGTACATGGAAGACTAGACATACATGAAGAGTCGAGATTCTACTGTGCTGGACTATGGTTCTCAGAGTTGTGGAGGTCAGGGTTAAGCAAACTGAGGCCCTAATGCTTCTCTGAGAGAAAAGTTTGGGGAGCTGAGACTTCAATAGCAGGGAGGAGAAAAGAACACATGGAGGCTTGTCTTTAGCAGTGGGCAATGCACCCTTGCACACCTTCACTGTGACAAAAGGGTTATCTCTATCCAACACACTCATTCTGATTTCTAGTCTCCTATGCTCTGTTTGCCCCTTGCTTCCTCTTTGAGATACATTGCACAGAATGGGGCTCCAGAACACACTGTGTATCAAGCCTAGAGAATTTAGCTTGTTTGCAATGGAGGTGATCAGTGAGCAAGAGGCAGATCCCACAAAAAGAAAGCCTGGCTGTGAACCTTCCCACTGGACAACTAAGGCAAGGTTGACATTGGTGGCAGGGATTCTGACTAAAAGGTAGTTGCAAAAATAGACTGAATTTTTACACACACGCACACAAGCATGTAGTAGAAGAGGGAATACAAATGAGGCTGCAAGTGGTAATGAAAGGACCTTCAGAAGATAGAATAGGATGAAATATATCTTTCCTGTGATCCCAATGGATCCATCCAGAAGATGCCACTGGGAAGCTCCTGAAGTTACGAAAAAAGCAATCCTCAAAAGAGATTGCAAGCAGATCACTGCTTCAGCTAAAGCAGGGACCTAGGCAGCCAAGCTGAGTGCTATGGGAAGACGCTGTGATCCTGGGTTCTATGGTCTTTCAGAAAGAGCCAATGGATGCAACAGGACTAACAGGTTGTCACGCAGCCAAAGTGATTTCAGTAGCAGACTGGGGCATTGTCTTTGTAAGTGATCGTGGGGAACTCAATGAGTAATTTCAGCAAAGTTGTTGTGGGTACCAAAACACAGGGCTTGTATGCCAGGGTTTTTAAAGGGTTTAAACAAAGACTATGAAAGTTTCTGGATCCATTGAAAATGATAACACAAAAGAGGCAGTAACTAAGACATTGCAGTAATAGCCATAAATACACTAACTGTAGATTAGTTATAACCTTCTGAATGCAACTGATTAAAAATACAATATCAGATTTGCTGAGGTGAGTTATTAATAGGGGAATGCCTAAAATAACTTCCCTGGGTTCAAAGAGAAGTTTAGGATGGAGAAAAGAACGTTCTGAGAGCTACTAACAGAACAGGGATGTTGAACATAAGGCCTGCAGTTCAAATCCAGCTCTCTTGGGTTTCCCATCTGGCCATACCTCCTTCCCCTTGCCCCAGTGCTATTTAGATAGAGAAACTAATTCTGGTAGCTACACAGTTGTGCCCCCCCCACATTGTTTTTCTTTTATCAGTTCACTGTGCATTCATTCAGTGTTTCTTTATTCTTCCAAAACTATATTGACGATTTGTTTTGTATAGATCGCATATTTTTCAAGTTATTTAAAACCTTTTTCAGTGTCTAATCCCAAGCCATTCTATCCACTTGTGATCATGTAATGTCCTCTGTAAGCCATAAAAACATAGTCTCTCTTATTATCGGCAGCAGCACGTATAAAAATAGCAAAAGGGTGGAAAATAGGGGTGTGCACGGACCCCCCACTCCGCTTCACTTTAAGATCTGCCATTTTCGGATCGGCCCGCTCCGCCCCGCCCCCACTCCGCCTGTGCCCACTCAGCTCCGGATCCGGATCGGAGCTCCGGTCCCCCCCCATAGGGGGGGTTACCGGGCCCTGCCGCCATCGCCGCCCATGCGGCGACGGCGGCAGAGCCCGGTAAGGAGGAGGGGGGCCTTACCTGCCTCCGTCCGTGGTCCATCGCCATCTTCAATTGAGCCCGTGGTTCCACCAGGAAGTCTGGGCCGCAAGTGCGGCCCAGACTTCCTGCTGGAACCACGGGCTCAATTGGAGACGCTGACGGACCGCGGACAGAGGCAGGTAAGGGAGAGGAGGGCGGGGGGGTTACCGGGCCCTGCCGCCATCGCCGCCCATGCGGCGACAGCGGCAGAGCCCGGTAAGGGACCAAGGGGGAGGGGGCCTTACCTGCCTCCGTCCGCGGTCCGTCGCCGTCTTCAATTGAGCCCGCGGTTCCACCAGGAAGTCTGGGCCATCAGTTGCATTCAGACGGAGGCAGGTAAGGGAGAGGAGGGCGGGGGGCGTTACCGGGCCCTGCTGCCGTCGCCGCATGGGCGACAGCGACAGCGGCAGGGCCCGGTAAACCCCACTTACCTTTCTGGCGGAGCTCCGGATCGAGGCGAAGGATCCGCCTTCACCTCGATCCTCTTCGCCACGCTCCGCCGGCCCCCCAATCCTCTTCGCCTCCGCCTTAAGGGCAGGCGAAGCCCCCCGCTCCGCTACTGCTTCTCCGGTCCGATTAGAAGCGGAGCACATCCCTAGTGGAAAACCAAGTCAGGCTATATGGTCCAAGGGTGGCGTAGCAGGATTTGGCAAGTGGAACTAGCCAAGAAGATCACTCATCACATTAGGCAGATTAGCGTACTGACCAAGTAAGATAATTCCATAAAGATATGGTTTCCTTTTCTATTTTTACTTTTGTTAACAAAAAAAGAAAATGATCTCAGATTTCTAGTCACCTAGAGCTCATTTTGGAGAGATATAATATCTTAAGTTTTGAATATATACCTTGTGCAACTCTCTCTTATCTAATGTCCCTTTGGCATGACAAAACTGAATGTGGATGTTTATGCAGTATAATTATCTCTTGTAATCTATTGTTAAAAGTTTTATCTATTTAATGGAAAAATTATTTATTTTTAAAGGGACTTGCATGTGCTAACACATTACCTCAAAGCTGCCATAAAACTTTAATGTGAACATGTTTCATTAACTAAATTTGGGCTTTTTTGTCTTCTAGAAAAACTACAATTTACTACCCGCTGCAAGCAATGATAGGTCTTTCTGAAGGAATGTGTCTTTTTTTTCACCACTACAAATTAAGGAAAAGTGATCTATGATGCCAATAGACTAGTCAAACTTAACTTTTACAGTTGGTGTATTCATCAGTTCATGTCAGAAGTAAAGCTATTTTCAACAGTGAACTTAAGTGAATCAACTTCAAATTCTCTTTGATTTTTAACCAATATTTCATTGAACTTTTGAAGTAAGAAAGGGGAGAATTGCTGAAATAAGGCAGGATTGCTGACACTTGACAAGTTTGGAAAAGTTCACTTTACCATTTTTGCTGCAACTGATTAGAAATGTGGGGTGGTGGGGTCACACCATGTGGCTGGGTGCCACAAACTGCTGATTCTTTGTGGCTGTATGGAACCTGTACAAAGCTTACAATTACTATATACATTGTCTGGATACACACAACACGACAACCCATAGTCAAGGTTGAGTATGTATTAGGTGTAAGTTGTTAAAACATGGGTGATTGTGTTGTGTGAACCCAGCCAATCTGACAAACCATGGTTTATTAACCACAAACAATCCACAGTTCACAACCCAACAATAAACCATGGGTTCTCCATGGTTTGTTCATGTGGCTGGATTCACACAACATATGGCTTAATGACAACCCACACTCAAGCCTGAGTGTGGGTTGTCATGCTGTATGAACTCAGTCACTGACCCTTTTCAGATGACACTGGGCAATGTAGTTATGCTACCCATAGTTAATGTTATCAGTAACCATGCCTAGTGCTGCCACACAACCATGGAACCACACCCTAATCATGTACCTCTCTGCTGATCTGATAGTTCTCCAGCTGGTCTTTTCCGCATCCCTCACAGCATGCACAGCCCTGGGCAGCAATTTCCTGGCTGTTGCTGGTGGCCATGTTGAGGCTATGGTGTGCATGGTTGCCCACTATAAGACCCGCTGTGGCTCCCAGTGGCCATTACGAGAGCTGTGTGCTCTGTCCCCACCCTAAGATCAGTCCATCCTGGTGGCCCCAGTACAGGTGTGGCGGGTGGGGGGATTTGGGGCGGGAATGCAGAATGGCAGCTGGCACGTTCAGAGCTGCTATGTAGATCTCGGCAATGGAGATCCTGTTGGCCAGACAGGGAAGTCTGGCCTATGTCGGCCGGTTTTGCCACAGAGCTCTATGGTTGATTTAACCACAGGGGCTTTATTGATGACATACTAAGCCATGGTTTAGGTGGCTAACCCTGTTGCAATTAGTGAAGGTAGTTAAACCGTGGTTATGTAGCAACCATGGTTAAGGGAAATGCCTTACACAAGACACGCTAAGCCTTCATGGTTAGCTCAAAATGCTTAACCACCATGACTTAGCATGTCATCTGAACAGGGTCAGTGTCATTAATTGATACACGTACACCTAAGAAACTAACTACTTCTATAACATATAAGAAACTGATTACTACTATAAAAAACACATACTTCAATCTCTTCAGTTGAAATCATTGGGATTTAAACCACATTTTACTTCGGTTACTAATGCTTATCCTTTTTTTGTAATGTTGGAACCATTTTAATGTCCTTTTGAATACATGGTATTATAGTGGCCTGTATTAATAATTTTGTGAATATATCTGTTCTTCCTTTCTCCCTGCCCCTTTATCATTTTCTCCCAGGTGATATCAGTAATAAACATGACATTGGCCTGGTTCAGACAACACACTAAACCATGCTGCTTAACCACAAAATGGTTAAGGGAATGCATTAACATCCCCTTAACCATTTTGTAGTTAAGCAGCATGGTTTAGCGTGTGGTCTGAACTAGGCCATTGAATATATATACTTGCTAAATCTTGGTTTCTCTCTTTCCTGTAAATGAATAACATTTTTAGACAATCACTGTAACTCTTCTTTAATAAACTAGATTGGTTTGGGTAGTATTGATTTTAAGTTTGTATAGGTTTAACAATTTATAATGATTATAAACTACTGACCTGTAAGATCTGCTTGAAGAAGGGATAACAGAACTAAGGAATAAAGTAATGGTAGAATAAACACTTTAAAATGCAATTGTTTAAGCAAAACTTCATTTTTTTGTTAAGCAAAACTTTGAACACCCCTTTTTAGGGTGGAGTCCTGCATTGAGCAGGGGGTTGGACTCGATGGCCTTGTAGGTCCCTTCCAACTCTACTATTTTATGATTCTATGAAATACACCTTGTTACATTACAAAGATTAATATATAAATGGAGTGAAAATTCTGTTAGCCATTTCTTAAACCCTATGGATTGATACGGGGATACTAATTAACACACCCATCTCCACATTATTTATAATGGATTATTAATACTGCTTTAGTATCCTTTATTTGACTTTCCATGTAATAACAATATTTTAATATAATCATTCTGAATATTTTGCAAGAGTTTAATCTGGATTTAGCGTCTAATGCAGTGCTAGAATTTAGTGGTGGGTACTCTTTCTTATGAACTAGGTAGGACTTCTGATTAATATAGTTGTACACTTTGTTGCAAGAAGAACTGAAGGAGAAATTTGTACACTTTGTTGCAAGAAGAATTTAGGAAAAATCGGAGGGAAATGTTTTTCCCCCAAGGACTTTTTTTACTTTTGTTTTTCTGAGAAATTGGAAAAAAATTAACAACCTGGGATTATGAAATATTTTCATTAAGAATGATGAATTGCAAAGTTTAAAATAAGGTGTTCATATATTGGTACTCGGTCACTAATCTCCCAAAATGAAATCTAAAATCATTGTACTAGGAAGACATTTATAGGAGGAGTAGAGATTTAAATGTTCTGGAAATTTTGAAGCTCTGAGTAAAAAAAAATGTTTCTAATCCTCTATAAGATCCCCAGCATAATTATTTCTTCCATTCCTTCATAAGCTTATTGATCTAATGTAGCTTTTACTCATACACATGAGTCACCATATAATTCGTGAAGAAAATATGCATTCTTTTGTGTTGACTGTATGTTCCAATAATATACCTTCAAATTTGGTCATACTAAGATAATATATTTGATAATGAAGAATCAAATCTATTTGCATTCCCTGAAGCTTTGCTTCTAATTTTGCTGAGTGAGAGCGATTTTGTTTTCAATCTATAAAACCACATGTGACAAAATGTTTGGCTTATCCCACCTATGTTTCTTTCAAAATTAAAAAAAAACCTTGAAGGCTTGGGTCTATAGTACTACAGTTTTAATAAGCTCCCAATTGGACTTCACCATTATGGAATGCTGCCTTAGCTATAAAAATCTTTAACCATTGTCATCAAAATAAACCCTACATACCTAAAAGAAACTTGGCCTTCATTCCTTTGATCTAGGCATGGTATTGACACTGCTACTAATAACAATCTTTAAAAAAGAGCAAAAATGTTTATTTAGGGGGAATTGTTTACTAAGATGGAATAAAATGTGACTGATTGAGATTACTTAAAGGTTCTTAAATAAGCTCAGTTATCATTCCTAATTGGCAGAAGAGTCTTCCACAGCTAATAAGTTCTCAGTAGCTTTTCCTTCAGACCAGATTTCCTGAAATTCCACTTCAACCAATTCCTCACAAACAGGAACAAATAGTGTACAGCATTCTTTCTTTCCCCCTAGATCTCCCTGCTACTTGCTTTTAGGATGATTCAAATGTTTCAGAGACTACTTGCAGAATGTCTCTCTGTCAGACATAAAATAGGAATCTGAAACGTATTATGTAAAACTGCTTTGCTCATAAACTTATCAGGTTTGTTTTATTAAATTTAAAAGTATATTCAGACTATTGTTACAAATTTATTAAGACTACTTTTAAATGTGTTTAATTTTAATGATAATTTTATGGACAAACCAGGTTATACATAATACATTTTATGTTCCTAAAGTAAGGAAGTGGCCTTAGATCTCTAAAGAGTGCTTTAAAGAAACACTGCATGTTTTTCAGTTGCCCCCCAAATTTTCATTTTTTCTGACTCCCCCCACAAGGGTGGGGGGCAGGATGCCTTTTTTCCATGGCTTCAGAATTTTTGGAAATTTTACATCTCTTAGCTGATTCCAATGCAGCAGTGTTGTCTAACTGAAAATCTTTCTCAAATGTATTTTATGTTCCTCACTGTACTATTGTAGAGGAAAGACATTGATAAAAAGGTCCAAATCCAGCTGAAGTCACTGAGGAGTTCTTACATTATGTGGATGGTGTAGGAGCTTGAGTAGTATTCTGCTTCATCCCACGCAACTGGAGCAATGCCATAAGGCTGAATTGAGTCCTTTAGCAACCCATGGGAGGTATCAATGCTATGGGTCTTGACTACGTTAGCATTAATTTTTGGAAGGCTGATTTGAGGCAAGTCTGGAGAGGAGCTAAGGTATAGGGTTCTCATGATACCAAAGCAAACATGTCAAGCAGCAGAAGAAACCCTGCCCGTACATTCCATTAAAATTAATGAAACAGGCAAGTTATAACTAATTCAACATAGCTTTTATTACTTTGAGTCCCATTGAAGGCAAATACATTTTGGCTCCAATTCAGCGAAAGTTATCTACCTGGATCAATGATGTTTTTATCTAGTTTCTGTAACATTTTTTTTATTCAGCCAATTCCTGCTTGTCCTCTGCTAATAGCAAAAATAAATAGTTGTGAAATTTTATGTTTTTCTTTCTGTATAGGCAAGTGATATCTGCTAGCATAAGAGTCCTGATCAACTAACAAACTGCAGTGGTTGTTCAGACATTCAGCAGTAATGTTATGTAATGGCTAATGACCCCATCCTCGTTTCTGTGCTAACAAACAGTTGTTAGGTTAAGTGTTCTCACATGTTTTCAAGTGAGATGAGCTGGCAGCGCAGCAGTGATGTTTATGACTAATAGGCCTATTATAGAACAGTTACCAATGGGAAATATAGTTTATATAGGAAACAACAAACATAGGTACGATTAGATTTTCTAATAAGAGCATGTTTTAGCCATTAAATTGTTAAAACTAAACTTAAAAAACATTGATACCATATAGTATCTGTCAAAGGTGCTTTAGGAGGGAGTTCCTTCTCTCAGGGCAGTTTACTTCATTATTTTCACTGTGGTTTTGAAAGTTTAATATTTTAAAAGTTTAATATTTTACATCTGATTTCAATAGTATTTGAAATCAAATTTCCCATGGGCAGTATTAATGAATAATGGGAAAATATCCATATTTGGAGCAATTCAGGTTGCAGAAAAGAATTTGAGGGATATAACTACTACTCAAGTCTCAAAAAGCATTTCTTATCTATGTCTACAACCTTACTCCGTTTCCCTT
The DNA here is from genome assembly GCF_023053635.1 of Elgaria multicarinata webbii. Classification (NCBI taxonomy): domain Eukaryota; kingdom Metazoa; phylum Chordata; class Lepidosauria; order Squamata; family Anguidae; genus Elgaria; species Elgaria multicarinata. The sequence continues at coordinate 83,003,707 of NC_086177.1, read as the reverse complement.
AATATTTGCTTTTTGGTATTTTCAGTCTTCTGATACCTGAATTTGTTCTCCTTTGAGACATAGCCACCTGCAGTGATGAGGGTAGTAGTAAATGGTGTCTGCATGTTCCTGATCTTTTTAAAAGTCTGAAATCAGATCTTAAAATAAATTACATTTCTCAATGTATATAAGATTTGTATTCTTTCCCCATAAATGTTGGAGTAGAATGGCACTTGTTCTTTTAGGCAGTATTTTTGTTTGTTTGAGCTCCTGTACATAGGAAATTGAAGCCTTAGCTGTAAGTCATTCAATAAATAACTCATTTCAGTAGCAGAAGCTAAAGCTTGATACCAACTATTTATTAATCACATCTCTCAGTTTCTTGATAAGTTCTATATAATATATTTTGTATGCATGTTGGGCTGACTTAACTGCACATCAAGATTGTAAGCAAAAGCAGTGATGTCCAATGTGAGCCTATATTGTTGGTTTGTTAAACGCATATCCTGCCTTATATCCAAAAATGATTTCTCAAACAGTTATAAATAAACACACATGATAAAAGCACATACAACATAAAGCCAAAAACATCCCTATAAAACAAATTTAGAACAGTTCACAGCACTCTCTAAAGTAGCAGTAACAAGAACTTGGCTGTGTTTTTAAATAAAAGCTTCCATTCATGGTCATCTGTTAAAGTTAAGAGGCTTTATGATGATTTTATGAGTGCTGTTTTAGAATGTAGAGCTTATTATAATATAATAAAACTTCTAGTTGTTGTTCAGGGCCCACCAGGAAGCTGAAAAGAAAATGTTCATTATGGTTAGACAATCCAATTTGAGTAAAAAAAGAAAAGAAAAAAAACACTTGAAAAAGTATGCATATTTTAGATCTATCTGGTGCTTTCCAAGTCAAGATGTGTTGGATAATGTTGTTGCCATGGTTACAGACACTAAAACCTTCAAGTTGAGATTTGACATGCCCCCTATCTTCACCAGTACGGGAGGAGCGCACATTGTTCTCTGCACTGTGCTGAAATTGGCTCTGCTCCATCTGTGTTACATGGGCGGAGACAGACGTCCCCGATGCCAGAAGAAACGTACTTCTGTGTGCAGGATGGGTGGAGTAGAATCAAAGTCATCAAGGAGAGATGCTTGTTACCCACCCCTTTCCAGCTCCCCACCACCAACCACTACAGCCTTATGAATGGGAAAGGGGAGTAACTAACCCAGAATACTGGCACTCCATGAGGGCACCCCACCTGCACAAATAAGCCCCACTCCAAAAAGTATCACACCAGCCCTAACGCATCAGAGAAGTGAATTAACAATACAGCTCCCTGTTTGCAGCTCGAGCTGCACAGATCCATTGTTAACAATACATCATAGAACCAAATTAATGCAGCAATAAGAAAGCATAGTCTCTCAATGGGAATGCTAGTAAAAGGAGTAAATAGGGGATGGGGCAGGTCTCAGGCATGCACAAATTTAATGCAGAAGCACATTGCAGAGCAAGCACCTGGGAGCCACTTTAAAAAGAATGGAGTAAAAGGACACTCCAATACTGTGGCCTTTTTGGGCAGAATTAGCTGGCTGGGAGTGCACTGGCCATGTTACGTGCCACTAAAGACCTCACGGCACACCCAAGCCTCAGGAAAAGCCCTCTGAAGACTGCCCCATGGAGCCACAATTTGTCTCGGACTGATTTGGAGGCTGCCTGCTTTGACTTGGGTATTGAACCCAAGCTGGGATCCAAAAATCGGAAGTTTTATGCCTCCCATTGACTCATAAAAAAATATTAAAATGTTTACAATTTTCTCTGGATGGAATTTAAAGGCACTCGCCTCTTAAAGATTACATCTGACACACACACACAGTAAAGGGGGAGTTGTGCTATGCATAAAGGAAGCAGCAGAATTGGATGACATTTGCAGAGGGGATCAAGCTTTCCAAGTTTCAGATGAATAGGCTACAAAGCTTTGGTGCAAGAGCAGCATTCACATTTCAATAGTATCCAAAACAGGAAGTTCTTCATCATGGTCTCTGTGCATCACACATATGGGCTCTGCACCTGCGTGGAGCTCATTCAGGAAACTTCCATAGCCGAGGGAAACGTTTTCAGCGGGAACCCCTCCCCCACTGTGTACTGCGCATGTCCATGGGTTCCCATCCTTTTCCTCAGTTCTCTTTTAACCGCCTTTCTAGATGGGCATCTTTTGGGGAACTTCTGAATCTTCAAACTCTCAAGCTTACTGCTTGACCATTGATGTGATAGACTTGATCCTGCTGGCAGCATGCAAACCCGCTACTCGGAGGGTGTACAAGGCTAAATGGACAAAAAATTCCCAGTACACTTCTGTTAACGGTTTCACACCTTCCAAGGCATCATTGAAGGACGCGTTGCTCTTGTTGCACTCCCTTTACGACAGAGGACTCAAATAGGCTTCCATCAAGGTTAATTTAGCCACGATATCAGCATCCCGAGGGCCGATACAGGGTTTGTCTATCTTCACTCACCCAGTGGTCTGACAATTCCTCAAGGATCTACAGAATTTAGCACCCCCAGTGCATTCTATTGCACCTTCATGGAGCTTGTCTATGGTGCTGCAGGCTTTAACGACAAAGCCCTATGAACCCCTCGCTACCACAGACATTAAACTGCTCTCATGGAAGGCAGCATTTCTAGTCGCAATTACTTCATCACGCAGGTCGGGAGAGTTACCTCATCCTCCATAAAGACAAAGTTGTGCTTCGACCAGACATCTTTTCGACCTAAAGGCGTTACGGAGTTTCAGTTAGATCCAGACCTGGTTCTCCCAACATTTTTTCCTGCCCCTTCGATGTCACTGGAGACCAAGCTACACACCTTAGACGTTTGGAGGGTGTTTGCCTTTTAAAAGGCTAGAACTGAATCCTTTAGAAAAACAATAGGCTCTTTGTATGCTATGGGGGAATCAAGAAGGGATAGTCAGTCTCTTCCCAATGCTTGGCAGCCTGGATTATTGGTACCATCAATCTCTCTTACGAGCTGGCAGGCTTGTCTCTCAGAGAAGGGGTTGGAGCACACTCGACCAGAGCTGTCTCCACGTCAACAGCATTCCTGAGGGGTGTCTCAGCACCGGATATCTGCAAGGCGGTGACATGGTCGCAACCTTCGATATTCATCTCACATTATCACCTTGATGTTTGAGCGAGAGCTGACTTCAGTTCTGTCCTCGGTGTTGGCCTAGGACAGCTCCACTTTTCCCACCTCTAGTAAGAGAGCTAGTTAATCGCCCATATGTGTGATGCACAGATGACCATGATGAAGAAAAACAGGTTGCTTACCTGTAACTGTGGTTCTTCAAGTGGTCGATGAGATGGGAGAAAGGGATGGCTATATTGGTGACCGTATCACTGTCAATAGTCACATGTAATATGAAAATGACTAAAGTATTTAGAAAACTTTTTATATACTGAGCAAGATAGCTACTCTGTATAGTTCATCAAGTATATATAGAAACTATATGGTATTACATTAAAACATTAAAGAGACAATAAAGAACCAAAAAACAATTTAAAAAACCAAGCACGTTTCAACCATGCAAGGTCTTTTTCAGTGGTCTAATGAAATATACATAAACATGAAATGTAGAGAGTTATTTTTGAATTGTCATAGCATGTAGCAAATCCAGCACAAAATGTTCCTGCCCAAAATGTTTCCCTCGGCTATGGAAGTTTCCCAAATGAGCTCTGCGCAGGTGCAGAGCCCCTATGTGTGAATGCACAAATGACAACTCAAAGAACCACAGTTACAGGTAAGCAACCTGTTCTTGTTGCTCTATGACCCTTGTGGACCATTCTTCTGAAAATAACACTATAGAGGTCAAAAAACTACATAGGAAGTCTGCCAAATTTCAAATGGTTTGGTGCAGCAGTTTATGTGGATGGGGAATCCTCAAATGCTTTGGTAAATGATTCACTTCCCATTCCTTCCCCCTCTGATTTTTAGGGCAATTTTCACAAAAATGGCAACATCATAAGGTGTCTCCAGGCAAGAAAACTGCAAAGTTTTATAAGGATAGGTGAAGGGGCTAAGAGGTTATGCTGCTTTCATAGTGAAGCATGGTGTTGGAAGAATGGGCCATCATTTGGTCCTATCCTTGGCCTGCCCATCTCACATATTCTATACTGGCCTGTCCCATCTATCGTTACTACGTTGCCTGGCTCTATAGCTGTATGACAACTCTAGTATTGTAAAGAGAGACTTTAGAAGAATTACTACTTGTTTCTTTGGGTGCATCAAGGAAGTGGTGTGCATAACACCACTGGAATACTTTGAGAACAACCACTTAATGAACTAGTTGTGGCAAATATAATAGTGAATGGAGAGAGTGTTGGAAATGACTAGTGCTGTGCTGAATCCTGCTCATGTTACCATAAACAGACTGTTGATGGAAGAGGGGGAAATCTTTAAATGGGTGTTTCTCTTCTGCCACCCCTGGAATGGAAAATACGCAGTAAAGGGGGGAAAGGGAGAGAACAAGGAAGAGAATGTCTTTATACAAATAATTTTGAAAATACAATTATTACCAGGCACTAGCATAGTTGTAATGTGTTCTGGAGTTTCCAGGCAATCCACATTACTTCTTTGGAATGTCTTGCTGTAGTTCGTCTGCAGGTGACTATAGAAATAAGTAACACTACGTTTACTCTTTTCTCTTCCTAAATCAATTCACATTTAAAAATAAAATTGGCTAGGAAGACCTCTTGGTTTACAAATTGCTGAAACCTTTGTTATATTGTATGATTGTTGGATAAAACATGCACTACTGAGTTAACCATGTTTAATAACAATTGTCCAGTCCTTCCATACAGGCAGCCTGCATATGAATGTTTCAAAAGTACACAGGAGGCTTTTCTACATAAGGCTTTTAACCTGCCACTTCTGCTTCCAGATTCTTTGTGGAATTAAGATAGGCTTCTTTATACATATTATTTTTGAGGGACATTTTTCCCCTCTGCTTTTGTATATGTTCCCTTATACAACCACTAGGTAGCACTGTGTTATAGTGGAATTGTGCAAGTACACCAGGGTTTCATGCTGCCAATCACAGAGATGCCAGACTTTCCTTGTTAGAAACATCCCTTGCCCCACTATAATGGTGGCAATGCACAAGAGAGGCCATGGAAGATGGCAACGTTTTGTAAAGCACCCATACACTACCATCAGGAATCACAAGTGCACAATAAATGCCTAATGTAGAAAGACTCAGGGTCACTGGGCTCATCACCAGGCACAATTCATGCAGGGGTGCTGATTATAAGGATAGTGCCTCTACGGGGAGAATCATAGTAGAGTTGGAAGGGGCCTATAAGGCCATAGAGGCCAACCCCCTGCTCAATGTAGGAATCCACCCTAAAGCATCCCTGACAGTTGGTTGTCCAGCTGCCTCTTGAATGCCTCTAGTGTGGGAGAGCCCACCACCTCCCTAGGTAATTGGTTCCATTGTCGTACCGCTCTACAGAAAGCTGGAATCTGGCTTCCTGTAACTTGAGCCCATTGTTCTGTGTCCTACACTCTGGGATGCTTGAGAAAAGTTACTGGCCCTCCTCTGTGTGACAAGCTTTCAGGTATTTGAAGAGTGGAGGACTGTAATTTGTGATATCTCAGGACTTTTTTTTCCAAAGTCTGGTCACAACCCCACTCGTGAAACTCATGTTCCTTGGGTGTTTGCGGCCACTAATAAGCTGTTTATCTTCTGGAATATCTCATTTTGTTAAAGCATGTTTTCCGAGCTTTGATGCATCAGTGCCTTTTTCTTCAGATCTATCCGAACTGAAAGCATGCTTTCATCTCTTACTGATGAGCTTTTTGCCTATTTTATGAATATCTCTATTCAAGTCTTCTGAGTAACATCTTAAAGATCAATGAAACTAGAATGGAAGCTTGGTATTCTGCAGAAAAGTAGATCTAGTAATAAGCTGGGCTCTTAACTGATCAAGCAATTAATACAGAAAACTGACAAGCAGTATGCTACTTATATTTAAGTAGCCCCCCTTGAACTTGATGGTGCTGAAAAATGTTCATGTTTTGAAAAATTGGGCTTCACAGTTCTAGGAACAAGAGTTTAGACATCTGGTATTGTCAAACATTTATTTGCAACTCTGTTGAGAATTAGAAATACGCATGGCAATCTATGTACCTGTTCCAAGCATTGTTCTCCCAAAATTCATAAATAATGAAACGGGATTCTCTTGAAATCCTCTGAATGGAAACACTAAAAAATAAGGACAAAGTTAATTTGACTGATTGAAAACAAAGCCAGTACGAAGAAGTAATATGCCTGGTTCAGATGTAATGGGAAACTTTAGTTTCCCACCATGAGAACGAGCCGTGATAGGGTTTGGGGTCATATGCTCTCCCTCCTTCCTCATCTTTCATGCCCACAAGGAGGAGATCAAAAGTTTTTTTTAAAGAACGGTTTCCAGGATCCAAACATCATGGGTCCAAACATCACAGGTGCAAAAGAGAGGTTATGGGGAGGACCCCCAAGGTTCACCACAGCTCATTCTCATAGTGGGAAACCATAGTTAATTGGCCATAATGCAGGAGTCATTTGAACTGCTGTGATTTTAAATAGGGAAATAAATTCATGCAGAAGTATCATTAAATATTTTTTATGGAGCCTTTAAAAAAGCTGAACTCCTGTTAGCTATTTGGAACAAAAGAGCATGGGTGGGCGGGTGGGGATGAGACTGGACTTCAAATCTTCAGCACTGGGATCCTATTTAGCTTTTACTAAAAGCTGGATAAACTGGATATTCAGCTGGATAAACTGATACAGAAATTGTCAAATATAAAAGAGACCAGCAGATGGCACCATGTATGTGTGGAATACAGTATGGCAAGTAATTCAGTGTTACAGATGTAGGATGAACTTGGTATATTGTCGTTTGTGACCAGAACTTGCTCCGTTCGCAACCCCAAATGTGAGCGCAATTTGCGGGCAACACTGACACATCCCTGAGCTTGCAATGTGGGTTCAAATAATACATACCATAGAAAAACGTCCATTTTCATGCTTTAATTAATAGGGGGAGTATGCATTTGGGGATGCATGTAAAACAACAACAACCAGCTTGCAACTGGCCCCCTGTCTTGACAGTGGTGAGTTGGCACTGCAAGGCCTCCAGCTCCCATATTTGTTCTCCTTCTTGTTATCTGCACGGGAAGGAATGCAAGTACGGAGTTGCCACCGCACTGATCACCGGGGGGGGGGGGGATGGGGGAGGAATGAGGCAGCCAGAGGGGGACAAAGAGAGGGACACGCGGTGCCCAAACCACCTCTCCTCTCTCTGACCTCCCTCTGGTTGTTCGTTCCTCACCCCATTTCTTTGTTTTTGTTTTATCTGTATCTGTGAAGCTTCACAGTTACAGATAATTTTTTTTTTAAAAAAAAAACACCCGGGTGGGGGGGGAGGAAAGGGGCCCGTTCCTCTCCTCCACCCTTTTTTTATTTACAGGGACACACGGGGCTCTCCTAAGCTCACGGAGGTCCGCCCCCTTCCCTCTCCAGGTGATGGTGCCCAATCAGGGGATGCCATCGGCTGTGACATGCCTCTGCAGCCAAAAAAGTTTGGGTAAGTGCCTGACTTTTTTCAGCGGAGTTTCTGGAGTTTGCCCCTGGATTTATTTATTTATTTATTACATTTTTATACCGCCCAATAGCCGAAGCTCTCTGGGCGGTTCACAAAAATTAAAACCATCATAAAAAAACCAACAGGTTAAAAACACAAATACAAAATACAGTATAAAAAGCACAACCAGGATAAAACCATGCAGCAAAATTGATATAAGGTTAAAATACAGAGTTAAAACAGTATAATTTAAATTTAAGTTAAAATTAAGTGTTAAAATACTGAGTGAATAAAAAGGTCTTCAGCTGGCGACGAAAGGAGTACAGTGTAGGCGCCAGGCAGACCTCTCTGGGGAGCTCATTCCACAACCGGGGTGCCACAGCGGAGAAAGCCCTCCTCCTAGTAGCCTAGATGGCTTTGCAATGGCGGCTGCATCATGTAGATGACCTGCCACTACTCCGAATCCACCCCAGGACAAACACTTCATCAAGACAAGCCCTGGGAGTGGGAACAAGGCAAACTGAAGTTCAAGCTAGATCTCAAAGAACCCCAACAAGCTCATCCTTCAGTGATTCTCCCATGCCCAGTAAGGTAGAAATGTTCCTTCCCTTTCTGCATGTTCCTCATGTTACTATTCAAGTATATTTCTTTGTCAGGGGTTATGGCTCAGTGGTAGAGCATCTGCTTTGCATGCAGAAGGTCCCAGGTTTGATCCCTGGCATCTCCACCTCCTGCCTGGAACCCTTGAGAGGTGCTGCCAGTCAGTGTTGACAATACTGGGCTAGATGGACCAAGGGTCTGACTCAGTATAAGGCAGCTTTCTGTGTCGCTTTGTCAGATTTGGGTAGTTCATTGTTCCTAATAAAAATTCTATTTATCTTTTTTCCATCTCCATGCTTTTGTTTATTATTTGTTGATTGCATGTTAGTAACAGTTCCCATGTATAGTAAAAGTTATTTTTCTCTTCCCCAACTAAATGATAGATATTACAACGTGATCAGCAGTCAATCAACATGGAAAATGTCCAGGCTTTAGTAGACTGTTTATTCTCAAGGAGGTAGGAGCATCAGTTTAATTGTCTTGAATCTGCAGTTACTTCATCCTAAATTAGATTCTCCACTCACTCCGAAGCTACTAGAAATTGCCGTTTAAATTCATCAGTTGCTTCATTAGCTGCTGCCTTGACATGATGGATAGTATTAACTAGTATGAGGATAGCTAGAGGCATTACAAAGTAATTAGTTTACTTTGCTCTTATATATCTGTTTGCTGGAGCTAATGATGTTGTCTTCTTGTCCTGCTTTACCAGAAATCAGCAGAAATCAGAATGTGACCTTTCTGGTAAATATTTATCCAGAAGGTCAGTTTCTGCACCAATAGTATGTCATGAGCAAAGGTGTTTGCCTAGAAATAGACTGGTGACTAATCAACCAGAGACTCACATTGTCTTGCATCCAGACAAAATCAAGAACAAATTGCAACCTACTCTAAAAGGTAAATACCCACTCCTTTTTTTTACTAGATGCAAATTTACTGTTGAAACGTGCATAGGATTATGCCCTTAGAAGGAAGCCTCCAATCTTGGAGGCTTTGGAGTGTCCAGGTTACTACGAGCCTCTGCTGGAGGACCGGGAGGAGTGACAGCAGGGCTGGGCAGAGCGGGGGGGTGGCAGTGGGGCCAGTTGGCATGGGCCTATGATTTTGAGGGGGCCTACTCCGAGTCCCCCTGGGCAAAGTTGCTTGATTTTTTTCTGTTGTTGATGATGAATTTGCCCCCCAAAAAGCACGTAAAGCATTTCTGAATGAGAAGAAGTGATATCTTATATACATCTTGAATAAAAGCGCTTGCCATTACCTTTTTTATAAATAATTCTAGTTCATATGTATTTAGAGCTGATTAGAAAATACGTAATGAGCAGTTTGAAATGGGGCCTACATTTCCTATCCGGCCCGGGCCTATTACCAGCTTTGCCCGGCCCTGAGTGACAGAGATGATTTTTGCCTCTCTGTCCTCGTTTTATTAAATTATCCTCTAGACGGGCCTTTGACCCCATCTAGAAATGGCATGCTGGAGGGGGCTGGGATATGGCTGGAGGCCATAGGATTTCTCATATCTAGGCCTCTCTTCTCCCCTCCTTTTCCCACCCATCGAAATGCTCCCTCCCTCCAGGGCCATATTTGTGACCTCTGGAAGCAGCTGGAGCAATTTTTTTCTGCAGGGAAGGAGAGGCTGATTGCAATCTAGACTCTCCCTCTCAAGAGTGTAATAATATCTATGGGCTTGGGAGGGGAACTGCAAACAATCCTATATTCCCTGAGGCGCTCTACAAGGGACCATAAGATTGCTTTCCCCATGTGCCCAAGTAATTATTTTCTGAGTTCATTGTGGCTTGTCTTCCATAATGTCAAGAGATAATTAAGCAACGTTACGTATGGTTTTCTCAGGATTGCGACAGATTAATGTTTAAGTCCCATTAAAAGCGAAGGGACATAATGGCTACATGGGCTCATGATGTCAAAAGTGTTCATAAAAAAATCCTTCATTAGCGACTTCCGGTGCCTGTCCTAAGTGCAAAGTCCCTATAGTAACTTTTAAAAAATTCATCCATGGAAAACAATAAATGTACTCACTGCAGACATCCATCCTGAGAAGAGGCCGTGTCTACATACTGCTTCAGAGCAAATCGGAACTGCTCTAGTTCTTCAGCTATTACCAACATTTGCCGCTGAACTATCATTATGTGCTGACAAAAATAGTAGGAAAATGCGATTAATGAACACTCCTTACACTCCTGCCATCAAATTTTATTTAAATTTTGGAAGAACAAGCTCTGTAAAATAGGCAGTGTGGTGTAGTGTGGATTCAGGAGATTCGGGTCCTAGTTCCCACTTGGCCATGAAGCCCAGTGGGAGACTTTGGGCTGGTTGCTGACTCTACACATAGCCTATGAAGAACAGCATGAGGAGCCACTGAAGTTCCACAAACATTTTCTAAGCTTAGGTTTCTTATCTGGCCACTAGGCGCTCTCTGGCTAAAGCCTTAAGGTACTAGTGCAACCATATTGTTTGTGGGTGGGTGGGTACTTTGTCTGCAAATGTGGATAATTTCAAAGGCACTTGAGATTACCAACAGAATAACTTAAATGTAAGTTTTGGTTTTTTTTTAAGAAAAAACACCTGTCATGCAAAAGTCTTGTGTTTTTATCTTGGGTGTGCTATATTTAAATATGACTGATGATTTTCAACTTTATGCACATAATTTACTATATATTATAAAACAATTCCTCACCATGTAAATTGTACCTAATCAGAGCTTCATATATTCATTAATGTACTTTAACAAAGATATACTTGCTTTCAACCAGTAAGGGCTGAATCTTGATTTCATTCTTATTCATACTTTGACTTTTTCAAAATCAATTCTGTAACCACGCTTTTAAAGTTTAAGTTTAATAGATTTTTAACCTGTTGTTCAAACAGCATTGAACAGGGCAGCTGGCTTACAATGAAAATGCAAAAAGTTTAATCCAAACTTAGTCATACTTAGGATAGACCCATTGAAATCAATGGGACTAAAGTCAGCCATGACTAACTTAAAACATCCCATGGATTTTAATGGGTCTACCCTAAGTATGACTAAGCCTGGAGCCAACCCAATAGATATAACACTATGTAAGTACTAGAGCAATATCATACCAAGAGAAGTTTGTAAGATTTTGCATCAAAGAACAACAAAACTGAATCTACTCTCTAAATGTAATATGAATTGTGTGACTTGGGGGTGGGCATTTTGGAATGTTCAGTAAGATCAGATGCATTTCTACTCAGAAGTTCGCCCCACAGCGGTTGAAGGGACTTACTCCCAAGCTGTTATGCATAAGATTACAGCCCTAATTACTCAAATCCCAGGATAATTTTTCCAAAGCTCAGTCTTCCTGCTGCCCCTCCGATGTATATGGATTACATGCAGAACTGAACTTCATGGTCTCTGTGCATCATACATCGAAAGGGACTGTGCAGGAAAGCGACAGCCACACCCTTTGAGCACTTACACTAGGAAGAGGGTGGAGCGTGGAACATTTTGAACAAAGCTCTGTACAGAAACAGAACCCATAAGTATGACTGCACAGACAACCACTCAAAGAATCACAGTTACCGGTAAACAACAGGTAAACCCCTGGGTTAAGGATTTTTCACCTTGATCTGGGGGTGGGGTGTGCGTCACATGGGCTGGAGGCTGCATGCAACCCCCTCCCATAGAATTTCTTATCATGGCAGAAGCAAAAACAAAACAAAACTCCAGGGGCTGTCTTCACAGTGCCAAGCTGCCGCTCTTCCCCCCACAAACCCTGCAGTTTCACTTACTTTGGGTGGTGTCGGGTAATATCCATGCCAAGTTGGGAGCATGGGGTTTCCGTGGTCATCTGGGTACTGGAGCCTCCCCCCCTTCTTCCTGGTTTCCAGAGTCCAATCACTGGTCGCCTTCTGCCAGCCCACCCACCCCAGATCATCCATGGAGTGAGGTCAGATGGCGGAAGAGCCAGGGTGACCTCGCTCCCACCAAAAAAGTTAGGGTAAGTTTCTGACTTTTTTTACTGTGCAGCTTCACGGAAAAGCCCCACGGTGGCTGCGAATCTGCTGCTGCATCATGTAACTGAAACAGCTCAGATTTGCAGCTGCCACGGGGCTTAGGGCACATATAGACAGCCCCCAGTGATGGTTTAAAAGCAAAATAACTGGAGGGTTTGGCAAATTCAGGTGTGCAGAGGCAAGGGTGCACTCCCCAGTGGGTTTGGGGGGAAGTTTGCCCCCCCAGAAGCTGCCAACCCATGCCTTAATCAAGTCATAATCTGGAGGGAAAAAACACTTACAGATTTAGTGTTTCCTTCTGATATTTCTTCTTCTAGTGGCTCAAGCTTTAGATCCTTGTAAATGGGATAAAAGGGAAATGCAATCAATACCACCAAATATTAGCTAGCAGTGCTGCCACAACCAGATTTCATTTAAAAAGAAAAAAAGAAAAACCATGGTGACTAACTTATTTTGTTATAGGTTCACATACACATACATTGTGTTGAAGGTTGCACTGAATTTGGGGACATGGGTCAGGTGGCTTCTTGTACTTTGAGAGAGGGATTTGGGAATCTAATGCCTGTGATTGCCCTTTGGATGCAATTGCTTGTGTGTGTTGACCTTGGATTCAAACTAATCATATCAGTCAAAGAGATCTCCTTTTATTAGGGCAAAATCCTAGGCATGTTTAGATAGCAATAAATCCTACAACTTCTAGCATTCCCCAGCAAGCTTGCATAGGATTGCGCCCTTAGTGATGTCAGAATGCACATCCTGGAGGTAGATAAGATTGCTAGTTAGGAGTATTTCTAGCACCATACCATTTTAGAAAAATAAAGCATATAACTGAAATACACGCTTGTATTCTGCCTAATCTTCAAGCAGTTCCATCTGTTGGATCAAAGGGCTCCATCACACCAGTGTTTTATTGCACTTTTGTTCTGCCTTGTTTACCGTTTTGCCCTGCGACCCTCACACAACATCATCCCTGTCCTGCAGTCATCTTGCCTCTTCCACTCCATTTTCCATGCTTTCCTGGGACAGTGAAAGTGTGGTATTTTTTCTCCACGTGAGATAAAACTGCCCTTCCATCCCCGTGTATTGCTGTCCTTATGCTATGTTGCAGAATGTCCCTTCTTGGAGGCAATAAAGAGCAGCCTTGCTGATGAAAGAGGAGGGCGGGGTGGTTCTCCTCCAGTACGCTGAGTCAGTCAGACTTTCGCTGCTCCAACCCACTCTCATTGCTGTATTATCCACCCATTTCAACTTCCCTCTTTTTTTTTTTTTTTGCCCACTGTATGAGGTGCCCAGCTGATGAAATGCTAAATTGCTAAACTTTAGACAACAAAACCAGAGCAAGAGGAGGGAAGGATCCCATATCCATCAGAATGTCCATCAACCACAAGAACCAATGAACTGGAGGGGGAAGGAGAAGGGGTAGGGTGGTGATACCAGGAAGCGCAAGCTGGTGTGTTGAAAAGGTAAACAAGGCGAAATAGCGCAACAACGCACACAAAAGTGACCAGTGTTTGACGCGCTAATGAAGTGGAGATGGAAATCGTGGATGCATACCAGGAAAAAAAAGTAGGTGTGATGGAATTCAAAGTGTGTAATGACATATTTGGAAACTGGATGACTTTTCATTTGTAACTGCTAAGAAACACTGGAAGTCATATCCTACATACTGAAGTTCCCTCCTGGATTATGGTCAGAAATAAAACTACTCTTGTCAGTACTAAACAAAATGTGCCCCTTCTACCTTTTCAGGAAATAAAGGGTAGTTTTTGCCCAAATTTGGTTATAGAAAAACCACATCATTGATAAATGTTGGTGACTATTCCAGGAGTAATATGAATGTCTGAATTCATCCTTATTGTGTGCCTTTTACAACACAGTGACTCCAGTTAAGTTCTAGTAGTATTGTTTATATACTGACATAACTGCAGGAAAGGAATAGATGTAATCTCTAGCTTTATTTCTTGGTATAATTTTGGTTTCTTCTTCCAGCTTTTTCCCCTATAGGGTGGCAGAGCAGTTCAGGAAAGAGCATACATCTCTTTTATCAACATCTCCTGTCTCCACAGCAAAGCAAATTCCACAGCTTTTAAACCAAAGGAAAAAGAAACATGAAACAATGTGTGGATCATATATTTCTCCCATATCAAAGGAGGGCATGGAGATCGGTTGTAGTTTTGCTCATATGGAGTGCAATCCTGCGCACGTCAACTCAGAAGTGTCCTATTGAGTTCAATGGAACATACTCTGAGGTAAAGGTGTATAGGATTGCAGCCTTAATGGATGCCCTATCTGCTCTAGTACTATTAGTCATGGGTTGGAGGCAAAGGTGATGCTGGAGCATACAAAGGCCTTTACAGAATAGTGAAGGACACTGCTCACGCACCTTCTGCTCCAGTCTGTCAATCAGCTTCTGCAGTCTATTTATTTGGGTCATCCATTGGTTGTCCTCCTCCAGCCAACCTTTAAGAGACAAAAATATTGGGTTTAAAACACTGCTGAAAGTTAGGATTGTATCAATTTGCTTTGATATGCATGCTTTCATCTATGTAAGAATATTCAAAGACCTTTTAACATATAGCCTAGCTGATGCTCACCAAAACATACCTCATGGAATATTTTCCTGTGATAAGTATTTCTACAGCTCAACATTTCTTCTCAAATGCAACCTTAAGCTTTTCTGTCCTGCTGCAATTGATGGTTCCTCTAGTTTAACTGTGAGGTTTAATCTGCAAGAGCAGAAAAGTGATGTCTTTACCAACCTGCCCAATCACTGAGGTCATCCGAGAGCATGCTCCTGGTGGTTCCACATGGGCCTATGGCCGGACTGGAATCCACCCAGAGAAGAGCATTTAGTGTGGTGGCTCCTTCCTCTGGAACTCCCTGCCTCTGAAGGTCAGGCAGGCACCAACACTATGTTGTTTTTGGTGACTTCCTCTTTTCCAGGAAGCCTTCCTTGATTAACTAGCCTCAGTTTTATTGGCACTCTGTTTTTTTAAAGACTATTTTAACAGCATCTTTCATTCTTTTATATCTTTTGTTGTTCCCTGTGGTATACAAATGGTGTAGGTAAATAGATATCCTCGTAGGGTTCTTCCACTGCACAGCATTCTGGCTTTTTCAGAAACATTTCAGAAGTGATGCTGAAATGGTGGAACTGGAACAGCCATAGTTCAGCACATTATTATTATTATTATTATTATTTATTTATTTATATAGCACCATCAATGTACATGGTGCTGTACAGAGTAAAACAGTAAATAGCAAGACCCTGCCGCATAGGCTTACTTTGCTGGTTCAACCCCTGGCATTTCCAAATAGGGAGAGAACGCTGTGGAGCTGCCAATCACTACAGACAATACTGAGCTCTGTGGACCAACAGCCTGCCAATACAAGGCAGCTTCCTACGTTCCGAATTCCCAAGCAGGAGAACCGGCATCTCATGCCTTAAAGGACAATTCTATTGAATTATGCAACAAATAACCACCCTTCCTAGCAAGAGGTACTTCAACTAAAATAACAATGACTACTCTTAGCCCTAAAAAAAAGAATATGTATGCTCTTTCTTTGAAACTAATTTTTATTTAAGAAACTATACCTTAGACAGCCACTCCAATCTGAAGTATAATTTGCCCATATTCTCCACTTCAACTGCATCTCCATTTTGCACTTTATGTATCCACAGCTGCAAACCCCACTGTGGGCTTCTCCACACCTGGTTTTTTATCCTGCAACTTTACTGAGGTTTCTGCTTCAGGATTCTTTGCAGGATTAAAATCAGTCCTTTAAATGCACTTCTCCTGTTCCCCAACCCCCGGGAGTTCCTTTATCTGCAAATTCTATATGTTTCATTATATACGCACTAAGTGGCATTGTGGTTATAGCGCAACTTCCTCTTTTCATGGAGATGTCAAAGCAATTCAAAACGCCATTTAAAACAACAACTCATTATCCCCATTACAAATAAAGCCACAGAAATGGTGACAAAGCACAGGATAGCCCTGGAGGGTGACGACATCATGTAAAGGATCTGCAAATTTCAGTGAGTAACCAATCTTGATTGCAGGATAAAACCCCAGTGTGGAGAAGCTATGGCGATCACAATCACCATCTAAAGTGCAAAGCAGTTCTTACTGCTTTGAGCAATGTGGTGAAACATGCGGCTGATAATAATGATGATGATAATCTATATATTGTTTTAACTGCTAAAACACCATTTTAAAACACCATAATGTACAACATTAAAAATGGCAATCAGATCAAAACATTAAATTACACATTTTAAAAGGCTAAATTGAAAAGATGCATTTACACCTTTCCTAAAAGCCAAGAGAGTGGGGATCAATTGTAGTTCTTGAAGGAGTACATTCAATACAGGAGAAAAACCTTTCACATGTGCCTGACAAATGGACCTCTGTGGGTAATGGGGCTGCACAACAGTCCTCTCCTGCATATCTTAATACTTGGAGAGGTTCACAGTGAACAGATGGTCCCTCAGTATTTGTATTTCAGGTCCAGTAGGCACAGTACTCTTTACTCCTCAGGTGTTTGACAGAGAGCTTAAGAAAAATCCCACAGCTTTACTAGGGCTTTTGTCCTCTGCAGTCTTTCTATCCTTATGATATCCTTCTTTACATGCGTCCACATGATTTTGAACTGAAAACTTCCTTCTTGGAAAGGCTCCATTGAGTTTAATGAGACAATGCCATCTAGTGGCGGAATTATAGTGCAATGCTGACTTTACACACTGGAGAGATCCTTCGTTATCCCGGCAATAACTTTAAATATCACATTATCTCTGATCTTTTTAAAAGCGAGATTACAGAGGGACAACATGGGAGATGTCCTGGATGTTGACGATGTTGTGTAATGGACTTGCAAACGTCCATGAGTGGTCAACTATGAGTGTGCAATAAATCACTCATTTAGAGAAGCTCTTCGACAGTCATGCTTCCATGATAGGGTTATGGGAAATCTTTTCAGTCCTTTCCATCCCCACCATTCTAGGGTCATCTGAAATGTGGGCATCACAGCCACATCTAAATGTGGCTCCATAGATTATGAAGTATGCATAGAGGGCAGTTTGAGGGTCCTTGCTTTGGAAACACGCCAAATATTAAATATATCGTTTCTATGAGCAAGTTTAGTTGCGTGTTGCCCTATAGAATCACTCATTTTGCATTAAAAGCTTCAAAACCAGACAACTGGTTTTCACTTTACATGTATGGGTGGTGGAAGAACAGTTTAGGAAACAGAGGGGCTGGGGAAAAGATTGGGGTTTGCCGTATGAATTCCTTTCAAAGTCTATGGACTATACGTTAGGGCCACGATAGACATGATGGTGACCTGTGTGTCAGGACTGGGTTGTCGCTGCATCCCTACGAAGTTAGGGCATGGGGAGCTTGGAAGTACAGCATGGGTGAATGTGGGAAAGATGAGCTGAACCACTCCTCCACCCGTGCTTTCTTCCGTGAAACCACTTTTAAAAAGCATCTTTGTCCCCATGCAGCTCCATAACCAGATATAATAACTACTGGGAGAAAAACAACTAAAATAAATAATAATAATAATAATAATAATAATAATAATAATAATAATAATAATAATAAATATTATTCTATTTTTATCATTGCACCTAGTCGCACTCTTCAGGCTAAACTAGACCTGATGCTGAAGATTTTTATTTAAGTGTTAGGAGCAGGAATGAATGCTTCCAACTGATTTTCATCTGTATAA
This sequence comes from Elgaria multicarinata webbii, assembly GCF_023053635.1. NCBI lineage: Eukaryota > Metazoa > Chordata > Lepidosauria > Squamata > Anguidae > Elgaria > Elgaria multicarinata. Next base: position 82,985,786 of record NC_086177.1, on the reverse strand, counting down.
TGTAAACACAGAAAAGGAGAAATGCAATACTTCTCTTAAACAATATTACCTGGATTAAGAAGAGGGCTGGCAGGAGAAAAACTGTTATTCCTCTGGAGTCTTCGACTTGAACGTCTTCCTGGCTGCTGAATTTTCAGCACCTCTGGCTTTGCTGGCCCTTGTCTTAAGAAGAAGAAAAAAGTACATAGAGCGGTTGAATTTGTGAACCTGTCTCTTTATTCCAAGTCTGTTTCCAGCCCTCTTCACATGCTCACATTGGCCTGGTTCAGACAACACACTAAACCATGCTGCTTAACCACAAAATGGTGCATTCCCTTAACCATTTTGTGGTTAAGCAGCATGGTTTAGTGTGTTGTCTGAACCAGGCTATTATGGGCTGAGCTGCTGTAAACCATGTAATGCTCATAAATATTTGAGCTGATGAGGATCTGTCACAGACTTGGCACTTCATACTACTGTGAAGTAAAGTGCAAGGTCCCTTTGGTTGGGTGACAACCCTCCACAGAATCTAAGGGCAGGAAGTTCTGGGAGTAGTGGGGTAGAAAAAACAAGGTGAGTGGTGATCCAGGGAGCTGGGTAGCAGAGAGGTTTCGGGGAGGGTGCTGCCTCTCACATATTACCACAAAACATCCTTACAAGTGTCATATACTAACATTAATCTTTGAGTAGAGCATACAGCCTCCACTCAGGTCTATTTTTGACTTAGAAAACACAAGCACTACTAGCTTGGCTCTGTGTTTCTGGTTCAGAAACACATATAGTTCTAAGTCTTCATCCATTTAATTTCATTGATTACATTTCCATTACAACTCAATAGCTGAAGCAATCTGGGTGGTTTCCAAAGATTTAAACCTTAACAATAATAAAATAATAAAAACCATTTGCATGCAAACATATAAACAGACAGCATGCACAGCGACACACGTCTATCTAAAGTGATTTTAAACGATCAGCAATAAGAAAAATCCAGGACCTGACTAAAACCGCATCATGTGCTGCCAAATGCCTGAGAGAAGAGGAAGGTCTTAACCTGGTTCTGAAAAGATAACAATGTTGGTGCTAGGCGGGCCCCATCAGGCATGTCATTCCACAATTGTGGAGCCACCACTGAGGAGGCCCTCTCCATTGTTGCCGCCTTCCGGGCCTCCCTTGGTGGAAGCACCTGGAGAAGAACCTGAGATGATGAACATAGTGTATGGCTAGGTCCATGCCAAGAGAGGTGCTCCCTCTGCCCGTGTGTGTGTGAGAGAGAGTGATAGCATACAGAGAATGATCACAACTGTTGGCCTTGAAACCAGGGCATTGGGCCCAGTGGTTGCTTTCTCCTGCAAAAAAGATTGCAGAGAGCGACTGCATCCATCGCGCTTGTTCTGAGGCCAAGAACCAAATGGTTCCATGCCAAATGGCTGTGGGGCAGGCCAGACATGGGAGTGGGGTCAACTAAGAGAGATAGGTAGGCTGGGCTTTGGTGTAGGCTTACACGAAAACCTTGCTAAGATTACCAGAACAGGTCAGATCTTGAAACGTTTCTTGAAATGTTAAACTCGCCAAGCGAGTGGAGGCACGGCAGCGCTGTGTAGACCCACCCCCAGGCATCACATGGCTCCAACTCTAGCTGTCCGTGCGTATGGCGTAGACGTTTGCAGAGGGGAGGCCTTTGAGCATTCAGCTGTATGTGTAAAGGCCTCCCTGCTGCAGGCATTCATGCAGTACACATGGGTAGCTGGGGATGTGATGCATGCAAAAACCAGAAGGGGAGCACCAAAACAGGGCAGAATGTGAAAAGACAATGTGTTCTCAAAGATGCCAATGGATATTTTATGAACCCAATGCATTTCAGAAAGACGAAGCTACAGAAAACAACCAATTTAAAATCAGCTCAGGTAACAAACAGCTGTACATGAAAGTTTAAAACTATTTATTCCATTTTCAATTCCATAATTTATATCTGGAGTCTCAAAATATAATAAAAAGGTTTTTCTCTGTCGCAGGGTCTAGAACAATTGATCATAGCATTTCTTTGTAGCAGTTTCTCCTGGAAACAATTCATGATACACTACCATTGTGTGGCGGGAGGCAAGGAGGGTGGGGGCGGAATCTGACTTACTTTTCTTGAAGGGTTTGTTCCTCTGTGGTTTCCATGGCACATTCCAAGGAGTTATGGAGAGACTGTAGCTGATTCAGGGTTTCTTTCAGCAAAAAGCGAGTCACAAACTGTTCCAACTTAGAAACCTCTTGATAATTCTAAAAATTAATAATGAAATAGACATCAGTGGAAAGGAAAGGCTTAATATCTCACCATTGGGCATGCTTTCTCCAGAATGCCAGCTGTACACAATTCTTAACCCACAGTCCCATGGTGAGAGGTGGTGTGTTCATATTGTGCTTCTAAAGCAACTTCTATCGTCTCCTTCAAAAACAACAGGTCTTGAAAGATGGGAAGAACTCAGGGGGAGTCTACAGCAGCTGTTTACTGCAGGATTGGATTGTAGTTGTCACTAACAGGCCATATGATGTTCACCTGCTCCTGCCGTGATCTCAGGTCCACCTCTCACTTTTACTGGATTATCCCTGACTGCTTTTGTCATGGTTTTTCTGGCTCTCTCACTTCCATTGCGAAGAATATTTGCAGTGTGTCCCCCTTCACGAGGTCGTTGCTATTCGCTGTGAGTCCCAGGCTCAGCAAACATATCTCGGTGCAGGAGCGCATATTCGATGGAGTTCCTATCCCCCCATGTGTTGCTGCGTGTCTGTGCTCCCCTCATGAGTAAATAGCCATTTGCCTAGCCCTGCCCACTTCTACCGATACACACGCGGAACTGCTGTTAACGGAGCACACGTGCTCCCACAACAGCACTCCTCTAATTGCGGTACAGATCAGTCACATGTGCCCCTTGAGGGGCGATCGCAGAAGTGGGGAGCCTTCAGGAGCATGCCTCTTCTGTTGAGAAAGAGCTGCAGGTGTGGATTAGCCCGTAGCTATTTCCAAGCTGTGTGCTGCAAGAGAACTGCGAGTGTGCCAGAAGAAATACATTAATTAAATAATTAACAGAGCCTGTGATACCAAGCCGCTCACCTAAACAAAAAACTGCCTTCTGCATCTCTTCAGTTCTCTAGTCCGGTTATCTGTCTTTCTTCGAAGCCACTTCTCAGGGCAGGAAATTCTGTCTTATCTATGCTCAGTGTGGTTAGAGTATTCAGTTACTCCAATACCAAAATGTAAAATAATAGTCTGTTCTCAAAGGAGGTTATCTGTTGCTTCACTGTATGATGATTTCTTGCTCTGGGCTTGCCTTCTTCCAGTCTAGACAGGGAGATGTCCCAAGTTTTGAGGCTACCTTGAGGAATTTTGTTTGCTTGGGTGATTTTTTAAAAATGCTTTTTGACCTGCTACATCTAAATCTCACACTTTAGCTCCGTCCATAAAACCAAGGGTGGTAGCCATGATGGCTAATGCCAACCACTTATAGCATAATCTTGCCCTTGAAAATCACACTGTTTAACCACATTTGATGAAATTTTGGAGACAAATTAGTATTAGGTTCAACACTTATCCCAAAGGCCTTTAAAAGACTTAGTTAAAAAAAACTAACAAATGGGAACCAATTAAAATTTATTTTTGGCAGCAACACAAGATTTGTACAAAGTGTGTGTCATGAAACAAAACATGTTCGTCATAGAGCATTAAATGATGCATAATCTGCAACACTGTGATGCTGAATTTTTTTTTTTTAAAAAAAAAAATCCAATGTGGCGGCCAAAATCACAACAGCTCAATTAAAGCTGTTATGCATCACTTTGTAACCAGTACAACAAGCAAAAGTTTACAATTACAGAACAGCATCTGTTATTAACTTAAAACAAGTCTTTATGACTTCTGTTCTGTTTTATATCCTCTTCTCAAATTTCAGCAGGTTAAATATTTCTACTGAAGATATAATAGTGGCAAAAGAATAGGATTCAACAACCATTTTGCAGAAGTCAACCAGTGCCAGATCTACACCAAGCAGGATATGACACTTTGAAAACGGTTTGAAAACTGTATTTGGAGTGTGCCCTGGGCCCCAACAACTGGTCAATACCATTATAAACTGTTTTAAAGCAGTAGTGTAGATCCTGCCCAGCTGTTTATTTCCCTGAAGTGTTCAATGTCTAAAGGCACCTGAAGCAACAACCTTGATGAAGCTTAAGGTCCGAAGAATGTAAAATAGATTACAACAAAACCCATTAAACTGCAACAAAAACATAACAATTGCAGAATAAAAACAGTGTCCAGCCCACAGACCCACTTATAGGCCAAAGGCATCTTGAATAAAGTGGTCTTTGTGTGCCGTTGGAAGAATAACAGAGCAAACCTAGCTTTCTGTAGGAGGGAGTTCCACAGCGTGGGAATGACCACTTTCGTGTTGTTGCCACCAAACACATATCTTAAGGTGGTTTCGAAAGAAGGGCCTCTCCAGAAGGTCATAAGGACCAGGCAGGCTCATATGGGAGAAGGTGGTCTATCAGGCATCCTAGCTTTAGAAATTCATTTCTCAACCTCTGCCATAAGCAAGCTTGTTACCAGAGATTCCTCTCTGAAGGTCCTGTACCTCAAATGGTTTTACTAAGCTAGAGAAGAACAAGTTATTCCACTTGTTCCGTTTCTGCTGTCATTGAAATCCCCATGAATCATCCATGGAAATTGCATGCCTATAGATATTAAAGTCATCCTCCACGTGTATTTAGCATCCATGAACATTAATCAGGCCTGTGATTTCACCAATCAGAATAGCTAACAGAGAAAATCCTGGCAGTATAAATTATCTGTCACTCCCTTCAGCACCGCTCTGAAGCTGACACCAGCTCTGTGTGAAAGCATTTGTGATGGCCTTTGGAAAGTGACAGAATTAATTTGTACCAAGAAGGCTAATTTCTGCCTCCCCCCTAAATTATTTGACATGGCTCCTCTAATTGGATTAAAGCTGCTGTATCTGGCAGACCTAATTTCATTGCTGGAAGCTTTGATTCTCTGTGACAAGAGGCTAGAGCTATCCATGAAAATGTTGCCAGAATGGGCAATGGAACTCAAATCCTTCCGCAGACTGTTTGAAATGATCACCTTTGAACACCTGTATTCTTTTGTAACAAATGAAACAAAACAGAGCCAAAGGCATTACCAGAAGATCTGTGTTGCCTGGATGAGGTTTGATGATATAAAAGATCTTTTTCAATGATGAATGATCAAAGGATGTTCAAATTCTGTAAACATTTCAGATGAGATGTCTCCCTGGATCAGGAATTCTGAAGAGGTGGTTTTGGGACACGCTACTAAATTCAGGGGCTCTTTATTTAGATTTTTGTGATGTTCTATCCTAGAGGTTTAGGATGGGTTACCATTTGAAGAAAGTCCTGCTTTGTAGCAATCTGTACATCTATAAAGTATTTTCACACTTTATGAAAACATTCCAGACATTCAAAAACATTTTCATTCATAAAGTATTTCATACATGAAAGGGGTGGGAGGTATAACAAATCTGCATCAAAGGAACTAGTTAACATCTGTCAAATTGTTACAAGGGGACAGGAGTTCAAAAGATTTTTAAACGGATGACATAATTTGTGGCCCATCTGACATAGATGAATCCCATCCTTTCCTAATCCTCCTCAAGTTTGAAGATATATTTTATATTGTAACTATATATCTTAAAAAAAATATGCATTTGGCAATCGTGATTGGCATGCATGCTATGTGAAACCAAATATATGTCCATCAATTTAACCAAAGGCTATTAATGTTACTTAGAGATTGGAAATCTCTCTCCCATTCCTTTGGAATGAAAGACCCATCAGAGTTTGGGAAAGTAACACAGCTAGGAGGTGTTTTTGCAGTTTGAATGTGTAAACAGAGACGGGAGGGCCATAGCTCAGTGGCAGAACACATGTTCTTGGGGCAGCTAGAACATTTAACACCCTGGATGTAATGGTCTTATGGGCCTTGGATGGCCACGTGGCAGTTGGGAAGCACATAGCTAACATTTGTCTTCCCCACTCCAAGCACCATCCTTGCTTTAAAACTACTTTTACATAAGAAGAGCCCAGCTGGATCCAACCAAGGATCCATCTAGTCAGAACTCTGTTCACACAGTGTCCAACAGCTGCTCATAGGCAACCCAAGAGCAGGACATGAGTGCAACACCACCTCCCGCGCTTGTTTCAACTGGTGTACATAGGTATACTGCCTCTCATAAAGGAGGTAGCATATAGCCGTCAAGACTAGTAGCCGTCGATAGCCTTCTCCTCCATGAAACCCACTTAAATCATAGTGCTATGATTTAAATCATCCCGCTGCTGCTCTCTGGATGGTTATTTGGGGGAGGTGACTGGGTGCTGAGCTGGGTTGTGGGCTCCTGGATTTTGGGCCCAATTTCCAGCCCTCGCTGCACCGTTGCAGTGTTTTGAATACAGAAGACCCCAAGTTCAATGCTGGATATCTCCTGGTAGTCCTATCTGCAACCCTGGGTAGGTGCTACCAGCAGTGTAGACAAGACTGAACCAACGGCATCTTCCTATGTTCTAGATTAGTAGCAACAGAGTGAGATTTGAGCATTTTTAGCCGGTGTTGACTTAAACAGTTGCTCTCTGAGAATCTCATGCAGGATGAGTGGTTTTGCTGCCTGCTTATAGGGTTCTTGTTTGCTCCCACTGAGCTCTGCTTGTATATCTGTAACCAAAGGAAATATTACAGAGACAGCAGCAGGGATTGAGAAGGAAGAAACAAATGATTATAGAACCACATCTTTTTATAACTGCCTACTAGGAGTAGAGGTAATTGCATTGTTCTGGCGGCAAGGCGATTTTAGCCATTCAGATAAACACAGAGAGAGCAGAAGATGTGTTTTGATTGTTATCGACGGGTGGCGGCGGCGAGTTCATTACTTGCGCTTTTTATATTTGAAAAATGTGCAGCCCTATATTAAAAACGATATTGATTTATGTGCGGGATATGACAGCTTTGAGAGTTTTGACTATTCATACAAGCTTTCCTCTTTCTAGTTGCAAAATTTAATCTCTGGCTTCTCTTGACTCTGTGGGTATCAAATGTGGGCAAGAAATCAAAGGGAGCCCCAGTAGTTATTGTTATTCCTCCATGCAGGGGGAAGCACAAGAGGAAATATTCACAGCTCTAGATTGCTTTCCTCGCAGCTCCGGTCCTTGGCATTTTTTCACGAGTCTTTCAGCTTCGGCCTCCAGGGTCCATCGTGCTTATAAATACATTAAATTCAAGCATTGTGCTGGCTACAGTGTTCCACTGGGTCACACAGCTCTAATACAATGATTAGGTATTAGGCTTTAAAATGGACGCCATGGTGCATAGAAAAGGAATATAAGAATATTGGCGGGGTGGTGGTGGTGGTGGAACAGATGCTTTTGGCTATCTTTAGATAGAATAAAATCCTTGTTGCCTCCCAGATAGTTGATCAGAGCCTTAAGGCACAATCCTATGCATGTTTACTTGGAAGTAAACCCCACCGAGTTCAAAGGGCTCAAACACTACTCCAACTGTCTGTTGTACAGGAAACACAGAGGGAGCACCATCTTGTCCTTTGCCTCAGGCAGTGAAATATCTTGGGCTGGCTCTGGATGAACCTCATGGAGCAGTTGGTAGAAAACCATCAAAACATTCACAAACGAGTATGATTACTCGACTCCTTCTTAGTAAAGGCTCCTCCAAATGTGACTACTTTTTCTCATCTATCCTACTCCACGGGCATGGCCCAACCGAAGTTGCCACCTCAAGTGAGCTGCCCCTGCCCCCACCCCGCTTCTTCTCCCTGTGCCTCCCCCCTGCTCTCATGCAGCAGCAGCTCCCAGATCCCCTCTCATGCCATGATGGGGACTCCCGGCTCCCGGCAGTTCCTTCTCCCTTCATTGGCTGGCCGGGCGACTCCGCCAAACTTACACAAGAGGTCTTGCAATATTTGGCAGAGTCTCCCAGCCAGGAGTCCCATAGCTGGGGCAAACAGTGGGAGCTACCAGTTGGGGGAGGGAGAAAGATCTGCTGCCGGCTGGATGCAAGCTGTTGGCCAGCTGGCCCAGCAAGCAGGCAGCTAGGGAGGGAGGTGGCAGAGGCAGCTGGAGGGACAGAGTAGCCAGCCAAGCAGCGGTGGGCCCTTTGGGTGGGGAGGGCCGAACAATTTGCTGCTCTTCCCAACCCATGCCACCTGCTGCACGTGCTTCTTGCTGCTTAATCGTAGGGCCGGCCCTGTTACTCCACTTCCAATAGCCCATTGCCCATGGAAGTAGCCACAAGGAAAATCTGCCATCAGATGACAGTTACAGGGAGGCGAGGCTTCTCGTGAACTGGAGGAGGGCTGGGGCTACATTGAAACAGACCTTAAGTGTAGCCCCCAAGTTGCTGTGTCTTCTTTCCAAACTCTAGAAAGGGCTGGGGAACAAGATGGTAATAAGCCTCAGCAAGGGTGACCATCCAGAGGGTGAGGCAGGTAACAAATTATGATGATGATGGTGATGATGATGTGTCCTACTTTACAAAGGACAGTCCTTTTCTTTCAAGAGGGCAGGGCTCTTGCCACTTTAACTGTTGTTGAACTGTTGCTGAAATTCCATTTTCTATGCAACTGTGAAAGATACAGGAGCCCTGCCCTCCTTTCCATATAGTCACCAAAATGTTAATAGAGTTGTTTAGCATAATAAAGGACTTGAGTTCTGTTCCCTTCATTCTCAGGGCTGTCCCTGCTATACAGCAGGGTGAATGATCTGCTTCAGAAGGCACTTTGAGGGGGGAGATAGATGAAGACAGGAACTGATATCTGAATGGCGCAGCAAGCTTTCTTTTCAAAATTTTGGCCTTAGGGCTCCACTTCAGGCAGTAAAATCTCTTGGGATGGCATCGCTCGTTCTGTTAATTGTTTGGTTTACTGCCTTTTTACCTTTCACAGTTCTTATGTTTATAGCAGGAAAATATTAGCATAGAGGCAGCAAACAGAGTTTCCTTATAGGGGTTTCTATTCTAACATATTGCCTATGGGGACCCATTTGCTCACAGATACCTCTCTTGGCACCTACCAGGCTCTGTGCCTGTCCTGTTTTTTATTTTTATTTATTTTTATTTGTTTCATTTCTTTTTTAAATTAAAAAAAATATCTGCAATGCTGGCATTCTGCAAAGCAAAGTGCTGCTCTCCAGTGTCATCTTTATGTGGGTTCAAAAGAGTGGTTTTGTATTTTGGAGCTCAGATGCTACCTCTGCCTCATACTGAAGTTCTTGGGCAAGTTAGTTTTCTCTTAGTATCACCAGTTTGCCTTCTGGGAAATTAGTATTTTGTGACTAGACAATCCCACTGCTGTAGCCACTTTGTGAATGGGCAAAACCCTCCAATGGCAGCCATTTTGTGAGAGAGCCTATGACACACTCTCAAAATTCCAAATGTGTGCAGGTTGGAGACCCCATACACAATATGAAGTGGATCTTCGATGGTTACAGCAATTAATTTTGCATAGTGTCTTCAGATTTATATTTGATAATGAAATTCATAAAAATCACTAGGTAGAAAAAGATAGCGAGAAGCAAGATGTATCTCATCCCTTTCCCAGCCTTGAGGGTTCAGTTTTGAATAGTTTTGTTTGGGTAAGTCAGACAGAGAAATGACTAAACACAACTCTCCACATTTCTACTTTGATCAGGCAAATTGTAACCTCACAGATGCAAGGAAAATCTTTCTCAAACCAATTGTTAATCTAGTCACAGTTCTATTTTGCAACAGAAGTGACTCATAGCAGCTCAGCTCAAGAAGAGCAGTAATGGGATTTATATGCTACATTTCTTCCCATCTCCTTCCTCTCCCCAGACATTCCACTGTAAATACACGGGCTTTCAGTCCCAGCCTTGCATGTTCTGCCTCAGTAACACAACAACAAGGCATTAGCCAAACATGTTTTTCTAAGGTATCGTTAGTATTCAAACCCCATTCCTTGGAAAGGAAGCAGACTTTTAAAAACATTTAATCACTTGTTGTTGTTGTTGTTGTTGTTATTTCTCTCAGCGATAACTACATGAACAGCACCAGAACACGTAACAATTATGCCATAAAGATGACAGGATGAAAACGTATACTAAAAGTCGATGTTGTCAGGTTGCCACTGAAAAGTGAGTGGTTTTGGATTTGGGGGTTCCTGCTTGTACAGAGCATCTGAAGCATTTCAAGGGAAACTAGATGAGTTTTGCTAAGACTAGCTAAATGTCTTACACATGTTAAGTTGCCACCAAATTCCTCTTACAGTGACTTTTGAGGCAAATTTGGAGCTTCCTGCTGAGGCAAAACATCGAAGAAATTTTCAGAGAAGCAAAAAAGAATTTGAAAAGACAAGTAAAAAATTCCCCAGGAATCGTACTGTGCCAAAAATCTCTTCCACGTTTTTTTTAACATCCTTATTCAATTTGATAGAAATGAAATCACTTTTGAAAAGATTTCATTTGAAAATATGTCATGGGTTGGATTCAGGGTCCTTGCGCTTACCTTACTTAGGAGGTGGCCAAGGAGTGTGCATAATGTCCTGTCTTTCATTGTAAACCATGTCTTCACTGTACAAGCCTCCATAGCTTCCCACACTTCAACTAAAGCCCAAGGGAAGACAACATGAATTAAGGTCTCCCACAGGACTTTTTCAGGTCAGAAAGTGCAGGCAGCTTCGAAGACTGCAGAGCAACAGATGTGCAATAGAAAGAGGCGGGGACGACACCTTGGTACTTAGAAAGGAGGATGTGGTAGCAGTCTACTTGTAAGAGCCAGTGTGGTATAGTGGCTAAAGTGTTGGACTGGGAGTTGGGAGATCCAGGTTCTAGTCCCCACTCAGCCATGGAAACCCACTGGGTGACTTTGGTCCAGTCACAGACTCTCAGCCCAACCTACCTCACAAGGTTGCTGTTATGAGGATAAAATGGAGAGACAGAGGATTATGTACACCGCCTTGGGTTCCTTAAGAGGAAAAAGGGTGGGATATAAATGCAATAATAACTAAATAAATAAATAAAATAATGAAGCATGCTCCAGCCTGTTCTGTCACATATGAAATGATAAGAAGAATGGCATTGTGACACACAGCTCCCGAGAAGCAAGCTAGAGGTCTTCGCATGCTCAGGGAAACCCCCAGATATCTGGAGGTAGAAAAAAAAACTTTAGGAGTAAAAACATTCTAAGAACCCTGGCATGGTCAATAAAGATGTGTTTCACATCACGTCTAGTACAAAGCTAAATCTTAACGGGGAGACATATAAATGAAAGGCAGTATTACCGCTGTCAATGGCAACGGTGTGTTTCTCTTACTGACTGGGTTTGGATGTCATGAAGGAAGGCCTTTGAATATAATACAGCCCAAAACGCGTTGGGCTTTGTGAAAACAAATTATTTGCATCCCAAGATGCAAAGATCCCCAGACTCCACCCTAACCCTTCCTCCAGCGGTGCGCTCTGCAACTTCCCCAAGTATCAAACACTGTCTCGGTCAGGTGGCAGCAGCTGCACAGGGATGCCGTTTTGCCTTATATACATCCTCGTCAGGGGTGCTGTGTATGCAGTTTTTTGCCCTGCTCCTGCAAACTTCCAAGGGTTTATTTGCAACACCCACTTTTTGGTGCACCCAGGTTTTTCACTCCTTTGTGTGTAATTGTGCAGGGTTTTGATGGTGCATCAGGTGCCTCCTAACTAGCGGAGGCTGTGTATGAAATTTGGTCCCAATCCTGCATATTTCCAGCGCTTTAGAGCCACCTCCTCCCCTTGTTGGTGTCATGCTGGAGATGTGGATTAACCTCTCCCCTGTCATTGGGATATTGCTGTGATGTTGTCAATGGGTGAAACAGCGCCACTGCAGGGATGGGAGCACTTGAGTAGAACAGGGGCGTATGTGTGACTCAGATTACATACCGTAGCTTAATAAGATACACTCAGTAGCTTATTTGTCTGTTTGTGTGTGGGATGACAGTCACATTTTCAAAATAAGCTACTGTGAGTAGTTTATTAACCCATCATGACTTATGGTGACGTCAGAATGTAGTCAGTGTGTACTTTGGGCCTCAAATTAGGTTGACATATTTCAATGTTCCTTTAAGGCTGAAATTTTTGCCTTCGTACAACTTTTAAATGAGTGTTGTATCAAAGCATTTTCTTCAATAAACTCAAATTTAAATGAATAACAAAGGGTTATTAATTGGTTTGTAGCTTTTTGTTTAAAGAATAAGATGAATTGCGACGTTGTTCTTTGAACGAGGCAATGACGAAGAGGGGTTTTGTCTTGTTTAACTTTTCAGGTTTCTTACATTTCCAAGAAATGCTGCTCTCGTGTTCATCTGTTTCAGATTGACTGCCCCCCCCCCCCCAAATCCCTCATTACTACCCTCCACCTTTTACTTTACTCAGTTACCCTGGATACCAAAAATGAATGATTCATCCAGGGACCCCATTCAGCACTTCTCCCAATAGAAGAGGACTCTATGGCTTTGGAGGCTCATTTTTTTTCCACTGAAAATATCTAACCATCTTTGTTGCTCTGACTGTAGGCTGCACAGTGAAGTCTGTTCCCCAACAAGATTTACATTTTCTTTCAATGCACAGTTGCAAATTAATGAGCCAAGTGTCTGAAAGTCTGTCTGGAAAAGTGCTTACTGGGCCTGATCCTACTAGATGCTGTGAAGTCAAAGAAGTCAGACCACTGGTCCATCTAGCTTAGTATTGATTGCACTGGCAGCGGTCTTTTCTGGGCCCATTCCGGAGATGCCAGGGATTAAATCTGGGACCTTTGGAATACAAAACATTTTCTCTATCACTAAAAGACAGAAACAGGGGTACTGGGATGTTTAGAAGATGTACTTGAAGTGTTAAACCATCAAACTTAATACTGTATTTCTTCGATTCTAAGACGCACTTTTTCCCCCATATAAACATCTCTAAAAACGGGGTGCGTCTTAGAATCGCAAGTCATTTATTATTTCTTAGAATCAAAGCTTTTTTTCTGTTGGTGGTACTGAAATTAGTGTGCGTCTTACAATTGATGGCGTCTTAGAATTGAAGAAATACGGTAGTCCATTGCAGTTCGTTACAGAACAGAATGTCTTAATAAAAGTATTGCCTTATTTATTTAAAATATTTTATACTACCTTTAAAGATTAAAAAAACTTTTCAAGGCAAAATAAAAACCATACAAAAAAAATTAAATAGTCTGTCTAAGCACACACACGCACACACACACACAACTAAACAGCAACATTAAAATACAATTCCAATACAAAACCATCAAAAAAGTAACATACAGAACAGCATCAATTAAAAATTAGACTGAAGCATTCAAATCTTTAAGGTCCCTTTAAATTACAGAGTGAGCCAGGCGTACTTCCTGCAGAATGGAATCTACCTTAAAGCATCCCTTACAATGGCTGTCTGGCTGCCTCTTCAATGCCTCTACTGTGGAAGATCTCACGACCTCCTTAGGTCATTGGTTCCATTGTCATACTGCTAACTGTCAGAAAGATTTTTCCTGATGTCCAGCCGGAATCTGGCTTCCTGTAACTTGAGCCCATTAGTCCGTTTCCTGCACTCTGGAATGATGGATAAGAGATCCTGGCCCTCCTCTGTGTGACAACCTTGAAAGTATTTGAAGAGTTCTATCATGTCTCCCCTCAGTCTTCTCTTCTCCAGGCTAAACATACCCAGTCCTTTCAGTCTGTCCTCATGGGGCTTTGTTTCCAGGCCCCGAACATCCTTGTTCCAACCCACTGGTCACCCTATGGTCATGCTCTGCTCCGTTGGATCCCCCTTCCCCCCCCCAATTTCTTGTGCTGTTCCCTTCTCCCATTCTTTTGTCTGCTTCCTCTGAGCCTTCTGCCCTGCCCCCTAGGACATTTTTTCCCTCACAAAGAAGGTGCTCGCATTCAAAGAGCTGAACTTTGAAGAAAAGCAAAAATAAAACTGTCCCTACTTTCTTTGTGGTGTCCATTGCCTTCAGTATGGATACGTTGAGGTCTTCCAAAGCAGACAGCACATTTTCATATTCTCCCAGGTGCTGGGAAAAATATTCTAAAAGGAATAGAAACTCACACAGTTCAGGTGGAGGAAGAAACATCCAGGGCTTTTATTTTTATTTTTAAAATTGTATATATGAGTACATGAAACAAATAAATGTATAACAAGAAGGATCTATTCTCCAATAGAAGACTCCATCCACCCCACCCCACCCCAGTATAGGGTTAGATGCTGATACTGGGCAAAATGGGGTGATCCTCTGGTAGTTCTGTGTCCTTCGACCAGAAACTAGAGCTTGCATGAAAGGAACAGAGTTATTTCAGCAAAAGCAAAAAAGGAAAGGAAGCACCAAAAATCCCCCCCCCCCTGCAAAAGGAACGAGATGGGATGAACCTCAAGCATGTGCCAAATGAGAATTTACAATGACTAGGGAAAGACTCATTACAGCAGGAATGGGCAACCTTGTTTCTTTCAATGGCTGAATTTCCTAATGAGTAATCTCTCAGGGGCTGCATGACTGCAGTGTGAGAGCCTGAAGCCAGCAGTGGGGAGGGCCAGAGCCAAAAGACACCCATGTGTCTTTCTGCTACTCTCCTTTATCTCTCTTTTTGCCAGCCTCTTTTCTGCCAGGGAAGGGGCAGATTGCTTTTCCAAGAGTGCTGAGCTTATTGCATGCCGAGGGCTATTCAAATTAGGCTGAGGGCCGCATGAAATTGGGCTGAGGGGCACATGCAGCCCTAGAACCACAGGTTGCCCATCCCTGCATTATCTCAACAGTTATCCTCCACTTCTTCTCCTCACAGAGTAAGACAGAGGTGGGCAGAAGGTAGATCTCCAGATGTTTTGGACTTCCAACTCCCAGAAGTCCCTGCTGGCATGAATGCTGAGAGTTGAAATCCAAAACATTTGGAGATCCACTTTCTGCCTATCCTTGATCTACAGCACCTGAATGGGACTGAGAACCTGTGCATCATAGGAACATAGGAAGCTGCCTTATACTGAGTCAGACCATTGGTCCATCTAGCTTAGTACTGTAGACACTGACTGGCAGCAGCTCTCCAGGGTTTTAGGTGGGATTCCTTTCCTCACCCTACCTGGAGAAGCTGGGGATTGATCCTGGGACATTCTGCATGAAAGCATGTGCTCTACCACACTGAGCTATGGCATCATAACTTTAAAATTTTAACAATAAGAAATGGAGGAAAAGCCAGAATGATTGTCAAATGATTCTTTCATGCATTTGTCACAGTATGTTATTCTGGAGGGTTCGGAAACAAAAACACTGAACCTCTTTTTTTTTGCAACCTCTTGACTTCTTATTTTGTAACTTTGCTGAATACTCCTGTCTCTTTCCTTGACACCATTTCCCAAAGGATCCCATTACCAAAGCAATTCCTATCAAGGGCAGGAGTCAGCAACAAGTGCATTTACACCTGTAATGAGTCTTCCAAGCTGTTCAATCTGTAATTAGTAAGTATTTGGGAAATGTTCCTTACAAAGCAGCCTAAACTCAGAGCTACATTTCAGTTGATAACATTGCTGTATTTTAAAACTGGTGGAACTTTTGTATCTGGTCAAGAGGGCAGAGCTCTTGCAGCTTTAACTGTTGTGATGAAGAGGGAATTTCACCAGGTGCTGCATGATATCTGCTGAAATTCCCTTTTCTATGCAACTGTTAAAGATACAGGAGCCCTGTCCTCCTTTTCATATGGTCACCCTAGAGAAGATCCACCCTAGCTATAGGGTCTCTTCGTCCAGATCCACAAGTCTGACACTTTCAAAAGCAATGAGTTTGGCGCTATCATTACATTAAAAAACAATAACACTTACCAAACAGTTCTTCAGTGTCAAGGTTGCTAGAAAGAGAAGGAAATCATAACATGAGTGAGACATTGTACGTTTTATTGCCGGTTTAGATCTGTAGCCTGACCCAGCCTGAAAGTTCAGGGCACCAGGGAGAATAAGTAAAGCAAATATCTACTAACCCAAACTCCATGAAATTTCCTTGCCTTGATTTAGTGCAGGGGCGGGAAACTTGTGGCCTTCCAAACTCCCATTAGACCCATCCAGCATGGCCAGTGGTCATAGATGATAGGAGTTGTAGTCCAGCAACATTTGGAAGGTCATACGTCCCCCAGCCCTTCCAGTGGGAAGGAGTTCCTTTCTTTGGGGGCAGAGAGGCGACTGCTAAAAATATCTCCCTTTCACACCCTGCTGAGTGAAGCTGAAACCCAGGTCAAAGTAGTCATGGTACTGTGGATGGCTTTTAAAGAGTAAATATTAGCAGGCACGGGTGTTCTAATCTGGATTAGGGTATAGGCAGGGTGCATAGGGGGCCTTTAACCCACTACTGCCAGGGCAAGGGGCTGAACCCTGCAAAATGATAACTCCAGCAAGTCGCAGAAACATAACGTCCCTGGTAAATACATACAGATAGAGTGCATGTATTAGGAAGGGTCCTTAGGGTGACCATATGGAAAGGAGACCAGGGCTCCTGTATCTTTAACAGTTGTATTGAAAAGGGAATTTCAGCAGGAGTCATTTGCATGCATGCAGCACCTGGTGAAACTCCCTCTTCATCACACCAGTTAAAGCTGCAGGAGCCCTGCCCTCTTGACCATATACAAAAGAGTATATTTCTAGGGAGAGATGTGTTCCATACATTAAGATCTCTGAAAGAAAAATAATGGTCTATTTCACATTAAAATTCCATCCTAAACATATTATTTCTGAAATAAATGGGGAAAAGGTTACTTTTAAAAATTGTTTTAAATATTAGCTGTTTTTTATTATTATTTTGTTTTTAAATTTTGTATATTGATTTTTAATATTCAGTCTTTTAAATATAATCTTTTTAATCTTTGTAAACCGCCCAGAGAGCTTCAGCTATGGGGTGGTATATAAATGATGATGATGATGATGATGATGATAATAATAATAATAATAATAATAATAATAATAATAATAATAATAATTTAGGCCTACATCACAGAAGGGGGAATTAAGTTTAATTCTGAAAAATATTAATTTGCGGTTAGAATTTATTTTATTTTATTTTACTATTAGGCACCCTGTATATAAATAATAAATTCAGTGTTTTGTCTCTCCTGCATGTCAGACGATTCCCCTTTCCCCTCCATGGATTGCCATTGGTTTGTCAGCATCTTGAAGAATATGACAGTAGCTGCAAAATGCGTAGCCTTTGTTGGTTCAAGAGCTGCGTCTGAACTGTAGCAGAGCTATGGAGATGGTAATAAATGAATGCACTTGTATATATGTCCAGCAGTGGGGGGCGGAGGCAGCGAGCTCCTTGTTTGGGGAGTCGCCTGACCCCCCCCCCCAGCTTCCTCTAGCACCACTCCTGTCCTCAGTAGGCATCAGAGATTCTAAAGCAACCCAAGGGAGGAGGCGATCTCTAAACTATGAGTTTGTAGATCATAAACAGCAACCCGAATGGTGCCCAAAAGAAAACAGGGATCCGGTGCAGACATCAGAGCACCCCAGTATAAAATATGCTGATTGGTTGCTGGATTTTTAGTGGAGGGCAGTGCTATTTCTTGAACATTGCTTAATTTCTGTCCTTTAGAGGTGCAAGGATGTATGCCTAGATAAAGTTTCATTCTCTGTCTTTTTCCCAAATTGGGTGTACAGGGCAGTATGCTGCTCAGATCAGCTTTACCCAGCTTTGCATGTTTTTATAACATATGTACGAAATATGTTGTACCACTAGAATACAGAGTGGAGCAGTTGTGAATAACAAATCAAGATAAGAATAGGCACAATTTCTCAAACAACAGATCCATCTGTAAATTTGGAACACAACTTGCTCTCTTGCATGAGAGAATGATTTAAAAGACTGTGCAGCTGGTGGCACGAGGATGGTAACAGTTTAGTCAACTCTCTAAATGGTGCTTATAAGAGCCCTTCTGAGCTCATGAAACGCCATTGTGAGGCACATACTGTAACTGGCAAAGGAATATAGTGTTGGGATGTGTTGCGTTGTGTATTTGAAGTTGGGCTCCAGGATTTGGTGGGTGGGATAGACTTTGAGGCTTCAACAGACCCTCCCATGGAGTCTGTGGCCTAATCTACACCAGTTATCCTGGGGTCAGCTCGAGGTTGTCCCTGTGCATCCAAATGGTTATCTCGGGGTCAACTGGGGATGACCTCTCATTTGTCCTGGGATAACCGGGACCGCGGTTTTCCTGATTTTTCCTGCAGTCCTGGGACAACCCCACCCCCCGTAGTCATCTTCATCTCAACAGTTCAAGCTGCAGGAGCCCTGCCCTCTTTTGTATCTGGTCAGGCTAGGCAGGGCTCCTGCAGTTTTAACTGTTGTGATGGAGGAAATTTCACCACGTGCTGCATGCATACAAATCACACCTCCTGAAATTCCCTTTTCAATACAGCCGTTAAAGATACAGGAGCCCTGTCCCCCTTTTCACATGGTCACCCTAATGTTCTTATTTTTTAATTTTAGGAATGTTTAATAACAATAAGATAATGAAGACTGTGAGCCCTAATTTATGGGACTGCAGATAATATCAGCTATGAGGTCATTTCTACACAAAAAGGTTTAAGTTACCTTGGAATGCGGGAGCTTCTTATTAGAACCTCACCAGGCCTGTGTATCTGTCAGCTGAATAGCCTAGTCGAAGTTAATTGGAAACTTGGTACTTAGAATGAGATCTCTCCTTTTAAGCTATTAGAACTAAAAGTCTAACAGCAAAAAGTGTCTGTGTTTTCTTTTATGAGTTATATCGTGATGTGATGTTACAAGTATATTTCTAACACACACACAAATGGATCAAAAGATTTCTTCCCCTTGCTAATACTTGTTAATTCAAAACCAAAATTGAATCCACCTAAAACAATTTTTGGTGCATGCTTTGTTTGAAGAGTACTGATCAGCTATGAGTAGTTAACTGGCAGCCAAAGGCTGCCTAAATACTGGAACTGTAGTTTGAAAACACTGAGCAAAAGCCAGATTGGTAACTGATGGCAATCCTAGAGTTGTGCTACATAAGTGCTACATAAGATGGCAATCCTAGAGTTGTGCTACATAAGTGATGCCACCATGGGTACCATCCAGTTGTGCCTGTGACACTCGCAGGTACATTCCAGTCAGCACTCTTAAGGGGAGACATGATAGAGGTGTACAAAATTATGCACGGTGTGGAGAATGTGGATAGGGAGACATTTTTCTCCCTCTCTCAAAATACTAGAACCCGGGGTCATCCCATGAAGCTGATTGGTGGGAGATCCAGGACAAATAAGAGGAAGTACTTCTTCACACAGCACATAGTTAAATTATGGAACTCACTGCCACAAGGTGTAGTGATGACCACCAATTTGGATGGCTTTAAAAGGAGGTTGGATAAATTCCTGGAGGTTATCAATGGCTACTAACCCTGATGGTTGTGCGCTATCTCCAGTATTTGAGGCAGTAAGCCTGTGTGCACCTGTTGCTGGGGAACATGGGTGGGAGGGTGCTGTTGCACCATGTCCTGCCTTGTTGGTCCCTGGTCGACAGCTGGTCGGCCACTGTGTGAACAGAGTGCTGGACTAGATGGGCCCATGGTCTGATCCAGCATGGCACTTCTGATGTTCTTGCGTTCTTAACAGTACTACTATAAGCTCCCTACTTCCCCAAGGGCGAGTAGTCCTTTTGAGGGCATATTCTCCTTTAGATGAAAGAGAACACTGGAGACTTACACCATCTTTGTAATTTCTGTTCATTGGCTAATATTGAGACTAAGCAGAGCTTAATAGCAAAGCGTGTAGCACAATTATTGATCCCACACCATGTTCCCAAAGGGTAACTGCTTCAACCAACTCCATCTAAAAAAAGTCGAAACTCTGTCTGAACTCTTTCCCCACCATCCACTCACCCTGCAGTTCAAACTACAAGAGCTTCTAGCTGTCACTCTGGCCATCACCCAAACTCTGTTGCCTATAACACCCAAAGGCTAGAGAGAAATTCCAGGCCATTAAGGACCATTCATCCCTTTGGTCAAATCCCTGATCACCTATCATGCCATTCTTTGAGAGAAACCATAGCAATAGGCCCATTCATGCTAATCAAGACAGCCATGCTCATAGCATCATATTGCCTTTTGAGTCTTAGGGAAATGCAATATCCTCACAACAGACGCTCTGCCTAGGGGGAAGAAATCTGGATCCCATATCACTAATGAGCAACAACTGTGCATATTGTTCATTCGGAAAGGCCCGAATGTATTATCTCTAAAAGTAGCTGAAAGGCCGTGGCACGCACCCCAGGGGCCTCTTATAGCTTCATGCATGCCTGAGGCCACATTGCACATTAAGTCAGAGGCGCCTCTCATCCTTTACACACATAATCAGTGCTTTCAACGAACACATGTGGGGAGGTTTTGGCTGGTCAACAGGCAGGGTGGCCATGTGTCCTCTTTGTACAGTTCTCTATGCAAAGGGCTATTTGAAGAGCTCTCAGAGAGCAGCCCTCTAATTAAAGGCATTCTCTGTTTTAATGGCTGTTCAGCCTAAGTCCAGTTTAGAGCTCAATCACAATACAAGGGAGAGCAGGGGCTTTAAGGTTGCCCATTCACAGTTTGCACCTGGACGGCAGTCTGCTGGATCAGGCCAAGGGTCCATGTAGTCCATCATTCTGTTCACACAGTGGCCAACCAGCAGCCCAGGGGGGAAAGCCACAAGCAGGACATGAGTGCAACTGCACCCTCCCACCCATGTTCCCAACAACTGGTGTATAAGGCTTACTGCTTCTGATACTGGAGGTACCACATAGCCATAAGGACTAGTACCCATTGATAGCCTTCTCCTCCAGGAATTTGTCTAGCCTCCTTTTAAAGCCATCCAAATTGGAGGCCAACACTACATCTTGTGGTAGAGCGTTCCATAGTTTAACTGCACTGTGGGAAGTACTTCCTTTTATCTGTCCTGAATCTCCCACCAATCAGCTTCATGGGATGACCCCAGGTTCTAGTATTTTGAGAGGGGGAGAAAAATGTCTCCCTCTCCACATTCTCCACACCATGCATAATTTTGTACACCTCTATCATGTCTCCCCTTATCCTTTTCTCCAAGCTAAACAATCCCAGCTGTTATAACCTTCCCTCGTAGGGGAGTTGCTCCAGCCCCTTGATCATTTTACTTCTTCTTTTCTGCACTTTTTCAAACTCCATAATATATTTTTAAATTAAAATTATGATTTAAATTATACAGTCTTTCTCATTTTTTAATCTTTATACACACTAATTAGCCTTTTTGGCAATGCATTTCCTCTTTTTTGATGAGACACAAGCGGCCAACTTAGGCTCTTCTCCACCCTATACATATTAATTAGAAAGCTTGTAGAGAGCAGCAGTGGGTAGGGATGCATGCACAGCGAGGGGCGTGTGTGCTTTCTTCACATCACTAGGATTGGCCCATGATCAGGATTCTCATGAGGGTTCCCTAAAGGAATCCTACTCAGCGCACATAGGCTGGGGCATAGCCTGCTTCTAAAGTGGCCAGGTATGTATTGCCCAAACAGGGGACAAGAGAAGACACAGACTTGCATACAATTTGCATTTGTTGTTTATTCGTTCAGTCGTTTCCGACTCTTCGTGACTTCATGGACCAGCCCACGCCAGAGCTTTCTGTTGGCTGTCGCCACCCCCAGCTCCCCCAAGGTCAAGTCTGTCACCTCCAGAATATCATCCATCCATCTTGCCCTTGGTCAGCCCCTCTTCCTTTTGCCTTCCACTTTCCCTAGCATCAGCATCTTCTCCATGGTATCCTGTATTCTCATTATGTGGCCAAAGTACTTCAGTTTTGCCTTTAATACCATTCCCTCAAGTGAGCAGTCTGGCTTTATTTCCTGGAGTATGGACTGGTTTGATCTTCTTGCAGTCCACGGCACTCTCAGAATTTTCCTCCAACACCACAGTTCAAAAGCATCTATCTTCCTTCGCTCAGCTTTCCTTATGGTCCAGCTCTCGCAGCCATAGGTTACTATGGGGAATACCATTGCTTTAACTATGCGGACCTTTGTTGTCAGTGTGGTGTCTCTGCTCTTAACTATTTTATCAAGATTTGTCATTGCTCTCCTCCCAAGAAGTAAACGTCTTCTGATTTCCTGGCTGCAGTCAGCATCTGCAGTAATCTTTGCGCCCAGAAATACAAAGTCTGTCACTGCCTCCACGTTTTCTCCCTCTATTTGCCAGTTATCAATCAAGCTGGTTGCCATAATCTTGGTTTTTTTGAGGTTTAACTGCAACACAGCTTTTGCACTTTCTTCTTTCACCTTCATCATAAGGCTCCTCAGCTCCTCCTCGCTTTCAGCCATCAAAGTGGTGTCATCTGCATATCTGAGATTGTTAATGTTTCTTCCTGCGATTTTAACTCCAGCCTTGGATTCGTCAAGCCCAGCACGTCGCATGATGTGTTCTGCGTTTGCATAACCTTATTTATATGTAGAGATGCACATTTAGAATAATTTAAATAGAAATGCAGATTTAAATGGGGCAGCTGTGTTAGTCTGTAGTATGTGGCATCTTAAAGACTAACGGTATTTTATTATTAAGGCATGAGCTTTCATGGATTAAACTCACTTCGTGAGACGCAGGAATGGATAGAAACAAGATGGAAGAGTCAGATGCAGGCAGATAGAAAGCAAACATTCCATTTCAATTCTAAGTGACATCTACAAAATTAAAGGAAGTCAGCTACAAGATGGGACCTGGACTCTACAAACTGTAATGACTACTCCATTTAGACAATCAGTTCAAGCCTAGTTCAAACTTAGCAATGAATGTCAGCTTTGAGGACTCATGCTAAATTCTGACTCTAAAGTTTCTCAGTTGCAAGACAGTCACTTTGAAGTCTGGTTACCGAATGACCTGGAAAGTTGAAAGGCTCCCCCAACAGGTTTGTCCAATGTTCCCCCTTTTAATGTCAAATGTATGCCCATTTAGTCTGCTATTCAGGTGTGCTAACTGTGGATGTGCATCTTTAAGGCCTCTGCTGCTCTCTCCCTTCTCATGGTTCTTTCCGTTTCAACTGGACTTGGACTGGGCAGACGTCTTCACACAGAAGATGCCTTCAAATAGAGGACTGCCCTCTGTAAAGTAGGACACTCTGCCACTGCAGCTTGCTGCTGTAAGGCTGCAATCCTAGCAGCCCCACCACCCGTGCACATTCACTGAACACACAGAGAACAACTGTAAAGGGGCAACACAAGCAGTGCTTCAGGGGTCCTTCTCCGTGAGCCCCTGCCAAAGGAAGTGAGGCAGGTGGCTACCAGGAGGCGGGCCTTCTCTGCTGTGGCACCCCGGCTGTGGAATGAGCTCCCTAAGGAGGTTCGCTTGGCACCTACATTATATGCTTTTAGACGCCAGGTGAAGACCTTTTTATTCTCCCAACATTTTAACAATCTATAAATACATTTTAACTTGGTGTTTTAAATTTGTAATTTTGCGTTGCTGCTGTTTTTATCTGGTTGAGCTTTTTTATTGTATTTTATATTATGGTTTTATACTGTTGTTTTATATTATGAATGGTTTTAATTTTTGTGAACCGCCCAGAGAGCTCCGGCTATTGGGCGGTATAGAAATGTAATAAATAAATAAATAAGCAAGCAGTAACACATCCCCACCCGATGAAGACAGGGCCTGCTCTGCAAGTCTTCGAATCAGGCCACCATCTTCGTGGGTAAGCAAGCCTGTTGTTTTGTTAGGATAAAAAAAAAGGCACCAAACTCTTTCACAAAGGAGAGCCACAGCTGGTGTTCATCAGTGTAATCAGCATAGTTTGGTCAAGGTAGCTGCAGGCTTGATGGAGGGCCAGCTCACACCAGCTGAGCCCCACGTCTCTAATTGTAATTTCAAACCATCTGAAAGGGAAATATTTCACTGGGCTCCAGCAAAACGTAGGAAAAGCCACAGGCCAATTTTCTGATTTGTCTATTCTTTTAGAGGCTGTAACACTGCAATCCTATACATGCTTAGACATAAAAGAATGGGAGTTGTAGGACTTTGTTCTGGCTGCTTACGATAGTACCCTAACTGGGTTAAACATTTTTAAAAAAACCTGCTGAGAAGATATTTTGCTTGATGTTTTCCCCTGAATGAAGTCCAGAATTAACTTATATAGCGGCTCTAAATATTAAGTATCTATTTTCACTTTCCACTGACAGCATTCGCCCCTGAACCTGTGCCATAGCTTGCTTTCTCTTCTACTTCCCCACAATCCCAGCAGTTGCATGCAATGCAGAAATAACTAGAGCAGAAATAACACAATAGGCATGACTTTCACAGTAACTGCATCATTATATCCGAGTGCCTGTTGAATTTCTGCTTGCGCCTGTTAAGGCAGAGTTGCCCTGCCAGAAGAAAAGGTAGCAATCCTAATTGGATCCAGAAAGAAGGCAGGAAATACTTCCTATTATTTGTGACCCTGTTCAGACAACACGCTAAGCCACAGTGGTTAAGCATTTTGAGCTAAACATTGTGGCCTAGCATGTCATGTGATCTATGACTTAGCATGTAATGTGAACCATTCCTAACCATGGTGGCTACATAACCATGATTTAAACATGCTCACTAACCATTTGCTGCAAAAGGTTTAGCAGCCTAACCATGGCTTAGTGTGTTGTCTAAACAGGCCAGCCCAACAGCCCAGTATCCAGCCCCGGTGAGGGAGAGGGTTATTGGCCTCATGTCTTGCTTGTGGACTTCTGATAGGTGATGAGAAACAGAATGCAGTATTAGATTAGCTTTTGACCTGATCCAACCTTGCTCTTCTTACAGACACAGGATGAGACCAAACATGCAGGACAGCTGATGTACTCTAAGGATAAGGAGACCTTTTCGATCAGGAGTGCCAAATCCAGCCTGCCTGGTGTCCTAATCCAGCCTTCTAGGGTTTCCCAGATGGCCCTGGCCCCTTTCCCCCATCTGCCAAGCATTTCAT
The DNA here is from genome assembly GCF_023053635.1 of Elgaria multicarinata webbii. Lineage (NCBI taxonomy): Eukaryota > Metazoa > Chordata > Lepidosauria > Squamata > Anguidae > Elgaria > Elgaria multicarinata. The sequence goes on along the minus strand of NC_086177.1, from coordinate 82,960,820 downwards.
GGTTTCCAGCTTTTGTGCAGCTTTTTTCCCATTCACAAAAAGTTGAAAGCCTCTCCTAAGGCATAGTTCCTGGCAGTAAAAGTGTTAGGCTAAGACAATCTGGTACTTTTGGTATTTTGTGCCCATGCCCACACCCATTGCCTTTGATCTATTTTCCATTCCTATCAAACTCCCTTAAAAAATGAGTATGTCACTACTTCTGCCTCTTTTCCTGTTCTTCTCATATTTAAAAATTCACTGCTCACAGTGACCTGGTTTGCACGGGCTAACTAAGGATTATTTAACCGATAGATAGGTGTGGCCATACTGCAGCAAGTGAATGTGTTACCTCCCGCACATTTGTCACTTCCACTTTCAGTCAACAACACAAGAATGCCCCTTTCCTGGGTTGTTGTTGTTGTGATATCCAAACCCAGAACTCTGGGTTGTTTAGGGGTTAAACAACTTGGTTAAACCAACAATAAGGAAAGGAAAGGAACCTCTCGTGCAAGCACTGAGTCATTACTGACTCTTGGAGGGATGCCAGTTTTCACTGACGTTTTCTTGGCAGGCCTTATAGCGGGGTGGTTTGCCATTGCCTTCCCCGGCTGTTCTTACCTTTTCCCCAGCTAACTGGGTACTCATTTTACCGACCTCGGGAGGATGGAAGGCTGAGTTGACCCGAGCCAGCTGCCTGAAACCAGCTTCCACTGGGATCGAACTCAGGCCGTGGGGGAGAGTTTCAGCTGTAGAAACTGCGGTTAACTCTGGGTTGTTTAACACCCAAGCAACCCAGAGTTCCTGGGCTTGGATGTCCTGGTAATAATCCAGGAAAGGGGTGTTCCTGAGTTGTTTGAAAGCAGAAGCAACAAGCTACCATTTGGACCTGGCAATTATTGTGTTAAACCAATGAATTGTTACATGTGAACTGGGTCAGTGTCTTGAGAGTCAGATAAAATGTGTTCTCCAGCAAACAAACAATCCACAGTGAAGAACATGGAATGAATGGCCTCAAAAGGAATCACAAATGTGGAAGATAATGAGCTCTTGACAGGAAAAATGAGGATGAAGATACAGAGTGGTTCATTCACAACATATGAGAAAGTCAGAATCTGGGAGTTATTCTTGGAGATGAATTCATTGTAACATATTTGTTTTGGTAATATCTTTGCTCAGAAACTCTTGATACAGGTAATGGTTACTAAACAGACTGTGTGTTAGATTCATGCTATTCCATATGTTATTTATAAAGCAGCACTTTTTACCAGATAAACTTTTCCAAATGCTGACTGTTATATCTGTAAATGGTTTTAGAATAAATGCTACCTACTCTGTGTTGTGCGTATCAATTGTGTGGAACAGCTCATGCAGCTCTTCTCTGCTCAGGATTCCATCAGCAAAGTAAGCTTTGAATTCATCAAAGGACAATTTGCCATCATCTGAAATCAAAGAAGCGAAAGGAAAATTGGTTGCACATATGACTGGTTTCTCCTTCTAATCTAGTTCAGTTTTTTGGTTTATTTTATTTTTTTAAGCAGCATGGGTCAAGGGGTTTCCAATGTTTAAATATCTGCATAAAATAGAAATCTTATAATTAAAAAAAGAGAGAGAAACTAGCTGCATGCACCACTGATAATAGATAATCACAACTTATTTTATTATCAGGTAACCAATGCAGTGGCTTACGGAATCAAGAGCCTTAGGTATTTCAGTGGCATCAGGCACAAATACTCAGGAGTCTGGGGAAAGGGGCAAGATTAGAGATAAGATGTGGATTGTTAAGAAACAATAGTTCATAATTGTCATAACTGGAGCTCACTGAGGATACACACACTGTTCATCTCTCTCTGTGCAGCCATTTTGGCCAGTCACATTCTGATGGAATCCTTGGCTTGCTACCAGAGGTGTGGCACTTAATTCTTAAGTGCAAGCATTAATTATGACAGTCCCCATAGCCATGATCCCTAGAACAGTCAACAACCCAAGAATGCTCCATTCCTGTGTTGTTATTCTGATGTCCAAACCAGGAACTCTGGGTTGTAGGGGTTAAACAACTCAGAGTTAACCCAGCAATAAACCATGGGCAATTGTTGGGTTACCTCTGGGTTTTTTAAACCAATAAACAACCCAGATTTCCTGGGTTTGAACATCATGATAACAATCCAGGAAATGGGTGTTCTTGGGTTGTTGAATGAAAGCTTGGCCCAAAAAGAAAAAAAGACGGATGTATTGCTCAACATCAACAAACCAATTCTAGCTATTCTCATCTCCTCCAGCAGCAGGTCTTTTGTAAAGCCAGTGCGTCTTAATGGCCCATCCAAGGCCAAGCTACCACAAAGCACTTTACATTACCACAGGATAGCTCATAACAGTAAATTGTTGCTGGGGAAGTCAATTTGCCCCCACATACTGTGAAGATTATAGCTAAATTGAGAAGGAGCAAAAGTCTGAAGGGGTGCAGATGACATATCACCCCTGCTAATCAAAAGGTCCTGGCCCTTCAACCCTGTGAGCTCTGGCTCCACTACTCCATTGCTTACTACCTCCCATATGCACTCTGTATCAACCCATTCCTTTGGCCGCAACAGGTTACTATTGTACACTTTCATGCCTCACATGAAAGTGTTTATATATATATATATATATATCCTCCATTTTGTTTGTTTGTTTTTAAAGCTGTAAATGCGAAGGGTCATATTTACAGCTAAATGGGGGGGGGGATAAAGGGGGAGGAATGGGGTGCTCCCCCCTCTCAGAATATCCACTCCCTTTATTTATTTATTTAATTTTTAAAAAACAAAGGTCTGTGGAGGTGGTCCAGCAACCTTTTGGCTTGCTGGTCCACCCCCTTCCATGCCCAAGGCATGCCTCACAGCAGCTCCAAGCTAAAAAAGTTGGGGTAAGTGCCTGACTTTTTTAGTGTGGAGCTTCGGGGCTTTGCCCCTGGATCACTTCAGAGTGGCGGCTGCGTCATGTAGATCACCTGCCGCCACTCCGAAGCTACCGTGGGGAAAAGTGGCCGTCTAGACAAGCCCCCTGGCCTAGTCACTCCAAATATGTTCAGAAGAAAGTTTTCAGAGAGATCCTGAGCTTTCTCCAAGAGTTACTGAAGAAAGCTTGGAAAAACTAAAGTAATTATGAGAGAAGATAAAGGGAGCTCCTGCATCACTAATTATTATAAAAATGTCTGTCAAGTGATAAACGTACCACTGGATGTGCTTCCCTACGCGAAAGCAGACTTGCAAATAATTGCTCATCAGCTGTGGCAACTAAAAATTACCTTTAGGAGACTGGGTAGAGACATTCTGTGAATGACCTTAAAGTGGCTGTTCCTGAACAAAGGAATTTCAAAGCCAAATACTAAAGTGAAATTGCTGAAGTATAATTCTGTAATTCAACTCTATTTCCTATGGTTTGAATAGGTGAAGTTTTTGTTTTGTTTTGTTTTGAGTTATTGTATAGAGACTCACTATTGCAATGCTGTCTGAATTATCACCCAACAACGTTTAGTGAATGGCAACATTAAGGTAATAATCCGTGTCTATACATTCCTGCATTTCATTTTTGCATTTCAATATGTTAATCAGCTCACCATTGCAATGATTGTGGTAACACCTTGCAAATTATTGCCCATCCCCATTCAATTCTTTGTATAGCATCTGTGCAAATACATGTGGAGTTCTCGGAGCAAGGCCTTGCAAATGGTAACTGCTAAGGTAATTATCATAGAATCATAGAATAGCAGAGTTGGAAGGGGCCTACAAGGCCATCGAGTCCAACCCCCTGCTCAATGTAGGAATGCACCCTAAAGCATCCCAGCTGCCTCTTGAAGGCCTCTAGTGTGGGAGAGGCCACAACCTCACCAGGCAACTGATTCTATTGTCGTACTGCTCTAACAGTCAGGAAGTTTTTCCTGATGTCCACCTGGAATCTGGCTTCCTTTAATTTGAGCCCGTTATTCCGCGTCCTGCACTCTGGGAGGATCGAGAAGAGATCCTGGCCCTCCTCTGAGTGACAACCTTTTAAGTATTTGAAGAGTGCTATCATGTCTCCCCTCAATCTTCTCTTCTCCAGGCTAAACATGCCCAGTTCTTTCAGTCTCTCTTCATAGGGCTTTGTTTCCAGACCCCTGAACATCCTGGTTGCCCTCCTCTGAACACGCTCAAGCTTGTCTGCATCCTTCTTGAATTGTGGAGCCCAGAACTGGACGCAATACTCTAGATGAGGCCTAACCAGGGCCGAATAGAGAGGAACCAGTACCTCATGTGATTTGGAAGCTATACTTCTATTAATGCAGCCCAAAATAGCATTTGTACTATCTGTACTTTTATGCATTTCAGATCCCTCTGAGATCAGCCAATGTGGTTGACATTTCATGCATCTGATGAAGGGGACGAAAGCTTATACCAGAAAAATTAAATGCGTTAGTCTTAAAGGTGCAACAAGACTCGGAGCAAAGCATTTGGCTTTGGATAAGAATGATAAATTGGTCCTGGAGTATAAATTGTGCTTGAGAATACATCCCATCCAACCACCAGTGCCCTGCAAATACATTGATACAATCCAGACCGCTGTGCACTGCCACCACTGCTGCAGGAAGGTGCTTTCAGAACAAACAGATTCAAACTGGTGTAATGTTCGTGAAGCCATTTTGCAAGTGGGGAGTCATAAGGAGCAAGAAGTCGAAGTTAACGTTCCACCGGATCCCATACCATTTTATCTCTATGATTCCCTCAAAATAAAGACAAATGGTTGAACTTACCATTCTTGTCTGCTCTTCTCAGTATCTAAAAATAAACAAATGAATGTTGATAAGAATTCACTTTTAGCACATTAAATATATATATTTATTTTTTATTTTTATTTATTTATGGATTTTTATGCCGCCATTCAGCCAAAAAAGGCTCTCACGGTGGCTTACAAAAGTATTTCTTGACAGTCCCTGCCCACAGGCTTACAATCTAAAAGACATGACACAAAAGGAAAGGGGATTGGCAGGGGGAAAAGGAAAGCAAATTCAGGCACTATAATCTTAGTTGCAAAGTTCAGCAGTTACAGTTGACAGCAGGAGGGAGGGGGCTCTCAGCTGGAGCTGGAGCCAGGCACGGTGGAGAGGTGCCTGGCTGCTGCTTCCTCCCTCACTGGTGGCCTCTGCAGACACAGTTGGTAGCAGGAGGGAGGGGGCTCTCAGCTGGAGCTGGACCCAGGCACAGTGGAGAGGTGCCTGGCTGCTGCTTCCTCCCTCACTGGTGGCCTCTGCAGAGACAGTTGGTAGCAGGAGGGAGGGGGCTCTCAGCTGGAGCTGGACCCAGGCACGGTGGAGAGGTGCCTGGCTGCTGCTTCCTCCCTCACTGGTGGCCTCTCCAGAGACAGTTGGTAGCAGGAGGGAGGGGGCTCTTAGCTGGAGCTGGACCCAGGCACGGTGGAGAGGTGCCTGGCTGCTGCTTCCTCCCTCACTGGTGGCCTCTGCAGTGACAGTTGGTAGCAGGAAGGAAGGGGCTCTCAGCTGGAGCTGGACCCAGGCACGGTGGAGAGGTGCCTGGCTGCTGCTTCCTCCCTCACTGGTGGCCTCTCCAGAGACAGTTGGCAGCAGGAGGGAGGGGGCTCTCAGCTGGAGCTGGACCCAGGCACGGTGGAGAGGTGCCTGGCTGCTGCTTCCTCCCTCACTGGTGGCCTCTGCAGAGACAGTTGACAGCAGGAGGGAGGGGGCTCTCAGCTGGAGCTGGACCCAGGCACGGTGGAGAGGTGCCTGGCTGCTGCTTCCTCCCTCACTGGTGGCCTCTGCAGAGACAGTTGACAGCAGGAGGGAGGGGGCTCTCAGCTGGAGCTGGACCCAGGCACGGTGGAGAGGTGCCTGGCTGCTGCTTCCTCCCTCACTGGTGGCCTCTCCAGAGACAGTTGGTAGCAGGAGGGAGGGGGCTCTCAGCTGGCGCTGGACCCAGGCAGCTTCAATTGTGTAGGCAACCTGATGCCTTTCAGGTTTTTTGGACTGAATCCCAGCTAGCACGGCAAATAGCCAGGGATTAAGGGAATAATAGCCCAAAACATCTAGAGGGCACCATCTTGCTATCTATCCTGCAATACAGGTAATATTTTTGAGAAAACTTATATCTTAGCGGTAACGTGTGTTCCCAAATACATCCATGTAGACAATGTGGGCTGAGACTGAACCATCCTCAGTCATATGTAAAGCCACAAATGAGTGGGGAATTGTAACCATATCTCTTAAATCAAGGATGGGAAACTTGTGGCCCTTCAGATGTTGTTGGACTATAAATCCCATCATGCCTCATCACTGGCTATGCTGGCTAGGGCTGATGGGAACTGCAGTCCAACAACTCCTATAAGGGCACAATTTGCCCACCTCTGTCTTAAATGCAGACATGGCTCCTCTGGTAGTGATTTCTGTTATTGTGGCATCACTTTTCTACACTTTTTTGCCACACGTAAATGCATTATTACCAGAAAACTGCACCTGCATTTGGATATACTCAGGGTCACATATTATAATCCTCATGTGAGTGCATCCCTGGGGATTTTTGGAACACAGCATGTAGAAATATTCTGGATTCTGTAAATTGGCCCTAATCACAGTGATATCTTTATTTGCTTTCCCAAGAGCGGAAATGAATTTGCACACAAAAATCTCTTCAGAACCTCATCTGACATTGAATTTTTCTGTTGAATTTTCACTGTCTAATCACTAGACATTTGAATATTTGCTGAATCATCACCAAATATTTAATATTTTGTACATACAATTGATTATATTAACATATTTGATTTCAATATATTATATTTGATAGCTGATACATCACAGTATTTAGCACATGACAGTGTTTAAAAACTGAAATGTATTTAACATAATCTGACAATTAATGACGTATGATATCAAAAGGTGTCAAAAAGTCTAAAGCATTTTGATTTGGAGGGAAAGCATTTACATTATATTGAAATTTTATATTGAACATTCATATTGAAATTTTAAAAGTTTACTTCTGAAACCTGAATGGTAGAATTGGAGGTTTGGATTATTATTATTATTATTATTATTATTATTATTATTGTTATTATTATTGCATTTATATCCCGCCTTTTTTCCTGCAAGGAACCCAAAGTGGCATACATAACCCTCCTCCTCCTCTCCACTTTATCCTCACAACAACAACCCTGTGAGGTAGGTAGGGCTGAGAATCTGTGACTGGCCCAAAGTCACCCAGTGGGTTTCTGTGGCCAAGTGGGGACGAGAACCCGGATCTCCCGATTCCCAGCCCAACACTTTAGCCACTACACCACAATGACTTTCAAGTATTTTTCAGCTGTAACTTCATCTGATTTAAGGAACTTGAAATATGATTTACAACATTAGATAGAACCAATTAAAATTAGGTAGAATAAATTAAAAGACACTTTGGACTTACAATTTAAGAAATCATATTGATTTCATATTGTCCAAAGAATTATAAAAAGATCATATTGTAGATCATATTGTTCAAAATATAATAAAATGTTTACAGCAGGAATTATGTAGGAAAGCTGCAAATTTTATTTGTACTGCACTAGGAACCTGTATCCTGAATTACAATTTATGAATGCTATTAACAATGATCTGAATCAAAGAAACAGTTCATCTCACTACAGGTTTTAATTAGCTTACCAATTCCGGGCTTTTGTTAGCAACCACACTATTTTGTGAATAGTGACTACATTTTATTTATTTATTTATTTATTGCATTTATATCCCGCCTTTTTCCTCCAAGGAACCCAAGGTGGTGTACATAATCCTCCTCCTCTCCATGTTATCCTCACAACAACAACAACCCTGTGAGGTAGGTTGGGCTGAGAGTCTGTGACTGGCCCAAAGTCACCCAGTGGGTTTCCATGGAACCCAGATCTCCCGACTCCCAGTCTGACACTTTAGCCACTACACCACACTGGTATACATCTGTTTAAGTTTTAATGTAAATTATCACAGTCTGTACATTTTGCATTTCATTCCCCTCTAACCTCTCTGCTCACAATCCCTCCCCACCCCCACCCATATGCATACACCTGCCAACTAAGAATTACACTTCTCATGCATGCATTTTAATGTGATTTAATATAAATCCATCCTATTATATAATCCAAACTTATTATAACATAATCCACTCCAGTGCCAAATGATATGTAGATACCCTCCCATTTCTCACTTTTCTCTATTAATATTATGTATTTTTGGATGTCCAGAAGCAAGTGACTGAAATAGGAGTTTGAAAGTTAGGATGTCCGCCTATACATTTTAAAAATTCAAGCATATGCTCAGACAAGGAAAAGAAACAATAAATTTTTAACACGTGCAAATGATAAAAAGACAATAAAGGCTATATTTTAACTTTGATTGCCCCTCTCCCCACATCCATTGGGAAGGCCAACTTGCTTATCTTTCCACATGTGCAGAGGGAATATCATTCATTTTATATGGAAGACACTTCAGGAATATATAAAAAAATGGTTTTGTGAAGGAGCTTACATGATTTATTTGGTTTTACAAGTACAACAAAATGCTACTTCCAAAATTGGCCCTATTGCACACTAAACGTAACTCTGAAGGAAATGATACATTATGGGTTTGTTCTTTAGAGCAACTTTAATTAACGATTGAGCATCGAAATGGCTTGTCTGCCTCCCATCCCCCCATCTTTTTTTTCTGCCTTTGGAAGTATCCCACTGATCTCAGGCGAGTCTGAACCACATAAGATGCACAGTATTTATGTGGTTGGATCTCCCAGTGGTTTTTAAACTCTTTTTTTTAATGTGTTAAAACCTGGCACTATTTTGATCTGAGCAATAGAGCTGATGGAGAAACATTAACCCCACCCCATGCAGTTTATCAGCCTAACCCCACTTACCTGGAAATGATGAGCCCCACAGTGGGAAAAAGACAGGTGTATATCGTTTGCATTTAAGTACACCATCTTTGTTTTGTGTCCCGTGTGGTTTGAGGCTCATCCCGACGACTCCTACCTTAGGGCAGAGTTACGTCCATGTAAAAATGTTTAGATTCAGGATGTCCCAGAATAACTGTACAGGGTGTTCCCTTTAATGCTGCCGGACTTTTCAATATTTGTATGTCAGGCTAACATTCAACTGGTGCAACTTTCCCAGCATGAAGAGGCAGCGAGAAAGGCAGTGTCACCTGTTGAATGGCTGCAGGCTGTTCAAGGCGCAGGAGCCCTGCCCCCAAATGAAGTGGCAGTGCTGCCTTTTCTCCCTGTCCCATCCACAGAAGAAAGGCGCAAACTCCCCCAATGCAAAGGAACCTGCATCCCTCCACGCCCTGAAGATGCTGAAACAGGCAAAGAAGAACACAAGAGCCGCCACCGCCACGAGACACAGAGACGCGCGGACCATTCGCACTCGCGGTGTCTTACATCAAGGAAGATGGAGAGCCCTTTGGTCATGGTCCGGGCAGAGCGGGATCCATCGCAGGCATCAGGGGAGGAAGGAGACGCGTCCAGGTTTTCATCGCCGCTGCCGCCACCGTCCATGACGGTTGGTTGTTGCTGTCTCGGTAACTGTGCCGGGATGGGATGGGAAAGGCTGGTGCCTGCGGCGACTCCTCCTCCTTCTATATGCCAGGTCTCTCCCCCTTCTTCGCCTTTGGTCGTGTCAGTTTCATGTCAATTTCAGGCAAAGCCGGGTGGCTTTGCCAACAGCGCTGTCTGCTTTCTCCCGTTCTCCCTCTCCCACCCCCACCCCAGCTAGCCAGTTTTTTGTGTTTTTTTAGTGTGCAGTTATACACAAAATGTGCAGCTGGGTAAAAATGTGCAGTTGGAAATCTGATAATGTGCAGTTGAAAAAAATGGTGAAAAAATAAGACCTGTGTTATGTGTGTGTGTTTATTAAGAACTTAACAACAGACGAAGTCAGGGATGGCATGTAACACAAATCTGTAACACAAATATATAAGGATGCAGGTAAAAGAGCCCTTGATGGTGTGACTGATGTTGTTGGGTCCTATGGCAGTGTTGCCTGAATAGATGTGGGGCCAGAGTTGGCACTTGGGTCTATTGCATGGTGTGGTTCCTCTGCCTGTGTCTCTGTCCTGTGTACTATTTCTGGTTAGCATCTGCTTCAGGTTGGGAGGTTGTCTGTAGGCCAGGACCAGTCTGCCTCCCAAGGCTTGTGAGAGAGAAGTGTCTGTGCTGCTGATGGGTTGGAGTTCACTGATGATCCGTTGCAGTGGTTTCAATTGGGGGTTGTGGGTGACAACCAGGAGTGTACTTCTCTTGGTCTGTCATCCTTCCTGGGTATCCATATGGCCCTGTCAATCTGTCTTTAGGTTTAAGGCACTGCTAGTGTTGGTGATAATCTGTGAAAGAGAAAGAATGTGTTTGGCTTGGGCAGGGGAGGGGCGCCTGACAGGGCATTTTTCATAAAAAGGCTTTTTTATACCATCTGTCAGGTATACTTTAGGGTGGATTCCTGTATTGAGCAGGGGGGTTGGACTCAACGGCCTTATAAGCCCCCTCCATCTCTACTATTCTATGATTTGTGCAGATGGAAAATTTGCTTTAACACCACCACCACCACCACCACCACCAGCCAGCTAGCCAAGAAGCAGCTTCAGAAACTAGCTCAGACAATCAGACTCACCCCCAGCTCCTGGCATTTTCTTCTCCCTCTGCGCTGCCTTTTTATGAAAAACTTGCTTTTGCGGGTGGGCGTTAAAGCACCACTTTACCGTGCTCCTATTTGCAGCCCAGAATCCCTTCTGTTTCATGCAAAGCGTAGCCCTGCACTTCAGTGGAGCAGTAATTAAAACTGCCCAGAGAACTTTTGTAAACTGCCCAGAGAGCTTCGGCTATGGGGTGGTATATAAATTAATTAATTAAATAAATAAATAAATAAAGGCTGGGTTTCTGAGCAGGTGCAGAGTGCATTTCCTCCAGTTATTCCTCCAGTGTGCGTGGCCTGCCCCTTTTAACAGATGGTGACAAGCTAGTGGGGGAGGCTTCTTCGCAGATCTGAACAGGGCATTTTTTTTAAAAAAACACTGCTTTTCTAGATGAGACTCTTAACCCACTGCATCTACTTCTGTTTTCATAGAAGAAAACAGAAGTAGATGCAGATTTTACAACCAGCCTTTACTTCCCTGCCTTTGTGCACCTTTTTTCACTAAAAGGCTTTCTACATAGCTGTATCTACTTTCAGTGTGGTGATATCCAAGCTCTACACAAAGAGCTTTTCCACTACATAACCTGTAGGTGGTGCTGTGCTATAGCAGAATAGGGCAAATACACAAGTAGTTCTTTCTCTTTCAGAAATAATATCCTATTTTCTCAGCTCCACGAAAGAGCTATTTAAAAACAGAAGCAAAACTGGAGGGTCACAATGTCTTCTAAAGCACTGGTAAACAACCATGAGTGACACACACACAATAAAAGCCTGATGTAGAAAAGACCCTTCACACAAATTAATTTACAACTGGGAATGTTTTGGAGTGTGCAGAAGCAGGATTAAAGTAACCTACATCAATATCTATGAAATGGTTCATTTTGAAGAATATAAAAAGAGCCCAGCCAGATCAGATCAAGGGTCCATGTAGTCCAGCATCGGCTTTCCCACAGTAGCCACCCAGATGCCTCTGGAAAGCTCACAAGCAGGATGTGAAGGCAATATAGCCCTTTCCTTCTGTTGCTTCCCTAAGCAACTGGCAATCAGAGATGTATGCTTGGGGTGGGGAACTTGTGGCCCTCCAGATACTTTGACTGCAAACTCCCCTAATCCCTCACTGTTGGTTATGATGGCTAGGGTTGATGGGAGCTGTAGGCCAAACTATCTGAAGATGTCCACCCCTGGCACATGGCTTCTAAACTGCTGTAGTTCTGTATCAGCCTTCCCCCTACCCATTGCCCTCCACTTGTGTTGGACCATAGCTCCCAGCAGCCCTAGCCAGCTGCAAAAAGATGGGAAGACTGGGAAATGATTGCCTATCCCACTCCTCCCCGAATCTCGAAGGCCTCTGAGTTTGGGGCATCCAAGCAGTGAGGATGCAGTCCATAGGACTGCACCCTTAGTGTGACTTTTCTTTTATGAACAAATTCAAGAGCAGTATCCAAAAACCCTCTCTGGCCAATTGAATGGCATCATTCAGCAGAGCAGGGAGCGAGGCGATTCCCCTCCCTGCTGCATGCCATCAAAATGAGCCAGTGTGGTGTAGTGGCTAGAGTGTTGGACTAGGAGTCGGGAGATCTGAGTTCTAGTCCCCACTCGGCCATGGAAACCCACTGGGTGACTTTGGGCCAGTCACAGACTCTCAGCCCAACCCACCTCACAGGGTTGTTGTTGTTGTGAGGATAAAGTGGAGAGGAGGAGGATTTTGTATGCCGCCTTGAGTTCCTTGCAGGAAAAAAAATGCAGGATATAAATGCAATAATAAATAAATAAATCAAAATCCGCTCTGGAAGGCTGGGGGAGCTTCTCGGGCAGATTTGGTGTGTGGGTGTGGGTAGCTGCAGGGAAGAGAAGACGAGGAGTAAGTCCCATTGTGTGAGCGGACGTCTGCTTGTGCAGCACTGGATTTCACCCAAACTAATTTCACCTAGCTGCCAGAGACCAACACACTTCCAGTTGCCCAGGCAGTCTGGAGAAAAGGAGTTATTTGCTAGATCTTTCAGGATGATTTAAAATCTTTCTACATGCAGAGCTGATTCACATGGCATTTTATTTTCTCTCCCTCCTCACACACATTCATTGGGGCCAATTCCCACAGCCCTTTTTGGCTATATTTCAGATTGGGTTGACTTTGTCTACAAGCTCTTGTGCCAGTCTTCCAATCCCATTCTGATGGCATGAGGCTTGCCAACTTTTTAATTGGCCACTGTAACTAATGCCTTTCACAGCAGCCTGCTTTGCAGACATTAAAAAGGGATGATGTTTATCTCCATGCCATGCAATGCTTTAACAGCCAATTTCTTCAGATCTAGTTGGCAACCAGACCTGGGTAAGAAATCATCTGCATGATTCTCATCTAATAGTACACCATCTTTTTCCTTTTTTTTTCTTTGAGAGAGGACCCTTCTGCAAGAGCAGAATCCAGTTGGTATCTTTTCTATTGGTTTTAAATCAAAGCATCATAGGAATGATAAAACATGGTGACCATTGAGATCATCTAGTCCAACTTTGAGATAAGAACGTAAGAAGAGCCATGCTGGATCAGACCAAGGGTCCATCTAGTCCAGCACTCTGTTCACACAGTGGCCGACCAGCTGTCGACCAGGGACCAGCAAGCAGGACACTAGTGCAACAACACCCTCCTGCCCATGTTCCCCAGCAACTGGTATATATAGGCCTACTGCCTCTTATACTGCACTGCAATGATCTAGAGATCATCTGGTCCATTGCAGTGCAGGCTCTGCAATGCAGGATGCAATTACAGCACCCCTGATATATAGCCATCCAGCCTGTGCTTAAGTACCTCCAGTAGAGGAGAACCCACCACCTCCCCAGGTAGCCCTATTCCATAGCTGAACAGCCACTAGTGTTAGCAGGTTTTTCTTAACGTTTAGACAAAACCTGCTTTCCTGTAACTTCCAACCATTTGCTCTAGCACTGCTCCCTTAAGCCAGAGCTGGCATCAAGGGTAGGCATGGTTGGGCACCTGCCGAGGGCCCACACATCGAAGCAGCGGCCCACGGACAAGGACCCCCTGGAATTGTCCCTCTACTTCACCATTGCAACCTGCTTGTCCACCTGCCTCTCACTTTGGCACAGACAACGATGGTGGCGAGAAGGAGGAGATCCAGGATGGATAAAAGGAAATTCTTCTTCACCCTGAGCATAATTCACTACCACAAGATGTGGTGAAGGGCCACCAGTTTGGATGGCTTTAAAAGGATGAATCCCTGAAGGAGAAGGCTATCAATGGCTACTAGTCCTGATGGCTATGTGCTACCTCCAGTATCAAAGGAAATAAGTCTTATGTTGATCAACTGCTGGGGAACATGGGTGGAAGGGTGTTGTTGCACCTGTGTCCTGCTTTGTTGGTCCCTGGCTGACAGCTGGTTGAACAGAGTGCTGGACTAGATGGATCCTTGGTCTGATCCAAATGGCTCTCCTTATGTTCTTCGGGTCCCCCTCCACGGAGGCCTTTCGGGGGGGGGACAGTTGACTGTGGGGTGCAGTAAGTTCCCTTTCACTCAGGATATAAGCCAGTATGTGTGATTGGATACCAAAATGAAAAAACAAGGGTAAGATGTCAGGCCTCACAGCCTCAAAATACTCCCACAAGATATATGTGGGTGCCATGTTGCCTCCCCGTCCTCTAGTGCAGGGATAGACAACATGCCACCTACCCTCAGACACTAACGTGCCCTCCCTGCCCCTCTTACTTCTTTTAAAATTTACACATTTTATTACCAGAAGGTAGGATCACGTCAAAGCAAAGCAAGAACTTCCAGAAGTTGCCTTGTTCGTTTCCTCTGCATGCCTTGGGGCTACATGGTTACTAGCCTTTGTGAGTAGCCACACTTCCCATGGAAGGCATTTTGTGGTGGCACCTGGGACAATTTCTTGAATGTCCAAACATGGCTATGGACTCACAAAAATTGCTTACCCTTGCTCTAGTGATTCTGTAAAAGAATTATCCATGATATATTAATTGGAATCAACATTCAGTATTAAGTCTGCCTTTGTAGACTTTGCATTCAGCCTAGACATTCAGCCTTATGAAATAATGTTGGAATATATTTTTTCATGTGTGTGTGTGTGTGTGTGTGTGTGTGTGTGTGTGTGTATATATATACATATATATGCAGGAAAAAACTAATTCATCTACTCTTTCTCCTACAGCTTGTCAGGTTATTAAGTTTTCATTTAGAAAAAAAAAGAGTACTGTTCCAAGATATCAAGACTGTACAAATTATTTGAAACAAGAAGTGGGCAGCAAGCATGTAATGATTTTGTGCTTCCAGCTGGAAAAAAATCACTAGCATTGAGCTGAACATGAAACTGGCTGTTTCATAACTGAAGTACCATCTATAGTTAGTTACTAGAGTTGTTTGAAAGGCTTCCTTTTAGTAGAGCAAATTTAAACAATCTCCAACTCTAATGAGGCAGCCAAATCATTCCTTAATGGATAGCGGTTCGTGCTATTCTTAAACGATTGGAAAATGCACTGCATAATAGCCACATCAAAAAACACAGCCTGGGACATCATTAAAGTTCAAATCTTTTTTTTCTCTCCTAGCCCTGGGCTGGGAAGAAATGCTCAGGGTTTTCATTGGCACTGGAGGATGGGAATAAAAGAGCATCTTATTCATAGGCTTAACAGCTTGATCCTTTACTTTTACAAACACACACACACACACAGAGAGAGAGAGAGAGAGAGAGAGAGAGAGAGAGAGAGAGAGAGAGAGAGAGAGAGAGAGAGAGAGAGTAAAGCCTTTGCAGTCATCACTTTACCAAGCTATCAAGGAGCACCCTGGTATAGTTTGCTCTTATCCTTAACCACCAGGGGCTGATTTTGTGTGATGCATGCACATCACTTGATCGTTTGCCACTTTAGGATGCACAGATAAAAGGTGTGGGCACACTCTGCTTAAAAGGGAGATGGAGGCCTTAGCTAGACCTACTGGTCTAGCGGGACGGAGGGGTGAAGATCTCGTGATATTTTTATTGTGAGATCTCCCCCTCTGTTCATAAGCAGCGTGTGATGACCTCAGAGGAAGAGGCGTTGCACTCACCATTTTGGGTTTTTTCTTAAAGGGAAGATGCCCCGCTCCCCCCATGCCACCCCCGATGGGCACAGTGCTCCTGAGGAGCTCTGTGCCCCATGCGCAGGTTCCGGCTCCTCATGAGGAACCAGGACAAACTGCGATGCCCAGCCACACATTCTGCAGTCTTGGGGTCAGCCCGGGACCGTGGAAAAACCGGGCTCAAAGGGTAGGGCGGGATCCTGGGGCAAGGGATGAACAGCCCAGAGAGCTTCGGCTATTGGGCGGTATAAAAATGAAATAAATAAATAAGGGAGGGATCATCCCTCCCTGATCCTGATATCCCCTGTACGTCATGTGGGATCGCCCTGGGATTTTGCCCTGTCTAGCTGGGACCGGAGCTATATGTCTCAAAGCATATGAAACCTCTATGTGTGATGGTTCTTTCACACATGCAGGCCCAAATGAAGCATCCTATTCTGTCAACACTAGGTTTGCAATGGTTAATTGAAACCATGCAATTAATTAAAGACCTTCCAGTTGATTAAAAAAGTGTCCCTTGTCAATCCGGTGCCATTTTAGAAGAAAACAGTAGCGAAAAAAGCAGGGGGTGGGTGGAGGCACCACCAAAACTGTGTGAGTAAGAAGCTGAAAGCTATCAAAATGATTTTTTTTTTATTGTAATCCAAACTATGAGAAAGTAAATCTTCTTAGTTTAAAACTTGCTACAGAAATTGTATGATGCTCAACGTTTCAGGTCCGAGGACCCTTCGTCAGGAGCTGTATAGTGTCACAGTTTTTCCTCTGTAATAGTCGTAAACTCACAAGCCTTTTAAATAAATTTTAACAAACCGCAGTCGAGTTCGTTCACTCTCTCTAAGCAGCCAATAGAATGGTTTGACTGCTTAGAGAGAGTGAACGAACTCAACTGCAGTTTGTTAAAACTGTGACACTATACAGCTCCTGACAAAGGGTCCTCAGACCCGAAACGTTGAACATCATACAATTTCTGTAGCAAGTTTTAAATTAAGAAGATTTACTTTCTCATAGTTTGGATAACAATAATAAAAAAAATCGTTTTGATATTACAAGCACCAGAGCTTTCAGCTTCTTACTCACACCACCATTTTAGAAGAGGCATTTTCTCCTACTCGTTCGGTCTGGGCCTGCCCCTGTCCACATGCTTTTACATCGGCACCTGTGATTCTCCATTCCCCTACTTTGGTGAAAGGACAGAGGAGGGGAGTTAGATGCAGGCAAGGAGACTCAAAAGCTCCTTTTGCATGCCATTTGCTGGCCTCTGCCTTGCTTCTGGAGTTCTGTTAACAACGAACCCCTCAAAACCTCTGCCAACATGTTATGCTTCCTTCGTGCTATTTAAGTCTTGTGTGAATATGACAATGGTGTGTTTTTGGTCATCCAAAATGACAAATCGGATCCGAGATGGACCAGTCGGCACACACATGTGGGTGTCTGCACAAATCGTGGGGTTTATAGTACAAAATAAAACAAACCTAGTACAAAACCTTGGCATAGGTTTTGACGGAGATAACAAATTTGGGTATCCATAGTTAACAGAGTTTTTTTTTTGGATGAATTGGACAGGTAGCTTGCTCCATCATCCAGCAAGACATCACAATGGGCACTTCCAAGAAGCCAACATGGCTGCAGTTCTCCAGGTTTCATTGGAAATAAGTCCCACAGATATCAATGGGATTTACTTCTGAGTAGTTGATCCAAAAGCATGTTCTTTTTCTTCCAAACTATTGCCTTTATGCAGACATAGATTTATGAAAATGTAATCTGTCTATCTATTAAAATTAGGGCTGTGCACGGACCCCCCCGAACCTCTTTGTGGCCCGATCTGGAACTTTCAGATCGAGCTGATCCGCTTTGGGTTGATTCGACCCTCCTCCGCTCTGCTAGGTGGAGCAAGATTGGGAGGGGCAGATCAAGATTCCCCCCCACTTACTTGCCTCCGCGGCAGGCGGCAGGGGCAGGAAAGTGGGGAAAAAATGGGGGCTGAATAAGCGCCCCTCCCCCTTAACTGGCTCCACCGCTATCATTTCATGGACTGCCGCGGCAGAGCCAGGTAAGCCCCCTCCCCCCCACTTACCTGCCTCTGGCGCGGTCCGGCGCTGGCTTCAACTGAGGCCCAGGCACCGGACTGTGACAGACACAGGCAAGACCCCCTCCCCCCTGCCCCCTTACCTGGTTCCATCATCGTTGCCGCACGGACTGCGGTGGAGGCGGCAGAGCCAGGTAAGCCCCCTCCCCCCCACTTACCTGCCTCCGTTGTGGTCCAGCCCAGGCTTCAACTCAGTTGAAGCCTGCGATGGACCATGATGGACACAGGTAAGCCCCCCTCCCCCTGCCCCCTTACCTGGCGCCGGTGCCAGTTGAGCCCCCTCCCCACTTACTTGCATTCAGAGCTCTGGATGGAGGCGAACTGCTTCGCCTTGATCCGCAGCTCCCTGACCTGATTTGGATCCGCCTTTGTCGGTGGCGGATTGGGTTGCTCTGCTCTGGATTCGTGATTCGAATAGGAGCGGAGCACAGCTCTAATTAAAATGCAGCTCATTGACTGCGACAACCTAACCAAATAGAGTAACTAATTGAGTGACAGCCCAAGTAAAACATATTTTGCATTTAGGGGATTTCTAATTTCCCATTCCACAGAGAGCACTGTTTTCCTTTAATTTCTATTCTGCTCTTGTTGTCTTCGTCCAGAAGAACTTGAGTAGAAAATATTTTGTAAGGCTCCTTAATTTATAATCAGAAAACACTAATAAAATTTCTTCAACAAACATGCCCTCTTCTGGTTTCAAGAGAGAATTGACTGAATTGTATTAAAAGAAAAAGTTGAGACTGCCATCCTGTACTGACTTACTTGTGAGTAAGCCCCATTGAACTCAGTGGGACTTGCTTCTGAGTATACATGTATACCCTACAAGTCTGTGGATTTTACACAGTACATCTCACTCATCATAATTTTCATTAAACAATCTTGTAACACTTTCAAGGCTAACAGATTTATGGCACAATAAATATGCTTATGTCACATTAGTGTTTATGATGCCAGGGACTCTTGCCTGTTTTTGCTGCAGTGGGCTAATATGGGTACAGATGTAGAATTTGTCATTATTTTCATATATGTCAACAGCCTGCCATTTTCCTAGTTATGACACTCAGAAAATTCATTCAATATACATTTGCACTCATTCATTGGAAAGCAGCATTTTAAAATTAAATTATTTGGCCAATAATTACTTCATTAAAAAACACTTCATTGCGTTAAAGATCTTATGCTTTAACAAAGTGGATTATGTTGTTTTCCCCAAAGAAACCCTTTTACTAATGGATCATACCTGAATGCTATAAAATCCTGTTACTTGAGTTACTGGAGAAAAGGAGAGAAAATTGAATTAATTTGTATTGTTACTTGTTTTTAATTAGGTTTCAAGGCAATTAAGATAGGTTTTGAAGTGTGCGGGAAGTTCACATATTGATTGACAGATGTGATGAGGGACACCACCAGCTGGCCAAGCTGCTTCCTCCCTATGCAGGAAACATTTATGGATAGGCAAAAGTATTAAATCCATGTGAAGACCTGTAGAGAATTTAGGGTAGACATGCATCCTTTTTTACACAGAACAGTCCTCTGTTTGAAGGGCTGTCAAAGGACTGCCCTCTATTTTAAGGTGTCCCTTCTATTTGAAGGGCAGTCTTGTCCTATTCTGGTTTAAAGATAAAGAACCATAATTAAAACTGTTGTGCATCAACATTAACACTTGGGGAGCAGACTGAACAGGCTGGCGCTCCGGTCACCTGGTCATAGTCTTCCACACTATGGTGTGATGTACTGTGTTTCTATTTAAATTATAATGCCAATTTCTATATTTGCATCTATATATGATGCAAATTGCCATCTTCTTTAATCATGTGGTTTGGGTGATGTATTTTTTCTTTTTTTGTTGATTTGTAAGTGGCCATCCTATGGCCTGGTCCACACATAATTCTACCTAGGTGTTGTCTAGCAGACAATTGAACAAATTATGGCTTGTTTCTTCAGTCCCTGGGTGTTTGTTTCTGTTCTCCCTCTATCCCAAATGCCTTTGCGATACTACAGTATTGGCATGTAAAGAGGCTGGTTTTGGGTTGTTGTTTTTAACCACTCTTGCCTCTATAACCTGGCGAAACAGCCCATGAACAACCTATGATTCACCTATGATTCAACCTATGATTCACATGTAATAAACCATGGTTTAAACAACTCACAGCTCACAAGCCAACAACAAATGATGGGTTCTCTTCATGGGTTGACCCATATTTCCAGGTTTGCACTTAACGATAACCCACGATTACACAAACCATGGTTAATTAAACTGTGGCTTGTTGTTACCGGCAAACAAACCAAAGGAAAGGGCACTGAGGTGTCCATTTGAACTCTACAGCCAACAGGGCTGAGGCCAGGATATACTGGCAAGAGCCTTAAGGGATTATATATTGGAGCACAGTAGCACAAAAGCACTGCGACAATGGCTGTAGCTAGACCTAAGGCTTATCCCAGGATTGTCCTGGGGTCAAGCCTGTTCATCTAAGTGCCACACAGGGCATCCAGCGCTCAGGCAGGGACAAACCCGGGATGATCCTGGGATAAACCTTAGGTCTAGCTACGGCCAGTGTCATGCTGCTCTACTTTCCTGTCTTGGAACCCCAAGTAAGAAACTACTGGGAGCAAAATTACTTATTGAGAATAGGGTGACCACATATGAATCACAGAAAAAGAGGACCAGTGCTTCTAGCTCTAATATGCAGCTAGCATGCCAGAGAAGAAGCTTAATAATCTTTTTTTTTTTTTACTGATTTGCTGATTCTCCAATTGCATAGAGGGGAGGCCTTCAAACTCCCTGCCTTCTGAAAGCTCCAGAAGTGCTTTAGCATATATTCTACCAGATCAGAACATGTACTTCAGGGTATGTAACCTGGTACCCTCCAGATGTCCTGGGCTACAAGTCCCATCAACTTCAGCCAACATGCCCAATGGTCAGAGACTTAGGAATTGTTGTTCAAAACATCTGGAGGGAACCAGGTTGCCTACCCCTGATGTTTGTCCTTACATTTGAAGGAGCAGGGGGAAATATGATACATCAGACAGTCAGCTGGTCTGTCAAACAGATAAAGACAGGGCTATAAAAGTAGATATAGGGCGCTCCACATCGTCTCTTCTCCCTTCCTTTTGGCTCCTGTAAATTGACTGAGCTCTACATTGTCACTGGATGGCTCAAAGGACTGCTGGAATGACATTATTACTCAGCCCCGTGGATTCTCCAGTAAGAGATTCTGCAGGGGTCAGCTATGTGCCCTTATCCAACGTCTACATGAATCTCTTGAGTGCATTTTGGAGTGCGCTGTCATCAGTATGCTGATGACACCCAGCTCGGGTGAGGCTGTGGATGTGCTAGATCACTGCCTGACTGTGGCAATAGACTGGATGAGGGCTAAAAACACACACCTGAAATTCAATCCAGACAAGACTGAGCCCCCGTCTTTACGGTGGCGCTTTGGAGCTGCGAGGCGCCATGCTCCTGCACTTGCGTTCCTTCTCGGCATCTACACAGGAAGGAATGCGAGTGCAAACTTTCCCCTCTTTAAAAGTAAAAAAAATAGGGAGGGGGAGGAGACAGGGCGAACCACCTCTACTCCCGCTGTCTGCCCATTCCACACACCCCATTTCTTTTTCTTTTTATTATGTGTAGCTATGCAGCTGCGTGTGTGTATATATATATATAGGGGGAACGGCCCCGTTCCTCTCCTCCTCCTCGTTTATATTTTTTTTACTTTTACAGGCACGGGCCGCCCATGGCGACCAATCGGGGCGCCATGAGCTCTGCTGCCAAAAAAGTCGAGCTAAGTGCCTGACTTTTTTCGAGCAGAGTTTCCAGGGTTTGCCCCCAGATGGCTTCGCAATGGCGGCTGCATCATGTAGATGACATGCCGCTACTGTGAAGCCATCCCAGGGCAAAACCTTCATGTAGACAAGCCCTGCGATGCTGTTCGTGAGTGGTTCTTTTGACTGGATGGAGGGTGCTCAACCAGTTCAGCACTCCTCCTGAAGGAGCAGGTTTGTACTTTGGGCTTCTCCTGGAGCTATCTTAATTATTTGAGGCTCAGGTGGCTTCAGTGGCCCAGCTGTACCCTCATGTGGATAGGGATAACCTAGCTTCAGTTGTCCATGCTCTGGTAGCCTCCAAGTGAGATTACTGCAATGATGTGCTCTATGTGGGGCTGCCTTTGAAGATGCAGTGGCCATATTGATTACAGGGACAAGAAGGTTCGAACAGATAAAATAGATTCTGGCCTGCTTACACTGGCTACAATAATAATAATAATAATAATATTTTTTACCCACTTCTTCCTCTGGATCAAGGCGGGGTACAACACAAATACAAAACACCATAAAATACATATAATTGATTAAAAACATATAAAACTAATACATTATTAAAAGGCAGCACATTATTAAAAGGCATCTTAAAATTCAACTGGGTAGGCGTGCCAGAAAAGATCAGTCTTTATGGCTTTCTTAAGTTGTAAATTTCTAAGGCTGATTCAAGATGCTGGTTTTGACCTATAAAACCATATATGGCTCAGGAACTCAGTACCTGATGGAGCACCTGGTGTGAACCTACCTGTATGCTACGTTCATTATCTAAGGCCTTGCTTCAGGTGCCTCCTCTGAGGGAGGCTTGGAAGGCAGCAACAAGGGATAGCATCATCTTGGTGGTGGCTCCCCATTTACAGAACAATCTCCCCAATAAGGCCTGCCTGGTGCCATCATTGTGGAAGCTGCCTTATATCATGTCAGACTGTTCGTTTGTCTAGCTCAGTATTGTTTGTCTGAGGTGCAGTGCATGGGGTGCCTGAATATGGCCCATTTAGCAGTATAGAGTGCTAAATGGGCCAAATGTAGCTTGTTTTGAAGCTAAATTGATCCATATAGCATTCCATGGGCACTATGGAGTGCTGTATGGGTCAAATTGAACTTGAGAATAAGCTAAATTTGGCTCATTTTGTGACCTGTTGCGCTATCACAGCCAAGTCTTTTGGGGATTAAATATTCTCTCCTTCCTTCCTTCATTCTCCTCCTCCTCCTCTTGCTGCTGTGGCTGCAGAAATAGTGGGGGCTGCTCTAGACAGTGTCATGTTCATGCCTGTTCCTTCTGGCATTCACACGTGCTGGAAAGCTTACACTAGACACTCACATCAGTGAGACTTCTTTTATTGAGGAAATCACACAGTAAACAGCATAATGGTTACATTCTCCAAACACCACCACTTAAAATGGAACGATGGTTAGAAAATCTTTATGCTCCTTTTCTGATAAAGTCCTTAAGGCAATCACTCAGTCTGTGTTTAGGGTCAGCCACCATCCGATTTGAGCTTCCCCAGATGCCACATACACTGGCATCTCAAGGGACATGGCCATAGCCTAAAACAAAATCTCAGGGAGGGGTATGCTCTGAGCCACCAGAGCCGGGCAGAGAAGATAGATCATGCACCAATCAATCTCAGCCTGCCACAACTGAGCTGATCCTGGAAAGCACGACCACAGGGAAGGTAACATCTCAGGCCCAGGAACTCCCCTGCATGTAACATTAGTTCTGAGGAGCTCCCTTGCCTCCTGAGGCCACACGCACACAATCCACAACAAATGCAAGTCCAAGTCTATGAAAAGCCTCACAGTACTTTTCATAGCACCATTCTTAGATAGCCAAAGTCAAAATAGCAAAGCATCCATACGCAAAGTGCTTTCAAAGTCCCAATTGGAGATGGAATCCAAAGCAGGAGAGAGGTCGGACGTTGCTTCGAGAGATGAAACCTAGCAAATCTTTTTCAGGTTTGCGCCCGCATTTAAGGCCTATTCAAAGCCACTTGACAGACAGGTCCTCTGAACTGTAAACCATGCCCATGTGCCAACAGGTCGTGATGGCACAACCCACTATGATGATGCTACAATCTGAGTAACACTCCCAAGCAGTGGCCCCCACCTTTCCACAATACCCAGCTTCCCAGGGAATTTTTTTCCAGCTGCAAGGCCATGACAGGGAGTGAAAGCTACTCCCGTGTGAACTTCTGACAGAGATAAGCTTGCATAGGGTGACCATATGAAAAGGAGGACAGGGCTCCTGTATCTTTAACAGTTGCATAGAAAAGGGAATTTCAGCAGGTGTCTGTAGGGGTTATTGTTGTCCTTCTCTGGCACACATTCAGTATTGGCAAGCCATACTGTATGAGCTGGAACAAGGACAACAATGATAAGATAAGGCCTTGCTAAGGAACATCTTGGCACTGGCTCACCATGCCAGAAATGTGCTGACGCAAGAGCCACAGAATACAATACAGTCTTGAAGGCACCATGATCACGCGTTTCCTTAACCCTTATATGGTATATTCATGCTGAACACACACTAACAGCACCTTCTGTGCACGAGGTAATCATGCATTAACATGCTGTACTCAACAACCAATCATAGCTTGTAAACAAGAAATGTAACCACTTAGTTCTTAATAAAACTAGGACGGGGCGACCTGTTTGGGATGCCTCATCTTCATGCAGTTGGACTCCTTGCCAGTTATTTACCACAGTGTCCTTTGTATATATGGAGAACCTGGTGAAATTCCCTCTTCATCACAACAGTTAAAGTCCAGGAGCTATACTAGAGTGACCAGATATAAACTGTTGTGATGAAGAGGAAATTCCACCAAGTTCTCCATATATACAAAGGACACCTGCTGAAATTCTCTTTTCTATGCAACTGTTAAAGATACAGGAGTCCTGTCCTCCTTTTCATATGGTCACCCTAAGCTTGCAGAGACATTTGACATTCTCAAACTATTCCTAATAAATATACCTGACAGAGGGCTACCCACTTACCTGCCTCTGGCGCGGTCCGGCGCTGGCTTCAACTGAGGCCCAGGCACCGGACTGTGACAGACACAGGCAAGACCCCCTCCCCCCTGCCCCCTTACCTGGTTCCATCATCGTTGCCGCACGGACCATGTCTTTCCCACCTCTCTTTTAACCGGAGATGCTAAGAACTGAATTTGGGACCTTCTGCATACAAAGCATGTGTTCTGACTGATCTATGGTACTTCCCTGGAAGTAACTTAGATTTTTGCTAACATCCCTGAAATATCATAGGTCTTCTGCAAATATTTGATCTAGTTTCTCTGCCTGTTTTAAATTATGCTTTACATATGTAAATAAGATTTCTATATTTCTTTCTTACTATTTCAATCTCCTTGTTCTAAAACGGATTCCTAGAACTTTGTATCCTCCTGCTTCATTTATAGAGATATTAATCTGTTGTGTAATTTCACTAATACTTACTCATCCTCTCCTCTAATTCCACAGTAGTCTAAAGACAACCAATTAATTTCTTCATTTCCTTGATTTGTTGATATTTGGAAGAGCTTTTCCTATTAATTGAACTGCAATGTGGCATTTGGTTTTGCGACCCACAGTTCCTTTCCCCAACCTCCTTATTTTGAGTTAAGCTTCTTTTCCTAATCCACCAATTTCCCTGAACTAAATGCTTGGAAAATATGCTCTTTCGTCTCCTCACAGGTAATGAAGAGCATAAAAATTCAGTCCAAGTGATTCACACAAGCATGAAACACTTAACTGATTGATTAAAGATGCAATATTAGGAACACTTTCCTTGGAGTAAGCCCCATTGAACTCAATGGAATTTACTTTTAAGTAGACATGCATCAGTTTGCATTGTGAATAACTTTTAGTCGTTCTAGCAGCAATTTTGCTCCCAGTTCAGCTGCTTGAATGTCATAGTTTTGTTTCTCTGTAATCTTCCTCTTTCACTATACAACTGAAAAGGCTAGTGTTGTGATGTACAATTGTATAGCTGGTGGAGTAAGTTAGGGGAGTTTACCAACACTTCTTTTCCAGGGCCAGGAGAAATTATATTCAAAGACAACACCTAATGAAAAAAAAGAGGAGAAGCTCATTTTAGAAGAAGTGCAGTTGTATGTAAGTTCAGAAAAGAAACTAATGTGATATGCAGCCAAAAACATCTCTAGCAACTTTTTAACATATAGCTGTGTTTATTGCACATAAACCCTATATAACAAAAATGCCAGATTCCTTTAGCTACTTTATTCTAAGGAAATAACCTCCTGGATAAAAACACATGCACCCCTGGAGATTTTACAACTTGGAAAATTGGGGTGCACAGTGCATAAAAATATTATGCAGTGCTCACAGGGATCATATCCCAGAACTATATGGATTTACCAAAGCTGTAAACATCTAGAACATACAAGTGAAAACTGTTTGCTCACACTAGTCTTTCAAGAAATTGTCAGCCTCTACTCATCAATCATATAGGTTGATGATTTGGCATACTTGTAAAAGAACAGATTTGAGCCAATATCTGTATGTTTCTTTCGGGGAGGATTCTTAAGCATAGTAGCTACTTTCTACAATCCATTTGCCACTTTTTATGACATGCAGGTCAGATTTTAATGGGGAAGATTCCTGGTGTTTTTGTTTTTATTTTAAAAAATATATTTTACAGTATTTGTGTTCTACTTTTCAACCAAAATGGATCTCAAAGTAATTCACAATATTAAGGTCCGATTTATAGTTCATGACATTACCCTAACAATGACGAATGGATCCCATGAAATTCATCTAGGCATTAGAAAAGATACTTTCTGAATATTGTTATTCTGTAGTCTGTAAGAATTACACAGTTGTTGTGTTCTGTTCCCTCATCCATTTCTCAAGTACTCAACCTTCCCTATTCAGAGTCTGGAAAACCATATGGCATTTTTTTTAGCTTCTGATAGGTTAGTGGACAAGAGAAGTACAGAAGGATCCCTAAAAATAACTCCCCACTCTGGGAGACAATAGTTTCCCTAAAAACCTTCTGTGCAGATATGCTTTATAAACACATCTGGTCCCACTCGTAGCATTGGTGTGCTCTGTAAGGTAGCCTGTCTTTTGTTATCCACAATCCTCCTTGTTGGTCGCTGGGAAAAGCTGAAGCTACCCAGGAGTATCTCTACTTCTTCTAGCTGTTTTTGCTCTCCCACAGTTTTTCCAAAAACGTCATTTGTAACCTTATATCAGCCACTAATTCTTTCTATTAAGCTTCCTTCAGGCAACTAAGAGGGAAAATCACACTAGCTAGAAATGAGTTTCATCATGTGAAAATGCATTACCCTACCAGCTGAGCCTCAGTACTTGTGCACAAACAATCTCAAGAAAGACTTGAGGAAAAACAGACTACTTTTTTTTTTAATTTAGAAGCTCAGTTAGGATAAAGTCCAAATGCGATCTAATGCCCAGCTGACATCAAACTCTGATTTTCCACTAGGAGATTTAAGCAGCTTCACTGCTTCTGGGATGGAATGGCAGCTGTCCTGGTCCCAGAAAAGGATTTTCCTTCCTGTTCCTTAGCTGACAGTAAAGTGATAGCAGCAAGCTGCAACAGCTGCTAGTGAAAAGACAGAGAAGTGAATTCAAAGAGATCCACTAGGCCAAAGAAAAGACTATGACTGGAACTGATGGACAGCAGAAAGGCGGAGTCATACAATTCCTTACACATATTCAGTTCCAAGAGCAAAAGGGGGTAGAAAGGGAAAAGAGATTCAAGGGACAAAAATACTTTTAGAATTTAAAGATCAGAAATGAAGTGTCATGGGACTCAAACCTCCCAAATAGTACACAGAATTATTATTATTTGGGGGGGGGGGGCTCAAAGAAAAACCTATATCCATTTTCCCCCATCTGGTGCCCAGCAGATGTGTTGGACTACAACTTCCATCATGATGGGAATTGTAGTCCAATAACCTGAAAGGCACCAGGTAGGGATGGCTGGCTCCTAGAATGTCAGAAAATTAATAATATGTATTTTAGGGAAATCATCTGCTGAAAAAATTATGGTGAAAAATGCAAGGAAACTCCTGCCAAATTTTCCATTTAACTATCTTTTTTTGTGAATCTGTGCTTCATTATGGTCTCCTGAGATTAAACCAAGGCAGCATTCTTAAGGATATGGCCTACAATAATAGCACCAGCTTCAGACAGCAAGGGTACCCAGAAGTATGTTTGGTGTCCTTGGGATGGGGCAGGCTATGTATTTAAATAAAAATATAAACAAGGCTGCAATCCTTTGCACACACACCTTTGAATAAGTCCCATTGAACTCAATGGAGCTTACTTCTGAGTAGACAGGTATAGGATTGCACTGTAAGTTGGTTAGGGTAAATTTCAGTTAACTGAATCTGGATAGAGTGATACATGTTTGTTTATATGTTTGTTAGAGTATTTATACCCTGCCCAATAACTGAACTTCCTGAGGCAGCTTGCAATATATTTACAATACAATAAAGTAGGCAAGAGCTACTAAGGAGAGGCAAAAGTGTACACAGGATTTCCACCAGTTCTCAAATGTCCCAGCTGCGACTCTACTACTGACTCTCTGGGCTGTAGCTGGCCTCACAAGAAATGACCTTGGCCCAAACTTGGCTGTTGGCGCAGCCAAGATGGGGCTTCCTTATGCAGGCTACAGCTGCTGTTGATATCTATCACAGTTTCTGTCTCTGGTGGCAGATGCAAGAGGGATTGTGGAACGAAGGTGTTTATAAGTCTCCTGCCACCCCCACTCCACATGCCTCATCCTTAGATGTTCTAGTGCCTCTAATCATATGTTGCATGTCAAAAACTGAATGCTACTGCCTACTAGCTATCCACGTTGCATCAAAGGCATACTGAACAGCAAATTTCACTATAAAAAGATACCAGTTTTATCCCTCTTTAACTGTCATAGCTGCCTCAAAACAATCCTGGGTATTTTAGTTTGGTGAGGTGTTTAGAGATCCCTAGTCCCCACTCTAACAGAATTATAAACTTCTCTGGAAAGAAAGAATGACTGTCCAGTTTAAATGTGTGGTAGGGATGTGCCTTCATACTTTATCCACTACATTACTAGCTGTCTGGGTACAACAAGGCCATGGAGAACTTCGAAGAATTTTGTGCTGGATGGGTGCAGAAAAAGTTGGGAAACATGGGAGTATGGCATGTGGTCTGAAGGATGAAAGAGATGATTGGTTTTGCCAATTGAGTTTTGGATAGAGGTAGTAACTTAAGGCTGAGCTGTCACATGAAGGAAGACAAGAGAGAAGAGTGCAGGAGGCGTCAGGAGATGACTACAGGCGTTACTAGACGAGGCTGTAGCGCGCGTTACCTTCTGCAGTCGTATCGAGGCTTCCAGATGATGTTCACGAGGATCCGTCGTTATCCTGCGGTGAAGCCTCTTTCTACCGACTTTAAAAAAGTGAGTTCTAGTGCGCCTTTTCCTGCCGGCCTGCGGTAATTTGGAGTACGTGTGGGAAGATGTGAGGTCACTGCGGTCCGCACTGGTCAGGAAAAGGCGTGCTAAGGGGAGTGGCCAGCGGCTTCTGTCAAGCCGCCTCCGCCATTTGCGCCCAGCCCACCAGCTGGGGCAGCGCAGCTGAGCGGCTTTTTAAAATTATTCCCACAGTGGCAGTTTGCGCAGGACCGGAGGACCGGAAAAGTGGCTGGTGTGCTGCTGGGGGTGTGTGGGGGATGGGTGGGGGATGTGCGCCTGTTTTGTCTATTTCAACCTCTGCGTGGGTCACTTTTCGGAAAGGCGGGCATCCCACAGTCATGGGAAGTTGGTGACTCCTTGGGTGGGCAGCCACAGCGGCCGCATAATGGCGGTGCTGTACGCTGTGCCGAAGATGTAAATGCTAGCGGGGACTGAGGGGGACGGTCCAGGCATGAAGGGCTGTGTGCCTGTTGGTGTGGGTACGCAGCTGGAAGAGGGCACAGCTGTTTCTGGGCTGCTGCCATGCCTATGGCCAGATGTGGGTTGGCTCCGTGGGATGGGGGGGAGGCCACAGAGGCGGTCATCGACACCGACACTTCAGAGGCATTATGGGAGATGTAGGCACAGAGTGCCCATGCAGACGACTGACGCCACGACCCCCATCAGGAAGTGACTGCATCAATGTTGACCCTCAACACCGGCACTCGCTGGTGCCTGAGGGGGCTGGTACGCAGCAGCAGCAGCAGCACTTCAGCTGGCACTGCCACTGCCGCCGCCGCGGCATCACTGACGGCTGCGCAAGCAATCTACGCTGTTTGCAGTCTTTCGGACTTGCGCAAACCGTGTGGCGAGCGAAAAAAAAACCCACGGAAATCAGGCCGGTGTGGCTGCGCAACCGTGCTCGAGGCGGCAGCAGCACAACCGGCGCAAACTTCCGCCACAAATCTAAGGACGGTGTGGATCATGAGGCGTCACGGCTGAACGGGAAAATCCGCTTTCACCGCTCCTCAACGACGGAACACCCGGTAGGTCTAGCAAAGCCCTACAGCATAAATTGGACTTTTAACTTTGGGGGCAGACAGGAAGGCTAAGACTTTTACATAGTTGTATAGGGAGAAGTAAAATGACAGCAACATGACTGGTGATTGAAGTTGATTGATATGGTTTGGCATTACCTGAAAAGATGGCTACAGCTGGTTCCGTTTTAATGCCTCCAGGTCCCATAGGTGGCAAGATGGGGAACTTGCCAGGTGCTAATGCTGGAGATGCAACTTCTGGAGAAACCACATTTTACTGATCCATGTGAACCAGCAAACTATGGTTTGCATGATTCCTCCAGATTGATGGATAGGATGTAATGGCAAACTATGGTTTTCATGAATATAGATGTGACTGATTTAAAGGTGATAGGAGATGGAAGAAAAAACTCATTTATGCAATACCAAACCATGGTTTGAAATTATATGTGAGCTGACCCGAAATGAATATAGGAAGAAAAAGAGAAAATAAATTAAAGGGCCCTACATGCCACAAGAAGCTTCATGTTTAGAAAATAGGGTGTTTAGTAGTGGTGTGCGCTCTGCACCGAAAATCCGGGCGTCCAATTGACCTCCAACAGACCTCCAAAATCATGGTGTGGTTAGGGGGCAGTTTTAAAACTGTTGGAAACTTGCGGTGCAGTTAGAAGATCGTTTGAAGCCCCAAATGGATCTGTTTCATGTTGATGGACAACTAACTGAACACTTTCATATTAGGAAGATGCTGTTGCTGCTGAGTGAGGGAGAGGTAGTTCTGAGATTGACATCTGTAGGTAACCAATAGTCACAGTCTCTTCCCTGTCCTCCTCCTCCAATCAAAATACTTGGGGGGAGGGATTGCAAATGATATAACCCATTCCCCCCCCCCAACACGCTCTGGAACTCATTAGTTTGCTAGCTCATGGAGCAAGAAAGAGTCCAAGATCCACTCCCCATATGCACTTCATCTTCCCTCAAGAGAGCTTGCAGAACTTTCAGAAACTAACCTCCTACAAAAATTGAAGTCCGCCATGTGTGTCGACTTGGTACCATATGTTTAAATTATGGGAGTTCTGTCTGAACTTTCCTTCACTTCTTGAAAAATTGATGTTGGCTGAAAGGAAGGTTTTAAGAAAAATGGCAATAATAATAATAATAATAATAATAATAATAATAATAATAATAATTTTATTTATTTGTTACCTGCCTCTCCCTCTGGATCAAGGCGGGGTACAACGCAAATGCCATAAAATACGTATAATTGATTAAAACATTTAAAACTAATACATTATTAAAAGCAGCACAGTATTAAAAGGCATCTTAAAATTCAACTGGGTTGAATTGTCCCAGGAAGTGATGATCACTGGCAGGCAGTGTAGATTCATACAGTCTCACAAACCAATATCTGGATACAGAAAAGAATTTTGTGCCAAAAGCTGATCTGTGTACTCGGCCGGGTGTAAAGTCAAGAGAAGGAGGGGTGGCGAGAGAAAAAATTACTAGTACTAATATATCTCCTGTTTTGAAGACAGAACTCAAGTTTATCTGCTTTGAAAATATGTATAAAAATAAAGGTATTCAGTATAATACATTTATTGTCTGAACCCCACATGTCACCCCATTAGAGCAAACAGCCAGGGAACAGATCTCTATTTTTTAGAAACTGAAGCAAATCTCTATTTTTATAAATTGAAGATGCACAACTGTGCATCAACACAATAAAGAATAAAAGATCCTGTGCAGTTTCAGTGGGCGGGGGTTGAGGGGGGAATGTTTTTAAAAATCCTAAAAATCAAAGGATGAAGGGAACTGATTTAAACTTGGCATGGCTAATACCCTACAAAAGAGCTACCAGGGTGCCAAGTTTCATCTCTTTATCTTTAAAAATGACAGAGATGTATGCATTTTTCTTAATTCCCATTGACCATATTAGCACGGTTCTAAATGGAGTGGTTTTCCAATGTGTAATCCGGTGGTGCAGGGAGGCAGAGTCGCAGGGAATCAGGGTGGGGAATTGCCTCATTGAAGCTCTACCCTGAATTTCATGGAGGAGCAGACCCTCTCTGCACACCCCCTTTTGAAGATAGTCTTACAAGAAATCTCTTTAGACAGTGAGTTGTATTAGCACCCTCTTTTTGTAACAGTTCTGCTAATCTTCAGCTCTTTCTTAAGTGCTTCCTGGCTCCCTTTTATTTCCTGTATTCCTTTTAGAGAATGCTGGGAATTGTAGTACAAGAAGGAATATATAAAAAGGGACTACACTACAGGGTAGATGGTGATGTTAATGGATATAGAGGAGAAAGCTTTGAAGGAAAGTTGACTTCTCTCTTGGACATACTGATTTTGTGATGCCAGTAGGACATCTAAATAGAAATATCTGACAGGCATTTCGAGACATGGAAAACGTCTGGGATACAAAAGTGTTATCTGTCTTGACCCTTTGGAATGAGATATCTAAGTCTAAATAAGTAAACTGAATATATGAGTTCTACTTTTGCCACTGACTTGTCTGGTCTTGAGCTAATCACTGTTTCTCTGGTCCTACCTGTAAGATGCTGACTTGTACATCCCCCATTAATGTTAGACGTAAATTCACCCTCAGTATTTAAAGTCTTTGCACTTTATCCCTATTTATAAACTTGCATCCATAATCTTCTTTATTTGTTTATACTCTGCTAGTAGTATCTGCTGCATGTATAATCTTATATATAATTAAGGATAATAATATGGCTGTAGTTGCCAGATCTACCTTTATTCTCTTTCTGCATAATAAATACTCCAACTGCTCTTTGATTACATCAACAAGAGCTGTGCAGGAACAATACTTGGAAAAATGTGCTCAGTGTTATCATTTTTCTGGTCTTTTAAATCAGGGGCTGTAGATTTATTAACATCTTTGCTATTTGATTTACAATTCATGCGTCTGCACAACCAGTAATTTTCAGATGAAAGCAACTGTTCCTCCACTTGAGCAGAGAGGGCCTTAGCTGTATACACTGTTTTCACCAGGCTTGCTTTACCAGTTTCACCTGTGTCAGCTATCTCTGCAGCAGAAAAAGACTCACCTGCTCTGGTTATAGTTGCAGTTGGCTCTGCCAGGAGAAAAGCATTCTGACTCCCTATAGCAGAGACTCACAGATCATCTATTTTTCTGTTTTCATGTTGGGAGGCTCTACCGCACAAACTGCCCCCAGAGGTTCACTCCTGGAACTGCTCAAGGGGCATCTCACATGGAGATGTTTTCTGCCATTTTGGAGAACTGAGTTTGAGGGTCTCATTGAGGTTCCAGTACCAGATGATAATGATGATGATTACATCCAACCTTTTGCTCAATGCTGGACCTCAAGGTGGCTTTACAAAATTAAAACATATACAGTTAAAACCTATATATATAGAGAAATGTACAAAAGTTAAAAATATAATTAAATACATCTCAATATTAAAACGTTTAAAATACATAACAGTTTTAAGAGTCCTAGGCATAGATGGAGGCCAGCTGTTTCTAGGGAGAGTCAAAGTGGGCAACTGCTAAGGCGCCAAGAAATTCAGGCCACCAAACAATTCCAGGCAGGCAGCAACAATATTGGTCAGGCAAGACTGGGCACACAGTAAAGGAAAGCACTGCATTGCCCATTTCAGGCAGTTGCATGCCATTTAATTCACAATATTTCCCCTAGTGCATGAGAAAGAGAACTGAATCAATCCCCTCTTTAACTTTGGGGGTTGCACAACCTATGAGGGTATTGGAGTAGTTAGAGGCCCCATGAACCCATTTCATGTTGTTCATGAACTAATTGTGGTAACTTTAGGTGGTGCCAAAATTGTACCTTGCCTCGAGCACCAAAATATCTTGAGATGGCTCTAATCACAAGAGCCAATCCCAGTCCATCAGGCCCTATAAAGCCCTAGCTTGTTCTTCAGTCTGAGCAACTTGTTTGTGGTATGAGGATACTACTAACTCCTGCTCTTGATGCTGTGGATCTAGACCCTCTGTACTATGTATCTGCTTTTGGTTCTTCTGATCCTCTGTTCTGCCTTGGTTCTAGTCTGGTTTTGAGTGTGTGCCTGTCTGTAGCTCCTCAGATTCTTTGGCTGAACTGGAACACAACTCTTATGTCTGGCACCTCTGATCTTTGCTTGTTGTACTGGAACTTGACCACATTCTGATTTGGACTATACACCTGCCGCAGGACCGACACCGAGCTTCCCTCAGGTCCTGGAAATCAATTACTTGGGGCATGATCCTTGCTGAGTCTGACTGCATATTGTATTTGTTTATAGTGAATACCCACTTCTCAACTGATTTAGAAGCCAAGATACTGTTTGTTCATTTGGTTAAAGATATACTAGAAAAACCTAAGTAGCCTACAGCATGTCATCAACCATGCAAAATATACCTCAGCAGATGCAGTGTGTCAAATGGGCAGCTAATTCACCAAAGAATGCCATACAGTACAACATTATGCATGTTTATTCAGAAGTTTCACTGTGTTCAGGAGAGTTTATGCCTTCCCCCTTCTGTGCACCCCCCTCACCTGCTGCTATAAATAAATAAATGTTGGTTTGTTGCCAAAATTTTGTGGTATGGCAGCAAAAAAGGGTCCAATTTATGACGCTTTATGATGCTGAAATTCATGACAAACTGCTGTTTTCCCATTCCTTCCACTGCACTGCTGAATTTTGGCAGAAGGCGGGGGAAGGCATATAGCCCCTGGTGGGTTCCATAGGGGAATTGACCCCCAGAACTAGCAACTCACTGCAACATTTCAAAGCTACCCTAAATGGCAAGAACAGTGTTTTATCAGTGACAGATCCCATAAAATAGGGATTGTTTTCAGTAAATAGGAATAGTTGGATTGCATGGTTCTGTTGAATTCAGTGGGGTTTATTTCCAAATAAGTACTGTTCAAGTTGCATCCTTACACTTTCCCCTTATAAATCAATGGTGAATTTTATTCACTGCTTCTGTGTGCAGAGTCATGTGGACTGCATCGTGAGTCACTTAGTATTGCTGAGAGGCATACTGTTAGCAGGATCTGCTATGTGCACTTGTAATCTTTTTCTTGTAAGTAATGCACTTGAGTGGAAAAATAGAACAGCCTATAGCATATAGTAGACCGAATTATCCAATAGTGGAGCCTTCTCATGGGAAAAGATATGGGAGTGGAGAGATAAATTCAAGTGCCTTCTAGTTCAGGTCCTTGCTCCCAAGATAAGTACTACCACATTCAATTTTTTCCTGATATTCATCTAATATTCTCTCAGCATTGGCAATTACATTTCATACCCAGACAATTGACTAATAAACCCTATACTAATAACCAAATTACAGTGCACAGCAGATAGAATCTTGGTCATGGCCTAATATGTTGGCTGAGGCAGGAGTGGTTGCTGTTGTTTTTATTTAATGGAGCTATGTCTTCCAAGGAAAGCAATTTTCCTTGGAAGATATACCTCCATTAAAACAAGTGAGTTGGACAGATTGTGGTCCTATTTTAGGGTCAATTTGAACTGGGCTGACACATGGGTGGTGGTTGAAGTCATGTTATTATTTATTTATTTATTTTATTTACAATATTTATATACTGCTCCACATCCAAAAGATTTTGGAGTGGTGAACTACAGATAGAGTAA
Source organism: Elgaria multicarinata webbii (assembly GCF_023053635.1). NCBI lineage: Eukaryota > Metazoa > Chordata > Lepidosauria > Squamata > Anguidae > Elgaria > Elgaria multicarinata. The sequence goes on along the minus strand of NC_086177.1, from coordinate 82,925,114 downwards.
AAGAAGTCACCCCCCAGAAGCTATTATTTAAACTCCATCACACCTTGGAAGAAACGCTGGCTACCGTCGCTTCCCTGTGGGCACTCAGTTACTTCCTGTTTTCAAACAGGAAGTAAACAAGGTGCACGAGGGTCATTCAGTCCCTTGTTGTGAACATGCTGCTTCTCCCACACACAGGCCATATCTACACCAGCCCGAAAAAACAGGCTGGTCACAGCCGAGTCCCTGTGCATCCAAATGACACACAGAGACTCCAGGGGGGATGAGCACAGGTTTTCCCAGGGATAAGTACTCCCTGGGAAAACCAGATTCCTCCCGCGGTCTTGGGATCATCCTAAAATGATGCCTTTCCTGGCTTCTTTCCTCCTCCCCATGAGTAGCAGGAGTTATCAGAGGGAAGGAGCCAGGACAGGGGGAATCCAGGGCCATCGGGGGTGGGGAGCAGGGTCGGGCCTTTTTTTGTTTTACCTTATTTTTCACTGGAGAGCAAGTGCGTTCCAGCTCCTTTTCCTTTAAAAAAAAATGGTGCTCACAACACGCGTGAAGTCCCTCCTCCCTTCCAGGACGTTGCATGGCCATGTAGACACAGGGCAACAATCCCGGAAGTAGGTAAGTCCAGGATCGCCCCTTCCCCGGCCCTCTACACCCATAGGTGTAGAAAGGGCCACAGCAGAAGAGAGCAGCAACTTTGGTTTAAAAAATATTTCTTAGGGATTTTTTGTTTTTCTTGCGGCGCAAGGAAGACCAGAAGGGGCAGAAGGCGTGTGAACTACCTCCGAGGAATCCATGAGTGCCCAGTAACAAGCGTGCAATAAAATACTCATTGGATGGAGCTTTTTGTCTCACATGGCAAAATATACAGGTACCACAGAGATAATTTCCAAAGCCGTGTTAGTCTGTTGCAGCAAAAACACTAATTTAAAGACTATCACATTTATTATGGTGTATAATTTTGTGGTATAGATTCCACTTTATCAGATGTGTGAAGTGTTATCTTCATTTGGCAGGTATAAGGTGTACAGAAAACAATAAGTAGGCAGTGGGCTTAAATGTCATGAAATGCAAAACGTACAGTCTGGAACAGTTCAATTGAAGTTGAAAATAGGTGGGCAATTTTAATTGGAAAAACAGTGCAGGAGAAAGGGTTATACCATCCGTCTCCATCATCATTGCTCTGATATGAGTTGCGGTTCCCCATACTTGGTTTGATGTTTTAAAAAGCCCCGAAGAGTCACATCTAGTTTAGCCTTCAGCATCATTCCGAACCCAAGGTTCAATGTCTTGTGACCTAATCTTCTGAAATGGACTTCAGGAGGCCTGACGCTGTCTAGGATTACAGACTAATAGGGTGTAGATTAGATAATGTGTGAAGTAGTTCTTACATGCTTTTGTACTGTATATACTCATAGTTTATGCTGAACCATGTAAGACCCAAGCTACTATATTTTTGGCTGCATGCACATAGCTGATTAGCCCTAGGCCCTCTTGGCATGTACAGATAAATGTATGTAGAACTGAAGATTGATAGTTATTGCATTCTAAGTTTTTAGTTGGCCTGTGGGAAATGTTAGAAAATCCCGCTAGCAATGAATCACAAAGCCAACTGAAGGTGCTTCCAGATGAGACTTTTATGTACAATTGCCCTGCCTCATTCACAGAATTTTATGGGTGGAGTTGCTCCACACAAGCAGCAGGAGGCATGTACATGGAGCGGCTTGTGTGTGGCTGTGTCCATGAGTGTGAACAGGCAGTTTTATGTGAGGGGAGAGGTGTTTGTGGGTTGGCAGTCACGGGAAGGAGATTATGTGAGGGAAGATAGTTGGCTACCCGTGTTTGGGAAGATTAAAAGTTGCCTATGACTGTGTTTGAGGTGTGTGGGGAGACATGGCTGACTGGCAGGAGGAACTGTGTGGGGAGTAACGTGTCTTTTCACGGTTGTGTTCCTGAGGGGCGTTTGTATCTTTGCGTGGAGCTTTCCGTGAGGGGGAAATCGTGCATGACTGAGGAAACTGTCGTGAAAACCGGCACAGCCGCGTGTGGGTTCGTATTCCCTCTCACGTTCTGCGTGAGGCGGCGGCGGCGGCGGCGGCGGCGGCTCCTAACCCGGCCCCCGCCTCAGCTCCGCCCATTCGCCTCCACTCGGTCGCTGCTGGGCTTTGCCACATCGTCGTCGCCTTCCTGGCGCTAGCGGCCGTCTCAGTCGGGGCTCCCCCATCATCTCGGGTTGAGCCCAGAACGGGGCGGTCCTTCCAACCAGCCGACCCGGCGGCGGGGCCTTGAGAGCGCCGGGAAATGGAGCTCCGCAGCTGTTGCCGCTGCTGCTGCTGCCGCTTTCCGGGGCGCCCGCCCTGCCAAGGCCGCAGCTGCCGAGCCCGCCAGTTCCCGGCCGCCGCCGTTTTTTAACCGCCGGGTAGAGGGAGGTCTCCGCTGGCGGCGCCCATTGAGAAGGGACGCTCGCGCCTCAGCTTCGCCTCATCTCGTCGCTCTCTTCTCCTCCAGTTGCTCTCCTCGGCGATGAGCGAGCGGCCGCCTCTTGTTGTTGCGAAGCGGGGAGGAAGGCGAAGCACTCGCTCGACCTCCGCCTGTCGCCCGCTCCTTCTCTTGTTGTTCTTCTCGCCTTAGACGATGTGGGGCTCTGGGGCTGCCGCGCTGCAGTTGCTCTCGCGGGCCACCAAGCACGCCTTCGCCCAGGGAGCCCGGCAGGACCCGAGCCGCTGGCTCGGCGCGGCTGGAGAGCCGGGCGAGGCGGCGGGGAGAGGAGGCGCAGGAGCAGGAGCCGCGGAAGGGCTGCTCTTCGGGGAGCAGAACGGGCTGCATCACTATCCGCCGCCGCATCAGGAGCCGTCGGTGGAGATCCTGCTATGCCAGTTGCCCGAAGCGGGGCCCGGCTTGCCCGAGGGCAGGACATGGCGCTGCTCGGGCTGCCTGCTGGGCACCTGCTGGTGCAAGAGCTGCCTGAGCGTGTGCTTCTTGGCGGCGCTGTGCTTCGCCTCGCTCGCCCTGGTGCGCCAGTACCTGCGGGACCTGATGCTCTGGGCCGAGAGCTTGGACAGCCTGGCCGGCGTGCTGCTCTTCACCGTGGGCTTCATCGTGGTGTCCTTCCCGTGCGGCTGGGGCTACATCCTGCTCAACGTGGCCGCCGGCTACCTCTACGGCTTCGTGCTGGGCATGGGCCTCATGGTGCTCGGGGTCCTCATCGGCACCTTCATCTCCCATGTGGTGTGCAAGAAGCTGCTGGCCCGATGGGTGCTGGCCAGGATCCAGGGCAGCGAGAAGCTCAGCGCTGTCATCCGCGTGGTGGAGGGAGGAAGCGGCCTCAAGGTGGTGGCCCTGGCCAGGCTCACCCCGATACCCTTCGGGCTCCAAAACGCCATCTTCTCTGTGAGTGGCTCTTATCTGAAGCTCTGGGGGCGGGGGGAATTGTCATCAAAGAGGCCTTGAGGCCTTGGTTCTCTCAGGTGCCTCGCTTGTCCAAAGGTGTTAATGCAGGACAGAAAGTGGAAGAGAGCTAGTTTTGAATGGAGCCAATATGCTTGCCAAGCTGGATTTTATATTCAAATCATGGACATGAAAAATGCAAAAAATAAAAGGTATTGTTTGATGAGTTGGAGCCATTCAAGCCTCAGGCCTCACTCAAAATAGCTTGTTCTCCATGGGGAGTGGCTTTGAAAAGTTGCAAGCCTCTCTTCCATGAGAATTGTAAATCAGCAGTGATTATCCAGAAAAGTTAAATAAAGAACAAAAGTTGCATGCAAATACATATAAAGGTAGCCCAACAACCCATTTTAATTAGGGCAAGTCTCTTGTTGAGGTGATCCAGAAACTGAGCCACGGGGGAAGGGATACTTACCTCTTTAACTGCCCCAAATATCCTCCTTAGTGGCTTTCCCCCTGTGGGCTTTTTAAAGTTTCCTTTTAAAAACCCTTGCTTTGCAGAATGGGAAAATGGGCAGGGAAAGAGTTAAGCGATCTTCTGCTGCTGCCTCTTCACTTCTGTGGCTCTGATCCAGCCACAGGAAGCAGCTTTTTCTTTTTTAAATAATCTGTTGGACTAAGTGCTAGTGAGTTCAGTCTGATTTACTCAGTAGTAAGTGTGCTTAGAATTTCTCACTTGAAGTGAACTGCAGCGTTGCTGAGTTTCTGTAGTTTTCAGTTTGCATTTATCCTTATTCTGTGGTGGCTTATGAGATTGCTTCCATGGGGTTGGGAGGCTATAAACAGCTCCTGTGAAGCTGGGAGAACACTTAAATGACCAAATGTGTATGTGGGGTGAGGATGGGGGCAATCTCCAAGGAATAAGCCCATGCTCATGGACCTTAACTCATTTAATTGTTACCTCAGCCCTGTGGGTGCTGTTTATAGGTAAGTAGCTTCCACATGGCTGAGAAATTGCCTAAAGCAGCCTTATTCAAGCTGGTCTCCTCCAGACTTCTTGTATTCCAACAGGTCTGAAGTACACCAGGTTTGGGAAGGCCGGCCTACATATGAGTTGCTACTTAACGTGTATGGTGCATTTAGTGCAACAATAATATTTCAGTCTAGACAGTGGCCTTCTCTGGAGCTGTTGCCAAAGGAAAAAAAAAGAAAAAAAGAAAAAAGGGTAACCCAACAACAATACACTATCAAAGAGTGTGAAGGTTAGTGTGTAGTGTGTTTGTACCAAAAGATAACAATATCATATTGGTATTCTTAAGGTATAGTAATGAAATTGGGTAGTCATGCAAAAGAGTTAACATTGTGGAAGGTATTAAATCATATCTGTAGGATAATTATGGAAAGTATATTTTAAGAGAACTATTTGATTATATAGTTCAGTAGACTGCTTGAGTTAAATCCTTTGCATTATTATCTTGGTTTTCATTATTATCCTTTGAGTATCTCTGTGATATTGTTACTTTTTGGCATGTGGAATATTTCATAAGCATTGATGGTCTTGTGTTAAACGCTTTTTATTCATGTTTTGGGGATACACTTTCCCAGTTTGTAGATATTTCAGAACAACTCTGAATTAAGTAAGGGAATAGTCTATATGGAAAATACGTGATGTGGCATGCTGGTAGTTTGTGGCTAACATTTCCTAATAATTGCTTGTATAGTAATGGTCTTCTTCATGAGACTATTAGGGATGGTCTTCTTCATGAGACTACTAGGGAACCAACAGAAATAAATTAAAGAAAAACTGACTTAAAACCAGTGTCATGAGATACTACAGGTTATTCAAGTCCTTGATGTGTATAAACTGATACAATTTGGCAAAGAATGGGAAAGACACATCAAGTACATGAATAATTCTGAAGTATTTTGAGACAGGTAATATAATTATTTTAAACTGATACAACAGAGTAAACTCAGAAGTTACTTGTATTACCTGCTGATTTCTGTTAGCTTGAAAACACAGTGAAAACTTGCTAGATAAGGCTTGTTTGTTACCTCTTGCAGAAGCTGTTTGTATGTGAGTCCAAGTGGTTACTTTTAAAAAAAGTGTAACGGCACTAACAACCTAAAAAGCTGTTTTTTCTCTATGTATAGTAAAAGGTATTCTTTCATAATTGGTTAATAGTAATCTGCTGAAATAAAGGTACTCTGTGGAGTCTTTTAGGGAAGTTTGGGTATTCATGCAACACAATCCAGTTATTTAGTTGGAAGCAAGTCCAAGTAAATTCACTGGGATGTAATCCCTAGTATGTGAGTTTAGAATTACAGTGATAAACCAGTTTCATTTTTGTGAAAGGCAGACATCTTAAGTACTTTGGATTTAAACCCTTTTTATTGTCTCTAGACTATTTCATTATTCTGCAATGCAGCAGGCTAGACTGCACATTGAAGGCTGCTGAATTTTTTTCTACATAGAAGAAAACATTAAAGTGTAGGGGGGAAACTGGTTGTCATTTATAAAGTGCAGGATAGGGAATTTTGTCACAAGTCCCAGAGTCAGCTGGTTTAAGTCTCCGTGAAAATAAGCAGGTTTAAATCAAGATTCCATCAGTATAATCCATGCCCTTCCTGAACAAGCATGAATACAATTACAATTATTGGTTTGCAACTAAATGGAGGCTTTATAATGAGTATAAACTGAAACCTTTGATCTTGCAGACTGCATACCTTCACACTATAGAAATATATCTGCTGAAGTGGGGGAGGTGTAGTTGTGAAATTAATTGACTTTTGTTGGGCTCTTTCTACAGATGTAGTGGACTCTAAGCAAAATTACTTACTTGGAGACTGACATCACAATCCTCTGTAGATTTATGTAGAGGTAGGTCACACTGTGTTCAGTGGGGCTTCCTCCCAAGTAAGTGAGCATACATATGCACACTTAAGTGGGAGTAAATCTCATTGAAGACAATGAGACTTGTTTCTGAAAAAACACAGGTCACAATGAACTTAACTAGAACTTTGTAGAAAGGGATGGTAGTTATTGGGCAGAGTGGTTTCTCCATACAATCAAAGGCAATACTCTTGTTTGGTTAGAGTCATAAATATTCGGCACTTGAACTAAGTTTATTTCAGAGCAAAGGTAGTTGCAGAGCATAAAAAACAAGCCATTCTAGTGGGGGAAATGGATGATTCAGATGAGATAATGCATGGTATCTCCTGGAAACTAGCACCTGTGATGACTTGACAGTTGTGGGTCTAGTAGGTTTTCCATAACATAACAGTAGAATATGTGATGTCTCATAATGCTTGACTTCAAAAGTTGGATTTCCTCCCCCTACTTCTTTCTGTTGCATTAAAAAGTGGGCTTTAGGTTTGTTTGATAAAGGGACATGGCTTTTGTTTGAAGCTACAAGGCTACAGTCCTGTACCCACTTACCTGGGAGTAAGCCTCATTGAATGCAGCTGGGCTATCTTCTGAGTAGTCCTGCATAGGATTGGTTTTAATGGTTTTCATTCAATGTAGACTTCATTGTACAAAATACTTTTTTAAAAAAAAAGATCTATTATAATTGATAGGAAAGAACACCTCTTCACTTAAATTAAAATTAATCTAAATCTATAAAAAGCTATTTTTTAAAAAGACATTTATTTTTATCCACCCTGCAGAGAAGATGTACTCCTGAAAGTTACTCTGACTGCAGTGGTGATGTCTTAAGCATTTATGCATTTCATCATGGGAGGGTATTAATTTGAATCATATTCTCTTTTCTTCCAATGTTGAAAGTTACTATTTTTCATTTCAAATAATAAAACATTGCATCAACGATGAAAAAAAAGTTATCCAACAGTCCAGTTCAAAGGTAATCTCTGACTCATGTATTGTGCGACAGCATCCTCACAACATGGCAAGAGATACAAAGCGTTTGACAGGGAAATGATTAGCAGCCCATATACCAGGTCAGGTAAACTAGCTTTGAAAAACATTTCTGTCTTTGTGACACAAGGGCATCTATGCTTCAATCCCTTAATGTTTTCCTTTCTTCTTCTTTTTTACGAACACTTAATATAAATACCAAAGAAAAATGTACAAAATCATCAGTCTGACTGACTAAATAAAACATTGATTCCCCAATATATATTTTTATAAAAAGTGGTTTACAATAAACAACTCTGATACTGAACAAAGTGTTCTCATCTTTTTATTAGTGTACTGGAAATATGTCCTATAAGTTATGTTCAGAGTCTTTCTCATCAGTTCTGATATTAAAAAGGGCCCCTTAACATAATTACAACTTTTGCTGCTAATAACAGATTCTTAATTAATGTCTTAATTTAGTTACCAAGGTGGAACCATTTAAATAACTTAATATCACAAATTAATCTAATTTTAATTTGCTTCTGCCATCTTATAGATAAAATCAGTCTCTTTAAAATGCAAAGACATGATGGCATTCCCACCACATAAGTATGAAGTTGGCATCTGATTCTTGATATCTCCAACATTTAACCTTATCAGTATCAAAAATGCCATTGATCCTGTTCAGACGACACACTAAGCCATGGTGGTTAGACATTTTGAGATAAACATGGCTTATTGTGTCGCGTGAACCATGACTTAGAATGTCATGTGAACCATTCCTAACAATGGTGGCTACATAACCACAGTTTAAACATGTTCACTAACCATTTGGTGCAACAGGGTTAGTGGGCCTAACCATGGCTTAGTGTGTTGTCTGAATTGGCTCTATAAGGAGTGAGAAACCATCTGTATAATAGCTTTTATTGTGATTCTCTTAAATGTAAGACATGGTAAGGAACAAATAGACTGAAAAATGTATGTCCATTATTAGTTGTTCATTAGTTTTCTTTATCAGTTGAAGCTTTATGAATATGCACACCTTTTCACTGAACAAATTGGAACAGTAACGTAGGGTGGCCTTATAGGTGACTCGATGGCCTTATAGGCCCCTTCCAATTCTATGATTCTAGGGTCCTGATCTCTAAAGCCACAGTGGTTTGAGTCTGGAATATTTATGAGAAATTTAGGGCCAGTTTAGAATGTGCTTCATGTATAAAGCAGCTATTGTCTGTGTTCAGACACAACAGTAAGCCAGAATTCTGGAATATTCTGGCTTATCATGAATGAGCTGCATGCTGATGCATGCAAACTGTTTGCTCCTGCTTGTCTCCTGAGGTGTAACTAAATTGACTAGGAATTGAAAGCCTACCATGTTGTCCAAACTGGGGCTCTTGGCTTGTTGCTTCAAAATAAACCAAGATTTATAAACCCTGAGTTGTAAGGTGCACAACAAATCAGGGTTCCTGGCTTGGACGACATGCTAAGCTTTTAGTTCCTGGTTAATGTAGCTGCTTTCATGGGGGTCGGGAGTCAAGGAGAAGAAAATGTACTACTTGCACCAGCAAGCAGTCTGCTCATAGTAAGCCAGGATTCTCTGGAAATTTGGCTTATCGTTGCATCCATTGCACCATTGTCTTCCTGCTTTAAAACCCACCATAAAGAAAGATGACAACAGACACAGCAGTTTAATGCAGGGGCTCCCACTTCACTTGGCATGTTCAATTTGGAATTATAGTTAGATACTAGCATTTTTTGATAGCCGCAGCTAGCACAGTCATAAAACTGCCAGTTTTTCTTTTCTTCAGTTTATGTTGTGTTTAGCGTTGGAAATAATATTAAAGAATCGCGGAGTGCCGCTTTATTTAAGGTGAGGCACAAAGGCACAAGAAAAAAGGTCCCACTGTTATAAGCCTCAAATTCTACTGCTTATACAAATGTATTATACCTGCCTGTACCTGTAGAGCTAATAACTTGAAACGTGACACACGTAATCCACCTGATGAGGTGTACAATCCTTCAGAATTTCAAACCACTGTGATGCCAATTGCTACAGATACAGCAAGTTTAAACATGTTGAAAATTGACACATTTGTACTTTTTACACAAGCTGTGGTTTGACATATCAGATACATCAGTTTCTGGGGGAAACTACTCATGTTCTTTATTCAAGCTTGTTGAGGAGGTGTGGCTTTCTTTGGTTTGGTGAAAATCTGAGCAGAAATGTAAAAATTATCAAGGTTTTTTTGCCCCAGGAAAGCATATGGCAGCACCAGTTAGTAAAATTAGGTCTGGCATACTCAGTTTCACTCCGAAGCTAGAATGCTGCTAGTACTCCAGTGTTTTGAATTCTACTGTCCCTGTCAGGATTCTGACAGTAGGGGAGGGGTAGCAGGGAACTTTCAACTGAGATAAGAGTGAGGTAATTTTGAAGGCTGAGGGAATCATTCTCAGTGATTGGCAGATCAGTGATGAAGAGAGGGAGGAAAAGTAAAATGCTCTGCTGGAATCCTGTGGACTCTTACCCAAAGCAAGCTATATTAAACATACTGGGACATATCTATTCATTTGTATACATCTACTTAGTTAATTACTTGTTTGTGTTTAATTTTTTTAGTTCATGTTTTTTCACTTCAGAACACAGTAATACTAAAATTCTTTTTTTAAAAACCAGAGGAACTCAATGATTTAAAAAACCTACCTGTATAAGACAAGAATTAAGGCTGTTTCAAGCTCTATTTCATACTCAAGCTCTACAAAGCCAGGAAATTGGAAACTAAAGTGGATGTCTTAACGTATGCGCCCTGTGATCAGTAAACAACAACAAGCATGGGTCAACTCACAGGAGGATTCCTCTAGCAATAAAGTAAGGTCCAGATGTTTCATAAAGCAATGCAATATCAGGACTGCATGGGGAATCCTTACTGGCCTGAGGCAGTCCATCTTCCCCATCTGGATTTGGGCCAGAAAGAACTTGAAAAAGTGTGGCTGCATAGAGGGTAAGTTATAAGCAAGCATAATTTGTGACATTGTACAGCATCATTGCTGATCACAGAGCAGGTCTGTTAAAGCATCAGTTTACGCTTTCAGTTTCCTGATGTATGGAGCTTGAGCCAACATGAGATAGCCTTAACTCTGGCCTTAAACTGCCAGGTTTTTTTTTAAATTGTTGAATATTTTATTCTCTGCCCTAAACCTTGTCTTGAAGGGCCAGGAGTAGATGATAGTATTATGGAGTGTGGGGGGAGATAGAATTTTCTATTTTTGATATATACAGTATAAACAATCAGATTGATTAAAGTTGTTGTGGTAAGCATCTTTTTTTTAAAAAGGAAATTGTATTTTAATATAAGCCTGTAACCCTCCAACTCCCTGATATGTTTAAATTGTTAAATCAACCAGTTAGTATGCATGCTGGTTTAAGAAGGGTGTGGATTTCAAAATGGGACATTGATTTAAGTTAACTATTTCACTCAGTCTTTTTTCTTGGTGATTTAAATCATTTATCTAAATTACTTGGATTTAAATCCATCAGCCCTGCCTGCAAGGCAGGGTGTGAAGTAAGGAATGGAAAATACATTAATAGAATGCCCACATTCCTTTGGCTTTCAGCCAAGGAAAAATCCTTCTTCAATGCTTTTGTGGTTTGTTGCTTAGTGAATCCCCTGTGTGTGTGTGTGGTCTCCAGATTTAGTTGTAGTTCCCAGATTGTTTTGCATGAAACTGTTTGCTAATGTCCAAATGAAGGTTGTTTGTTCAGATCTCAAGTTGTACAAAACTTTTATCCTGAGGTAATTTCCCTATCTCAAGCTAAGACATCACTCCTTGGCTCTTGGAGATTTGAAGCTGGATGTTTTAAGTGAGATCTGGAAGAGGACTAAGAGTTAAATCCAATGTTGTACGGGACTTACTTCGTTGCTCTTCATCTCTGCGGCTCTCCGCGACATCTGAAAATTTACTCCAGAGGGTTTCCCAGTCCTATGGAGCAGATCTTCAGCATGCCCCCTTCTGGTTCCACTGCAGGAACTGCTTCCATTTATTAGATTGTAAGCCTATGCGGCAGGGTCTTGCTATTTACTGTGTTATCTGTACAGCACCATGTACATTGATGGTGCTATATAAATAAATAAATAAATATAATAATAATAATAATAATAATAATAATAATAATAATAATAAGCAGAATGGCACCATTGGATACAACCCTAGGTTAAAAAGGTTCCCTAGCATTGCCTCATTGACTGTTAAAATCCTTACAAAATAACAGGAATTTTCCTAAGCCAAATTAAAACAAGTCAACGAGACAATCTAATTTGCTTTCTTTGGTAAAAAATTCCTACCAGTAAGTACAATACACCCCCAAATGGTGAAGGCAGTGTGATGAAACTTGGAAAGTATTGGAAAGAGTTTAGCCCCTTACACACATTTCAACTATGTAGAAAAAAAATGCTCTGGGTGGGGGCATTGCAGTGGCAGTCTCTGCTCTCTTCTTACACATGTTCATTTGAATGTCTGAAGTAAGCCCGTGTGTGATATCTATCAAGGGCAGAGCCTTCTGTTGTAATGTAACCCACCCAGATATATATATATATGTGTGTGTGTGTGTGTGTGTGTGTGTGTTCGTGTGTTTGTGTGTTCTACAGGATTAGGATTCTGTAATGATTTCATTGCCCTTTTTGTCTTAAGATACCAACATTTTTAACTGGTTTTCCTCTTGCCATTACACTAAAAATGTTCTGACAAAAATAAGACTGGTTTAGTACAACAATGACTTTAAAAACTCATTCTCAAGTCAGAGGTGCATTCTAATGTTACTTCAGCTTATAATACTCATTAAACTATTGTTTAATTTTTGAGTCTTCAAAATACTGGTGAGTTGAGATTGAGTTGTAACTACAACTTGTTAATACATTTACTGTATGTGCTTCTTTATGGCTCTGCAGTATTTAGTTCTGAGCCATTTTAAGACGAAAATTTGAAGCAAAGATCATGATCTGTGGAGATAGCATCTTACTGGTAGGTTGGTAACATTACAAGCTGAACAGTTTACCATTGAGAAGTGTTCATCTAATCCTTGTGATTGTTTCCGAGTACCATCAAATTTAATGAGTGCCCTACTTAGCATATCTGGTTTCTGATTTAATATTTAAAAGGCAGAGAATGTGCTAGTTGCATCCTCCTGGCAATAAAGTAGGTCTCCCCTGTGTAAGCTTCCATGATGTCCCAGATTTCAACAGAATTACAAAAGCTATCAGACAGTGCCTTTTGGATGTGTAACTCATGTACTTTTCAATAAAATACACTATGAAACTTCAACTGAAGTTGAATTCATACAATTGGTGCACATACCTTCTCAAGTTTAAATTGCTATCATAAGTAAAACGTCAATAGGAAGCTGTGGAAAAACTTCTTGCTACTGCTTGGAGAAGTTGCTTGTTCTTCTTCATGTCAGTTCTCAGTGTTTCAGCTTGCTGCCTTTATCTGGAGTGCTAATTTGTGCATGGTTAGTGATGTTATGGTTTAATTTGAAGAGCAAATTGTGAAAATAACAATGCTGTTCTAAGATATCCTAGGTAGTGAAGTAGTTCATACAGTTTTGAGTAATAGTAGTGAAATAATTAATTTTTGTGCAGGGCATTATCCAGTCCTGCTTTTGCACTGGTGTGAATGATTGCCAGTGCAATAGAGTACTGGTACTTCCTACAGCAACCCTGCAAACTAGCCAGAATTACCATTTCTGGAATGAGAAAGGTCAGCAGAGCCTGTGGAAGGGAGCTCCATTGAGCTGTCCCATTCCAGAAATGCTAGTTTGGGCTAGTTTCCAGGGTCACTGCAGGAAGCTCTAGCATCCCAATGGGCTGATGGTCTTGCCTACCAGTGCCACCTAATGGACGCTGGTGGATTGCCAGATTGGATGCTGCCCACAGTTTTGGGTAATTGTCTTTTGCTTGGCACATGCTGCTTGAAGTCTGTTGGGAAGAAATACGCTTAATTAGAGTTTTATGTGTGCAGCTGGTTGGCGTATTGGAGAGCTTTGGCTATTAGGCAGTATAGAAATGTAAGCTAAATAAATAAATATTTGTATATACTTGGCTGTTTTTATCTGTACCAAAACCCTGCATTATGCTCTAATTGTGTCTGAAAACCGATATATTTTATCCCCCATTTAACCAAGGAGCTCAAAGCTGTGTACCTACTTTCCACCCACTTTATCCTTAAAACAATCCTGGGAAGTAGAATATGATAGGAGATAATGACTGGACCACCATTACACCATCTGAACTTTGTGGCTGAGAACAATTTGAAACTACAGGCAGAATCCAATGCTTCTCTTGCACGCATGTCCAGCCTGTGCACGTCTGGTCTGCAGTGGCCCCTACCATTTGCAGAGGCAAGCTGAAATGAGCAGAAATGCTCATTTCAGTTAGGGGAGAGGTGTTCAGAGCTCATATGAGAGAGCTCCGCTGACCTGCCCCTTTCCAGAAATAATCTGCTTGTTTTGGGGATTACCATTGTCATTTTGCAAGCAGGAGGGTCTGCTTGTGGACCAGAAGTAGCGAGGCTGGCTACAGCAGACCAGAATTAGCACCCAGCTCTGCTAACGGATGGGCAGCATTGAATTCTGCACTTCGTCTCCACAGTCCAGTTCCAACATTGTCAATTATACTACCTGTGAAAGAACACTTTATGTGAATCAGGGCATATTGAAGATCTCATACATTATACCTTATACTGTCCATTATATAATTTGCCCATGCTAAATTTATTCTCCCTTTCCAGACCATCTTAGAAGGCCAATCACATGATTTTGAAATTAGATGGCTGTTGGCTGATGTGGACAAATTCATCAGCTATAGGATAGCTTTATTTGTGCTAGCCACAAGAAAGATAAGAGCAGACTTTCTAAATCATACCACTGTCTAATCCTATGGGGGCTAAACGGAAGGAATGTTTTAAATCCTGATCATTTTGTTTGTATTGTTTTATTGTATCACATGTTTTTCTGTTTTATACTTGTGCGCTTTGTGTTTGTATTGTGATGGCCGTTGGCTATAAACAATAAAAAATTGAGAATTAAATTATACTACATTGGCTCAAGAGCTTATGGTTACTTTCCATAAACCTGCATCCCTTGTTTAATTTGGGTTGTATGAAAATTCGGGGCAAGAAGCTGTGTAGTATTGGGAGAAACCTTTTAAATGAAAGATGGTCGAGGTGTGTGAGTCCTGACTGTGTAGAATGGACAAATAGGCACAAATCTCAGCTTATGAACATAGCTATGGCATTTTGAAGACTTTAAGATATATTTCTAAACCTGTTTGTACATCCTTAAGGAACCTGTACGTTTTAAAAAACAAAATACAACATTGAGGGTCAAGGGAATCTAACTCTGCGGTAACTAGAATTGCAGTACCTGATAAACTCTACATTCTAACCTACACAAACAAAGAAGAATCAATTGGTGTATTTTGATAAATGTATTGGGTGGAATTTTCCATGTTGGCAACCCTGCTTCCCAGCTTCCTACTTGTATTTGCTACCAGTTGATTTAAAATAAGAGCACTAATGCTTATTTAAGGGAGCTTGTGAATTGTCAGCTGTGACACAGAGACGCTGAATGTGCATGGCTTTCATTTGTATTGAAATCATATGCAATTAAGTGCCTGCTGTCTTTATTGCCTGTCTGAATCTTTTGAACTCTCATCTTCTGCTTCTTTGGCAGTAATCCATAATCATTCCTGTTTCACCAGCTGTCTGTTTTACTTGTCACTGTGGACCACTCCATGAAACAAGGATATTTATATTCAAAATACTTGTAGTATTTATTTAACGTTCTCAATTTTGTTTTTAATATTTATAAATCATGTTTGAAACCTTTATGCCAGTTAAAATATGTAAAAAATTTCCTGAGGGATTCAAAAAGATTCATAGAATATTCTCATGGATTTCATACTTGAAAATTAATTTAATTACCAAATGTTCAAATCTGAACACTGTTTTTGTACTTGAAAGTCTACTGAAATAAGAGACTTCCTGTTAGCTTTGTGTGTGTCAATTATTTGGAGCTAAAGTTTCTTTCCTAACTGCAGTAAAGTGTATGTGTATGTGTATCAGCTATTCTTTTACATTCTGTTGAGATCTTCAAGTCTGGGTTCTGCATGTTTGCTGCTTTAGAGAGCTTGAAGGCTGCAACCAAATGCATAGGCTTCTGCATGAGGGGACTGCAGATGTATTTCCTTTGGCTTGAGTCAGCTTGTTTGCTGTTGTAACATAGATAAGAATGACACTTGTTGTCCTGGCCCACCACTAGAATGTAGTCTCTGAGATCTCTCCCACATTAGAATTCAGTCCTTGGACTGAAAAATTATTATTATTATTATTATTATTATTATTATTATTATTATTTATTTATATAGCACCATCAATGTACATGGTGCTGTACAGAGTAAAACAGTAAATAGCAAGACCCTGCCGCATAGGCTTACAATCTAATAAAATCATAGTAAAACAATAAGGAGGGGAAGAGAATGCCAACAGGTACAGGGAAGGGTAAGCAGGCACAGGGTAGGGAAAAACTAACAGTAGAAAGTAACAGTAGAAGTCTGCACAACAAAAATGTTCCCAACCTTTCTCTTATGACTATTTGAGAATATCATCTTGATTTATACTATTAGTGTGCAATGTCCGCACTTTGTAGGCAGTATACTTGATGACTGCTTTTAGAACTATGGGATTCCTTTCCCTTAAAACTCTCCAATGTTTAAGCCAGTATATTTTTAGGAAATGCTGTTAAAGGCCAGGTTAAGCCAGTTCAGGTAATCTTTTACTCTTATGAATATTAAAGTGTGTGATGGTGTATTTGAACATTGCATATTAAAATATAGATAGATAGATACTTGTACCATCTTTTTATGGTTTGAATCTATTTCCGCTCATTTAGGCAGCACTAACTCCCTGTTGCACTAGTGGTGGGGTCCTGTTGGTGCAACATATTGAGCAGAAGCAGAGGGGTAGTATTGTATACTGCATGCATATGTTGTGTAAGAATATTCCGAGATTCATTCAATTTTCTTACTAAGCACTGGAAAGATAGAGAAGAAGGAAGAAATAACATAAGGATTCGAAATTGTTAGAAGCAGAAATGTAGAGATTGGGAACCTTGCAGCTCTTTTTAAAGCCCCATTCCTTGACCACAGGAGGCTTTGGCAAATCTCTCTCTAGTTTTTAAGCCTTCTGTATAATTGAATACTTGATTTATTTCTGTCTTCCAACTCCCCACCCCAACCCCATAGAAGTTGAGGTTTTTTTTAGTTAAACTGCTGTAGCTTGGACAGTTGGAACAATCAGCCTTCCTTTTTATTGGCCAATTTGTATGCGTTTATTTGTATGCGTTTATTTGTATGCGTTTATTTTATTTAGATCACAGATCTTTCGCTACCGAACTACCTGATGGCTTCTTCCATTGGATTGCTTCCAACTCAGCTCCTAAACTCCTACCTGGGCACCACTTTGCGCACAATGGAAGATGTTATTGCAGAACAAAGTGTTAGTGGATATTTCGTTTTTAGTTTGCAGGTAAGTGGTTTGTTTTTAGTCCTCATTCAACATCTTTATAGACTTTTTTTAAAAAAATAGATTCCATATCTATATGTGTTTCAGCAAACATCCCACTGTCTGTTAAATAGAAATTACTCCCTGGTAAAGTGCATAAGTAAATATATTGGCTTAGATGCTGAATGTTCCTTGCATGAATGAAAAGCTTTTGATCCACTGGAGAATCCTGTTGGCAGGGGGGAAATACCTTTTGGTGAGCACACCCCTCCCCGCAGGGTTCCAGAGGGTATCCAAACTACCCAGAGCAGATTTTCATAGAGTGCAAGGGGCTGCAGGGGAGAGGTCCCTGTGGCGTTACACCCCACAAGTCAGTTCCCAAATGTATGTCTGTGGTTTGTAAGTCTGTGGTTTTTAGAATGTTGGCCTGAGTGGGTGGAGTTATAATGTCTGAGGAGGGGGAGGAGTGATATATAAGGGAATGACTGAGGGGATTGTGGGGGACTTTTTGGGTACTCTTAGAGTCTTTAGCCTTTAGTGCTTTAGCTCTTGGTGTGTAGACTACTTGGGTTCTGGAGAGTTTGAGGTTCAATGTAGATAGTGGTGTCTTCTGGGAGTGGGGTGTGGAGATAGACAGTTTGTGTATAATAAACAATACTGATAATAAAGTTCAAGAGTGATTGTGTGAGAGAAATAAAAGCATGTATGTGAATGGGTGAAAGGATTGGATAAAAGGTTTTTAAAAGGTTTTGAAATGTTTTAATTTGAAACAAAGCTTGTGAACTTTTAAAAATAAATTTTGATCATTTTGTTTTTAACTACCACAAAAATCCCACGTGTCTGTTTGGCATTTATCATCTGAAGTTTCTACATTTAGCACCCACTCTGACAGTAATTCACCTCAGCACATAAAATTCACAGCACATTATTTTATTATTGAAATCCTTCTCCATTTAAACCCCTTTGTCCACATAGTTTGGAGGAAGGTGGTTTTTATCCCTTGCCTCAGGGGTATCAAGCGGTGGTGCTTGGCTTGAGCAGGGAGTAGCCGCGGCCGGGTCTGTTGTTCAGAGCCTGTGTCTTGGCAGTCCCCTACCCCAAAGTCACCTTCTACCTTTTCACTGGTGGGAGTATCCCAAGAGTAGAACTCTGCTTGATGCTGAAAGAAGGGAACTCTGAATCCAACCCAATGCTTGTTTGTTTTATGCTTGGAAGATGCCTTGAAAATTCTCTTCACTGAGAAGTGGTGCAATCACAGATATAAATAGAGCAAGTTTCTAAAGAAACTTTTCTGAAATCTTCAGAAGTTTGTATGGAAATGAATAATATTATATCTCAAACACTTCCCATTTTATAAGAACTGCCAATTGTTTTTATACTCACCTATCTGATGAAACATTGATATCCCTAGAAGTAACTTAGTAATGAACTTCTCCGAGTTACTGTCATCAAGTTAGCATTTTTAAATAGTGAACCAAGGCTAGTGCAAATTACATTGCATTAGTGGAATCCAAATTTCAAAGTCCATGCAAGGGGAGAATCCAGCTAAAGTACTTGCACAAGTACTTGCAGATCTTAGGTTTACACAGTGGTATGGTAGCGCTTGCCCAATGGGGAAAAGTAGCAGAGCTCAACTTGCACAGCAGTTCCTTTCACTAACGGTACATTACTCATTGACAAAGACCCTAAGTGGATAATATCTGTGTGCAGTGCAGAGTGCACAGACATGCATCGCACACTCCCAGGAATCTGTCACAACATACAAGCTCTCTGCTTGCTTGCACACTTGTGCGCACGCACTCCTCTAAATTTTGCTAGTTTGTGATGTTGAAAGATCAGTACATGAAAAACTAATTGCATGTCACTGGGATTGATTTTTAAGAATACCAAGTAGTACAATACTATATAGTGTTATGATATCCCCAGTTCTGTTGATACACAACTGAGTTAGGGAGGAAGTTTGTTTTGTTTTTTTGTTTTGTTTTCTACAGCCACTTAATGAATTCATGGCAGAGGTGACATACAGACCAAGAATATTATGGATCACGGCCCATTTTCTTAGCCATTACACTGTACTGGTCCTCACTATAAGAGCTCTGTCACATCTGCATTGTTAAACCTGCAATTAGATGTATTTTTTCTGATAATTTTTCAAGTTGAAATGTTTGTTCCATTAGTTTTACTTAATTAATTTCTTAGAAAACATTATGACTCTTACAAAGTTTAGACAACTTTGTTTGTGTGTCTGGCTGTACTAAAGTCAGCGTTACAAAATGTTATCTGCAGGTGAAATTATTGATATCTCTTCCTTGACCCTTTTCCTGTTAGCTGTTGGGTACAGCTAACAATGACTACAACTAGTAACTGTGTAGGCTTATATTCTTTTTCATGTAGTCACTCCTAGATTGATCTAAAAATACTTTTAAATCTTAACTTCTTTCCTGAAGTTTAAATATTTTCCTTGTGTTCATTATTTCTGCTGAAAATATTAAGCAAGCGGTATAACTTCTGTTTTGTTCACAGATTGTGATAAGTATAGGACTTATGTTCTATGTTGTTCACCGGGCTCAAGTGGAATTGAATGCAGCCATAGTTGCGTGTGAAATGGAAATGAAGACATCACTTGTTAAAAACAGTCAACCAAGCAATAGCAATTCAACATATTGCAACAAGAGGACGCTTGCATTTTCTGGAGGAGGAATCAACATTGTATGACTTCCCCTTCCCTTCTGAAGTATTACATTAAGGTTTTGCGAATCTGGATAGCCTAACCTATTGCCTAGACATTTTTCTGGACATCTCAACAAGACTTAAATCCCAAATAGCTGGAGGATGTACTATGGTACAAACAACCCTGGCAGTTTTTAAATTGCAAAGTCAGTGGCTCTTTGTAAGGATTAATAGGTGGCTAAGTAATTGTAAATGTAAATGCAAGTCTGGCTGCACCTTTTGTCATTATTATACTTGTCATGGCCTGTAGTCTGCACTTTAGGTGTTGTTTTGGATTTGCTTCCATGAACTGAGAAAAATATTCCTGAAGCAAATATTTTTCTCCTTAGCATTATTTATAAGGCTGACTAATAATATACAGTAGATCTTTAATACTGATGAATCAGTGTAAAGTATGCAACTTCATGTACATTACCCTTGAATGTGCTTAGCTTTCAAAATATTTCTAGAAAGGAGTATGTTCTCCCTTCTCAATCAGGCATCCAGCACAGGGAAGGCAAGATAAGCACTTCCTAAGGAGGAGGAGGAATCTCTCCTGGGATCCATAGTCATTTTCCTGTCTGCGACAGGTTACAGGGTTTCCCTGTGGCTCTTGGGGGGGTGGTTTTGCTATTTCGGAAACCATTTGGTTCCCATATCTTGTTTTTTAATTTGTGGATGGGGTGGGGTGGGTAGAAGAACACCTTATATAAATCTTTGGTTGAATGTATTTTTGTAAGCCACTGAAATGTTGTGGAGCCATTCATAATTTTTCACATAAGTTTAAAATCCTACATTGTGGGACTGAAGTGCTCTTATATAACATTTTAAGTTACACTGTGTAATATGCAAAGTAAAAGGGAAGCTATGGAGTACCTAATAGTGGCAAACAGTGTAAGGGAGAACATGCAGATGAAATGCAAACCTTTGACTTGGCTTTACCATCCTTGTGAGTAACAAAAGGGCTCTTCCTTTACAACCCCGTTTATAAAAATAGTTTTGGGGAGCATAGATCAGCTTCACTTTGTTCTGTGCACTGCAAGACTTACAAAACAGGAGGAACTAAATCTCTGAAAAAACTATGGTACTAGTCACGTGGCCTTTATTTTATAGGGAAGACCTTTTGGTTTTTCTTTTATAAAAGCTTTAAAAATCAACACAATTCCTCCCTAATACACTTTCCACTGATCATAAAATTATGCTTGTCTTGTATGCATTTTGCGCAGTACTTTGGAACTTCTACCAATGGAGTGCTGTGAAGACTACATGTGCTCCTTTCTTCTTTGCATGTGTGCTAAACATTTGCAAAAATTAGGAAAATATAGGTTTTCCATCTTAAAAAAAATAAATGACTAGAAAATGGCAGAAATGTCTTTGAGGCTCAGGAAACTGTAAATGTTTTAAAATGAATATACTTCATATGATGCGATGGACTCTCCACAGAAGGATCATTAAATTGCTTCTTCATAAGTGTGAATGGACAGGAATAAGCCTAATTGTGCTTGTGTGTGTCAGTACCATAATTCTTTACAGATGCATATTTGTATACCTGAGTTATGTACTCACAAAAATGCTTTATAGCAGCTGGAACCAGCACAAAATTACTTCAAACATGAATTATCTTATTTTTGTCTGAAATCCTAATTAGTTCTCAACAATAAAGTACACATCTGGCTCTTAAGATTTTGTGTTACGTATTCCTTTTTCCCCAGTATTTTTTTTTTTTTGTAAGTCTGTTGTGATGCAGTGGAGTTTTTCTTTTTGGCTTTAAGTCAAGTACACTTCAGTTCATTGATTTCACTGGTTTAATTCCACCTGTGTTTGTGTTGAATTATGGCAAGTTGCTTCCAGGTCATAGTTAGTCCAGGATAATCTTTCGGTGAGAATGTACCTTGTTTATTGGGAGAGCAATCCTATGGCCCTTAGATAGCATCTGGGGAGCCATAGGTTTTTTCAGATTCCTGGATCCAAGGTCAGAGACATTGCTCCAACCTCTGACCCAGGAGTCTGAGCTCCCCTCCCCCTCATAGCGCAGAGAGAACCATGACGGCTGTCTCCAAGGTCACAGAGATGACCTTGGAGGGAAGGGAAAGGGATGGTTCTGGGGTGGGGACTGGAGAATTGGGGATACGAGCTTTCCCCAGCCTCCATCCGTCGCCCTGCTCAGAGCCCTAGCTAAATGAGTGAAAATGCCTGTATAGTGGAAATGCAGAGCAGGTACAGTGTGAAGGGTAAGATCACCTCTGCACTGCTCCCATTCTGCATAGCATTCCCATCAGCCTCCCAAATTTAGAGGCTGAAGGGAATCCCGACAGGATTGCACCGTTGACAGCTTTTTGTTTGTAATATGTCCTTGGATATCTTGAAATGGGTTCATACATTTCATAAGAATTCCTTTGTTGAATCTATTGATGTCCGTGGAACTATTTGCAAATCCTGTTTTTTGGGAGCTCAGTGTTATTCTCCTACACCTGCATTGCTTTGATTCTTTGAAAATTGGGAGCTTAGTTACTATTTATGGGCACTGTTTGACAGTGAATGATTGCTGACCCCTTTATTAACAAGGTGTGTAGGTGAAAAGTAATTCCAGTAATCAGAGTAAACTAGATGTTGTCCCAGATATGATTTGACCAATATGTGTTTTGTAAACCCCTTTGTTAATAACATTTTGCAAAACTGTATTTCCAAACAGGTTTGTTTCAATCATGTTTTGTAACCAGAATAACTTTTGTGAATCACCTAGAGAGCATTGGTTATTGGGCAGTATAAAAATGAAATGGATGAATACCTTCACTATATATACATTTTTGACAGAATTGTATTATTTTGCATTATGCCTGAGAACTTGTGTACAAGTTAATAGAAAATATGCATTAAGCCTTTTCTGTATCTTGCCAATCATTTATACAATAAATACATTATGTTTATTTAAGTAAATACATGGATATGTTTGAAATATACTAGGCATAATTTTCCTGCCGTTAGAAAATAATATGCTGAAATATCATGTAGGAATAATGGCTCTGTTTTAGTTTAGAATCTCTTCTGCAACAGTAAATGAAGCTATTAAGCCAAGGTATCAAGAGTGTGCATGAAGGTTTTGTTAGCAATGTCTTCCAATGTGTATCTGTACAGAAGAAATAATTTAATTTTTGCTTTCTATGGAATGACACTCCCCAAGTTATAAAATACAGGTGTAGGTACATAGGAAGCTGCTTTATATGGAGTTAGACTAACGGTCTATTTGGTTCAATACTATATACACTTTTGATAGTGAGAAACTCTCCAGGGTAGCCAGAGAGGAGTATTTTTCAGCCCTAACATGGGACCTTCCCCATGCAAAGCACGGACTCTGCCACTGGGCTATGGTCCTTCCCCAGGTGTGTTTGAATACTGGGCATAGGTGAGAGGTAGGCTGATTTACAGAGCAATCAATAAACTTAATCCACCATTTGATTTTTTCCCTGTACTACGCATATGTGACCGATTGAATTTCTGGACATGGAATTTGATGTAGTTGCTTATAACTGGATTATTAGAATTACCTAGCAAAGTTGTGGAAAACAGCTCAGTTCTAAGGCATGCTTGATAAATGCAATATCTATTGGGATATAGAAGCTGTGATTGGACAACAGAGAAATTACTCAGTGATGGTTGTTGCTGTTTTTAGCTGTAAGCAGAGGCCACAATTGACGTTAAAATGTGAAAAGTGGGTCTCTGTTTATGTTAACATGTGGAGGGTCCCATTTAGACATCTGCTGAAATATGGAGGGACGAAAGATGGGCATTTCTGTTGAATATTATGGTTCCAACTCTACTGAATCCTGCTCCCAGGGATCTAGTGGCCGCAATTTAAAAGTTACATGCATCTAAAAATCTGCTATGTATCTTATTTCAGCAAGAATCACACATTGTACTCTTGCAATATTATAAGTCTCCAAGCTAGTTGCTTTGCTGCACTATTTTAACCATGTCATGCCAAATCTATAATCTTGTCAAGCAGTGATGGTGTATGGGACTTTAGCACAGTTGCTGACATGGCTTCAGCCATGGGGGTGCTGCCCTTTTGATGTGAAGTATTGTCTTATATGATCCAGGCCATTAAGTTCCAAAATGACCTAATTCCCTTGAATGAGTTCAAATCTCCAGGGCCCGATGAACTGCATCCTAGAGTAATGAAGGAGCTAGCGGAAGAACTCTCAGAACCTTTGTCTATTATCTTTGCAAAATCATGGAAGACGGGTGAGGTGCCGGACGACTGGAGGAGGGATAACGTCCCTATCTTCAAAAAGGGCAAAAAGGAGGAACCTGGGAACTACAGACCAGTCAGTCTGACATCCATCCCTGGGAAAATTCTGGAGCAGATTATAAAGAAGTCAATCTGTAAACACCTTGAAATCAATGCAGTGATTACTAGACGCCAACATGGATTTGTCAGGAACAAGTCCTGTCAGACTAATTTGATCTCATTTTTTGATCGGGTAACCTCCCTTGTGGACTGTGGGAATGCTGTGGACGTCATATATCTTGACTTCAGCAAAGCTTTTGACAAAATGCCCCATGATATTCTGATTAACAAACTAGCTAAAAGTCGGCTAGATGGAACTACTATTATGTGGATTCACAGTTGGCTACAGAATCGGACTCAAAGAGTACTTATCAATGGAACCTTCTCAAACTGGGGAGAGGCAACAAGTGGGGTACCGCAGGGCTTAGTCCTGGGCCCAGTGCTCTTCAACGTTTTTATTAATGATTTGGATGAGGAGGTGCAGGGAACACTTATCAGATTTGCAGATGACACAAAATTGGGTGGGATAGCTAATACCCTGGAAGACAGGAACAAACTTCAAAGTGATCTTGATAGGCTGGAGTGCTGAAAACAACAGAATGAAATTTAATAGGGATAAATGCCAAGTTCTACATTTAGGAAATAGAAACCAAATGCACAGTTACAAGAGGGGGGATACTTGGCTCAGCAATACTGCAAACGAGAAGGATCTTGGAATTGTTGTCGATCGCAAGCTGAATATGAGCCAACAGTACGATATGGCTGCAAGAAAGGCAAATGCTATTTTGGGCTGCATTAATAGAAGTATAGCTTCCAAATCACGTGAGGTACTGGTTCCTCTCTATTCGGCCCTGGTTAGGCCTCATCTAGAGTATTGTGTCCAGTTCTGGGCTCCACAATTCAAGAAGGACGCAGACAAGCTGGAGCGTGTTCAGAGGAGGGCAACCAGGATGATCAGGAGTCTGGTAACAAAGCCCTACGATGAGGGCTTATGAAGAAGACTGAAAGAACTGGGCAGGTTTCGCTTGGAGAAGAGAAGATGGAGGGGAGACATGATAGCACTCTTCAAATACTTAAAAGGTTGTCACACAAAGGAGGTCCAGGATCTCTTCTCGATCCTCCCAGAGTGCAGGACACGGAATAACGGGCTCAAGTTAAAGGAAGCCAGATTCCAGCTGGACATCAGGAAAAACTTCCTGACTGTTAGAGCAGTACGACAATGGAATCAGTTACCTAGGGAGGTTGTGGGCTCTCCCACACTAGAGGTCTTCAAGAGGCAGCTGGACAACCATCTGTCAGGGATGCTTTAGGGTGGATTCCTGCATTGAGCAGGGGGTTGGACTCAATGGCCTTGTAGGCCCCTTCCAACTCTGCTATTCTAGGATTCTATGATTCTATGATGCTTGTCATGGTTAAGTAATACCCACACAGTGTTACATGTTAAATATACCTGCATTTTAACTGTAGTGTGCAGTAGGCAACTATTCTGTTTGCATAATGGATTGACCAAGGTTTTTAGACTGTCCATTTCCAAAGACCTTATTTATCAGAAGTGCCTAAAATAATTCAGTTCTATTTTTCCTTTTGCAAAACTAACATAGTTTGAGTACATAGATGTCTTTATGCTATGCCAATCTCATGATAACCATCTGCTTCAGAGTTACTTTGCCTCCTAACTGAACATTTCTTTGCTTGTAGAAAGGGAATCTGTGGCATTTGAATTTTACACATCTACTGCCTAGAGTTGTACTGTGACAGTAGCAGTTTTAGAAAGTGAGAAGAGTACAGTGAAAGACTGGTTTGGGAAAGCTCTTATTGGATGCTGCTCTTGACTTTAGATGTGCATGGAAGATAGCTGACAATACTCTGAATGCCTGATGTGAGTCTGCTCTATGATCTATTTTGTATTCAAAATGTCCTCCAAGCCACACAGGGAATTGATGAGCTGCTGCTTATAAATCTATTGGGATTATTTGTTTTCAAACTGCACTCAGTGTGAACTTGTTCTTCTTTATAAGTTAGGCTGCTAGCCAGCTTGTGGTGTATCCTGACACATCATGACTCTTCCATCAAGTTTTCGTGTTTTGTATTGGTTTATGGAAGAAAACTGGACTGCAAATATCTTTCTTGCATGAACTAATATGTGGAGTTCTCTATCTTTCACTAGAGAATTGTTAGACTAGATTAACACAGAAGAACACAGCAGAAGGGGAAGAATTGGAATCTAGCTATCCAATTACTAGGCTTCCCATAGACCCAGTAAATATTACTTGCTGCTTTTGGCTGGGATAAGAGCCCAGCTGGAGCATGGAATGATGGATCCCTTAGTGAAGCTGTTGGTCTACCTAGGAATGAGGGAGAGAAAAGACTAAATGTTGATTAATGTTGTAATTCAAACAACAAGACCAGGGATGGTCAATGGTCCAGCCCAGAAAATGAAATGTATGGCAAACCCAGCATACTAAAATGACTCCTCTTCCTTGAGTTATATTTTCCATGACCAATGTTACATCCTTGAAGGAAATGTTCTGATCAATTCAAATATTGAAATGTAGGACTGAATATTGAAGGGCCTTCCCCCACGTGTGAGGCCCAAGGTCCTGCTTTGTAATGTAGAAGGTCTTAGGACTTGGCCACGAGTTTCAGGTTTGCATGATCTGCGCTTGCACAGAGCAGCATTTTGAATGGCCCATTAGCCATTCAAAAAGAGTTTGAATGGCTCATGGGCAAAGCCATGTGGGTCTCTTCAATCATCTGAATGACACAATATAAGAACACTTCTTAGAGCTTCAGAAATATTTCTCATAATTTACTCAACTTATTTTTTACTTCAACTTCCATCTGTTTTCATCTCCCCACCCCAATATCATTACAAAGTGAGAGAAAGAGAAAGAAACAAGTGGACTGATTTCAAGAAGCTTTTCCCTTGGGTCTATTCCTGAAAAGGGTTCTTTTGATCTCAGTTTCCATTTGCTTTCATTCCCGTTTGTTGGCATTCCATCATCATCATCATCATCATTTTAAAGGAGGAGGTTTCTGTACCTCACAAGATGTCATCTCTGTGTGGGGAGGTCCTCTGTGTCTGATGGAAGCGATCAGTGTTTTTCTGCATTCCATTAGGGCTCATAATGTCAATCTCTGCCTACGCTGCTTGAACCTTTTCAAGATGTCAGGCCATGTTTTCTTCTGGATTGGGGCATTACACATTGTTGACCCAACACCTCGTGCCTCTGCACAGCCTAATCCCAGTGCTAATGTAATAACCTCTCAGGATATGGCCACAGAGTATCAAATGTCAAAGTGAGGTTATAGTAAAGCTTCCTCAGGTATGGTTCCAGTCCTTCAGCTGTCTCTTGGCTACACCTGCCTTGGTTGCTGCCTTGGTCTCAACCATGGCTTGTTGACCATCTGGGCTGTAGGATTGTCTTGTCTCACCTTCAATTCTTAGAGCATCCAGCCCTAAGGATTGAACTCTGTTGGATTTGTGAATGACCAAATCTTGTGATAATATTGAGGTCGGCACTGTGGGAATCCAATGAGGCATGAGGCCAATACTAACAGCTGTTCTATCCTCAAAGTTGCATGTGTTACATCTCTCTCTCTCTCTCTCTCTCTCTCTCTGTGTGTGTGTGTGTGTGTGTGTAGATCTATATCTCCCCACCGCCACTGTGAGTCAAATCCTATGCATGTTGAAGCTGCGGTCTCCAACTGAACTTAATGAGACTTACTCTCAACTTAAGTGTGTGGTTGTACGTACAGGAGTACAGTCTTAGACTGCAATCCTAAACACACTTGCCTGGGAGTAAGTCCTATTGGACTCTGATTTACTTTGGAGTTCACATGTAAAGGATTGTGTCCTTAGTTGTCTTTCCCCTAGACTAGTAAAAGCCCCGGATTATTTAGCTTTCCAACATATATAACTTATTTGAAGCTTATGTTTTTGTGATTGTAAATTTTTGTATTGTATATTGTTTTTAAGTGTTTTTATCCTCCCAGAGAGCTACAGCTATGGGGCGGTATACAAATAATAATAATAATAATAATAATAATAATAATAATAATAATAATAATTCTTTTCCTGTCTTTAAGGTGGGGAAATGGTTCATCCTTGTTTTTCCTCACATTACTTTAACAATAACAGGCTCAGAAGTTCATAAAAGGTTACAGCATAACAGCATGAATGCCTTCTGTTACAGTCAAATTGTTTCTTTATATAATAACGTATCTTGATATTTTATGCTTTTTATGAGAAAGGTAGAGAAGGACATATTTATTTAGGATGAATATTTGTAAGATAGTCTAATAGGTAGGCTGGTGTAACAGTCTTGCAAGATGCTTAGACTACATGCAAAGTCTTCTGGGGCAAATATTTGTCACAACTCACAGCCAGTAGGGTGTAGTGAGCTTTGGCTGTGGGGTGGTAGATAAATAATAATAACAATAATAATGATGATGATGTTGGACTAGACCTGGGTTCTAGTCCCCAATCAGCCATGATGCTCACTAGTGACTTTGGGCCAATCACTGACCCTGTTCAGACAATACAAAATGGTTAAGCGTTTTGAGCTAAACGTGATGGCTTAGCATGCTGTGTGAACCATGACTTAGCATATCATAGTGGCTACATAACCTCGGTTTAAACATGTTCACTAACCATTTGCAGCAAAGGGGTTCGTGGCCTAACCATGGCTTGGCATGTTGTCTGAACAGGCCCTATGTCTGCTTTGAGCCTGTGTGGGTAATGTTTTCTAATCCCCATCATGTTCTATTTATTTAGATAATTCATATCATAAGAACAGAAGAAGAGACCAAAGGCCTAAAGTCCAGTATCCTGTTTCCCAGAGTGGCCAAACAGATGCCTAACCTGCATTTTTCTGTCTCAAAAGAGATACTCAAGGTGCTGAGGCAGCTTACATCGACCAGAAAAATAATCCAAAGTAATAAAGCAAAGAAGCCACGTACTGTTGATTCTTGGGACAGACTTTATGCAATTCACAAAGTGCAATTTAAAAGGAACAAGATGACTTACTCAGGATAAATATTGTGCAATCCTTCTCCATGTACATTTTTTATAGCAGAGTCATCACCAATTCCAACAGAGTATTTTTCCTCCACATTAGAGTGCCCTTAAAACTGGGATGGGGAACCTGGAGCCCTCCAGATATTGCTGGACTGTATCTCCCATTATCCACAACAGCCGGCTAAGCTGAGTGGGGCTGATAAGGGTTGGAGTCCAACAACATCTGGAGGGCCACAGATTTCCCAACCCTATCTCAAAAGAAACTATTTGAAAAATAATTGTAAATCGAAATGGATTTTTCCATTCTGATGTACACTTTTCACATAGAATTCTCCATAGTATTTCATGGGGGTGGGGGAGGTATTGTTACATTGTAAACAGCTCTTAAGATAGGGGAGTTTTTTTTTCTGATTGCATGTTAATGCAACCATACCTAATTCTCAGTTACTCATCCAAAACATGAACTGAGATGCAGTTGTTTTATATTCACACTTTTCGAATTTTGCGATGCAGTTCTCCAACCAGAAAATGAGTACAAACATATTAAGGGAAAGTGCGCATAAAAATGCACGTATTGGTGAAAAATAGCGTATAAAAATGCATTGTTGTTGTTTATTCGTTCAGTCGTTTCCGACTCTTCGTGACTTCATGGACCAGCCCACGCCAGAGCTTTCTGTCAGCTGTCGCCACCCCTAGCTCCCCCAAGGTCAAGTCTGTCACCTCCAGAATATCATCCATCCATCTTGCCCTTGGTCGGCCCCTCTTCCTTTTGCCTTCCACTTTCCCTAGCATCAGCCTCTTCTCCAGGGTATCCTGTCTTCTCATTATGTGGCCAAAGTACTTCAGTTTTGCCTTTAATACCATTCCCTCAAGTGAGCAGTCTGGCTTTATTTCCTGGAGTATGGACTGGTTTGATCTTCTTGCAGTCCAAGGCACTCTCAGAATTTTCCTCCAGCACCACAGTTCAAAAGCGTCTATCTTCCTTCGCTCAGCTTTCCTTATGGTCCAGCTCTCGCAGCCATAGGTTACTACGGGGAATACCATTGCTTTAACTATGCGGACCTTTGTTGTCAGTGTGGTGTCTCTGCTCTTAACTATTTTATCAAGATTTGTCATTGCTCTCCTCCCAAGAAGTAAACGTCTTCTGATTTCCTGGCTGCAGTCAGCGTCTGCAGTAATCTTTGCGCCCAGAAATACAAAGTCTGTCACTGCCTCCACGTTTTCTCCCTCTATTTGCCAGTTATCAATCAAGCTAGTTGCCATAATCTTGGTTTTTTTGAGGTTTAACTGCAACCCGGCTTTTGCACTTTCTTCTTTCACCTTTGTCATAAGGATCCTCAGCTCCTCCTCGCTTTCAGCCATCAAAGTGGTGTCATCTGCATATCTGAGATTGTTAATGTTTCTTCCTGCATTATATCAGTTGAAATTGCTTCCAAAACCTGCAAATATTGGGGGAAAGTGCTTACAACTAGGGGTGTGCACGGACCCCCTGCTCCGCTTCACTTGCAGATCCGCCATTTTCCGGATCGGGCCGCTCCGCCCCGCCCCCGCTCCACCCACTTCCGCTCCGCTCCGCTCGGAGCTCCGGATCCGGATCCGGAGCTCCGTTTCCCCCCCCATAGGCTTGCATTGAAAGCTAAAAAATTATACAACTTTTTTTCTGTTCAAGTTAGAAACCTCACGTTTGGCACCATGACACCTCATGGGGGTATACACACGCACGCCAAGTTTCAAAGCAATCCCATCATCCCCTGATTTTTGGGGAATTTTTGAAAATCGGGCACCCCATTCACACCCCTTTCCATAGCTCCGTCAATTTGCACGTTAGAAACCTCAAACTCGCCACCATGAAAGCTTATCCAGGGATACATACGCACGCCGAGACTCAAGGCAGTCCCATCATCCCCTGATTTTTGGGGAATTTATGAAAATCCAACACCCATTCACACCCCTTTCCAATAGCTCCGTCAATTTGAACGTTAAAAAACCCCCTCAAACTCACCACCATGACAGCTTATCCAGGGATACATACGCACGCCGAGACTCAAGGCAGTCCCATCATCCCCTGTTTTTTGGCGGGGCTTAAACCTGCAAAATTTGGAACTTCCAAAACTCCAAGTGAGCGCAGGAAGGACTTCTCCCCTGAGTCAAAGCCACACACACACACAACATCCCTGCGAGGTGGGCAGGGGAGGAGGGAGGGAAGGCAGGCAGGCATGCAGCTGGCATTTCTGGGGGCATAAGGAAGTGAGCCAAGGATAAGCCAGTAATGCATATAAAATGGAATAAATAAACAAATAAATAAACAAAGGAGGGGTGGAATTAAAAGCAGCAGTGTTGCTGAATAAACAGCAAGAAGATTTTTTAAAAAAAGGCTATATCTGTCTTTTACCAGCAATAGGGGGACGTGCCCGGGGGAGGGGGAAGCAGCTGCCAGTTCAACTCAAGACAGCCACCAACAGCTCTGAGATTAAGAAGTAAACGCTCACTTCAACTCATAACAGGCATCGCTCCACCACTAAAAAGTGAACATTCACTTCAACTCATGATAGGCATTGCTCCACCGTTTTACTCTCTTTGGAAGGCTCTAATGGCCTTCCAGTGCAGGAGAGAGTGGGGGCACGTCCACAATGAGATGCCCTACGGGAGCTCATCCCCTTGCACCACATCTTTTCAGTTGTTCCCCAAAGTTAGGGTGGGGAGCAGTGCTGTGTTTCTATCTCTTATTCTTGGCTTAGTATATGATTTCAGGTTGTGTTTGTGCATTTGGTGGGGCTACTGTGTTAAAAAACACGGGGAAAAGCCCGTTCAGATGGCTTTTCCCTCCTCCAACTTTGGGATCATCATGACCGGGAGCTGACTCTGCGCCTCAGCCCTTTGAAAAAGGTATTTTTCCCGCCGATTTTTTAAAAACTTCTAGCGGCGACCCGTACGACGCAGAAAGTTGAGAGTAGTCTCAAAATGACCCCCATCCACGACTCTCTGTGCACAAGAATTTTCAGAACGATAGCTTAAACCCCCCCCCAGTTATCCCCGATTCTTTCCCTCAATGCAATCCTATGGGCGAAAAGCCGAAAACGCCGTTTGAGCCGCGCGGTTGACCCGATTTTCAAAAAAATATAGCACGGGACCCACACGACGCAGAGAGGTGAGAGTGGTCTCAAAATGACCCCCATCCACGACTCTCTGAGCACAAGAATTTCCAGAACGATAGCTTCAAAAACAACCTAGTTATGCGCGATTATTTGCCGCAATGCAATCCTATGGCGAAATGTTTTCAAGATGGCGACCGGAGCGCTCTGCCTGAACTAGGAGCTCCGAAAAATGGTCGCTTCTCTTCGCCTTGCTTCTAGGGGTCCGCGGTCCGCTCCTACTCCGCCTCTGGGTAAGGCGGAGTAGGCCAATCCGCTACTGCTTCTACGCTCCTAATCGGAGCGGATCACACCCCTACTTACAACAATACATCTGCACTTTTTTTCCTGCAAGCTGCTGCAGAAATGGAATCAAATGAACTTAATGTTGGGAAACTGACCAAAAGTGACATTGACAGATTCCCCCTATCTCTATCATTAAGTTGATACAATAATACTTATATATTCTTTTTAAGTTTTCCTGGTATTTATTATTATTATTAAATCCCCGACTTCTCGGCCACACATCTTCGCCTCTTTGCCCTGGGGTAGCTTTGAATCTGTGGCTACGTCATCTAAGAATTCGGAGCCACCACTGGGTAAAGACGACATCGAGACTGCCCTTTTAGAGCAGTACATATTGTCTCTGTATTGGGGTCGTTGTAATATATAGCCCTCTCCTCATGGATGCACACACATTCATCACTGGTCTTAATGATGGATATTTGGCTTGTAACTAAGTGGAAAAAAACAATGTGGATAGATGGGAAATCTTAGAAGATGATAGAATCCCCATCTGGTTGCTGCATCACTGAATCCCTTGAGCAACCTTCCCTAAGCTGAAGTCCTCCTGACCGTTGGCCCCAGCCTCCCTAGCAAATGATCAGCGGTGTTGAGATTTTTTATCCAAACCATCTGAAGCGCACCACGTTGGGGTAGGCTGCCCTAGAGACAGATCACTTGCTCCACAACAAGCCAATGAAATGAAGACACAAGACATATTGCGGGTTTCATTTTGGAAGAACCGGGGCAGAGGTATCAAGTCATAAATGCTTGTGACACTCTGTACTTCTAAACATCCATCTTTTCAAAGGATAGGAGAGCACACTTCAGATCTGCTCACATTAACGATGCAACAGTGTCTTATTTGTCTCCCAGCATTGCGGCTTGACCTCAGAAAGTGTGCTTCTGAGATGCCAGGTGTTTCTTAACAGCTGACTCATGCACAAAGACTAAGAAGGGAGTGCAACTAAAGGAAGAAGGCTACAAACCAGACACATTTAATCCTCGCTTCTTTTTCATACACATATTCTACACACACCTATTGCTAAATAATGCAGGAAAAGGATCAGCTTTCTTATGGAGGCGTTGGAGTCACTGTCTGCAGCTGTTGACAATCTGCAAACCGCAGTAGTTTGGCATCTGTTCAGGAATCCTGCAATAAGAAATATTAACAGGGTGTAAAACAAAGTGCAACCAGGTTCAGTAAGGCAGCCTAGCCAGTGAACATGTCCTTCACAAACATCTGGGACCTATCACACAGAAAAAGTTTTGTGTATACCATAGTTATTTATTCATGCTTTCAAAAAATGCTATCATTCCTTTCAAAAATCAAACCAAGTTAAATAAAATCTACATAAAACGAAGCACGAAGCCACACTACTATCATTCTGCACAACTGAAAGAGAATGTTTAAGAAACTTCTGGAGCACTAAAATAGAATGGGCTCAAGGGCCAGTATCTAATGGGGCACTTACTCCACTGCCTTCTCTCCTGCACCCCGACAATTCCATTGTGGAGGTGGCGCCCACTGCTTGTGCAATGATGATTTAGTACTTCCAGGGGCAACAAGAAACTGAGGGCATGTTCCTGGTGGTTCCACATGGACTTATGGCCTGACGAGTTCACCAGCAGAAGAGCCTTCAGTGTGGTGGCCCCCTTCTTAGGGAGCTCTCTGCCATTGGAGGTTAGGCACCAACACGGTATTATTTTCAGTGCCTCCTGAAAACATTGTTCCAAAAAGCTTTCCCAGACTGACTGGCTGTGGTTTAATCTGCACCTTTTTAAAATGTATTTTTAATGATGTTTTTATTCTTTTACCTCATTAGTTCACCTCTCTAAACTCCTTGGATAGGGAGCGGTATGGAAATACTGTAAATAAAATAAAATAAACAAGTTGGTGGAGCTCACATAAAGGAGCTTCCCCGACATGCCTCCTTTCAGGAACAAGTATCTCCGCTTGTTTTGGGTCTTCGTCTAGGAAGTGCTAAATCTGCGTTGCGTAAGCTGTGGGCCTGCTTGTGCAATGGAATTTTTGGCACCCATCACTTGTAGAAGAGAATTGGCAGGGGCGTGAGCACTTCATTGGATATGGCCCCAAGTTAGAGATGTGCAGCAAAATTCCTAGCATCCAACTGCAAAGCAAGCAAACAAAAGCTAGGTAGAGCGCTGCTTATTTTTCTTCACCTCTTGTCCAGTGATGACGATGAATTACACTTTTTGCCGAAACTCCCAAAATGCTATGCCAGTGTCATGTGTGAATGAAAAGATTTTCTGTACCTGTCTGGCTGCTCTTGACCACTTTCACTAATGAACTCCGCTTTCCCTCTATATGGCTAAATTACTGTTCAAAGAAGGAGAAAAGGGCTGGTGTAGTAGCTAAAGTATTGGACTGGGAATCAGGAGAACTGGGTTCTAGTCCTCACTCAGCCATGGAAACCCACTGGGTGACTTTGGGCCAGTCACAGACTCTCAGCCCAACCTACCTCACAGAGTGGTTGTTGTGAGCATAAAATGGAGAGGAGGATGAGGATTATGTCAGCTGCCTTGGGTTTCTTGGAGGAAAAAAGGCGGGATAATAATAATAATAATAATAATAATAATAATAATAATAATAATAATAAGAAGAAGAAGAAGAAGAAGAAGAAGAAGAAGAAGAAGAAGAAGAAGAAGACTACCTTGCTGTTGGATCACAGAAAATCATCTGTCTTCCACAATGGCCAAGCAAATAATATTCCTTGGAATCTCATGTATGTATGATTCCTATTTGTCCCCAGCATCTTGTAATCAGTGATATTATACTGCAGCCAAACATGTGGGTGGTGGTGGTGGTGGTTTCCATTTCATGGAAAATAGTAACCACTGATAGACCTACATAAATGGTTTTCATCATTATAAAAATCATAATCTAAGAGTGCAACCCTAAGGGATTGACACTCTATAGAGAGAAAGCTCTGACGTCAGTGCCTGCTGTCTATCCTATTCTCTGCTGGCTAGAGCCAGGCAGAGCTGAATGAGTGCAAAGGCTTTTACAGGCTCCCATTTCTCCATTTTGTTCTTTAGAGCTCGGTGGGCCTTTGAGCCCATCCAACTCACTCACTGGGGGCTGGGGCCAGGCTTTCTTTCTTTCTTTCTTTCTTTCTTTCTTTCTTTCTTTCTTTCTTTCTTTCTTTCTTTCTTTCTTTCTTTCTTTATTACATTTTTATACCGCCCAATAGCCGAAGCTCTCTGGGCGGTTCACAAAAATTAAAACCATAATAAAACAACCAACAGGTTAAAAACACAAATACAAAATACAGTATACAGTTTTTCTCTTCCCTGCCCTGGCTGCCCACTGGCATGCACCCTTTTAACCCCTCCCAAGAAGCCATTATGTTGCTTTCCACAGTAGTCGGAAGGGGTGGGTGGGTGGGGAAACACCAATCAGATTTCCCCTGCCAAGGTCATAGCTGTCCTCAGCCTCAGGAGGGGAAATCAACTGTATCCTACGATCAGCATCCGAGGGACCATCGGATTGCTCTGTAACAGTATTTCCAGATGAAGCATCTAATGTGCAATTGTCCTACCTCATTCATGGAATTTTCTGACGTGTGTGTTCGTGTAATGTCATCTTCCACTTATAACCCTCCCGTGGATTCCCACTGCTTCTTTTGCCTTTTTTTTTGTCATGAAACCAAGATGGAATCACTGCACACAACTCCTTTTGATTGGTAACAGTAGAAGGCCTCTCTCTGGAAGCACCCTAAACTGGGACCTACTAAGAAGCAATACATTCCAAATATCAATTGTGTATTACACAAAGAAATACTATTTGTTTTGAACTAACAGGACATGAATTTCAAGGGGTGACGACACTGCCCCCGCCCTGCCCAAGTTCCACTGTTTCAGGAGTGAGTGAGAATAATTGCTCTGTTATAATTTTCTCTGCAAGGTTCGCCTTCTTTGCTCTTCTGAATCATGTCTGCCTGGGTATAGTTTTTTCCTGCATATTTCATATGGGACTAATCCTCAGGTTTGTTTTCCAAAGGCTAATTTTAATAAGATAGGAGGAAGACATTTAATAACAAGCAGCAAATTGGGACTGAAAGATGGCTGTCTGCAAGAATTACTTGGTCATTTTGTTATCCTTTGCACCTGATGTCGCGGCTTGATTTGAAAGTTCAGATGCCATTTCCAGGAGGTGGGGGAAGCAGTCAATTAGATCTGTCAGCATCTCAGGGTTTGAAGGGTGTGTGCTTGTGTGGTATAAGTATGATTCTGAGACTTGCTTTTAAATCTGCTTTATATTCTGGGGACTGAAGAGCAGAATGCATGGCAAGCCTGGAAAAATGTGTCAAGATGATACCTGGCATGACATTGTCAGTGATGGTTAATTGACTGCTCTAAGAATAGCACTCTTGTTTGTTACAGGGAATGTTGCTCAGGTGGGCAACTATGGCATAGAGAATCCACCTGTCCACCAACCTTGTCCTCTCAGTGGGAAGCGGGGAAGATTAGATACCATAGAAAACAAAGACCAAATGCTGAGGTTAAGGAGAGATTTAAAAGTCGGACATTTGCCAGTGGTATATGTAACCCCAGTTGTACAGATTCACACATGCTTTAAAAAAATATGTCTGCAAAAGATGGTTTCCCACCCCCCTTCCAGGTGGCATGTCTCTAAATCAGGGATGGGCAACTTGTGTCCCTCCAGATCTGTAGGTGGGTGGGTGGGTGTCTTCACGGTGCCAGGTTGGTTCTGCGTGCCTCAGAACCCCCGTGCTTTCCCTCCACTGGGGTGCCTTTGGGTAATGCTGAGGAGGGAGCGCGGAGTTTCTGGGCAGCCATCTGGAAATCGGAGCCACCCCCACCCTCTCCCTGGTGGAAGGCGACCCATTGCAGCTGAGTCGTATAATTGACACTACACCACTGCACATCCACCCCAGGGTTTTCCAAGCGTTTAGACGGCCCCTTGATCTACAACTCCCATTTGCCTTAGCTGGAATACCGATGGTGAGAGTTGTATCCAAAACATTACAAAGGCCACAAGTCTAAACTAACCACAAATAGTGCACATTCTGCAACTCATCCCATCATACCAGAGCTCTCATTAAACACTTCCTGACTGTTAGAGCAGTACGACAATGGAACCAGTTACCTAGGGAGATTGTGGTCTCTCCCACACTAGAGGCCTTCAAGAGGCAGCTGGACAACCATCTGTCAGGTATGCTTTAGGGTGGATTCCTGCATTGAGCAGAGGGTTGGACTCGATGGCCATACAGGCCCCTTTCAACTCTACTGTTCTATGATTCTATGACTTCTCATTAAAGAGAGATTTTGCTTCATTAAAGAGATACATTCACCTTTGAGACTAACACCATGAAGGATGCTGTTCCTCCTCTCCCAGGCAGCGCACATACTCTTTACTAGATAGCAAATTTTCTCAGGCTGCACATCTTTCAGTTACCATGAATATGTACATACTATAGTGATATTACTGAATCCAAAGTTACACTGAACGGGATCTAACCCTTCAACTGGAAATTGCCCAGCAAAGTAATGATTGTATGTACTTGAAATTAAATCCACAAGCATTTGAAATTAAAACCACAAATCAACATAAGAGACAATCACCAACGACCCCTTCTCCCCCTGCCCTCCAGAAACAACCAGGGAAAGCAGAACACAACTGGGAGAACTGAAACTTCCTCCCAAATGATTTGTTTTACCACCAACCTTTTAGCCCAAGGCCTGGCTCAACTAGGCTGCTACAGATTAGTACTTTGGAACATGAAAAGAGAAAACGTGTGCCAATGTACAACTTTGCTGCATTGTAAATGCTTTAAGGAAAACAAAACAAAAGCTTTTTGCCAAGACATTATTGCATTATTGAGAACCTTGCTGAGTGATGTGGTAGGACAGAGTTTTGAAATAATGGTACTCATTTTTATCTATGCTTTTTATCTGCACTTCCACTACTCTAAATGCGAGTGTTGAAAAGCCTGGTGCCTTTCTCAGGAAACACTGGACATATTCTTCTGCTAAGCCTTATGAGGTTCACAGGGCTCTACAGGCAAAACCATATGTAGCCACCCCATGGTGAGGCATAAAAAAGGTTTATGGCCCCTTTGAGTGTTGCCCTACCTAGATTGCTGCCTCCTTCCTTTGCCCTCATCCAAGGATGCCATTTTGCTTCTGTCACATCCCTCTCTACACACACTAGTACCATGTATACTGTGTTAGTTCATGAGGAGTTTAATATTACCCCCTGGTTAGGTTGACCATATGGAAAGGAGGACAATAATACATTGATACAAAAAGCCAACATGCAACGTTAAATATATATATATATATATATATATATATATATATACACACAGATGTTTACAAAAAGGGAGACCAATTACAAAAGGTCTCCCTTTTTGTAAACATGTGTGTGTGTATATATAAAGTCTTTAAGGTTGCATGTTGGCTTTTTGTATCAATGTATTATTCTGTAATCATTCAGCTCTGAACCATTGGGATCTTACACCTGAAGGGCTAATTGCAATCTAATTGGTCACTAAAAACAACAAATGGGAACTAGATCTATTTTACCTCATACTAGATTGATTGGTTGATTAAGAGTCTTAATTGGCCTATAAACTAACAGCAGCTCAGCTGTAAACCAGCCAGGCTTAATGCCATTCTTCTAAAGACTATGACCTAGGCGTTATAAAAGGCTGTGAGTAAACCTTGGTTTTGTTCTTTCCATTAGTTTATGGAAAGTCAAATTCTTAAGGAATTCTGATTAACAACATGGGACTGCTATTTGTATTATTTTTGTAAATATTATATTATTCTTTTTAGGAATCCCGACATACTTTTAAAAGGGAGTGACATCTTATATCTTATATCACACATGTGTGTGAATTGTAAAGTTAGCCCCAGTAAACCTGCAGGGAGTAAACAGCAGCCCGGTATGTTAAACAGCTCTGTTCTATATTACGCCCTTGTGTCCATATTCTAAATCAGTTAGCTGTGTTTGGTCCATTTAGTCATGTATGTACACTCATGTAACATGTTTTTGGTATATTGCTTTCTAGTATTGGCCACTGACGAAGACTTTTTCCGTCAAAACAGATTTGGCCTCTTTCTTTGAAGTTTTAGACACACAGTGATCTGTGCAATATGTAATTGTACTTTTAATGTGATATTATGTTAATCTTTATTTTACTTTTTTGTACATTAAATATTATGGTTTCATTGTATATATACCCTTAACTTTTGGTTGAGCGTTGTATTTTTGTTTGTTAAAGACTACACCTTTTCTTGCTCTTTCTCTTTCCACTTACAACCACCCATAAGCATGAAAACAAGTCAGAGGATTATATGCATGCTTGCTTGCTTATAAACCTAAGCATCCCTTCCCTGGACGTCCTGCTTCAGGGCACTGTGCTCTCAGGAGTATGGTGTCCTGGTGCCATTCAACAGTGACACCAAATTTCTCCCTTCCTGCTCCACCCATCCTGCTTTATTGGCACTTAGATGGCAAGCAATGACCTCAGAGTTTGAAGGATGCTCTGCTTGCACTCTGATGGTTTTCCTCCTGTCATTTAACAGGTGAATTATTAGTTTCTGCTACTGTTTCTGCCATGGGATGTTTGGTCTATTCATTGTTTTAATGTGTATTTGGGCTTCAGATTTGTCAGCCACCTTAAGAACATAAGAGGTGCCATGCTGGATCAGACCAAGGGTCCATCTAGTCCATCACACAGTGGCCAAGCAGTCATCAGCCAGGGATGAACAAGCAGCCATCAAAAGTAAGTGGATGGATTGCACAAGCAGAGGATATGTACATGTGGATTTAGGCATTCACATGCTGATCATACGTGACTCACCGTACTTGAACTCTACATGCAATGGAGGCGTGCAGAATCCTGGGAATTGATCCCACTTCTCAATGTGTGAGGACTTCATGACTCAGAACTTTGACTATTTATAATAATATACTCACATTTCTATTTCCATTGCCAGGACATTTAATGATACTAAGGGCCTGTTCAGACAACATGCTAAGCCGTGGTTAGGCCACTAACCCCTTTGCAGCAAATGATTAGTAAGTGTGTTTAGTAAGTGATTAGTAAGCCATGGTTATGTAGCCACCATGGTTAGGAATGGCACATGACATGTTTAGTCATGGATCACACTACATGCTAAACCGTAATGTTTTGCTCAACATGCTTAACCACTGTGGCTTTGCATGTCATCTGAACAGGGTCCATTACTATTAATCATGTGTTCATATCCCAGAGAGTTGAGTTAGTATCTCTGAGACTGCAAACATTTATTTCTACAACGTACATTTGCCATTCACCATGCTGAGACATATGGTAGCAGCAAAGGCATTTCCATTGCAACATTTAATTCTCTAAGGATTTTCCTTTTGTGATCAGAAATAAGATTAAGAGCTGCTTCTAAAGATTATACTGTCAGATGCGATTGATTTTTCTGTTTTACTCCATGATCAACTGCAATGGGTTTTCCTTTTCTTTCTCTTTCCAGTTTTCCCCTTCTGCTATGTAGTTTTCAGTTTGGAAACCCTTTAATCAAAGCAGGTGAATACCAAATACTGCAGTTATATTTTACATACTCAAGGGATGTACATCAGTGTATTTTGATAGCATATTTAAAGCTTGGTCGCAACTGTATCTTGACACTTGTTTACACAATCAGTTGAAAACAACCATTTAATTCATTTTGGTTTAAAACTGCTTTGCAGGCATACAGGGCTTAATCTCATAAATTAAATATCCAGCATTACATGAGTGTCCATTTTGCTGGTAGAAGGACACCATTGGACAGTGGAGTGACATTGGAGTCACCAGCTTCCACTGTCATTACATACAACACAGACTGTGGCCTAGGGCTCATCTACGCCTATGAGCCTTCTGGGATGGGGTGTAGAGGATCCCTGGCTTACCTGTTTCCAGGATTGTCCCCCTGCATCTAAACACCAGTGTGTCATTCCAGAAGTGAAGAGGGACTTTTCTGGCATGGCGTGGTTGTTGTTTTTTAAGGAGACATTTGCACAATTGCGGCCCCCCAATCCAGCGCCTCTGCGAGTTAAAAAAAAACATGCCAACAGCCATCAGTGAAAATGCTGCCCCCCCAATGGGCACAAGCCCCCACCCCCGCACAGCTTAGTGCCCATCTGAAAAGCCCCGTTACTTGTGGGGAGGAGGGACAACCCAGGAATGCTCACCACACCACCCACAGTCCTCGGGGTTGTCCCAGAACCTTGGGAAAAATGTGGAAAACTGTGGTCCTGGTTATCCCGGGACAACTGAGAGGTCGTCCCCAGTTGACTCCAGGATCCCGTATGCATCATTTGGATGCACAGACACAACCTCGAGCTGACCCCAGGATAAATGGCTGGTGTAGACATGCAGAGAGAGAGGGGGAGAATATGCAACTCTCAGTCATTTCTGACCACCTTTCTTCGAACTTTCATTTCTCTTCTGGAGAAATTGTATTTTCTAGCACTTCAAAAAAGAAGTAATACGTTGTTGTTGGAAAGCGTGTTTCTCCCCCAAATTAGCACATTAGTAAGAGTCCACTGCAATTGTGTAGCCACCTTTCAAAACTGCATGTTCCTCATAATTTCCTATCCTAAGAAATGTACCAACTCATTTGATGGACCTCTCTTAAAACAGGTTTTGTTTTTGTTTTTTTTGTGGGGAGGGGAGAGTGTACGTTCCCCATCTCCATTGCATATTTCTGCCAACTGGGATAAAAATAGGAGCTGAGCTCATTTCAATTTCACCTCATTTTAAAGAGTAGAGTAGTGAATTTGACAACACT
Source organism: Elgaria multicarinata webbii (assembly GCF_023053635.1). Lineage (NCBI taxonomy): Eukaryota > Metazoa > Chordata > Lepidosauria > Squamata > Anguidae > Elgaria > Elgaria multicarinata. The sequence goes on along the minus strand of NC_086177.1, from coordinate 82,883,079 downwards.
TTTCCAGGCATTCTTTCCATACAGTGTTTCCTTTGAAGGCTAGAAGTTACAGAAGAAGTATTTTTGGGAAGTTGCAGTGCATTTTGTAGGGTTGTGTGGAGAAACCATAGGCACTGACCTAAACGTCAGGATGTCTGTTACTTCTCCTCAGCTCTTTCCCTTAACAAGGTAACTACTAGCTGACACCACATGAGGGCATATCCACAAGAAATATTCCCCATGAAACTGATAAGACTAAAATCATCATTGCAATTACTTTACCATGTTCGAAAGCAAAGCGTGAAACCACAGACAGACATGAAACTCAATAACAAGGCGCTGATCAAGACAAAGCATTGATCAAACTTGGGGAATGATGGTCCAAAACCCAACATTATTTGATGACAGAGCATGGATATTGAAATAAAGCAGAACTCTTTGAAGAGTATGCACTTCTTAGTTTATTTTAACTGAACATCTATGATAGGCAGTGCTTTTTCTCCATTTTACCACCATGTTTTGCAGGAAACATATGCAATTATCTTTTCAAACGGTGCAATTTCTGTTGATACCAACAGCACCTTTTATAATTTGGCTAACAGTTGTTTATGAATATTAAGTGCGCACAAAACCTGCAGTACTAATTGATACCAGATGATGGCAGGCTCGTGACAGTTTTTGAACATTCCATGCCCAGGATTTATCAGCTGCTAGCTTGAAAGCTATTGCTGTAAAGTATTTGCTACAAAATACCCTTCTCTTTGCTAATCACGACAGTGTTCAGAACAATGAGCTCAAGAATAATACCTTACTTATGACCTCAGCTATATAGATATATAAATGGAAATACATTTACAAGGTTTACACAAACTGCGAGCTATTAAAACTACTAAACACAAAACCCACTGCATCTGTTTTTTAATGACATTTGGTAATCTGAATCCCCTCCTATGTGTCTACTATGCCTGTAAATTTCATCCGGAAAAAGTTATAGTCGTTTTTTGATTCCCCATGATAGTAACTGAGAGGCATGAAACCTTAGACGGGCTCTGAATTGGTCTGAGTCATTTCCTGAAGTGTCAGACTGGGGTCTGGATGAAATCTTGTGGTCAGTCCATACCTCCAGTAGTTACTTTGCATATATGCCATTCTTTCAAGGAACTCAAAACAATGTATATAACAATGTATATTGACCCCACACAACAACCCTATGAGGTAGGTCAGGTTGAGAGAGAGTGGCTGGCCCAAAGTGACCCAGTGAGCTTCATAGCTGCAGCAGGAATTGAACCTGGAGCTCTTCAGACTTATGCTGATGTTTCATCCCAGCCTGATACCCTCAGATGCATTGGACTGCAACTCCCAGTGACCATGTTGGTTGGGAATGATGGGAGTTGCAGTCCAACACATCTGGAGGGCCCCAGGTTGGGGGAAGGCTCCTTTAACCATTATTATGTTAGCCCAATATCTTCTTTTTGTGAGAGCTGAAGATACAGAAATGTTGTATCATGCTCAGAGGTTTGATGGCTTTCCACCATTTACTATAGGAGGCACCCAACAGTTTTGCGGGAAAAGAATTCAACATAAGGAAAGCCAGGCTGAATCGGAGCAAAGGTCTCTCTAGTCCAGTATTTCATTCCCACAGTAGCCAACCAGCTGCTTGTGGGAAATCCGCAAGTAGGACATGAATGCACCAACACTCTCCTACTCATGTTCCGTGGTGCCTCCAGTACAGGAAGCAACACATAGCTGCCATGACTAGTAGCCATTGATAGCCTTGTCCTTCATGAATTTGTTTAATCCCCCCTTTAAAGGCACCCACATTGGTGGCCTTTTCTTCCACCCATGTAATCTGGGATATGACACACTCAGTGGGCTCTCTTGCTTTTTGCTAGACTTCAGAAAAGGATGGAATGGGTGTTCATCTTTCTCAACCAAATTCCATTTCTCAGGGCCTTAACGCTCCTTTTCTCGATTCAGTCAGCTAAATTTGGTATCCAACTTATGACAGCAGAATCTTCCCATGAAGCACTATGCGGTCCAATCCTACTTGGCAGTAAGGCCTGTAGTGTGGTGTACAGGTTAGAGTGTTGGACTAGGACTCAGGAGATCCGGGTTCTAGTCCTCACTTAGCCGGTCACTGGGTGACTTTGGGCCAGTCACTGACTCTCAGGCTAACCTACCTCACAAATCATTCTCACAAGGGAGAGGAGGAGGACCATGTAAGTTGACTTGAGTTCCTTGGAAAAATAGTCAGAATAGAAATAAATAAATAAATAAATCGGGCTCACTTAAAGGGAAGTGTGGTTAGGATTACAGCTTGCAGTCCTGTTCACATTTACATGGGAGAAAATTTCATCCAGTTCAGTGAGACATACATCCAAGTAGATTACACTATTACAAAATCCTGTGCCTGATGTAGCTTTGTTTTGGAGTTCAGTGTTCCTTCCTTTATTCAGTCATATTATGCACAAATCGTTCTCACTTATTCTGATAACAAGCTGCTGGGATACCAGTTCTTTATCTCAAACAGTCATGAAGAAGTTTTCCTCTTTGGTGGGTTTACTGGAAGATGCCCTTCCTTTTTAGCAGCGCTTCCAGATAATTAAATGCAAGCAATCTATTTGAATTCTGATGCCTGTTGCACCCTAGATAAGACAGAATAATAAAAGATTCCCTTCACACTTCAAATAGTCAGTGATGAGGAGGTCTGTTGGGAACCAAAGGCAGAGGAGAACAGAACACACCAGGAAGAAGCTGTTGCATTAAGCTTGTGTGAGGGTCACCTATCTTCACAGGAGAAACTCATCCGCAATCCATTGTGGAGCCGATAAGCACAATGCGGCACTGATGGTCTTATTGTTAGTGGCATGCTGCATTTTCAGACTTCTCAATCATTTCATAGAACGGCTTCTGCTCATCTCATGATGGCTGCAGCATCAAGTAAGTCTTACCTGTGTGAATGAACCATTCCAAACCATGTCCTCACATGAAGTATCTGTATCACACTACGTCACACCAAGAACGGTAATTGTCAATGGAGGCATTTCACAAATTCAGGGGCAAGCAGCCATCAGTAAGACGAGGATATCTGATGGGATCCAAAGAGTGATGTGTATATATATCCATGCCCCCAAAGGAGCACATTATACTTTTTCATCTAATAGTGGGAGAAGCTCCATTAAGATAGCTGCTTCTGATTGTAGGCTGGGCCCTTTGTTGTGGTGACTGGTGAAGTCATTTCTGATGCAGCAGGTCCATGTATGCAATGGCTTACTTGCCCACAATTCACTGGGGTGCCTTTCATGCCTTTTCATCAAAAAATTCAATTTTCTTTCTGTGTATCAGTAGACTGTGAGCTTCCATTTTACCAGATTAAAGTGGTACTAGCTGTACCCGGCGTAACATACGCCGTTGTAGCATATTTTAAAGTTTATTAATTAAATATCGCCGGGGTGCGGGCTGCTTGGAGGCTGCCGATACAGTACCATCTGGCAGACCTGGGAGGTCGGGGGGAGGGGGAGCAGGTGTCCCCCTCTCCCCGGGGTTCCTGTCAGCCTTGGGCCGGCTGCCCAGCTCACAGGAGTTTAGGACGGGGCCTGGGCTCGCAGCAGGCAAGCGGCCTCCCACCCGGCCACCAGGGCCCCCGGCCATGCCTCGCTCATGATCCGGACCCTCTCCCCAGGGTTCCTGTCAGCCTTGGGCCTCCCACCCAGCTCGCATGAGATTAGGCCGGGGCCTCAGCTCGCAGCAGTCGAGCGGCCTCCCACCCAGCCACCAAGGGCCCCGGCCGTACCTCGCTCATGCTTTGGACCGTGGTGCTGCCGCCTCCTTCGTGGGGTGGGGGTGGGAGTAAAGAGGCAGAAAGAGGGATAGGATTACTTTGGAAAGCCTGGAGGAGTCGGGCAAGGGGCTTAGCAACATGTATCAGCTGACGTTAGACGTTACTGTTGCTTAGCAACCTGTATCAGCTGAAGCCTTTACGGAAACATACCTAAGCGTTTTATATATATAGATGTACTGATGCACCACGTGCATGTAAGTTAGCTAGAAAGGCCTCAATGTGGGACCAGGGACCAGTTAATTAGACTGAGTGATCTCAGCTGTGCCCTTGGGGCCTTGTAAAACTATCTCATCTAGCCTGTGATTGGCCAATGGGGATCTCCTTGGAGTTGCCTGGGGTGTGAGCATAAAATTGGTGTGTGTGACAACGGCCCTTTACCTTTGCTTTTTTGCCTTCTACCTTTGCTTTGGACCCAAGTATGTCTGTTTGGTCCTGATCTATGGGGAAAAACTGTGCCTAGATGCATATAAACAGGATTAGGAACTTTTGTTATTTTTCTGACTGCACTATTGTTTCCAAATGTACTCATGTGTATCCTATATTCTCCTCCCCCCCTTCCCCATTGTAAATGGACACCACCCATTTCAAGGCTCATGTGTGGTCCCTTCTAAGTAAGCTGTAGTACTAAATCCAAAGCCTTCTGCTTGGTCATTGTTACATTTCAGGCCTAGGGCTTTGGAGTAGAGGGTGCCAGCTCAAACCCTTATTTTTTTAAGCCCTAGGAAGATCCAAGAAGATCTGAGACTCCCCTGGCTTAGCCTGAGGTGGGGGATGGCAGCTTACCTTGGTAACTGTTTCTCCCTGCAAATGCTGCTGGGAGCTAGGACACCCCCTTATCCCCTTCACACTGTTAAAGAGGAGAATCTGTAGTCCTGTACAGGTGCTCAGAATGTGCGTAGACACAACACACAAAGGAGGCACAACCACTGCCCTCTGCTCCTACCGTGCACACAAAGCTGATCAACATGTACACGACTTGAGACCAGGCTGCCTGTAAGAGCGCCATCACCCATACAAGCATGCCTGGGTTTAAAGATCTTTGGAGGAGGTCCTTCTCTTGGTACCTCTGCCATCAGAGGAGTATTTGATGGAGATGCAAGAGAGGGCCTCCTTAGTCGCTGCTCCCAGGCTGTGGAACTCCCTGCTGAGGGAAGCTGCATTGGCTCCCTCTCTGCTGTCCTGCTGGCTGGCAAAGATTTTTAAAGCAAGCCTTTGCAGGTAAGCTGGTCTGTTGGGTGAGGTGCTGTTTTTGTTCTTTTGTTCCTTTTTTTTTTAAAAAAATGTGTTTTCAATGTATTTGCTTTATGATTTCTTTTAAAGCAAACATTTTTATTTTAAGAAGTTGGTTCCTATGATTGTTAGCCTCTTTGAGCACCATGCTCATGGTGCAAAGGCAGGGCTTAAATCAAATAAAGAAATAATAAATGTGGAGACTGGGGGCGTTGGCCATGATCCTTTTATTCCTTCCACACATTCAGGGGGAATCAGGGATTTTGTCTTCCTTCCAAGAATCCTAAGAAATGACGGCAGTTGCAGGACAACATGTCTGACACCTAGTTCAGCCTAATTCATTTAAGTCTGTGCCTCTTCTTCCTCTTCATCTCAAAGACTCTAACCATGCAGACTTCATGGCTCCAACATCAAGTCATCCTCCACCCTCTCTCTCTCTCTCTCTCTCTCTCTCTGTGTGTGTGTGTGTGTGTGTGTGTGTGAGTGAACATCCCACCTGATGAAGAGGTCTGGGGATCTCCAAAGCTCACCCACAATTTTGTGCATATTTAGTTCATCCTAATAATGGCATTGCCTGAATCAGTGGAGGCTGCTGCCCTGGAAGCCCCTCGGAGAGCCCCTCTAGAGTTCTGGCTGGTTCTGACTGAAACCCAGAATGGATTCACTGCTTCACTGATATTGGAGTCACCAGCCTCCACTGCTGTGAATTTCGGGATGTCAAACCAGTTCAGGTGCCATATTCCCCAGTGCAGGAAACGAGTTCTGTGAAAAAAGCAAGGTTTCTCTAACAAGGAATCATTAGCAGCCTTGCAAAATGAAAACGATTTATTTATTTATTTATTTATTTTAGGGGTGTGATCCGCTCCAATTAGGAGCGTAGAAGCAGTAGCGGGTTGGCCTGCTCCGCCTTACCCAGAGGCGGAGTAGGAGCGGACCGCGGACCCCTAGAAGCAAGGCGAAGAGAAGCGACCATTTTTCGGAGCTCCTAGTTCAGGCGGAGCGCTCCGGTCGTCATCTTGAAAACATTTCGCCATAGGATTGCATTGCGGCAAATAATCGCGGATAACTATGTTCTTTTTGAAGCTATCGTTCTGGAAATTGTTGTGCTCAGAGAGTCGTGGATGGGGGTCATTTTGAGACCACTCTCACCTCTCTGCGTCGTGCGGGTCGCGTGCTATATTTTTTTGAAAATCGGGTCAACCGCGCGGCTCAAACGGCGTTTTCGGCTTTTCGCCCATAGGATTGCATTGAGGGAAAGACTCAGGCATAACTAGGTTGGTTTTTAAGCTATCGTTCTGAAAATTCTTGTGCACAGAGAGTCGTGGATGGGGGTCATTTTGAGACTACTCTCAACTTTCTGCGTCGTGCGGGTCGCGCGCTAGAAGTTTTTAAAAAATCGGCGGGAAAAATACCTTTTTCAAAGGGCTGAGGGGCAGAGTCAGCTCCCGGTCATGATCACATGATCCCAAAGTTAGAGGAGGGCATAGGCAAAACGGGTAACTTGGGATTCTGGGAAACTTCTCTTTCTTCATCTGAACGGGCTTTTCCCAGTGTTTTTTAAAACAGTAGCCCCACCAAATGCACAAACACAACCTGAAATCATATACTAAGCCAAGAATAAGAGATAGAAACACAGCACTGCTACCCACCCTAACTTTGGGGAACAACTGAAAAGATGTGGTGCAAGGGGATGAGCTCCCCTAGGGCATCTCATCGTGGACGTGCCCCCACTCTCTCCTGCACTGGAAGGCCATTAGAGCCTTCCAAAGAGAGTAAAACGGTGGAGCAATGCCTATTATGAGTCGAAGTGAGCGTTTACTTCTTAGTGGTGGAGCGATGCCTGTTATGAGTTGAAGTGAGCGTTTACTTCTTAATCTCAGAGCTGTTGGTGGCTGTCTTGAGTTGAACTGGCAGCTGCTTCCCCCTCCCCCGGGCACGTCCCCCTATTGCTGGTAAAAGACAGATATAGCCTTTTTTTAAAAAAATCTTCTTGCTGTTTATTGAGCAACACTGCTGCTTTTAATTCCACCGCTCCTTTGTTTATTTATTGATTTATTCCATTTTATATGCATTACTGGCTTATCCTTGGCTCTCTTCCTTATGCCCCCAGAAATGCCAGCTGCATGCCTGCCTGCCTTCCCTCCCTCCTCCCCTGCCCACCTCGCAGGGATGTTGTGTGTGTGTGGCTTTGACTCAGGGGAGAAGTCCTTCCTGCGCTCACTTGGAGTTTTGGAAGTTCCAAATTTTGCAGGTTTAAGCCCCGCCAAAAAACAGGGGATGATGGGACTGCCTTGAGTCTCGGCGTGCGTATGTATCCCTGGATGAGCTGTCATGGTGGTGAGTTTGAGGTTTTTTTTTAACGTGCAAAATTGACGGAGCTATGGAAAGGGGTGTTGAATTTTCATAAATTCCCCAAAAATCAGGGGATGATGGGACTGCCTTGAGTCTCGGCGTGCGTATGTATCCCTGGATAAGCTTTCATGGTGGCGTGTTTGAGGTTTCTAACGTGCAAATTGACGGAGCTATGGAAAGGGGTGTGAATGGGGTGCCCGATTTTCAAAAATCCCCCAAAAATCGGGATGATGGGATTGCTTTGAAACTTGGCGTGCGTGTGTATACCCCCATGAGGTGTCATGGTGCCAAACGTGAGGTTTCTAACTTGAACAGAAAAAAAGTTGTATAATTTTTTAGCTTTCAATGCAAGCCTATGGGGGGGGGGGAAACGGAGCTCCGATCCGGATCCGGAGCTCCGAGCAGAGCGGAGCGGAAGTGGGCGGAGCGGGGCAGGGCGGAGCGGCCCGATCCGGAAATGGCGGATCTGCAAGTGAAGCGGAGCGGGGGGTCTGTGCACACCCCTAATTTATTTATTACATTTGTATACTGCCCAATAGCCGAAGCTCTCTGGGCGGTTCACAAAATTTAAAACCATAATAAAACAACCAACTACATTTCCCAGTTAATCCAGTTTTGAAACAATGTATATTTCTAGTACACAGGTGCCCTTGATTCATACCGATAGTGCTAGGTGGTGGACTGAGCACAGAAGCAGTGCTGGCTTAAATGGATTAGGCTCAACTAGGTGTCAGATGTGTCATACTGAGAGTCCTTGGCCAACACACCCTCCATGGCCCTCTCCCTCAGGGAGTCTACCTTTTCACTGCCATTGTCATGGGTTGATATTGTTCCTCATCCTCTTTCTCATCATTGCTACCATTCACTTGCATGATGAGCAGAGAACAAGGAGGCAGGGGCATCTCCTTCTCACCACCTCTGTTGTCTGGGCTAGAGCAAGAGGCAGGTGACCAAGCAGGTTGCAATGGTGAAGGAGCAGAGCAAGTCCAGAAGGCTTTTCTCCACACCTGCAGAGGTATGGTGCCTCAACAGATGCCTGATAAATGCTCAATCCTGCCTACCTTTGACATCAGCCCTGCACAGATGTGACGGAGTCCCTTTTTCAAAGGGCTTCTGCAATGTATTTTAGACTGAGATTTTATCTTTTTAACATTTCCTACCACATGCTGTGTCATGATTCCAAGCCCACCCACTGAGACGTGAGACAATAAAGAGGTCAGCTGTGCAGTCTATGAAGTTTTACTCAGTAAACAGACATCTCTTCACACCTGAAGGAAGTGTGAATGCTAGGAGCTATCCTCCAAGCTTAATTAGCCTAACAAAGCAAGGCCTTTCAACTAAATGGACAGTTTCCCACCATGCCTGACAGGCTTTTACTGAACCCTCCTTCAAGGAAGATTTTCAAGTTGTAATCTCTAGTGGCTAGCCTCTCACCTCCTATCAACTCCACCAGCTTGACCCTGTGGAGGATTCTGGGATCTATCAATTCAAATGTTCCTTCCCCCTCTGACAAGGACTGAGTACTCAGGGGTGGGGACGATGATCTAGCCTGGACCTCCTGTCCGATAAGGTCCTGGGAAGATTCCCCCTTGACTCCTGGAGAGTCTTGGGCCTCATCTACACCAAGCAGAATATAGCACTATGAAAGCTGTATGAAAGCAATATATAAAAGGCATGAGCCACACCAAGCAGGATATAGTGGTATGAAAGCAATATATGGTATGTGTCAATGGGCCCCAACACTTGTCAGTGCACTTCAATATCGCTATAAAGCAGCAGTGTGGCTCCAGCCTTTTATATGCTGCTTTCATAGTACAATATCCAGCTTGGTGTAAATGAGGCCTTGGAGAATTTCCTCCTCCTCCTCCTCCTGGTTCAGATTTGGGATACACATCATAGAGACTTGACATTACTTCTGACATGCTAAGTAATGCCTTCTTTGTGTAGCAATGTGCAATGAAGTTTGAATTTCAATGAGTTTGAAAAAGGCCATCTGAGGTTATCTCCAAATTTTCAGTAATAGGTTTCACAGCTTTTCCTAGAAGTCTAAATATAAATCTTTCACCTGGACTTCAGGTGTCCTCCATATGATCTTAAATCTTGCTCCCCGTTCTAATGCAAGCTTCCTAGTTTTGCATACTGCACAACAACAACAACAACAACAACAACAACAACAACAACAACAATAATAATAATAATAATAATAATAATAATAATAATAATATAGCAAATCCCATCACCAAATAATGAATGCAAATGACAGGGGGGGAAAGGTAAGTTTGCATGTTAGTGTCACTTAAACATCAGCTAAAAGTCATGGAAGGGAGATTGGCACAGAGCCGGAATCATCAGCAAAACACTGCTGGTAAACTGGGCAGGTGGGATGACAAATAAAACCCATGAGACAGAGAACTGGGTGGCTGAAGGTGTTATTTGACAACTGTCAAAAGCAGTGCTCAGAAAGACAGAATGCATGGGAAATGGAAGTGACACTGCAGCTGAAGCCTGGCTGTGTGATTAGACAGAATAACTTCAGCAACCCATTGTGAGCAACTCTGAGCATGAATATTCACCTCCAGTGTGCATGTGGGCATTGTCTCCAACCAACAGGGTAGCTTCTCACACAAGAGGAGATGCCACTTTTAACCGATCTGCTCACACATGTATAATAAGCCCTAGATACCTAAATAACAACTCTGCTGTCTTTGGGCTTCACTCCTTTTCCTTCCTTCCTAAGGAGCTCAAGTCATAATTTGTCATATATATATATATATATGAATGATGCGCAGAGCTCCCCCACAAGGAGTTTTAATCATTGGAATCCCCAGTAAAAAGGATCAGGTAGAAGGTGATGGAGGACCTCTGTCCAAGAATGTCTCTGTATTAAGGAAACTCATGTTGTTTACCTGGGGCTTTTTTGCTTCCTGGTTCTTTGACATGATTGTTATGGGCTGCATTACATAGGAGGAGAGAGGCGACAAGGGGGTTGAATTGAATAGTTCCCCTTTGGTCAGTTTCATTGAGTTCTATTGAGGCACTGCCATCTAGTGGCAGAAGATCCTGCTGTTTCCCAGCTATTACCACTTTAAAAGTGGTTCTTCCCAGGATTTCTGGAGGATTCTGTGGCAGATGTCCTGGTTGCTGACAACATCATAAAATCACCCTACAAACTTCCATGAGTGGCTAATCATGAGTGTGCAATAAATCGCTTGTTTAGAGGAGCCCCAAATGTCTGATGAGCTGCTGCTGCTGCTCAGAGTAAAACTTATTGGGTTAAAATTCTCCACCCTATTTGGGGGCAAAGAAAGGGAGGGAGAGGAGAAATTCTCCAACACTTTCTCACAGTAGGGCTCACCATTGGTAGGGGTTGTAGCACAGCTCCTTTCTTTTTCCCCTAAGGATTTTAGCGCTGCCAGTGCAAGTGGCAAAAGCATCAAGTGTGTTGGCAGCCTGCCCCATATTTTGCATCCTCCACAATGCAGTTGTGTGTATGTGTGTAGGGGGGCAGTGTTGCACCCCAGCTCAAGGGAAAAGGTGGAGATAATGCTGAGCCAAAACCTGTAAAAACTTTCTGAAAATTTTATTCCCCCTTGAAAGAGGCTTCCACTTTTCTGAGTCATTGTCAGGGCATTTTATTTGGCATTTATTTTGGTGGTGTTTTTGAGCTTACCTAATCACTATGAGGTGGCTGAGGGTGCTTCTCTCCCCCCCTCCCCATCTTTCTAATAAATATCACTCCATTGCTTTGCAGCCTTTCTGGCTGCTTGAGCTTCCTGACCTGAAATAGCCCTACAAGAGAAATTACTTCATGATGTCCTCCCCTGGGCATTAATTGATGTGCAGGAAGCGAAGGAGGCTACAGCTCTACTGGAGAAACTATTGTACACTCCTTATCTATTTATTTATTATATTTCTGAACCATCCAATAACTAATGTTCTCCAAAGTAAGGTTAGCACAAGAACCCTGAACCCAACCCATGAGAATTTTGCCGGAAATTTTCTGTTCCTTTGAGTTTCTTTTCGAAAGCAACTTCATTTCTATCAAAGTGAATGAGAATGTTCAAAAATATGGGGAATAAATTTTTGGCACAGCACTAGCTGGTTTAGATGGCCAAATAGTCTGACCAAGTCTAAAGCAGGTTTATTATTGTCTCTATTTGCACAGGCAGAAATATGTTCCTTTATGAAGAGAACACACACACACACACACTCTTCAGCTTCCACAACAACCACGGAGGACTGCTTCTACAGAAGACTGAAGGTATATCAGACTTTACAGGGTATCCCAATCACAGCTAGTAAGATTTTAATCCATTTGTTTGCACATCATTTGTCTCACCTTCTACGTCCATATCTCTTGTTGCCTGAGGTGAAGAACAAGATGGTTCCCCCTCCCATTCCATGTACTGGCAGATGACTGCCTTTAACAGCAACCTCCACTGCACCTGAAGGCTAATTTGGGGTTGCAGAGGAAGCTGCATGACACACAGGTCTCCCCCAAAACCTTGTTGCTGCCTCCTAAAATACAACAAGGTCAGGAACTGGGGAGGAGGGTGGACTGGCACTCACAGCGATGTAGGGGGCATGTGTGGCCCTGTCCCCTTACACAGTTTTAGGTCTCACATGTTGCCATAGTAACTAGACTGGCCCCAAATGATGTGTGTGCAGCTTTTGTATTTTACTCATTAAGACTGCCTTCTAATGTTACCTTTGTGGTATGGGATCTAATGCAGGACCTATGCCAAGCTGGTAATGTGAGAAGAAACACTAAGTTAGATGGAAGGAGTCCAAAAGAATGATGCTGGTGTGGGAAGAGGCAATGGGCTCATCTACACCAAGCACAATATTCCACTATGAAAGTGGTATGAAAGCAGTATATAGAAGGCAGGAGCCACACTACTGCTTTATGGCGATATTGAAGTGCACTGACAACTGTTGGGGCCCATTGACACATGCCATATACCACTTTCATATCACTTTCATGGTGTTATATCCTGCTTGGTGTAGATGTGTCATGGGCCCCAACAGTTGTCAGTGCACTTCAATACCGCTATAAAGCAGTGGTGTGGCTCCTGTCTTTTATATACCACTTTCATAGTGGAATATCCTGCTTGGTGTAGATGAGCCCAATATAGTGGACTCCTATCATGTGACCTGGAGCTTTCACTCTTACTGGAGTGGAAAGGATCACTGGAAGTTACCTTATGCAGAGTTGGTCCATTAGTCTGTCTAGCTCAGTAATGACAATACCTAGAGTAAGGAACATTTTTGCACCATGTGCACATTTGGCAATTTGAGAGACTGTCCTGGGCAAAACCACAAAATGGCTGCCGCCGGAGGCATGGCTAGTCAGAAAGGACAAGTAACCTGCCCCAAAAAACTGAATTCAAGGCTGAGCCCCAACATACTAAACAACTCCATTGAACCCACAGTTATCAGCACCAACAACCCCAGCTTCCAGTAAGAAAACATTATTATTATTATTATTATTATTATTATTATTATTATTATTAAAAAAACAAAAGTAGGAGGGGTAGTGCACCTTGGTGCATGCCAGAAATAGTATTCAGGGATACATTGGTGCCCTTGGACACCACATTGCCTATCCCTAGTCTACACTGATTGGCAGTGACTCTCCAGGTTTTCAGACAAGAGCCTTTCCCTACCTACCTGGAGACACCACAGACTGAAACAGGGACCTTTTAAATGCAAAGCATGGGCTATGAGCTTTCCTTGCTACAGCGGCTCCGGTGCTCTTAAAATGCACCCATATCAAACCTAGGACTGAAGTTATATTCTGTCGCAATCTTGTGACGTTAAGTATGTCTGAGCCTTGCCTAAATGGGAGACTGCCTTGAATGGAAGAAAGGCAGTCCATACATGCAATAAATAAATATGCATATATTATAATATACATTAAAATTACATTATACCTCTCTTGCTATTGAGTACTGTAGGTTTTGCTTTTGGTGAAGATAGGCCAGAGTTTGAGGCCCAGGGATTGTAGTACTTTCTTCACCAAGTACAATGGATTGACATTGCTCGATTAATAAATAAAATCAATCGTGGCTGTCCGAAACTGTTCAAGGTTGCTTCCTTTTGATTTCTCCCAGCACAATAATATAATTTGCAGTCAAGGGAATTTTTGACAAGGAGATGCTAATCCCTGCAGTGAAGAGGCCTTGTCTTTTCAGAATATTAACATCATGACAGAGGACGCATACATTTCAAATACAAAACGTGTGGCCACTGCGTCAAACCACCATTGGATTCCTATGAAGAAGAACCTTTGACTAAACTGAACTGGAAGACTACCTTCTCCGCCTCTCTCTACACACATGTTCAGTGTTTTGCTGAATCTCTATGGAAGAGAACAAAGAAATTGATATGTGAGAATCAGAACAAACCAACATGAAGTTCACTTAATTATTTTAGGGTCAAATAATCCAGCATGTCATTGACAATAAATATATAATCCCTGCCAAAAACACAGCACCTTTTGTGAAGGTGATGCAAACAAGTGGCTATACATAAATCAGCAATGTCATATTAATTCAAACTTTTGGTAGAATGCCTAGAAGAGCACTTCTTGATGGCAGCACATCAGAAACATTTCTTTTTGTACAGGATAAACTGAAACATTCATCATTTTGGCACTATTGCAAATCCTCCTTGGATTTTCTAGCATTCCAGGCAAAGTGAATATTATTTAATTGTCTTCCTGCTGGCAAATCCTTAATCTCTGACCTTCATATCAGCTAATCCTTCACCTTCTGTCTAAATGCACACAAGCTGTTTCTCACAGATGTGGCATTTCCTTGTGGACGTCCTTTTTAGTCTATAATTATTGTAGGCAAAGAAGAGTGAAAGAAAGGTGATAACTATCTGGTGCTGGAAATGAAACTAATCAACTTTCATTATTAGGAACAGGAAGATTGTAAGCACCAAAGAAAAAATGATGGGTGAGTGTTTTACACGCTAACTGAACAAACAAGTACATTTAGGCTACTGGAGGACCAACTACTCTCATATGAACCTGCCCACTATCTAAGATCTTCAATGGAAGTTCTTCCATTGAGCACCCCCACCTTCTCTGGATAGGCAGATTATAACCTTTTGGTGGTCACACCTCAGTTATGGAACAATCTTCCCAGAGGCTTGGTTGGCACCTACTTTGTTAATTTTTAGGTGCCCGAGAAAAACAATCCTGTTCTCCCTAGCTTTTAATTATACTATATATTTGCTGTCTAAGGCCACAGCTAGACCTAAGGTTTATCCTGGGATCATCCAGGGTTCGCCCCTACCTAAGCACTGGATCCCCTGTGTGTCACCTAGATGAACAGGTTTGACCCTTGGACGATCCAGGGATAAACCTTAGGTCTAGCTATGGCCTAAGTTTTATTTGACATTTCCACTTTTGCCCTTGCTCCTTCTGCTTTTACTGCTGTTTTATTGTTTGTTTGTTTTAAAAATTGCATAAATAGCAAGGTGCAATAGCAAGCAAGTGGCAATTTATGTATTTTTTTTAAAAAAAAAAAACTCAAAAAGTTCCCAGATTTTGGGAAGAAACCTGTGGTACAACTTGCAAATGCCAGCTGATTTCAGAGAGCCACAGAAAGCTGGTGAGCCAAAAAAGAGCTGGCGGACACCCCTAATTTATTTATTTATTTATTTATTACATTTTTATACCGCCCAATAGCCGAAGCTCTCTGGGCGGTTCACAAAAAATATCAATATGCTTTTCTAGCTTCTGTAAACTATAGACTGAAAGTATGTTTGTTGATTTGTTTATGTGATATGGTTTGCTCTTTGTTTGATATTAGTGTTAAGATCTGCTTAATGTATTTTTTTCTGTATGTCTCATATGTTCAAAAATTGAATAAACAACTGCTTGCTTTTTAAAATAGTAATCTGATCTCTGGTGGTGATCTCCATGTGGCAAGCCATTTGTAGGCAACACCTCATCAAATGGATTCAAAGATTTTTCTATGCTACCACAAACTTCAAAAAAGGTTTGTGAAATTTGAGACAACCACCCCTCCATCAATCACTCGGGCAAACCAAGGTATATATGTAGCTTGCCTCATGGAGTTCATCATCACAGCCAGCCAGTTAAAATGACTCCTCTGTTCTTGTCATTTTGTATGAATCACACCATTCACTTCCAGTGAAATGGAAGCCTCTGGAATTCAATGTCTATATCATGCTTCCAAAATATGGGCTATGATACCTATCTGATCTCTTTTTATTTCAAGTAGGTACATTTAATTGACTTGATTTCCTATGAATGGGCTTCAGTAATTTAAAAACTCGCAGAGAAAAAATGTTGAATTGAAACATGGGGTGGGGGAGAGACTTGAATAATGAAAGAGCTACGAAGTAGGTCATGATATCTTAGATCTATATAAAAATGGCTTCTAGGTTTTTATACAAGTGAAGAGAAGCTATGCAGTTCTCAATGCACAATCAGAAGAAAGAAAGATCTCCTTAGAAACAGCTCACAAAGCATTCAACGGGTTCAGCAATGACTCTTCGGGCACCATAATGACATTTCAGATAAGAAGTAGCTGAATGAAAGCAAAAAACCGAAGAATACTACTAAGATTTTTTTAAAAGACATTTATCATTAACTTTGGTTGTTATGATACCATTCCAAATTACTTGAGAGATTAGAAAAAGCACAAAAATGATATTATTTAATTGATGTTAATTTTGGGAGGATCAGTCAATATCTCTGCGGTTTAAATCAGGAAAAAAGAGTTTCTGGCAAAAAGTGGCAATCCGTTCCTTAACAGGTAACAGTAAAATATGGATTTTGAACAAGAGACGATTGCCTCAGCAAGCCGTTGTGTCATCCAAACAAACAATGGGAGCAAATAATCTTAAGGTAGAAGGGTATCTAATGACTCAAGCAAAAGAATAGTCCCAAAGGGAGGAAAACAACCACCCAGCAGCAACAAACAGACCCTTGGCAGTTTAAATTTTCCACCATTTTGATAGCTGAAGCACACTATTTTCCAGAGTTAAAACTAAGGGGCAAATTTTCACTGTCAACACCAAAACAAAAAACAAACAAACAAGTTACATTTGAGAGAGGGCAAGCGTAAGAAGAATGCTCTCCCCTACCTACCAAGGATTCCCCTTTGTACAGTTTCATGAGTCAGTGTTTTGATTGTGCCTCTTGACTGGAAGGAGGCAAGCCCAAAGCAGTGAGCCATGAAGGGATGTATCCTGGTCTGGCTCCAGGTTTGAAGGGGGTCATAAGCAAACTGCCCTCTGGTAGGGCTCCTCTTCTGTTGGCAGGACCTGGCAGGTTCACCTGGCGGTCACTTTTTATTATCTGTTTTCATACACAGACAGCTTGATTTTATCGATCTTAGCTGTTGGGGAGAGATTTATTTTTCCCCACATGGAAGATTTAAAGATCATCCAATTAATACTTAGTTCCCAAGGAAAGACACCACCTGAAGTTTTCCTAAGAAAAGATATGCCTGATAACTTTGTCAGGGCTTTTAAAGGAACCTCTAGTAGTACCTCTGGCTCCATAAATCCTCTACTGTTGAAATTCCAAACTCACAACAATATGTTTAGAGCCCAGAGATTACTTCTGGCTAAGGTTGGTTCATAGTTGGGGGTACTCTTAGATCCATTTCTGTTGCTGGAGGCTCAAGTGGCAACGGCGGCTCAGAGTGCTTTTTACCAGCTTCGGCTGGTTCACCAACTATGGCCTCTCCTGGACAGGGGTAGCTTGGCCACGGTGGTACAGGCATTGGTAACCTCAAGATTGGATTACTGCAACGTGCTCTATGTGGGGCTGCCCTTGAAGCTGCTCCAGAAGCTGGAGCTAGTGCAGAATGCTGCAGCTCGGCTGTTATCTGGAGCTGCCCCTTTCCAGCATGTAACTCCTCTGCTGAGGGAACTGCACTGGCTGCCTATTCGCTACTGGGCCAAGTTTAAGGTTCTTGTACTTGTGTACAAAGCCCTAAACAACTTGGGACCAGGATACCTGAGAGAGCGCCTTCTCCCCTTCCAACCTGCCCAGTCACTGAGGTCATCCGAGGGCCTGCTCCTGGTGGTTCCACATAGATCCATCCTCCGATTGGTGTCCACCAGGGGAAGAGCCTTCAGTGTGGTGGCTCCTCTCCTGTGGAATTCCCTGCCTCTGGAGGTCAGGCAGGCACCGACTTTGTACTCCTTTCGGCACCTCCTGAAAACATCATTATTCTGTGAAGCTTTTCCTTAATTTCCAGCCATGAAATTTCTTTTAAAATCTGTTTTATGTGTTTTAGTCTGTTTTTATTTTCATTTTATCTTGTACACCACTCCGAAATTTTCAATGGGGAGCAGTATATAAATATTGTAAATAAATAAATAAATAAATAAATAATGAAATGCTCCCACATTTGCAGCACTATTCACAAGTACAAATGGGAGGTGACATTTTGGCATTATCTGGGGGGGGGGGAACAGGTGGTGCTTCCGTATTTCTTCCAGCAGGTGCCAGCCACCATTTTTGTGTCCCAGAATGCCACACAGAATGACACGATGTCAAGATGTAGCATGGCTTCAAGAGGGATGGGGGCAGCGGGAGTGGTGGTCTAGGGATGTTGTAGAAATCCACAACAGAATCAAATGAGTTTGGACCTGACTCACGGATTTCACAGCAGACTGGCTTTCTACATTTACATGGATTCCATGGACTTGCAACCTCCCCCCCCCCCCCAACATTTTTTCACAAATTTAGTTGTAGAAAATATGTAAAGTTAAAAAAAAAATGAGCAAAACTGTTTCTTTCCCCCATAAGCTAAAGCATGAAAATGTGCATTTTCTGGGGATTTGTACATTTTCTGGGGGATTATGCATTTTTGCAGCTTTCATTGTTGTGATGAAGAGGGAATTTCACCGGTGCTGCGTGCCTGCAAATTCCACCTGCTGAAATTCCCTTTTCAATACAACTGTTAAAGATTGAGGAGCCCCGTCCTCCTTTTCATTTAATCCCCCTAAATCTGTAGACTTCTGAGAGTAGAAAGATGGCCTGACATTTCAGGCAGCACAATCCCCTGAAGCTGTTTGTTGGCTCTTGGCAAATTGCCGAATGAAGGGAAACCAAACTATAAGCAAAGCACGAAGAAAACTTTTATTTAACAAACGTGTGGCTACTTTAAGCCAGAATTTCAAGCCTCTTCTAAGCAACAGAAGTTACACAGTCCTCCCTCAGGAAAAAGGATGTATATTTTTTTGTTTGTTCTTTCAATGACCATCCTTGATTGTAAGCTTTATTACTTGGCGTTGTCATGGCTACTGACCAGGAACTGAAATGGCTGCATGATATGCTTTCTATCTAGCCGTAATTACACTGAGTAACAGCCAGCTTCGAGTAATTAAAGGAGGCAGGCTTGAAGGTGGGTTTGACAGAAATCGTTAGCACTACAGGTGGTAAAAAACATTGCTGTGTTTTTTGGGGCCACCCATCACTGACATGGAAGCAGCTTCAGTATCAACACTGTAATTACAGATGTAGCCGAGAGTGGAGTACTTCACTTTAGCTATAAATGGCATCCTTTCACAAGATAAATGCCACAGTAAGGTCCAGGCAGAATCACTAAAACAAATCTATCTTACTTTGAGTAGAAAGGAAACAATTGATCTGCTTTGAGAGATGAATGGAAATGGTTTTCTTTGTGCTTTCTTGAGCACTGATTGTTGACCTTCAGACTAATCAATTCTACATTGGCCAGGAAGACACCTCCGGACAGTATGAAGCCTAAACAAGGCAAGCGGTAAACTATTCTTAAGGAGAATGAAGGGTTGGCTTCATTACCATCTTTCCAAACTCTTTAGAGTGATTTTAAACATTTAATTAATGTTGACATTGAGTTATATATCAATTCTACCCATTTGCACTGAGTGGAATTTAGTTTCATACCAAACCCATACTTTGAATGTCCATGTGATACTATACTGTAAGATTTTTGAGACATTCTATGTAGCAACTTTTATTTTGTTTTTGTTTTTATGAGAAAGCAAAAAGACAACCTTAAAAAGCAAACATAATATAGGATAAACCTATAAAACACAATGGTGTTGGTGGGGTTTTTTTGGTTCTGCAGACAAATATGAACACAGAGATCATCCCTGTGCAGTTTATCTCAAATTATTACTGGAGCTATTTGACATGACTGAAGAATAACGTGATCTAAAATCTGCTAAGAGTTGAAATATTGTACATTTTGCTTCAAGTAAATCAAGCCATTAAACAAAGTATATGGCTTTTTGGGCAATCATATATATGGACATACGATCGTCCAAAAAGAGATAATATTACTTTCAGGAAACCTAACTCTTTATCATAGATGTTAGACAACCAAAGTGTACAATTCATTGGAAAGTCTGGTGTGATTTAAAGCATAGTTGCTTTATATAGAGAAAGCATGGCAACATAGCATTTAGTGTTGGAGGCAATTAAATTGCAGGAAACTAATTATCTAACATAGATGTTAGACAACCAAAGTGTACAATTTGTTGGAAAGTCTGGTGTGACTTACAGTTGCTTTATATAGAGAAAGCACGGCATCACAGTATTTAGTGCTGGAAGCAATAAACGGAGACTAGAGCCAGTTTAAAAGAAGTTCAAATCAACTTGCTTTATTAGTGCTTTCATACACATTATCAGAGAAGGCTAACTAACATGGTTTAACTGCAAGCACCACTTAAACCTGGGTTCATAAATGTAAGTGAGCGAAAGCATGAGATATGGATATTCCCTTCCTTTATGGAGAGAGACCACAGCACTTGTTGCAGAGGCAGGAGGAAGACAGAAGAGGAAGGAGTGGGAACAGGAAATAGGAACTGATCAAGCTACAGGACATTCTCTATCACCCTCTAGTGTCTGGAAGCATGCAAAGTTGTTCCTATTATCCAACACTATGTATTCATGGTGGCTTTGCCCCAGACCTTCAGACATGCTTCATCTATACAGGGGTCTATGCACAAATCAATGATGGAGGGGGTTTCCATCCATGTCATCTTTGCCTTCCATTTTCTAGATGTAGATGTGTAGGCTCCTGTGTAGATGGAACCTCAAATTCATGGAATAATAATAATAATAATAATAATAATAATAATAATAATAATAATGTGCATTAGCACTAACAGGTGCAAATGTGCATCTTTGCTAATATACATCTGTGCTGGTGTGCAAGAGCATGTTGGAACTAATGCCCATTTACAAACCAACAAAATTCTCATTCAAAAAAAATCTGATTTCATTGAGTGGATGACAGAACTAAAGACACCTGACAAGCCCTGAAACACTGGTGATATCCCAGAGGTTGCCCTGGGATCATTCCTGTCTGTCCACATGATGCACAGGGGATCCTGGGAGCAGGGAGGGATGACCCTTCCCTTTCCCCAGGATATTGGCATACCCTTTAATCCCAACTTTTCCTGCAGTCTCGGGCTTATACCAAGACTGCAGGACATGTGGCCGGGCATCCCATTTTTGTCCCGGCTCCTCATGAGTAACCACGAGGAACCTCTTCAGGAGCTCTGTGCCCATTGGGAGTTGGAGCAGGGTCCTTTTTAAAAAATTAAAAACTCACCTTTTTCGTAGGAGTGCTCCTGTGCTCATTTCCGATAAAAAACTAAATGGCAGTCACGACGTCCTCTTCCTCCCAGGACATTGCGTGCCACATGTAGACTGAGGGGGAGTATCTCACAATCATCATATTGCGAGATCATCCCTCTCCAACCCCCTGGTCTAGCCATGTCCACTGTCAGAACGGATTTAACAAAATCCACACATCCCTGCCCCTTCTATATGCCCTCCTCACTTTGGATGCAGTGGCTGAGCATATTTCATCTCTCTCCACTGCTAGGGGAGATCAAATATGGTGGCCGCCGGGTGCTGACTGGAACTGAGTGGCTGCTCGGATCCTGGCCTCTTACAGCATTGCCACTGCCAGGAAAAACCCAGTCACAAGTTAGCACATGTTGTATAACCTCGACTGATTGTGCTGCTTCATGAATATGGCAAGTCTCTGGCAATAAGCTGAACTGCATTGCTTGGAAAGAGGGTGTATCCACCCACATCCTTCCCCAGCAGGACCACTGGAAGGAGGGTATGGTTAAAGCCTCCTCCTCATCCCAGTGATCATGAACAGGAGTGCTGGGGAGGAGCGGGGGAGAACCTCAGCTGCATCCCTGTGAACCTGCTTGATATTGCTGGAGGAGAGCGAGTGTAAAACCTGTGGATGGCTGGGTGGGTGACTGTATATGTGTGTATCAGTGTTATAATGGAGCCAGAGCTCACAGGGTCAGAGTGCCAGGGATTTTTTTTAACAGCAGGGACATCTGCCACCTCTGCTCCCTCTGAGCTCAGCTGCAGTGCTCAGAGTGGCTGGAGGGAAAGGAATTTGCCTAGCAACAATATATTGCTTCTTGACCATCACATATTGGTGTGTGTGTGTGTGTGTGTGTGTGTGTAGTGAAGGTGCCTGCAGTCTCTGCCTAGTCAACGAATGCCACATGCAGCTGTTGAGGCCATACAACCTGATCATAGAATCATAGAATAGCAGAGTTGGAAGGGGCCTATAAGGCCATCGAGTCCAACCCCCTACTCAATGCAGGAATACCCTAAAGCATACTTGACAGGTGGTTGTCCAGCTGCCTCTTGAAGGCCTCTAGTGTGGGAGAGCCCACAATCTCCCTAGGTAACTGGTCATATTGGCCACTCACTGAAGTTTGTGGGTCCTTTACCTGATGGCATCAACCTCTAGGACATTTCCTGCACCTTCCCCAGGTAACCTCGCTTTAAAAAAGGTCAGAGATAATGCACTATTTAAAATTATTGTGGGATATCGAGAGCCACTAGATAGCGGGTTCATTTAACTTTATGAAGTTTTCAATTACAAATCACACGGTCGCTGTCTAAAGGAGCCGTGGTCAACGTGGAAAGACTCCAGAAGAAGAAAAGTGGTAAGGGTGTGGTTTTCCCCCTTAATTTAGAGACGTTCTATATCTATCTAGTAGTTTCTTTAATGAGCCTTTTATAGCATGCTTGTGACTGGCCAATCACAGATATTCACGGGTCAGTTTGATGATGCAGTCAACCTCCTGCGTGTCTCCCATTCCATTTCCTGGTTTTGCATTAGAAATAAAGCCACAAAAAACCTGGCTCTTCTGAAATAAGTTGGGATTTACTGCCGTGTGCAGGCAAAGTTGCGCTACAAAACCCACTAGTGGGCTCTGTTCCTATTGAACTGTGGTCACTGCTCTCTTCCTTGTGTAATTTCAGCTCCTTGCAAATGCAGAAGAGAAGCAGGAAGCAGAACCACAGTAAGGAAATATGGTTTCCTCCTGTCTGATAGCAACATTGTACAATACTTCAGAGTTCAAGGTGCTTTACTTCCATGATCTCAGTCATCTGTATGGCAGTCCTGTAAGGTAGATCAGTATTCTGATTCCTACGTTGCAGATAGAAAAGCTTCAGGTGAAATTTGAATGAAAGGTTTTGTCTAGTGTTTTACAGATGTATGCTCTCAACCACCAACTGCCCATTTTTGCTAGAAATGCCTAAGGATGCCCAAAAGTTAAAACATTTGAACAGAGTTAATGTGGATCAGTATATGTTATCATGCAGATATGGGGACATTTGAACACACACACAGGCACCCAGTGAAACTGTGAAAGCAGCTGAGGAATGGAACATGTGAACAAACAGCACATGTATATATGTTAGCAGAACAGCAAGAACCTAATAAGGGCTAAGCTGTGGGGAATCCTAGATGAAGGAGCATGCTTTACCCTGGATAAATCACACTGGAGACTCTGGGTCAAAGGAGTAAGAAAGCTTGCATTTTATTTTATTGCAGCAAAAACATGAGGGTTCCCAACTCAAGATGGAGGGAGACCCAAAGAGATGTCTCCTCTCTGAGAGGCAAAAGCATGAAGAAGGAGGACATAGGTCAGCAACCTTAAGATTACCAGTCTACCATGGGAAGGAAGGGCAGCACAGATCAGAGGACAGTCTAGGAAGCTTGGGAGTCCTCTCCTTATCTATTCCCTTTCTTCGCAAACACATAATCTTTTCTCTTTAAAGCTAGCTGAGTTGCACCCACACTTCCAACAGATAACATACTAGAAGTCAGTATCCCCATCCTTCTACCTTGCAATACCTTCTACCTTGCAATACTAGTTTCACATAAACCATATTACACTTGTGCCATTACACACATGGAGAAATAAAACAGTGTTTTCTTAAAGTAAAATAACTGGAAATCTAAACTGTTATTAAAGATATGCATGTCTTACTAGATAGATACAAATAAAATTGCTGCCATTTGATTGTTTATCTCAGAAGCTGCCCCTCAAAATTCATGAAGGTATTGCAGAAATGTTAAATAGCCATTTATGAAAATATACTGCAATCATGGGAATTTATTTAAATGGCATCTGTCTCTCTAAACAGACTCCAAGGTTTATTGCTGCTTTTCACCATATGCATAATTTTGTCCTGGCTACAGGTTTGTGTGATGCTACTCAGTGGAATTTTAATAAAAAATGTAAAAAGAAATAGGAATCATTGCTTTGATTTAAAAAGAAATAATCCTTTCACTGTAGTTGTGTCAATCAGATTATGGGACAATGAAAGAACAATCTATTTTTTATGCCCAAGGAGAATACCAGTGTAAGTCTCTGGAAATTCAGTAGGCATTTGGCAGGAAAGCTTCAGGATTTTCTGCTTACAAAAAGAATAATAAACTGAAGAAACCAACGGATAATGTCAGTCACAAAAAGCAGTGATACTCATGGGATTTTTCAAATGTCATTAGCATTCCATTGGAAATGGGTTTTAAATTAATTGGAGAGAACTCTAGCATCTTTGCTGCTATTAAGAAAAAGAGAAAGTTGGCAGTGGGAGGGGAGAGAAATAGGAAGGCACACAATAATTTTAATACAAGTTAAGAAATCATTCTTGTGCTTTGCTACATATTTGCTCACCTACAAATAACCAGCTAGTGAAATTACTCCCATCGTTAAAATCATAAATATGGGAAATATTTATACACATGTCTATACCTGAGATATATGTGAATATATTGAGCCTCTCCTGAATGTATGGGGTTGGATCCAGAATCTGCCTTCTGTCAATGGAAGGGAACTTCTGCAAGGGAAAGGGTAGCCTGCAGATGGTCCTTCCATCCATAAGAACATCAGAAGAGCCATGCTGGATGAGACCAAGCATCCATCCAGTCCAGCACTCTGTTCACACAGTGGCCAACCAGCCATCGGCCAGAGACCCACAAGCAGGACATGAGTGCAACAGCACCCTCCTGCCCATGTTCCTCAGAAACTGGTGTATATAGGCTTACTGATTCTAACAGTGGAGGAAGCACATAGCCATCAGGATTAGTAGCCATTGACAGCATTCTCCTCCAGGGATTTATCCAATCCCTTTTAACACCATCCAAATTTGTGGCCCTCACTACATCTTGTGGTAGTGAATTCTATAGTTTAACTATGCACTGCATGAAGAAGTACTTGCTTTTATTTGTCCTGAATCTCCCCCGAGTCCAATTTTTGGAGATCCCCCCCACCCATTCAACAGGGTCTCCTGACTGTCTATTTATTATTTCCAGGGGGCTGTAGGGGCTGTCATGGGAAGTAGGGGGTGGGGAAATTCACTTCTGCCAGTACAGTTGATCCAAAATAAATCTCTATCCAACCCTTAATGTGCTGTATCTTTTGAGCTGATTCATACATTATACAGTGTTAACGGTTGCCACCAATTGAAACAACTGTAGTGCCTCCATGGCTCCTCCTATCCATTCATCCATAGATCTGTCATTTGCCCCCTCATGACATCTTATAAAATGCAAACTTTCTAATTCTGATAACTGTGCTGAAATTCAATTATCCTTCAAAATTCTCACTTCTTCAAATTTTGCAGCGGAGTTCTCAAGTCAGAAAATGCATACAAAAATGGGGAAATAACTTTCAAAATGTGTTATATCAGAAAATGTTTTGTGTATATTAGGCAAAAATGCATACAAAATGCATATTTTAGGGGAAATGTGCACAAAAAGGCTTATATATTCTCATGCCAAATCTCAACATTCAGGACAAACTGGAGAATTTTTTTAAAGTCAGAAATGAAATGAAATGATTGGGCAAATGAGAAAAGGAAAGAAACCAAACTGACAAATTTATCCATTCCTAATCCTATGTTGAGAAGTTCTTAGGCACACTACACAGTAGGTCTGCGTGGGCCGAATGGTATGACTGTGATTGTCCTGCTACGGCTTGGTTGGGTTCAGCCCTGGGGCCAACTATGAGGAAAACCCAATAGGGTGACCCTAGCTGGTGACACAAAGAGTGAGGGTAACCATGTTGGCCAAAAGAAAAATCCCAAAAGAAAATGTCCCAAATTCCTATCACCACAGTACCTTTATTCGGCCAACTGAAAGGTCACAGAACATTGTGCAAGCTTTCAGGTTCTCCAGAATGTTTCATCATACAATATGGTAATGCAACAAAGCAGAGAACCAAGAAGGAAAATTAGGCTCTACCAGGTACCACTGAAACCAGTGATAGTTTCAGTTTGCATCTGGGATCATCCTAGGGTTGTTGGGAAGAAGAAACAAACACGGTTGCTCAAAAATCATCTCCATGTGGAAGCAAAACACACAGGTCCCTAGGTTCGTGAAAAGCAGCAGAAGAGAGAAAGTAGATATTTTTTATCTAAACCAAACTAGAAATAATTTTAAATGGTGAGCTTGCTGTGTTTCCTCTTTTTTTTCCCCCTCCTCACATATTTTTGGGAACATATTGCTTGTACAACTAATTCTTTTCTTTCCCACACTGCTATAGTTGGGGTGATTCAATACTTAGTATATATCAATACAGAGACTTCTCCCATGTTTCAGTTTCCATCCTTAAAATTAAGTGTGCTTTCATTTCGTTAACTCTCTCATCTGGAAGATGGCTCCAAGCACTTGGTTTGAAATGTGTAAAGTTCTAGCATGTTTCTTTAAAAATTATTTAGCAGAATTGTCGATGTTTTAATGAAATGACAATGAAGTAAGCTATCGCCAAATAAACCCAGTTGAAAAGGAAGAGGTGCTTTATTAATGCATTTCAAAGTTGTAATGGTGGTTCTAATGGCTTATTTTCACAGAACAGTGACCTTTGATACAAAGATTTCTCAAGAGTTTGACATTTGGCTAAGAATGAGGACTAACATTAAAATGTTGAAAGTGTCCACAGATGAATAATTGGGGAAAAGGTTTCACCTTAATGGTATTTAATGAATGCAGAGTTATGCAAAACTATTAGGAAAGTGAATCCAAATGAGACAAATTAGAATGCATTAAAATATTGCTCAACAATACAATTAACCTTTCTAAATTGCCAAAGAAACACAGTATCTAACAAGTTAATATTGCACTTGAGTTAGTTTGATGAAAAAGATTGCAAGCAAAAATGACAAATGCCGAAAAACTACCTAAGATTTGGCTTTTTCTTCCTTCTGATGATTACAGTGTTACCCAAACTTGTGATTACTAAACATAATTTACTTGCACCCAGGGAAGGTTAACATATAGAGCCAAACTACATATTATGCTAATCATGCTGCGTGTAACTGAAGGTTAGCTTTTTATTTGCTTGAATGTAAGCACACATTGCTCTCATTCAGTTTTGGACCACCATGTGATGGGACGGGAGTTTTAAATATTCCCCCTATTTCTTCCAAATCAAACCCCCACCCCACCCCACGGAAGTGTTGAAAAAAGGGGAGTGTCAGGATGGGACCCAGGCTCCCTGATTTGGTTTCAGATTCTTGGTCAGATTCTCAGGCAAAGCTGGAAGAAGCCCAATCAAGACACAGAGTGGGGGCAGAAGACTCTCCAGAAGTCAGGGATGAATCTTCCCAGGAACTTACTGAACTGGAGGCCCAGATTCAGGGACTTCTCTCCCCTCCCCACACGATAACTCAGACTTTGTTGGAGCAGGAGGGGGCACCAGAATTGGAAGATCCCAGAGTCTACTGCAGAGTTAAGCAGGTGAAGTTGAGAGGAGGTGGGAGGTGATTGGCCAGATTGGCTGCAAATCAGAAGTTGGGTCATAAGGACACTCGTGAAGGAGGAGTTCAGTAAAAGCCTGTTGGGCTCAGCAGGAAACTGTCCATTTATCTGATAGGCAACTGCCTTGCTTTGTTTGGCAAATTAGGCTTAGAGGACAGTTCCTAGCCTTCACAGACACTAAAGGTTGAAGAGCTGTTTGTCTCTCTGTGTGTTTTACCGAATAAAGACTTTGTGGATTGCACAGCAATCTCGGTTGCTGCACATTTCAGTGGGAGGGCTTGGAACGTTGACAGGAGGAAGTATCCATTGGCATCAATAGAAGCTGTTTTTAAACAAAAAACAAACAAACAAAACCTACCTGGCAACAGGGGGTTGGGGGGGCAACAGCGGGGGAAGGAAACCTTTAACCCTTGCCTCCCGTGCACAGTGGGCTCAATCCAAATCAGTGAAGAGAAAGAATGATTCGCCATCAGAAGAAAGTCCAGGCTGAAAGAACTTGGGATGTTCAGTCTGGAGAAAAGAAGACTGAGGGAAAACATTTTAGCAGTGTTCAGGTTCACAAACGGGTGCCACAGGGAAAATGGTCAAGACCTACATGGCCACAGAAATTAGGACCCGGAATAATGGGTATAAGTTACAACTACCTAGATTCCTATTAAACAAACAAGCAAAAAATTCCTGACGGTGAGATCTGTACAACAGCGGAACAGTCTACCTACGGAGGTTGTGGGTTCTTCATCTCTGGAGGCTTTTAAGAAGAGGCTGGACAGCCAACTCTCATGGATGGTTTAATTGGCTTTCCTGCCCATTGCAAAGGGTCGGGCTAGATGATCTTTGTGGTTCCTTCCAACTCAACAATTCTATGAGTCTGTGAAAGCAAATAACAGTAAAGCATGCAGGAGTTCTCTGTTGAGGAGTGCTTAGGTTGAGCTAATGATAGGAGGCTGGTCGTGTGTCCTGCTTTATTGAAGGGCTGTCCAGTTTAAATTACAAGAAACATAAGAAGATCCAGGGACTTTGAAATTGCCCACCAGCAGTTAGTGTTTGGACAGTACAGCAAGCAGGTACACAGGTCACCCCAGTATAGCGAGTTGTATTGCATTTCTATTATAGTAATGATTTCTAAAATTGCATATGTATGTATAAATGAGCGTATGCACATTTTATACATATCGGTGTCTCCTTTTGTTCTCATTTTTGGCAATGTGTAAGTGGCCTCCTAGTTCACTGGAGACTTTAATTAATTTTATTCTTAACAGCACAGTAGTATACTACTGTGTCCTGCCATAGAGTTTGGGAAGCCTTGGTTTGTTTGTTTGTTTGTTTATTTATTTATTTCCCTTATATTTCACCTTTCTTCCAAGGGCTGTAAGACAACAGGCATGTTTCTCCCTCTTTCCACCATTTTATCTTCACAACAATTCTGTGTCGAATGATAGTGACTGACCCACCCATGGTTATGCAACACATTTCATGGTCGAAGCAATTACAATTTGGGTATAAGAACATAAGAAGAGCCATGTTTTGCATGGATGGTGCCATCAGCAGAGAATGAGTTCATTTTTAGTATAAAGGTTGTCTTCCCTGCTTATCTCACAGAATTCTTTGGCAATGAAAATAAATACCAGATCTAAGCCTTGTTAAGCCAAAGCGCAAACTGAAACCTGTCTTCTCACTGGTTACCTGCGTGCTTTCATTGTGCATCTTTACTAGCCTTCCTCCAAAGAGGCTGGTCATTACTATAGTCTTGTTCAGTATAGTCAAGCAATTGGTCAAGAATGCAGTGAAAATCACCTAAAGAAACACCATCCTGACAATTTTTTTTTTTAAAAAAATATCTTAGGAAAACTACCTTCAAGTACCAATGTCAATTGAGTGAAGGAACTCAAACGACTGTGGATTGACAGAATCAACCTAGCGGGCCTGGAATTGTACCATTTGGGAGAAGAAGAAACCATTTCCATGGCAACAAAGAATAAATTATTCAAGAAGAGAAGGAAATAAAAGAGAGACTCTTAAGGAGGACAATTCAAATGTAGGTTGCTGAGTCTTTCTATAAAATAGGAATGCATGCTTAGCACAGGCAAACTAAAACCTGTGTGGTGTGTGCATATAATGCAAGTGAAGGTGACAGAACTACAAAGAACAGATTGCATATTGTATGCGTAAAATGTTTTCTAATTCTTTTTTTCTCTCTCGGAGGCAAAATTCCACAGTCCAAGCCCATCAGCTGCTCATGTGTCAGATAGATCTCTTCAGCTACCACTGATTGGCTACTCTGCAGTGAAGACCCACCCAAAACATTTTGTTCCCTCAGGTGAAGGACGGGATGGTGCCCTCTCCCCAGACTACATACAGACCTTGAGTGGTCTGACAGCTGAATCTTACTTTAAGACTAGAGATGGGATAGCGTCCGCCACAACAGGTGAGGCAGCGCACTAGTTTAGGATGGGGGACCCAGAGCAGGTTATGTGGCATAGACAACTCTTTCCTCTAGCAGAGGGGAACAGCTGGAAAATTCATGAGGAAGAGCTGGAGGCTGCAACCCAGTATCTACCAGCTGAGGCGGTTGCTTCATTCTGCTCCATGGTAGGGCAAGCCCTATCCGCGGCTGGACTTCCAGGGCAACATTAGGCTCCTGTAGTTGCTGAACAAACAAGGTTCTCACCTTCTCATGTTCAGACTCTGTGTTAACTCCACACACGCCACAAATGCAAGAGATTATTTGCCAGTAAATACTGTGTTGGAATTTAGAATTATATCACTTTCCCTATTAGTTAACTCTTTTAATCACCATTAGTTTCATTAGGTAAGAGTTAAGCATGTGCTGAAGAAATGAGTTCTTTTCAATTTTAGAAGTAACAAAAGATCATGTTTTTATAGACGTGCAACATCTCACTACTTAAATGCAACAAACGTACTTGACTTTCAGTTTGTTTATGCTTGCAAAGTCATCAACATAAAATATGCAATACTGTGTGACACCTCAAAGAGATAACAGGGAAGCAGCTAAGTCTCCAAACTAGGTGGGAATTTGTTATACATCAGCAGCTCACAACCTGTAGACCAAAAACAGGGGCTGCATCTGTCATACATAACGATTTCAAATTATATTAGATTGTAAGCCTATGCGGCAGGGTCTTGCTATTTACTGTTTTACTCTGTACAGCACCATGTACATTGATGGTGCTATATAAATAAATAATAATAAATAATA
This sequence comes from Elgaria multicarinata webbii, assembly GCF_023053635.1. NCBI lineage: Eukaryota > Metazoa > Chordata > Lepidosauria > Squamata > Anguidae > Elgaria > Elgaria multicarinata. The sequence goes on along the minus strand of NC_086177.1, from coordinate 82,852,376 downwards.
ATAATAAATCACGACTGAAGAGCAACATAAGGCCTGTTACTAATCCGATGTCACAGGGGATCTTCATTGATCTGACATCTCTTACTGCCATTGGCTTAGCTGCGCTGACGTGTTGCGCTCCCCAGTTAGGTGCCCTGACTCTGGGCGGTATCAAACAGTGTCATTCCACAAATTCAAATAGTGCTAGTGCACCTCTGCCATATCTTTCTGTGGCACAGCTGGTCCCAATTAAGCTTGTGCAACCAGTTGGACAATGAGTTGCATGAACAGAATGCACAATCTTTGCACAGCAAGTTGCACAAGAGTTATATTTATTTATTTATTTATTTATTTATTACATTTCTATACCGCCCAAAAGCCGGAGCTCTCTGGGTGGTTCACAAAAGTTATGTACAATTGCTTACATAACAGGTTATGCAAGTGTAATGTACAACCTTTTCCACAACCATGTTTGAGCAAATGTAACTTTACTTGGATTCTTCACTTGCATTGAGCAGGGGGTTGGACTCGATGGCCTTATAGGCCCCTTCCAACTCTACTATTCTATGATTCTATGGTTTGGAACCTAGTTTTTGCTGGTGCAAGTTTACTTGCACTAATGGAATGACATGGGTGGATACTGCCCTCTGTGTTCCAAACTCCTTTGGAAAAATCTGGTTAAATAAGAGAGCACTTGGGTGTTTTTTTTGGACAAAATGGTCCTAGGGTACATATTAGCAAAAGACATTCAAACAATGTCTTGCTGTTGCAGATTGGTTGAGCAGTCTCAGAACCCTTCATTAGAAAGGGGCAGAAATCCCTCGCCGCTTATAGCAACTGCTATATTTGATAGATAAAACTGGGCTATAATGCAGGGGAACACCTGAGTACTGGGGAGTTATGATACTGACTGTGGAATTATGAAGGTAGAAAAATGAGCACTACTTATTAATTAATTGAGTCAAAGCTCTTTTAAGTAAATCAAGCAACCTACATTACCATGTTATTTTTAGATGTGGTTGTCCCTTGAGTTAGCAATCCTATTTTGTGGGAAGCAATGACTTACTATCACATTAATCCTTTTATAGTGCTTAGCAAGAGATGAGTTTAGTGCTAACAAAAATATTCCCATCTAGGCAAAACTTTGAAATAACACCATCACGAACAACAACAATAGGTCAGTTTTATTATTCCCATAACTGCAAAACTAACAATCTAGAATACAAGCTCTTGAGGCCATTTACATCTATTTAAATACTTAAAATAAAATTTAGAGAAGTCACCATCATAAGACCTTAAGGCTTATGACCCATTATGAAATTTCTATGTTAATTTATTCAGAGGAATATTCAGATGCCACCAAATTCTGCTAATGGCTAGAATGTGGTAGAATTTAATTATCCTTCACATTTAATGTTGGGTGCATTTTCCCCATACAGAAGTAGGAAATGATTGAATACATTTTGTCCAGAATTACGGTTGGCAGATATGTAATCATTAACCTTTGTCATTGTCATCTATGATTGTCTATTTCTATCTGGTGTGAAAATATTGTAGTAGCATTATGACAGACACTGTGGAATAAAGGAAATAGCAGAATGGTGCTGAACTTAGCCCCCAGATGTCTCTTGTATATATGTCATATACTCTCTACTTTCAGAAACTACACAGGCAAACATCTTTGCTGTTGAGACATTCACCAAGTTTACATGTCATGGCCTGCTTTGTTTAAACCGTGGGCTAGTCGTAACAGTGTGGAAGCAAGCAAGCAAGCATGTTAGTTCCTGAGCATTGGCCTATTTTCACTTTGTGAAACAACCCAGGAGTGATCCATTCCTGGAATATTTGCTGTAATGCCTGAGCCCAGAACTCTGGGTTGTTGAGGGAGAAAAAACCCAGAATTTTAACCTAACAGCAAACTCTGGGTTGCTTCTCCCTCAACAAGAGCCTTTTGTTGTGGTCATTTTGTCTTATACCTCCTAATAATTACAGCAATGTTTTCAACACAGGCCAAACAGTAGTACATAGAATCGTCATTTGGTGTATAGAAGCAGTGAGTTGGCCGGAGATACAGATATTCCTCCCTGAGGTCTGAAAATGCAAGCAGTTGGTTGGTGGAGGGAAGAGGTAGCCTCTCCTTTCCTCTCCAATGGCACCCCAGTGGCAGGGCCAACCCAGGACATTTTACTGCCTAAGGTGAAGAACAAGATCTCTTTCCCCACTCCATCCCCATTCCACATATAAAAGCCAACCAAGCTGCAACTTGAATCTCACTTCGACACTAGCAATAGTGCAGAGTCCTCTAGTATACCTGAAGGGAGCAGATTAGTTTTAGGGGTGCAGGGCATCCCACCTGGCACACACAGCTCTCTCCCTCAATAGAGGGGAATTATGGTAGTGGGGGGCTCAGGAGGAATGACCAGGGGAGCTGCTCCCCCTAAATCTCCAACATCTGCCAACGAAGGCAGCTGACTCTGTATGCCCAATAACAAGGGCTGGCCCTGCAATGCTCCGGGCGCTATGGCACAGAGGCTCATTTTGTTAGACCTGAAACAATGGATGTTATAGCTATTTGAGTTTCTGAACTTGATTTTCCTGTACTTGATTAGTACAGCCCTCAGAGAGCTTTATCAGACCAGCGTTATACTGTGCAATCACTGCAAATTGCGTGCAAAGGACTCCAAAGTTTTCCAGCTTATTATCTGCTTTTATTGTGAAGTACTCCCACGCATCATGTTTTAATTGTGCTTCAAAGGCAAAAGACACGCCCTATTTTGGTACTACTTTTTGAGCGAATCATTTGTTGTTTTCCGAGTGGTCACTAGGGTCGCAGGAGCAGGATTTGATAGGTTTAAAGAAAAGTTAAACAAATGCTTACATCTGCATAAGCTTTAAAGATAAAGACATCAAAAATTGGCACAGTAACAGATATTAAGGAGAGCTTTAAGCATACCAAATTTGAATCAGATTGGGTCATCCATTGATTTTTAAATGATTTTTTACATTTCCCCCCTTAAACCCATTTCCTGTCATGCAAAGGATCTTAGGAGTGTTGCTGCCTGGGGTGTGATTTAGCTAACAACAACAGCGACAGCTTAGCGCTGTAGGGGATAATTCGAGGTAAACAGGTACGTGGGATGAAGCTAAAAGAGATGAACACAGCATCTAGTCCACACAGGTACTGCTTTTCTCATATAATCAGTGTAGTCCAGTGGTTTCGATTTCATTCGCAATGTTTAAATATATGACAGATATTTTACTTTTTTTTTTTTTTTTAGGTATTTATTACTTTGAACTTATTTGGCTTTTATAGGGTTATCTTGAACTTACTGCTTCTGACATTCTCTAAGTAATAAAGTGCCAAGAAACTACTTCCTGCCTTTTCCAGGAAGTTTAACTCTGAAATATGAAGACAAAAGGCATTTTTTTTTTTACAACAGCAGGCCTTTTGCCCTCCAGTGGTCAATTATGGTAATTGCAAGTAGATATTCTCACATGGTTAATAATATAACACATCAGCTCATCCTATTGATCAAACGTTGACTGTCACAGCAGATTCAGCATAAGTTGCCCACTAATATATTGCAAAAGAAAAAGAAAAAAGAAAGAAAAAGGAAATGCATTGCAAAAAAGATAACAAAACTCATCTGCATATGCTAATTAATATGTATAAATGTACATTTGGAAATAATTACTGTAATTTAAATAGACATACAGTAAGAACATAGAAACTAGGGATGTGCTCCGCTTCTAATTGGACCGGCGATTTAGAAGCGGAGCGGGGTGCTTTGCCTCCCCTTAAGGCGGAGGCGAAGAGGATTGGGGGGCCGGCGGAGCGTGGCGAAGAGGATCGAGGTGAAGGAGGATCCTTCGCCACGATCCAGAGCTCCGCCAGAAAGGTAAGTGGGGTTTACTGGGCCCTGCCGCTGTCGCTGTCGCCCATGCGGTGACAGCGGCAGGGCCCGGTAACCCCCCCTCCTCTCCCTTACCTGCCTCCGTCCGTGGTCCCTCGGCTTCTTCAATTGAGCCCGCGGTTCAACCAGGAAGTCTAGGCCGCACTTGAGGCCCAGACTTCCTGGTTGAACCGCGGGCTCAATTGAAGATGGTGACGGACTGCGGACGGAGGCAGGTAAGGCCCCCCTCCCCCTTGGTCCCTTACCGGGCACTGCCGCCGTCGCCGCACGGATGGCGACGGCGGCAGGGCCCGGTAACTCCACCGCCCTCCTCTCCCGGCCTTACCTGGCACCACTCCCCTCCACTGCGGAGCTCCGATTCGGAGCCGGAGCTCCACGGCGAAGAGGAGCGGAGTATGGGCGGAGCGGCGTGGAGCGGAGCAGGCCGATCCGAAATTTTTGGATCGGCCCGTGGGGCGGAGCGGGGGGTCCATGCACACCCCTAATAGAAACATTAGAAGAGCCATGCTGTATCAGACCAAGGGTCCATTTATTCCAGCATTCTGTTTACACAGTGTACAACTAGCTGTCAACCGGGAACCCACAAGCAGACCATGAGTGTGACAGCACCCTCCTGTGCAATACGTTTCACCATAATTGGGAAAACTATGACCAGTTCATGCTGCTGTCCAGATTGTCACTCTTGATGGGCAACTTCAAGGCCCCTGCTCAATCTTCTTATGGTTCCTCCCCTTTAGACCTGACATGGATGGGGCAGCCCTTCAAACAGAAGTTGATTTCAATTAGAGGGCTGCCATCTGTAACATAGGACTTGTGGCCACTGTAATTCAGCTGCTGAATCATAGGCCAAGCAGACTTACTTTGTTGTGCAGTGGATTGTAGGTGTGCCATGTGGATTGCAGAGTGTTCAGCCAAATGCAATGTGTAGGCTTTGGAAATTGTGAACTCTACAAGTAATTGTATATCAGCCTTGTGTGAATTTACGTTGTGCTCTTCATTTTCAAATAACCTCTGTCATGCACATGGTTTATCATTTAGTCAATGTTTTTCTCTCATTGAACAAGAGGAATATATAAATTCTACTTTGAGGTAAAACACAGTGTTCTAACTATTCACAGAGTATCCCCATGCAAATATAATGAGGGATAGAAAATTCCCATATCACCACTGCTGAATTTGCTTGCTATTGGCAGATGCAGACTGACAGACAAGGAGCCAAAATGGGCTACAAGTGGACACAGTAGTTAAGAGAGCAGGAGTTGAGTTGGATGCACAATCACATCCAGTTGCTGAAAAAAATGGCACATACTCTTAAGAATCAAACGCCTGGCGTGGAGATTAAGGGCACACTTCTATGGGTTGCACCATTGGTGATTGTGAGCATCTAAACTCAGTGGTTTACTATCATCCTATGCAGGGCAGGAGGAGTGATGGAGGCAATGTTCACCTCCCTGTATTTCCACTAGATGGGCTTTTTTGCCCCTCTAGTGAAGGCATTTCAGAGGTGGGGGAAGGAGGCTGGAGAGGCCCCGGGATAGGTCATATCCTGGCCCCTCCAGTTTCCTCCCTTTCCCAGCCATCAAAATGCTTCCTTTCTCCCCTTTCGAGGTTGCATTCCCAACTCTGGAAAGGCAGCCAGTGTGATCCTTTCTGCACCAGCTGTGAAGGGGAAGGGGCAGATTTCCATTTCACTCCTCCTAGGTCAGAGCACCATCTATGATCTTGGTTTGGGGAATTCAAAGTATCCTATGGCCATAGGTTTGCTCCCTACAAAGCCTGAAGGTTGCTGCTGTAAAATGTAATGTTTTAGTCAGATTCTCCAGCCAACAAGAAGGAACTCCAAAAGGAATGCCAAAAAGACAAAGCAAAGCGGTAGACAAAAAAGTATGTTTAATTCCATGAGAGCAGTTCCAACCCATTTTGGATCTACAGGACCTCCTTCAGGGCAATTTAATATATTCCAATAGGAGTTATTTGCTCCTCAAATACCAGGGTCCTCTGCTTTTTGTCTTTTTTTGTCTAGCCCTTTACTTTTGACTTCTCTGAAGGGAAGGTCTGTAAATTAAAATGCATCGATGTTAAAATGCATCGATATTAATCCAGACCAGAATATTCTCAGTCAGTCCTATTTTCAGTAGCAAAGACCCAGTGACTTACCATAGGGTTCAGGTTAGGGATAGGGTCATTCAAAGTTAATATTCTTATGCATTAACAATCAGTGGGGAGTAATATGTTATTCTTCAGCTGTAGTGCTCATAAAAAAAACCACCCCCAAAAAACAAAGGTGTGTTATGTCTGTAATGAACAGCTTTTGCCCAAGAACTATATTTCTAAAATGAAAATATTAGCAACCTGTGGTTAGTTTGGTTCCCTTCAAAGCATTGCTAAAATACATTGACATTTATTACACAAGAGCACAGTATCAAGCATGACCATAACTTGATGTATTCTGCCCAAAGTGCTCTAAATTTTAAAAAGATGGGGGCATAATGGTAGCCAAGAATAGTCTACATTAATGTTATTTGCGCACACTTTCCTAGCGATATAATATTGTTTACTTTCCAGCCTACTTCAACTAATCAGACTATGCCTTAAAGAAAAGAGAGAGAGAAAATCCCATTAAAATTCATGGAGTGAATCAAGAGAATCAAGTGCTTGCTAATTCATTAATTTCATCCATAGGTTATCACTTGAACTTCAGTGAGGACACTCTGTGAACCTGAATATGCTTCTGTTTGAGATTTTCTTAGGTTTAACAGTGCATCTTTAATTCATGAGCCAGTTCTATTAAAAATGTTGAGGATTTTCAATTAATACAGCCTCAAGCCAAGTAATATCTTTCTTATTTTATTTTAAAAGTACTTGTTTTAATACTAAACAATGTATATTATAACACTCCTAAGTGTCATTTAATTTAGATCAATGTTTAGTTTACAGCTGGGCTGGGGAATCTGTGGCACTCCAGATGTTGCTAGGCTACACTTCCCATCAACCCCAGCAATTGGCCATACTAGCTAAGGCTGATGGGAGTTGGAGTCCAACAAGATCAGGATGGCCCCACCTTTGGTTTAGATTAATATTTGTATAAATATGCATAGTTCTTTCTATCATCTCCCTCTCTGTAAAAATAAACAACCCCTCCTGAAATAAAGATTATAAGCTTCTTGGGACAAGTTACCTGTTGTTTTGCTAATGTTGTTCTGTAAAGTACAACACACTAGATATGGCTGAATAATTTTGCTTTCTCTCAGCAATTCATTTTTCCACTCTCAAGTTTGTTTCTTTCCATTTCAGCATCAGTTTGTGAATTTTTCTAGAAAGAGTCGACACAAAAATTCATAAGCATTTGTATTTCTCATATTATTCACATTTTTGTATGCATTTTGCCTAATGTACACATTTTTTCAAGCAATTTTCTTAACATCATTCATTTTTAGCATTATCTTCCCATATATATATATGTTTTGTATGCACTTTCCCCTAAATATATCAAACTTTGGTGTGCATTTTTTCCAATTAGAGAACTCTACTGCAAAATTTGGAGAAATGCGAATTTCAAAGGTTAACTGCAATTTGGTTTATGTATTGGTTCAAAAGTGTGAAATTAGGTAAATCTGCTTTAAAAACTAAACAATTTTCTCCCACTTCCCTAACTGGACAGAACTCTGCCTTTCTGTCTTAGCTACTACTATGCTGGTCTGCCAGTAGGTGGCACTTTTACAGTCTGCTTCCTATGAGCTTAGAGCCTGCCCAGAACACGACACCCCTAAGACCTGGAACTGGCACTGACAGATAGAGAAGAACTAAGAAACACTGAAGAAACAGCTTCAAGTTGAAGGGCAATTGCTTCTTCCAGCAGAACCATAAGAATAGCTATCAGCAGTTGCAAAACCAAAGAAAAGAAAAGTTTTGTCAAATATTTCCCCCTCCCAAGTCTCCAGGTTTGAGCTGAAAAGGTTCTCTAAAGAACATTTAACTTAGCTCTGATTGTATCAAAATACTATTATTGTGATATAACTAAGATTTAAAACATGTGAACAAAACTGCAACAGATGAACTTATCAGAGCCACACCAGGGACAGCAGTATCAAGTTGGGAAGCTCCAGGTATGTTGCCTTTGTTTCATAATTATCACATCAGAACAATGTCTAGTGAGTCCTTTCTGAAAAAGTCAGTAATTCCTTTTGAATGTAAATAAACACAGAGAATTTCATTACTCCATACTGCTTAGAAGTTCACAAAAGAGGTAATGCCTCATCAGCCACATCTAAAAATAGGGATGATCAATAAAGTTTTCTAACTCAGGTAATTGGTTTGAACAGGTAAAGAGTTTCCAATTTATAAAACTGAAAAGTACTTAGCATGGCCATTAGCCAACAAACGTAATGACAATGACCACACATTATGCCCTAAATCAGGGGTGAGCGATACATGGCCTACATTCATGTAGCCCTCAGCTTAATTTTAGAACCCCTCTGTAAGCCATCAGACCTAGTGGAGGTTGGTCGCTCTGATGTCAGTAGGGTGATTTCAGTCAGAACTCTAATGGAGCAGATAACTCCATTAGAGTTCTGATTGGTTCTGAGTGATTCACCACCCCACTGATTTCAAAGCCACCAGTTTCCACTGCTCTGACCTTTGCCAGGAGTGACCTGTCCTTCCTGCAACAGCCTACTGAATGGGAGGAAGATGGAAAGAGGGAGGGAGAGAGAGAGAAGGGATGGCAGAATAAGAAAGGAAAAGGGCTGGCTCTGCCCACTTTTGATGCAGGCCCTGCCCACTGCTGACTTTGGCTTCACCCACTGCTTGCATGTGGCCTCAAGAGATCATTCCCAAGGCCACGTGGTCCTCAACAGAACAAAGTTCCCCTTCCTGCCCTAGATATATCTTTTTTTCCCCAAGGTCAAGTGGTGGTGACAGTTATGATGGAGAGGTGGGTTGAAGTTTCAAAGTAGGTGGTAACATGTTTATTTTTTAATCTAAATCAAAACCCTTAATATCCTACTTATCATTTAAAATTACCTGGTGAATAAGCATTTTCTTGTTGCAGATAGCATAAAAATTCCCCATTTGTAGAGTTCTGTGTCTGGATGCACCATCACAGGGTGACACAGTAATGTTTTCTCTTCATTTCCTACAGCTATCCCTTCCCTCCCAGATTTTTTTAAAATTCACAATGGAAACAATTTTCTGACCATTCATGCGTCCAGTTCTGGGCTCCACAATTCAAGAAGGACGCAGACAAGCTGGAGCATGTTCAGAGGAGGGCAACCAGGACGATCAGGGGTCTGGAAACAAAGCCCTATGAAGAGAGACTGAAAGAACTGGGCATGTGTAGCCTGGAGAAGAGAAGATTGAGGGGAGACATGATAGCACTCTTCAAATACTTAAAAGGTTGTCACACAGAGGAGGGCCAGGATCTCTTCTCGAGCCTCCCAGAATGCAGGACACACAATAACAGGCTCAAGTTAAAGGAAGCCAGATTCCAGCTGGACATCAGGAAAAACTTCCTGACTGTTAGAGCAGTACGACAATGGAATCAGTTACCTAGGGAGGTTGTGGGCTCTCCCACACTAGAGGCCTTCAAGAGGCAGCTGGATAAGCATCTGTCAGGGATGCTTTAGGGTGGATTCCTGCATTGAGCAGGGGGTTGGATTCGATGGCCTTGTAGGCCCCTTCCAACTCTGCTATTCTATGATTCTATGATTCTATGATTTTGCTCAAATGTATAACTCTATCATACACAACCTGAACTCTTGGCCAATCCCAAACCCATGACTTTCCAGCCAAACCTTGATATTAAACCAAGGCAAGAGAGACACAATTGTCCCCCTACCACACCCTAAGTAGGGATGTGGGGATTTTGTTAAGTGCATTTGGTCTGTGTTTCATGGATTCTCAGGTATCTTTTGCTTCCTCATCTGCTCATTGATAGAATTGGATTTATTTATTTTTTTACCAGAATTGCATTCTACTTGTACTAATGTGAATTCACAGAAATCCCCCCCTAGAAGTGGAAAAACTGGTTCACAAGTCTGAGGAATCCACGTGACTTGGAAAAAGCTGGACTGTTGCAGAATCCACAGGTTGGATTCACCAAAATCTGAACTCATCTGAATCTGTGGCAGATTTCTCACACATCTCAAATCCCACGTATCCTTTTCCACTTCAAAATGAAGGATGACAAGGAAATAGGCAGCAGGCCATCTGCTCCACTCCTAAATGATGGCAAGGCAGCATCTAGAATGAATGGGATTTGTGTACCCATGCATTTCTGGAGGTCTCCCATTCATTCCAAAGGGCTTACATTATTGTTCAGGATAATGTTCTTTGTGAATTGTGCCCAATAAACATATGTTGTTGCTATTGAACTAGTAGGGTGGCGGGAGTCTAATATAGCTGAATGTGAGCATGGCGATTATTCCCTTAATAAAGTAAGGAGATATAAATAAATTCTATTTAATTTTATAGGAGTGTTAGTAACAGGTTTAATATTGCCATCTCTCTCCCCCGACCCCTAAAATATGCTTTTTCTTACCTGAATGGAGCGTCCCAATTGTATCAGTGGGTGTCTGAGGCAATGTTTGGAGTAATTATTATTATCATTCTCTGAAGGAAGCCTGGGGAAATAGCCTGTGCCATTACTGTTCTCTTCATAGCTGCCCAAACACTATTAAGAAACAAAAGCACTTTCAACTGCCTTTTGACTAGGGTGACCATATGAAAAGGAGGACAGGGCTCCTGTATCTTTAACAGTTGTACTGAAAAGGGAATTTCTGCAGGTGTTATTTGTGTATATGGAGAATCTGGTGAAATTCCCCCTTCATCACAACAGTTAAAGCTGCAGGTGCCCTGCCGTCTTTTAAATCTGGTCACTCTAGTATAGCTTCTACAGCTTTAACTGTTGTGAAGAAGAGGGAATTTCACCAGTTTCTCTATATATACAAGTGACACCTGCTGAAATTCCCTTTTCTATGCAACTGTTAAAGATACAGGAGCCCCCTGTCCTCCTTTTCATATGGTCACCCTAGCTACACTCCCTACATTATTTTCTACTAAACCACTGACTGAGGCCGGGGGGGGGCATCTACACTACTGCCTTTAAAGCGCTTTGAAAATGTTTTGAAACCTGTATATGCAGTGTGTCCTGGGCCTAAACAGTTGTCAAAACTGTTATAAAGCGCTTTAAAAGCACTTTAAAGCAGTAGTGTAGACCCCCCCTAATCTACACCAAGCAGGATATAGCACTATGAAAGCTGTATGAAAGCAGTATGAAAGAGGTACGTGGTACGTGCCAATGGGCCCCAACAGTTGTCGAGGCAATTCTATAAAGCAGTACTGTGGCTCCTGCCTCTTATATACTTCTTTCATACTGTTTTCATAGTGCTATATCATGCTTGGTGTAGATCTGGCCTGAGACAAAACACAGAAGTGTTGAGTGTGTGTGTGTGTGTGTGTGTGTGAAAGAGAGAGTGAGAGTCACACACTGCAATTGGCTTTTCTGCTGAAGTAGAATAATTGATGTTATTTATATTCATAAGGTATTAATAATATCTCAAATGAGCTGAAAAGTAAATCAAAGCCTGTCTCAAATGAATAACATTATCAAGAATGTATTGAATTAGTAGTCTGCCTACATAAGCTAATTAATATAATGTTCAGTAAAAGACTTTTCATAAAGCAGTATTCTAATTAAATTAAATTCCGCTCAAGCTACCTTTCCGTCTAGCCATTTTACCAACTAACTGAATCTTATGATTGGGAAGGTTTTGACAATTGTCTGCATACCTATTAGTTTCGCCATGGCTAGCTCCCTTCCCTTCACACTTGTCTAGCATTCTTCTATTTTTCTTACAGCACTTTTTTGTTTTGGTTTCTTGACATCGACATAAGGGTGATGCTAATATTTTCTCTTTTTAATTTGAGACAAATCTCACTTTGTCTTTTGAATGCCCACTGAGCTCTGACGAAGCATTAATTATTTACATTTCTGCAATAATACAAACAAGTAAAACAGACACTAATTCTATGCATGTTTGGTTAAAGGGCGGGATAAAAGTGCTAAAATAATAAATAAATGAATGAATGAATAAATAAATGTTTACTAATAAGTAAATTCTATTGGGATCACTGGGACTTACTCCCAGGTAAGTGTCTTAGCATTGTAACTATACTCTGTTGAAAGACTTGTAACTGGGTCAGAAGCAGCAACGAATTACCTTCCTGTATGAATCTAGAAAACTGTGGAATGTTCTATTTGTATTTATTGTAACCTACATTGATAAATGCAACCCACTGAACAAGACTAATGGATCAAAATGTGATGCGTCAGAAAATACATATCGTAACTGTGTTTTAAGCACTTTCTAGAACATAGTAACAGCAATAACGATCTGAATATTTTATTAAGGTTTTCAAAATGGGTTCATTTGGGATACCTCTCTGTTCTTTTTTGATCATGTTGAAATTCTGTACTCTAATGCCTTCATTACATTATTCCCATAACATTTCTTTTGGCATAATTGGGTCACAGGCAGGGCAGATGCCTGGATTGGGTGGGTTCTTACTAGCATGCTGCCACCAACCCCCCACCCCCACATTGACTGCATTGTGATGTCTTTATCTCCTGTCGTTCTTGAATACTTAGGCATTCACCTTCACCACCACCACCACCTCCTCCTCCTCCTCCTCCTCCTCCGAGGTGGTGGACAGACTTACCTGTTGGTAGTGCTCATGCTCCTCCCTTTAGACAAAGGCTGCTGCTGCAGCAGCAGTATAATTGGCTGGAAGAAGTTAACCAAGTAGGTGCTCAAGGCCAATGAAGGATGCTACTTTGTCTTCTTACTCTGGTCGCTGCTTGCGTGCTTGGAGAGGCCAGGTGAACAAACAAGGAGCAGCAGCAGGGCCGGGATGCTGCCAGGGTTGGCAAGGAGATGTGAGCCTTGGCAGGGGCCCAGTGATGCTCACCTCTGAGATGGGCCCTGAGGGGTGGCACTTGTGCCAGTAGGCAACTGCTTGATGGTGCCAACCCTTGGTAGTGGGACTAGAAATAATAGTGCTGAGACAAAGCAGAAGGCACTTCATGCAAAGAGTTGCACCCCTTTCTCCTTCCTCTCCTTACTGCTTGCTTCTTTGGAGAGGGCAGTTGAACAGGCACTGGGTATGTTCAGAAAACACAATAGTCAACTGTGTGTTAATAGTCAATTCATGGTTGATTATTTAGGGGGTACTCCCCATAAGACATGATTTTAGTCAACCATTGTGTGCTTTAGGGCCAGTGTCGAGTTGACGATTAGTCAATGCTGTACTTGATTGACACAGCCTCCACCCTGTCTCCTCCCTCAGTCCTCCAGTTGGTATCCCATCAGCCATTGCTGCCCAAAATCTATCCCGGCAGCCATTGCGATCCAGAAAGGTCACCAGCCCTCCGTGATTGGCTTGTTCTTGGCTGTGAGGGTTCATGTCCCCCTCCATTCTCTGCTGGGATCTGCCACTTGCAATGGGGGTTTCCCATTCCCACGCTTCCCCCCTTGTTTTCCACTCTACCATCACCACCTCTCCGCATGGGCAGCCTTATGGGCATGGTCCTGTAAAACAAGGAGAAGGAGAAGCATTGACAGGCAGCTCCAGGGAGTCTTAGAGGTCCACCCTACTGGGCAATGGACTTTGATACTTGCTCAATGATGCCGCCTTCTGTCAGTCCACATAAAGAGTGCTGCCCTTTCCCTTGTGTCTGCAATAAAGCACAGGCCAATTGTCTGGAATATCTGGGGGGTGGGGTGGGGATCTTTTGAGTGCAGGTTCTCTGCTTGTACAGCTCACCACAGTCTGAATGATGTGGGTTAATCTGTAAGGACCATAGGGATGAGGATTAACTTTAATCTCCCCAATCCAGAGATCCATCTGGCCACCCAAGCTTGGATGCACACAATACATTCTGTTGGCTGGACAGATTCTTGATTCATTTCAATGGAGCGAACAATCCACCTGTGCCATCTGACGAGCATGGCTTGGGAGTTTCAACAAACATGAAAATGGACACCAAAGAGATTTTTGCATCCTGCCCTATAGGATCTCTGTAGATAGTGGTTGCTGTGAAAGAAGCAACACTGTTTTCTCTAACAGATCGTCATTCATGGACCTTTTCAGCTACATTTCCCAAAACTTTTCTTTTATAATAATTTTCTTTTAGTTTTACAAACACACACACACACACGGTTCAAAAGACTGATGCAGAAGATAAAAGGGGGGAAAAGGTCATCTGGTCCTCCAAATTAGCAAGATGAGAGATGAAATCCTGCAAAATGTAATTAATGGTCTGGTTGCCAAATTAGAGCTGAACACAAGTAATTGAGCAAAGCACATCACTGTCACTTGGCTGGAATCAACAGCGCACCATTTAACAAGCACTCAGGTCTTTTCATCAGGCTTCCAAGCACAAGAACAGCGAAACGTTTGGAAATCCTTCCCATGCAAAATTACCTGCAGATAAAATATGGCACGCCGAGACCCAGTTCTCATTGAGGAAGCAAACCTGTTTCTGCATCATACCACTTCAGATTGCAGGTGGGAGGAAGACCACATCATTGGATGCATCACTGAATGCATAGAAAAACACTTATCCATGTAGAAAACCAGATGTCGGAAAGAATATCTGTGCAGTGGCATAGGGGTCAAGTCTGGGACAGGATTTACACTACTGCTTTATAACAGTTTATAACAGTATTGACAACTGTTGGGGCCCATGAGCTCCATCAGATGAGCGTTTTATTGCACGTTCATTGCTGGGCACTCATGGATTTTTGTGGGTCCTTCTTGTGACGTCGTCTGCCTCCCGCACACCTAACATCCCTTTTAGCCTTCGTGTGACAAAAAACAACAACACCCCAGTAAGTCCGACTTATTTTTAAAGACAGAAGTTGCTGCTACCACCTGCTGTGTGCAGGAGAAGCAGCGTGATCAAAACTGCCACGTGCAAGTTATTTACTTCCTCTTTCAAAAGAGGGAGTAATGAGGGACAAATGCATGGGCAGAGAAGTGACGGTAAGCAAACTCGATTTTCCCCTGTGTGATGACGCTCCATGACATGTTCCATATACCGTTTTCAGACCACTTTCAAAGTGTTATATCCTGCTTGGTGAAATCTGGCCTGGGATATATAGTGGCACAGAATCTGGGCAGGATATAAATATAAATGGATGTCTGATCATTATTTTAATTAATTAATTTATTTATTTAGAGTATTTTTATCCCGCACCTCAGCCAAAAAGCTCTCAGAGCGGCTTACAATGTATCAATAAAGAAGACAGTCCCTACCCTCAGGCTTACATTCTAAAAAAAAAAAGACGTGACACACAAGGAAAAGTGGATGGGGAGGGAAGAGGGAGAAAATAAAAAGAAATTAAGGAGACCGTTTAGGCTGGTGGGAAGGCCCTGCTCCGTCCTCTCATCTCCCAATGGAGGGGCAAACCAACAGCTCCTTCTTCCCCACAAGGTGAAGATGTTAGCTCTGTGGGGGGGGGGGGGTCCAACTGAAGCAGGCTCCGATGGTGCCTGCCTGCTCCAGTCTCCCTCGCATCTTCTTCCCCACAGGGTGAAGATGTCAGTTAGCCCTGTGGGGGGGGGGGGGGTTCCAACTGAAGCAGGCCCCGATGGTGCCTGCCTGCTCCAGTCTCCATTTTAAGCCTACTGATTAGCATTTTTACAGATTTTAAATCCCCTTTTCTTTACCATCATGTATTTTTATTATATCTGTGTACTTATATGTTGTAATGGTGATCTGTTGACTGAAAATAAAGATTGATTGATAGTAATAGCTGACTTAAGTCTCATTGATGTCAATGGTGCAAAACCTCAGATGGGTGCAGAACCTCAGATCTAAAGCTAGATCCTGTCCTATTGGGGGCCAAATCCAGCCCTCCAGCATCTTCCAGAAGTCCACACCACTTCCCCAAGCTCCATTCCCTTTACTCCAACCACCTATCATTTGGTAGTTTCTGCAGCCCTTCTCTACTAAATGTGGAACTAAATGTGGAACTAACCCTCTGCCATGAGATTGAATTCCACTTCAATCCCCACTGGCTACCCCTCAGCTTTGGAAATGTAATCCAGCACAGGCCCAACAAACCCCAACCCTAAATCACATCCAGAAGTGAGTCAAAGACAGATGGGCTCTGGCTTCTTCAATTAGAAGTTTTAAATTTCTTCCCTGAGCCTTTGGTGATTGAGTTGCTTGAAAATTCAAGCAGATCAATCTGTCATCAGCAAATCCATTAGTATGAACTGGATTAGATTTCCTTTTGCGTATAGCCTATTGGCTCCTCTGGCACAGCCATGTTGCTGTGCACAAAGTTTTGCCCACTGAACAGATGGGTAGCAGAGTCGGTTTTGCCTGACCACACTTGAGACAAGCTTTAAACTGGGCCTTAACTTAACATTAACAGCCTTTTTCTTCTTACATGTAAAACAGGAAAGATCAGTAGGCAAAAATGAAACTAAAACCAGCAGGTTGAACACATGGCCGTTGCTTATTCTAAAACTGACCACCTATTATGTAGGTGGGAGCTGGGGGAGAGGAGGTGCCCGTGATTAGTCTTCCAACTTTCCAAACAGGTGATCGGCAATGGTAAATATCACATCCTGTTCTCTATATCACGCCATACTTGCTGTATGGCAGAGTGCAAATGGTGAATGGCATGCATGCACCTAGGTGCTGAATTGGTATTCATCCCCAGCAAGTGATGGCAGGTGAAAGAATGGTTCTAGGAAGCAGTGATCTGGTTTGCACAAGAGTAGTTAATAAGCCATGGTTTTTGTTAATGTCATGTCTAGACCTGCTCCCCCCGTTTTGGAAGAAGGTCTTTCAAGTATTCAATCATTCTGAAGTAGAGGAGTTGGCCCCAAACGCAGACCAGCCTGTACCAGTGGGGGACAGAGCTCTCACACTTTCTCCTCCAGCTGGTCCTGATCTCTCTCCAGAGCTTATCCCATCAAGGGCAAATCATACAGAGGCAGTGGGAAGCCAACATTCTTCCGAAGGAGAGGGTGACAGGCTAGCTGATCCTAGGGTGCGGCGCAGGCTAAACACACCGAGCGAAAGGAGGGCATGAAGTCGGCCAGGGTCGCATTGCACCAGAAACAGCCTCTCTGAAGTAACGGGCTTTGGGAAAAGGCTTCCTGTTCTCCTGGATAGGACAATTGTCTCGCTTAGTTTGCCTAGTTTTGCCTAGTGGGAAGTTTCCAAGAGGCTAGACTCTCTTCAGGTGGGAAGAGATGTTTATTGTTTAATAAAAGCTTTGTAGATTACTTAGCAGGCCTCATTGTTTGTCTCCCATCGAAAGCAGGGGTTTCCCAAGAAACACGACAGTTAACCACCGCCACACATGCTGTTTGCGTTCTGGCTGATTTCTCTGATTATCCTTATCGAGGGTGGGTTGTTGTCATATCTGAACCCAGTGTGGGCAGGCGACTGGAGTGGTTAGCAAACCACCCAGAACCTACACTCTGATGTAAGGTGGTTTATTAACCAATTAGCCTTCACTAGGTTTATATGTCACAACAACCTGTGCCTGGTGAAGGGTTTGGACCCATGCTGGGTTAGGATGTCACAAACACCCATGCCTGACAAAGGTTCAGACACTCATTGGGTTTGGGCATTATGACACCGCACCTGGTGAAGGGTTCGGATTCTCACTGAGTTCAGACAACACAACAACCTGTGGCTGGTAAAGGGTTCAGACCCTCACTAGGTTCAGATGTCACAACAACCTGCACTTGGCAAGATCAGCTGGCCTGCAACTGGCATGACCAGGGGTGGTTAACAACTCACAGTGGCTTATTAACCAACCTCATGTTGTGCACAGCATCCCAATCAATACACAAGAACTTATTCCTACAAATTGCATTGGGTGATTTTCATACTGCTTATTAGAGTAGACATACTTCACTGGGTGTGAATATTTAATTCTCAGTTACAATAATATTTTCCTCCAGTTCTTTTATAGGAAGCCGAAATATAATGTCTTTCAAACCTGTTTGGTAGTGGCTTCTTATTATTGTTTTAACTGGGTGGGGCATACAGAACTTTTCTCTTTTTTTCAATGCACTTACATGCACAGTGTGAGTTTTGGGTATCCTCCTTCTGACACATGAGTTACAGAAGGTTACTCTTACTTAAATCAAAATAATTACTGAGAATAAAAATTGGACATAAACGATACATCCATTTTCACCGTTCTAAGATGATACGTGGGCAGATTTTCTGACACGCAAACCTCTAACAGCTGTCTGATCTTTTAATCTGTTACATATGTTCTACCTAATCTCTCACTATGGCTAGAGAATTCAGAACAGCAAAAGCTTCTGACATACACATTCTATAGACTAGAACGTCCTCCTTAATGGAGTAAAAATAATGTTAAATACATTTTGGTGCATCTGGTTAAGAAGTCTATTGCAACTCATGAACAATCTTTTTCTTTTTCTTTTAAACAGATGATACTATATATTGTACTGCATAATCTGGTCACAAGGCACCCCAGGATGAGGACGATGCAAAGCAGTCTTTTTCTCTGTTTATCCATTTAATCAATTAAGTGGCTGTTCCTCTGAATCAAATCTCCTTTTCAACTCTCACAACATCAAAATTCTCCTGTCCAGGATTATTGCTGCTGATGAACAGGGAAATATAAATTTGCATGTTACAAAATCAGCTTTGCACACTCAGCAGGAAGCAGCAGAAGTCAAACTTGAATTATTGATATTATATAAGTAGGTGCAATTCTAATATCTAGGTTGGAAGGTTCTAGATCAGTGGGGGATCTCCAGTTGTTTTGGCTAACTACTACTACTACCTTCCCTCACCATTATCTGTGTTGGCTAGGGGTGATGAAAACTGTAGGCTAAAACATCTGGAGGGACAGAATTTTCTCATTCTAGATGATAATGGGCCTGTTCAGACAACACACTAAGCCATGGTTAGGCCACTGACCCTTTGGCAGCAAATGGTTAGTGAGCCAACTGTGGTTATGTAGCCACCAACTGTGGTTAGGAATGGTTCACACAACACACTTAGGCCTTTGCTAGACCTACCTTTAAATCCGTGCAGGAGGAGGGGCGAGCGCAATTCAAGTATCGTGGGCTGTTGCCCCAGTCTAAACGTCAGACGCGATGGGCTAAAGGAAAGCCCCGTCATGTCTGCCATGTCTCCTGAGGAGCGCTGCGCCCCATCTGCCACTTTTCCCGGCTACTCATGAGTAATTGCGGTAGCCGGGAAAAGCAGCAGAACGGTCTACATGCTCGCGGTCTCAGGCTCAGCCCGAGGCTTCAGGAAATACCAGGCTACAACTGGAGCCCGTTACCCCAGGGCAAGGGAGGGTTGACCCCTGCCTGAGCCTGGGATCCCCTGTGCATCATCTGGATACACAGGGGTGAGCCCAGGGTTCACCCTGGGCTAACCCGTGGTCTAGCAAAGGCCTCAGTCTTGGTTCACGTGACACGGAAAGCGATAATGTTTAGCTCCAAATGCTGAACCACCGTGGCTTCGCGTATTGACAGAACAGGGTCATAGTGAATCTCTTTTCTCCAAACAGTAGAGATAGTGTGTTTGTGTGTGCACGTATTTATTTTAGTTAGCATTAAATACAGCATAAAATTTACATATGCAAAATTTAAAACAAATTAAACAGTTAATTCCATCGCCTCCTGAAAATGTCGTTATTCCAGGAAGTCTTCCCTTAATGACCAGCCGTGGCTTATTTTGTTTCTTTTAAAAATCTATTTTTAATGTGTTTTTATTCTGTTTTATTCTATTTTATCTGTTTACTGCTCTGAAATTTTGAATGGGGAGTGGTATATAAATATTGTGAATAAATAAATAAATACCGTTTCAATAAAATACTAGACCTGTTTAGATGACTGGCCTAAATGCCCCCATCATATGCGACTGAATGCCATTAAATGCCTGACAGTATCGGGCAATCCTAACCTGGCGCTGCAAATATGAGTGTTGGTGCCAGGCAGGCCTGAGTGGGGAGCTCATTCCGTAGTCACCACAGAGAAGATGACATGCAGAGCTTGCAAGCTATTTAACTGCACATGCTACAAAATTAATCCTTGAAAAAGACAATGTAACATTCTCAAAATAGTGAACGTGAGCATTTGGAGTACTGACACATTCATATTGAGGCTGTGCCTGCCCTGCTGAGCTAGGCCAAGCTCAGACCAACACACCAACATGCATCTCTCTCACCAGACTGTTCCTTGAGATGTCATTACTTACGACACCACATCATTATGTAGTAACTCAATTAACAAGTATGATGACAGATGTCTTTTAGATAAATGAGGGTGTGCCCAGTTATTTCATAACACAAACACAATCCCACTTTTGAACGCACAAGAAATCCTGCTCCAGAACTAATGGAACTGAGATCGTTTAACACAAAGGAGACCTTCCCAAAATGTCTGTAGGCTTGTTCCAAAATAGAATTGTTGAGCTTCAAAGGAATGCCCCTACAAAAGGAATATCTACGAAGGTGCACCCATTAAAAATGTAAAAATGAGAATGCAAAATATAGGAAACTGGAGGCTGGATTATTGCTTGCGTTGGCATAGAAAGTGACCATAGCTCAATGGTTGAGCACATGCTTTGCTTGCTTGCTGGGGATGATGGGAGTTCTACAAATTGTACACATCTGGAGCGCACCAAGTTGGAAGATGCTGGAATAGACAATAGTGGGATAGATGGATAAATAGTCTGGCCTGGTATAAGGCACCTCTAAAGCCATGAATATTTTGTGGGACAACATTGGCCAGGATCCAAAGCCCTACTATAGGTTGACCATATGAAAAGGAAGGTGGGACTCCTGTATTTTTTAACAGTTGTATTGAAAAGGGAATTTTTGAAACTGAGGGAACTTTCAAAAGCAATGGCTTAGGGGGTCTGTTGGTCAAAAAATCACTAGGCATAACCATGGCTAGTATAGGGTGACAATGTGAAAAGGAGGACAGGGCTTCTATACCTTTAAGAGTTGAATAGAAAAGGGAATTTTAGGAGGTGTCATTTGTATGTGTGCCTGCAGCACCTGGTAAAATTCCCTCTTCATCACAACAGTGAAAGCTGCAGGAGCCCTGCCCTCTTTTGTATCTGGTCATGCTAGGCAGGGCTTCAGGGTGCCTTCAGACAGTGGACTGTTTTCTGATAGCCTTGAAATAGAAGCCTGTCCTCTGTAAAGGAGGACACAGAGCTTTTCTATAGGAGGCTCTTAATCCGCTGTATATGCTTTCAGTTTTGTCACAAAATTGAGATCCAACCACTTACATGAAGAGCATTTCCTTTCCTGCTTTTCCACTATATAATCTCTAGGTGGCTTTGTGCTCTTCAATTGCGCAAGTGGAAAAGGCATTTTCTTTCACTTTCACAAATAATGCCGCCTTTTCACTGCTATATATAAAAAAAACCTCTCTGAAAGTGCTGTTTAAAAACAGAAGTGTAACTGGAGGGCCATGACACCATCTGAAGAACCCATAAAGAACTGTGAGTAGGGAATGAAAAGCACACAATAAATATGTCATGTAGAAAAGCTCACAGGGAGGTGGACAGATTTGGTCAAGGGTAATGCTCATAGCCACTGAGAAACAAATGACCCCTATTTGCATAGCTTTGCCATGATTTTTTTTTGGGGGGGGGTCATTTAGCCTTTAAAGTATAACTGAACATTATATATATATATATATATATATATATATATATATATATATATATCAGAGCTTTCCAAACTTTTCATGTTGGTGACACACTTTTTAGACATGCATCATTTTGCAACACAGTAATTCAGTTTTACTAGCAAACCGGAGGTTAAACTAACCCCTTATAAGAGATACGGACACATACATAAATTGTAATAAGGAAATGTATGGGGACATAACATAGCTCATGAAAACCTTTCATTTATATTTTTAAAAATATATGATTTGCAGGATAATAACATACATTTCCAATTTTGAACCAATTTTGTCGAGCTGCAATCAAGCAGCGGATGAGATGGTGTTCTATCAAAAAACTGGACCCATGGAATTTCTCGAATGCGTCACTTCAGGTGCAGCCGCGTCACCAGAAGTGACGCGGAATCAGCTGTTTCGACCCGATTATGCATACTGCGCATGTGCAGTACCTGTATGATCCCTCGACCGTGATGTGCATACACTGATACGACGGAAGGGGAATATACTAGTAGAATGTAAGCCTATGCGGCAGGGTCTTGCTATTTACTGTTTTACGCTGTACAGCACCATGTACATTGATGGTGCTATATTAATAAATAATAATAATAATAATAATAATAATAATAATAATAATAATAATAATAATAGTGCACTATACTAATCGGCACCTTTGCTGCGTAAAAATGCATGCAAGTTGGTATTGCTTATTTCACATAGACTCAGAGGTTTCTCGTTACGTTCCCGTGATGCACCTACACACTGTCGCGACACACTTTGGAAAGCTCTGATATATACTGAACATAACAATAATTTTAACTGGCTTTCATACAGCAAACATTTGCATATTTAACAACGAAGCTTGTAGCTGTCCATCCATTTGAAGTTTTGTTTGAATGCTCTTATAAACTATCCAGTGCATAGTATATTTCTTTAGTCTTGGAGACACTAGCCCCAAACACTGATCCCATTGATTACCTTAACTGACTCAGATTGAAATGTTGGGCATTATACATTGCCTCTAGATGGCAGTGCATGTCAAGCGCATGGATCCTGCCACCTATATATGCCTTCTTCTTCTTGATCTAGCCTTCACCATAATCAGATTTAAAGTGTCCAACTCATAGCAGCAAGGTATATCCTGGAGCCTTTTCTTCCGTTCAGAAGGCTTAGCACTCACCAATGCAAATGAATTCTTTCACTGTTTTCCTTAATGGAATACCAGGCCACTGCTTTGTAAATGCAGGCATCCATGTCAAATACAGATGTATTATTTTCATCAGAACATCCACCATTTTTATGGATGGAGACTTTTCAGCATATGGCTCCTCTGTAAATTGTTTCTGTAGTAAACTGTGTCTGATGATACTTTTTTGTATTATGCAGGTGACGTTCTTAATTGAATGGAGATGAAATGGAGGTGAGAAAAGTTCCATCCCCTTAATTTCTTTGACTCAGGCTGCTCTGAAAGACAGGAACCATTACCTCTATTGCACCTGCATCACATGACAACTCCATCACCCTTGAAATTTTCAATAAGTATGGTGTGATCAGATGCAGCGGTTCTCAAGCAGTGGGACGCAGAAGTAGTCTAGGTGGGATGCAGGGTTTTCATAACAATTATTAAGAATTTGCTCTCTCTCAATCCCCATGTCCACCCGCCAGTGTGATGTACCATCCCCTGCTGACCCTACCTAGAACTGGGGATGTACGAATTTTGGAAAACCTGTTCCATCTACTTTTCATGGATTATCAGGTGCCTTTCGTTCATCCTCCATTCATGGACACTATTGGAGTTTCCAATATCTCAAATTTCCAGAAATGCATGTCTACACAAATTCACACTTGTGAAAATGTGCAGATATCCCCAAATCCTTCACAAAATACACATTTTCATGCTTTAGCCCCTGGGGAAGTGCACATTTTCACCTGGTTGTATTTGTTGTTGTTGTTGTTGTTGTTGTTGTTGTTGTTATTACTTTACATAGTTTTCTATGACTAAATTTGCATAAAATTCCGGAAAGTAAAAAACAACAACAGGTCCACAACTTCACGGAATCTGTGTGACTTGGGAAAAGCCTGTCCGTTGCGGAATCTATGGGTCAGATTCATAGAAATCCAAACTCATTTGATTCGGTTGCAGATTTTTCCAACATCCCTGCCTAGAACATAGGAACATAGGAAGCTGCCTTATACTGAGTCAGACCGTTGGTCCATCTAGCCCAGTATCATCGACACTGACTGGCAGCAGCTCTCCAGGATTTCAAGCCAGTGTTTTTCCAGGCCTACTTGGAGATGCCAAGGGTTATCTATCTGTGACCTTTTGGCATGCTACTAGTAACCTTTTTAACTACTAATAGAATTATTATTTGTGTTTGTGTTTTAGTCATAGCAATAAAATGTATTCCCAATAACACTGCTGCATTTTTTATTTATTATGTTTGTGGTTTATCATTACTGTAGCATAAAATCTATACTCCTTAATATTATTAAAGTTTTCAATTACTCATGGAAATATTATTATTGTTTGTTGGGGTTTTAAAGCCATAGCAATCAAATTTGTGCCCAACGATACTCCTGCAAAAAATTTTTTATGGCCTTAAAACTTTCCATCAACGATGAATATAATAACAAAATGTCTATTAACATATAACTCTCCTTCTCGGGTAAAAGTGGACTTTTGGTTACTATTGTGGTGAGATAGATAGGTCTTTTCTTTGATAGAGTGGTTGGTGGGACATAAGATACAAAAGGTTGAGAACCACTGCACTAGAGAAGATTTTTTTCATGACAAGTTTCACCTCAAAAAATCTTTCTTCTAGAGTGACCATATGGAAAGGAGGACAGGGCTCCTGTATCCTTAACAATTGCATTAAAAAGGGAATTTCAGCAGGTGTCATTTGTATAGATGGAGAACCTGGTGAAATTTCCTCTTCATCACAACAATTCAAGCTGCAAGAGTCCTGCCCTCTTTTGTATCTAGTCACTCTAGCTATACTAGCTTGACCAGATACAAAAAAAGGCAGGGCTCCTGCAGCTTTAACTGTTTATTTATTTATTTATTTATTTATTTAGAGTATTTTTATCCCGCACCTCAGCCAAAATGCTCTCCGAGCAGCTTACAATGTATCAATAAAGAAGACAGTCCCTACCCTCAGGCTTACATTCTAAAAAAAGACATGACACACAAGGAAAAGTGGATGGGGAGGGAAGAGGGAGAAAATAAAAAGAAATTAAGGAGACCGTTTAGGCTGGTGGGAAGGCCCTGCTCCGTCCTCTCATCTCCCAATGGAGGGGCAAACCAACAGCTCCTTCTTCCCCACAAGGTGAAGAAGTTAGCCCTGTGGGGGAGGGGTCCAACTGAAGCAGGCTCTGATGGTCCCTGCCTGCTCCAGTCTCCCTCGCATCTTCTTCCCCACAGGAAGAACTGTTGTGAAGAAGAGGGAATTTCACCAGGTGCTGCATGCATACAAATGACACCTGCTGAAATTCCCTTTTTTATACCACTGTTAAAGACACAGGAACCCTGTTCTCCTTTCCATATGGTCACCCTATTTCTTTTGCATAATTGTTGAAAAGATCAAGTTCTTGTCTGTGCCCAGGCAGCCTATCCTTTGCCTCAATTTCACACCCCTCTAGCTCATATTTAGGTCTGACTATGTGATTTGTCATGGTTTCCTAAAGCCTCTCTTAGCTAGCAGTGCCAACTGGAACCAAAACATAAAATAAAATAAAATAAAATAAAATAAAATAAAATAATCAGGGCTGGCATTCTTCTGTGCTGTGCCTCAAACAGCAGCTTCATTTGCAGGGATCAGCCGGTGAATCCTTTCACTTCATAGAGAGGTAAGCGTGGAGGAGGTAAACATTATCACTAGTTGCTGTTAAAATTGTGGGAGGAGGAAGCCAGGAAAAACCATGCAGCTTTCCTCTCGTCTCATGGTCGACTGTTACACTTTGTGTCAAATCATTGTGATCCCACCATGGTCACACTATATTCGTCTTGTGCATTGATACCTGGTTGGACACACAGTGACATTTGTTGTGTTTTGTTTTAATAATGTGGAATAAAAAGCTACGAAATGACGCTACAAAGGCATTATATGCAATGTGTACTATGCCCCAACAGTTATCAGTGTGCTTCAATACCAATATAAAGCAGTAGTAAGGATGTTGTGAGCACCTGACTGGGTCTGGATGACGACCCCCTACCCCGGCACATCCGCAAGCAGGAGCGGACAGCGGCGGTAATGGGGTGAGCGGCCGCCGAGGCATGAACAGGTGAGTTTGCATACACCCTAAGTATAATAGATCTACCCTAAACTCAGCCTAGGTCATGTGTCCTGCTTTGCAGAGGACAATCCTCCGATGGGTTGTCAGAAGGCAGCGCTCTCTTTGAAGGGCTTCTCTGATTGAAGGGCTGTCCAGTCTGTTTAAAGTAGAAATGGAGGAAGCTGCTGGGAGGCTCAGGACAGATAAAAGGAAGTATTTCGTAACTTAGCACAGAGTTAAACTATGGAATTAATTACCATGAGATGTAGTGATGGCCAACACTTTGGAAGGCTTTCAAAGGGGTTTAGACAAATTCGTGGATCAGAAGGCTATCGATAGCTATTAGTCCTGATGCCTATGTGCTGCCTCCAATATCAGAGACAGTATGCCTATCTACACCAAGTGCGGGGAAACACGGGCATGAGGGTCCAGTGTACTTATATCCTGTTTGTGGGTTTCTTGCAAGCTGCTGGTTGGGCATTGTGTAAACTGAATGCTGGACTAGAGAGACCTTGGTCTGATCCAGCATAGCTCTTATACTCTTAATATAGGTCCAACTGCTGACCATAGGTTAGATCCAAGACCTGCTTTCCGTGAAAAGAAAGGATCTTCTCCAAGAGGAAGGGCTCTACTTCCAGCAGGCTCCTCTGCCTGATTTGGGGACATTTCCCCTCCCCATCACATCTCACCCCCCTTCAGCTGAGTCTCCTGAATCTCTCTCTCTAGCATTTTTGAAGAGCTGTCATGAGAAGGAAAGAGCTATGGAAGTTCACTTCCATAGATTTATGGATTTATCCAGGATCCAACCCAACAAACATTATTTGGTGGCATGATGGTGAAATTAAACAGATGTGACATCTTCCCACCCTCCATGCGCGCACACACACACACACACTGCAACTTCCACACTAGGAAAAACTTGAGCTGCCAAACAAAACAACCGTCAAGCTACTGTTAAAAGCACAGAGCCTCTGCCAGGATAAAAAAAGAAGAGACGGAGACCCTACCTGTTGATTTTAATTAGAGTCCAGCAGCTCAAGGCTCGTAGTATTGTGCTTTGCAAAGTGAATGGGAAGTAGCCATTCTGGAATTCACACGCTGAGACCCAGCCCATTAAAATGGTGCAGCTCTTTATTTTACTCTGTGTGTTGGTCAAATCTGTTGTGCACCTCAGCTATTTGCCGTTCCGATCAACGCTTTCCCCCCCCCTGGTGCTGTTGCTGCTTAATTGGTTACCAAATATAGATGTGCAACACTTGGATAGGGCTTGCAGTTCTTAAGTAAGCTTCTTCAGTGGTGGATTGAAAGTCAGAGGATTATGGGGGTTTAGGGAATAAAGCCACCGCCTTTCACCTGCCCAACAGCCTGCTGTGGTCCCTTACTATGGTATCGCTTTCATTTGTTCCAAATGGGAAGTGACTCCTGCCACCTGAGAATTATAGCATGACATACAGGGAGCTTAGCAGAGGGAGGACTTGCTAATCCAGTAGAGATTTGATACATTTTGAAAATGGAGATGCTGTAAAATTACCAATCCCCTCTTGGTTGTTCAGAAGACAAGGCGCAGTTTGCAAACAGGGACACCAATTTGGCAAGCAGCTTCTTTACTT
The DNA here is from genome assembly GCF_023053635.1 of Elgaria multicarinata webbii. Lineage (NCBI taxonomy): Eukaryota > Metazoa > Chordata > Lepidosauria > Squamata > Anguidae > Elgaria > Elgaria multicarinata. Next base: position 82,824,880 of record NC_086177.1, on the reverse strand, counting down.
GTCCCTTCAGGAGTGGGGAATTGTACTTCTTTTAATCCAAGGGCTGAATTCAGTTTTGGAGAAGTTCTTGTGGGGGGAGACCAATTCCAGTGGTGGGCAGGGCCAAAGGCAAGTGGGGTGAGGCTAAAGGGGAGGGGATGAAATATCAACAATACCAGCATATTTCAGCTTAAAGCTCTTACTGCCAGTAACTAAGCCTTGTGTGCCCAAAATGCATTATTTATTTATTTACAATATTTATGTACCGCTCCCCATTGAAAATTTTGGAGTGGTGTACAAGATAGAATAAACACTTCAGAATAGATTTTAAAAGAAGCAAAATGTACAGTGAACCATGGCTGGTCATTAAGGAAAGGCTTCCTGGAATAACGACGTTTTCAGGAGGTGCTGAAAGGAATACAAGGTTGGTGCCTGCCTGACCTCCAGAGGCAGGGAATTCCATAGGAGGGGGGCCACCAGACTGAAGGCTCTTCCCCTGGTGGACTCCAATTGGAGGATGGGTCTATGTGGAACTACCAGGAGCAGGCCCTCGGATGACCTCAGTGACTGGACAGGTTGGTAGGGGAGAAGACACTCTCTCAGGTATCCTGGTCCCAAGTTGTTTAGGGCTTTGTACACAAGTACAAGAAACTTAAACCTGGCCAGGTAGTGAATAGGCATCCAGTGCAGTTCCCTCAGCAGAGGAGTTACATGCTGGAAAGTGGCAGCTCCAGACAACAGCCAAGCTGCAGCATTCTGCACTAGCTCCAGCTTCTGGAGCAGCTTCAAGGGCAGCCCCACATAGAGCGTGTTGTAGTAATCCAATCTTGAGGTTACCAATGCCTGTACCACCGTGGCCAAGCTGCCCCTGTCCAGGAGAGACCGTAGTTGGTGAACCAGCCGAAACCGATAAAAGCCACTCTGAGCTGCCGTTGCCACTTGAGCCTCCAGCGACAGAGATGGATCTAAGAGTACTCCCAAATTACGAACCTGATCTTTCAGAGGGAGTGCAACCCCATCCAGAACAGGCAATGAGACTATCTCCCAGACTCAGGAACCACTCACCCACAGGGCTTCCATCTTGCCAGGATTCAGTTTCAGTTTACTGGCCATCATCCAGCCCATTACTGAGTCTAGGCATCGGTCCAGGACCTGATTCAGTTGTCACAGGGAGTTAGAGCTGCATGTCATCAGCATTTTGATTACAAAGTGATGAAACTCTGCTTGTATGATCTTGAAAGCACCACCCATTTGGCCCAGAATTGTAGCACCATGCATTGGTATGTGGTAGGGTGGCTATATTTGGGAAACCAAAAAGAGGACACCCAGTGGGGGCAGGGTGGGAAAGAACACTTTCCAGGGCCTCCAGAAAGCATGTCATTCCCCCTGCCCCCCACTCCAATCGGGGCCTTTTCTATAATGTCTGGGAATGACACTCTTCCCCTTTAAGGCCCTAATTGGAGCAGTGGGAGGGAATGATTAGTCTCCAGAAAGCATGTCATTCGCCCCACCAGGCTAATGGCAGCTTTAAAGGGGAAAGCATGTCATTCCCGGACATTTTAGAAAATTACAGAAAATTCCCCGTGACACCCAGGATAGAACAAAATCCCAAACAAATCCGGAGAAATCCTGACAGTTGGTCATCCTAGCAGTGTGGCACAGAAAGGGATGCTAGGAATGCAAAGGATACCACTTAGTATTCATTGACATGAACTTAGTGTTGTAAAAAAAAAATTATCAATCAGCTGTACAGTGATGCTTCTGGAACAAAAGACCCTGCAATGGGACTATAGCCATTCAGGCCTCAGCAGTAGGGTGGTCATTTGTGAATTCCCCTCCCCCCCTCAAAGGACACACATCTCTGTAAAAGAGGATGCTCCCCATAGTATGCAAGCTGGTGGCCAGGCGACCTGGGTGTCTTGCTTAGTCTACTGTCTAGATGCTATGGATAGACAACGTCAAGGCCCAGCTCTTCCTTCTGATGGTTCTTTATCCAATGGTACCTTTATATCGGACTCTGATGGGAGAGCCCTTCAAATACAGACCTTCAAAACAGAGGACTGTGCTCTGGCAGCCCTTCAAATAGAAGACTGTTCTTCTTTAAAAGGGGGGCACGTGGCCACCCTACCCAACATTCTGAGCTTTGGTTCACCATTCAGCTTGCGGAGTGCAAAACTAGCATGGAGGAGGAATACAGCCAGCTCCTTTTGGTCCATCCTTGAGATAACCGCTCATTGTGATCAGGGGCTTCCATATGAACATGCAGTCTCATTCGTGTGATTTCTCCCCCTGCCCTTTATTCAAGAGGGATAAATGGCGCAAAGAGAGCCTATACATCTTGGGAGGGAAACAACATGGCATCCTCTTCTATTCCATATACAAAAACCAACTGGAGTGGCAGTTGAGTCTTAGTTCGATATTGGTAACAGGACAGTAGAGCAGCATAGGGGACTCAGGGCAGTGTAATTCCCTGTTTGGATTATAATTCCCATAATCCCTGACAATTGGCAATGCTGGTTTGGGGTGTATAGGAGCTGTTGTCCAAAACATCTGGAGGGCACCAGTTTACCTACCCCTGATCTGATGCTATGCAGCACTGGCTCCAGGGTTTTGAGCTCCCGTCGTTCAATGAGTCTACCTTCTCATCGCCATTGTCACCAGCTGCAATTGCTGCCCATCCCCTTTCTCTTCATTGCTTCCACTTGCTTGCTTGACAAGCAGGTAGTGGCTTGCTTTGAGCAAGCAGACAGTGGCATCTATTCCTCCTCCTCCTCAACCCCACCATTGTCTGGGTAGAATGAGAGGCAAACGAGCAAGCAGGATGCAATGATGAAAAGGAGGGTCTGTTTTCAGCAGGCCCCTGATGGGGTGCGGGCTCCTGGCAGGTGCCTGACCATGTCTACCTTGACACCAGCTCCGACGCTGTGCACCAGTTTAAGGTTTGCAGGTTGACTGCAATTTGGCTCTGAAAAGGATCCACATTTATTAAAATAATTGCAAGCCACGAGTCTGTGAAATGTATAAGACCTGAGTATTCATGCCAAGAAGAGTCCAACAGTATACGCTCTGCTGTGCATGTACTGCAAAGCTGTAATCTTATTTTATCAGAGGCTCAGGTAAGTAACCTGATCTCTTGCTTGAAGCTTTAAATAATACTGCTTCTAGTGAGAAGGCCAAAAAGGACACCAGGAAGAGAGAGTTTTTAAAAAGAAACAATAGAGGCCAACAGGAGTAAAGAGAAACTTCTGCCAGGATGGGGGAAGGAAGCAAATGAGACAAGACAATGTGAATTGAAAGCTTCATTTTTTAAAAAAAAATCATTAGAGAAAATCACAGCAGTTTTGATCACTTTGTCAAGAAACAGGGTTTATTTTTGTAAATGCTTTCCGCTAGCTCCCTGGGAAGTGTTTTACAAATGGTTAAATTCAAGAGGCAGCTGGACAACCATCTGTCAGGTATGCTTTAGGGTGGATTCCTGCATTGAGCAAGGGGTTGGACTCGATGGCCTTATAGGCCCCTTCCAACTCTACTATTCTATGATTCTATGAAATATCTTGGGGAGAAAGGAATAACTCTTTTTTTTAGCAGCCTTGTTCCTAAAACACAATCCAATGCAGAGAAATTAAGCCGATGAAACTTTCCATGTTAATATGTTCATGCTCAGAAAGTTTTGTCTGTGCATTTCTGTGCATTTAACAGGACACTGATAAAGGTCTAAAAGCAAGATCAGTAAAAAAAAAAAAAAGACAAGAAAAGTTGGCAACGTTAATGGAGGTATTTGTCTGAAAGGAATGGAATAACTTACAATGCTAATAAATTGAAGTATTTCTTTATTGCACATCAAGAATTTGCTTTAAAGTACCTAAAATATATCCAAATAAATCTTCGGCAAACCTTGGTGTTCCCCTGAGTCTGCTGAGTCTGCCTCTCGTATGGTCGACAGCTGGTTGGCCAAGGTGTGAACAGAATACTGGACTAGATCGACCCTGGGTCTGATCCAGCAGGGCTCTTCTTATGTTCTTATGTGGGTGGAACCTTTTTGGCTTCAGAAGGGCCATGGCTAGACCAGGTCTATGTCCCGGGATCATCCTGGGATCATCCCTGTGCATCCAAATGACACCCAGGGGATCCCGGGAGCAGGCAGGGACGACTCTTCCATTTGCCTGGGATAATCTTTAGGTCTAGCTAAGGCCAAGGTGCTGAAATTTAACTATAATTCATGCAAATTGTTCAGACATTTGTGGAAATTGTAGAACCATCCCAAAATAATGTGCAAAAAAGTTCCTGGACTTTGGGGAACAGCCCACAGCTCACCTTGCAGACGCAGAGAACCGGATTTCCCAGCAACAGATATCCCCAGCCAGGAGTGGGTGGAGCCATCCCACTGCTAGTATGCAGCTCAAGTACATGCTTGCACCTCTCTCTCTCTCTCTCTCTCTCTCTCTCTCTCTCTCTCTCTCTCTCTCTCACACACACACACACACACACACACACACACCATATACTACACATGCACAGGCACATACACACACCATGCACACATACACTCCTATTCACATGTCCCATTCACACAATTACACACTGAACTAGCTTTGCTGCACTCTCTACTGCACCTGATCACCTCAGTCTCCATGGTGCAAACGCTACCTAGGATTTGTGCAAATTAGTGCTGGCTGCTCTCTCCATTCACTCAGTTCGACGAAGTCAAAGGATTAAAGTGCAGCTGGATGGCACGTGTGCTAGATCATCTCACCTTCTAATCGGTATTACTGTGCATTACCTCAGCATTCTGATTCCAGCTAACACACGCAGCCACTGAGAGAAGGTTAATGAGAAGGAAGGAAGGAACCCGGTTGACAGAGTTTCTTCTTCATGAATGTTATTAAATGGTACACAGCAGGTGCAATATGGAATTTAATCTACTTCAATTTAATTCCTATTTTTCCTGTCTTTTAAAAAATAATATAGACTTAGCAGATTTTTTTAATGTATTTATTGAGAAGGTTAACGCCCTGCCTTGCAATCAAATAATTCTCACGGCAGCTTACAACAGATTCCAATAATGCAAAAATAAAAACAAAAACCTCACCCTCCTTAGGTAGGCATGATTGGGCACCTGCCAAGGGCCCACAGCCAAGCAGGGCCCTACTGATGAGAGCACCCTGGAGTAGCTCCTCCTCTTTGGTCACCTGCCTCTCGCGCTGGTCCCAGACAAGGGTGGTGGTGAGAAGGAAGAGCAGCTTTGCTTCCTGGGACTCTGCCTGTCAATCAACCAAACGGTAACAATATGAGAAAGAGATGAGGCAAATAGCAGCTGGTGACACCAGCAGTGAGAAGGTGGACTTATTTATTTGTTACATTTATATCTTGCTTTTCCTCCAAGGAGTGCAGGTGGCATACATGGTCCTCCTTTCCATTTTATCCTCACAACAACCCTGTGAGGTAGGTTAGGCTGAGGACCAGTGAGCTTCAGGGCTAAGTTGGGACCAGAACCTGGATCTCCCAAATACAAGACCCTAACCATTAGAAGACTCTGGCCATAGCTAGACCTAAGGTTTATCCCTGGATCGTCCAGGGGTCAAACCTGTTCATCTAGGTGACACACAGGGGAACCAGTGCTCAGGCAGGGGCAAACCCTGGATGATCCCAGGATAAACCTTAGGTCTAGCTGTGGCCTCTGTCTTCCAATGGGACCTCCAAAAACTGGAGGTGGCAATGCCTCCTCCCCATACACACAACCCAGCAGCCTTTAGTTGCATGGCCAATAGATGGAGCCAGAGCTTGCTGCCCTTTAGTTCTTCAGTCCCAGGTCTGCTCGCCAGGTTGATGGTTAGGTCCAGGCTGGTCTTTATCATGCCACGATGTTCTTCCTGTGTTGTCCCAGTGACCCCTTGGTTTCCTGCTGAGGCTGGGACCATAGTGTGCTTCCAGTAAAATCTTACAAGCAGGAAGGCTTATAAATCAGCCTTCCCTGAAATTGGCAGGTATTTTGGACTTCTATTCCCATCAGCCCCAACCATCAAGGGAATGGTCGGGAATGCTGGGGATTGTAGTACAAAACATCTGGAGGGCACCAGTTTGGTGGAAGGCTGATACACACGTACTCATAGTTCCTTGTTGGGTTGGCATCTCCCTCCTTTCCTTCTGTAACACGGCCTGATTCAAGAGCTCACGCTCTAATGGTAAGAAAAGATTCTTCTCCTAAGTCTCTGTGTATCAGCTGCTGACAAAGAGACAAGATGTGTGTGTGTGTGGAGGAGTGTAAACAGACACAGATAACACAATGCTATTTGCAGGCCTTCCATATTCAAGCTGAATGGAATCCTGAAAGCAAAGATCTGATTAGATGTTCCTACTGCATGCGTGATCTTTGGTGTCCCTTCCTAATCCTGTTGGTTGTTCTCTCTTTGCTCATTCCCTTTCTTAATTTGCCTTCTTCTCTTCTGCTCTCGTTCCTCCCTAGACCACCCGCTGCTCCAAGCCTCCTTTCACAATCCCAGTGCTTCCCTGTACCTGCTCCTTCCCTGTACTGTCTGCTGGAGAGTCTTTCAGTTACAGCAGTTCAACCAATGAAATGCAGTGGCGCTGTGTGTCATTACAGCAGTTCCGCCAATCACAGCTTCACTACCACAAAACCCCTTCACATATTATACTATCGAAATTGATGAGCAGGACACTGTGGCATGGAACGTTTGCCTTCTCCATCAATGTTCTCCTTAAGAATCAACAGGGCCGACAAGGGGCAGTGGGGGGCGGGACGGGGGGGGGGAGAGCCGGTCCAAATTACCGGGGCCCAGCAGTTCGGAAGGGGCCCTGGGGCCCGACTATGTTGCATATGTTTTGGTCTTTCTTGGTAGTATCATTATTTGTCAATTGTTTTTGACATCCATTGTAAAATTGGTGAATTTCAAAGAAAAGAATAATGATATTACACGGACATTTGCTTCTGTGTTTTGACAGGAGATGCAGGGGGCCTTTCTCCGGCACTCGGGGGCTTGGAGGGGCCTGGAAGTGCTTGGGCCCAGCCCCACCACAGTTCCGTGGGACTCACAGCACATCCCTCGCAAAGGAGGTGTCCCTCACCAGCTGGCCAGCCAGCCAGCCAGCCAGCCATGTGGCCTGGAGGAGGCTGCTGCCAGGGGGCCTGCCAGTCTTGCTCCCCAGGCTTCATTGAGGGCCAGGGTGGGGGAGTGGACAGACAAGCAGGCCTGCCCAAAGCATGGGGAGCGAGTGGCACTGGAATGTAAGCCTATGCGGCAGGGTCTTGCTATTTACTGTTTTACTCTGTACAGCACCATGTACATTGATGGTGCTATATAAATAAATAAATAAATAAATAAATAAATAATAATGCTTGGGGTGGCAGCTTTTTAGCCTGTCCGCCCTTGCTGGAGTGGGGGGCGATTTATTTTATGTTTTACCGGGGCCTGCACCTGTTCTTGGCAGCCCTGAGAATCAATAAGAACATTAATTTCTGACAGTAAATCTATTATATGATGTTTCTGCTGTATGTTTTGTAGTTTAGATTCTATACAGATTTGTTCTTCAGTAACTATGTATTGCATTGCATTGCACTGCATTTCTATACTTCCCAATAGCTGAAGCCCTCTGGGCAGTTCACAAAAATGAAAACCACAAACATTAACCACATACATTAATTAGATTTGTTAATGGTTCTTAATAGGGATGTGCTCCGCTCCGATTAGGAGCGTAGAAGCAGTAGCGGATTGGCCTGCTCCGCCTTACCCAGAGGCGGAGTAGGAGCGGACCGCGGACCCCCTAGAAGCAAGGCGAAGAGAAGCGACCATTTTTCGGAGCTCCGAGTTCAGTCGGAGCGCTCCGGTCGCCATCTTGAAAACATTTCGCCATAGGATTGCATTGCGGCAAATAATCGCGCATAACTACGTTGTTTTTGAAGCTATCGTTCTGGAAATTCTTGTGCACAGAGAGTCGTGGATGGGGGTCATTTTGAGACCACTCTCACCTCTCTGCGTGCTGTGGTTCACGTGCAATATTTTTTTAAAAATCGGGTCAACCGCGGGGCTCAAACTGCGTTTCGGCTTTTCGCCCATAGGATTGCATTGAGGGAAAGAATCGGGGATAACTGGGGGGGGGGTTTAAGCTATCGTTCTGAAAATTCTTGTGCACAGAGAGTCGTGGATGGGGGTCATTTTGAGACCACTCTCAACTTTCTGCATCGTACGGGTCGCGGGCTAGAAGTTTTTTAAAAATAGGGTCAACCGCGGGGCTCCGTTTCGGCTTTTCGCCCATAGGATTGCATTGAGGGAAAGAATCGGGGATAACTGGGGGGGGGGTTTAAGCTATCGTTCTGAAAATTCTTGTGCACAGAGAGTCGTGGATGGGGGTCATTTTGAGACCACTCTCAACTTTCTGCGTGCTGTGGTTCACGTGCAATATTTTTTTAAAAATCGGGGTTTGGGTTTTTTTTTTTTATTATTATTATTTTTTTGGAAGCGATGACAGGCACATTCAACTCCCAATCCTGATGAGAATTCATCTCCTCAGAAAGCATCCTCCTCCAATCCCAGCGTTGGAGGGGGGACTAAGGCAGACCCACCCTGAGAACTTTCTGTTTTGTGTCTCTTTGTGGGTTGGCGTTCGTGGAGGGAACACTTACTTAGCTAGTGCTCCTGCTTTGGAGATAGATTAATTTAATATAGGTTTAGTTTGGCGCGTGTGTGTGTTTGTTTGCTTCTTTCTGACTTGTAGCTTAGTTTGCCCTGTGTTTTCCCCTTACTTTGATTTAATATAAACTTTATTTTTGAATTTTGGAGTGTGTGGTTGGGTTGGTTGCCCCCCCCCTTCCCTGTATTAAAGCCTGACTGTTCTGCTTTTGTGAAAGCTTTCTTTTGAAAGCATACACACACTTTTTGTCCCATTTCCCTACATTTATATTCTTAAACATATTTTATTATATTCTTTCACATAGTCCATTAGTATATATTCTCATACATATTATATTAGTATTCATATTTTGTTCTTCTTATAGTAGTGGTTGGTTCTTTTTCCCCCTCCCCTCTCTTAAATCCTGATTGTGTTTCCTTCTATCTTCTATATACCAAATATACCAAAAAAATTGGATTCTCTTTTTCTTCTCTGTGTAACTTCGACGGAGTGGGCTGCTTTTGTCAAGTTCAACAGGCAGCCACAGATTGAGCATTTTGGGGAAAGCATACGCACACCATTTCCCTATTCTTAAACATATTATTATTATATTCTTTGACATAGTCTTAGTAGTCTATTAGTATACATTCTCATACATATTAGTAGTAGTATTCATATTTTGTTCTTCTTATAGTAGTGGTTGTCCCATTTCTTGTCCCATTTCCCTACATTTATTAGTAATATTCTAAAACATATTATTATATTCTTGTAGATATTCTTAGTAGTATATTCTCATACATATTAGTAGTAGTATATTTTATTGTTCTTGTCCCATTTCCCTACATTTAAACATATTATATTCTTCTTATACATATTCTTAGTAGTACCTTATACATAGTATTAGTAGTATTAATATTTTGTTAGTCATCATGAAAAGAGAAAGCAGGCGTGCTGAAAGCAGCAAGGCTCAGTCTGCCAGCAGGGCTTCCTCTCCTCCTGTGAAACTCAAACGGGCAACTCCTTGGCTGACTGCTCCAAAACAGAAGCAGGACAAGCAGCAGGCAGAGCCACTCTCTTCTGCAACTTGTGCCCGGCGTTCTCTTTTTGAGGGTGGGAATGGGAAAAGTGCCCGTTTGCAAGAGGCACGTGGCAGCAGTGCCATTAGAGGAGGAGGAGTATCCCCAACTCCTTCATTCTCCTTTCAGCCCACGAGCCCGCTGATGGACCTAGACGAGGTCCTCAGCACAGTGGAGGGGGGGGAGGAGGAGGAGGCGGTGGGCCTCCAGGATGTGGGGGCTGAGGAGGAGCAGCAGCAGGCCGAGGCTCTCTCCCCAGTCTCATCCCACACCCCTGTTTCTGTGGCAACACCAGAGAGCTCAGGCGGGCAATTGGTGGTGTCACCACAGAAACGAAAGACAAGCATCGTGTGGGACCACTTTGAGTTGGGAGCGGATCCCCGCTTTGCTGTCTGTCGCCACTGCAAACTCAGCCTAAGCAGGGGTTCATCGACAGGGCATTATGGAACCAGCAGCATGAAGATGCATCTTCATAGGCAGCACCAGGCGATCTTGCTGGGGAAAGAGGCGGGCAAGGCGACTGGTTCCAGGGGAAAGCCGAAGGCTGCTGCTGGCACTGCCACTCTAAGCTCTCCATCTCCCATCCCCACAAGGGTTAGGCAGGCAACCCTGCAGGACATGGGGTGGGGGAAGTATTGACCCACAAGATGGCGTTTTCCAATGCCCACCCAGGGTGCTACTGTGTTGGGGCATCTGCCGGGACTGACTCCTCCCCAATACTAGATCTATGACATGTCACTCTGCCTGCCCCTCTGCTAGCCTGTCCTCCTCGGTGACCGACTCGCTGGGATGGTTTGCGTTTGCAATGCGTGACTAACTGCAATGCTGGCTTAGAAACCAGCCATCACTTCCTTGTGCCCCCAGAAATGCCCGCAGCCTGCCTGCCTGCCTGCCCGCCTCCCCCGGGGTGCTGCTGTGGTGGGGCATCTGCCAGGACTGACTCCTCGCCTACTCTGCCTGCCTCTCTGCCCGCCTGGTGCCTGGTTTGCTCCCAATCGTCCTCCTCTGTGCCCCTCAAGGCGTAACTGCTGGCTTAGAAAGAAACAACCAGCCATCTTTGCCTCACTTTGCGCCCACTTATGGGTTGGTTTGCTATGCGTTAGTGCTCAAGCCATCCTTGCGGCACTACAATGCATGCTGCCTGCCTGCTTTCCATTGATGGTGCTATATAAATAAATAATAATAATAATAATAATTCTCCCCTTCCCGCCTTGCAGCGATGGTGTATGTGTCTTGCTTTGACTAAGGGGAGAAGTCCTTCCTGCGCTCACTTAGACTTTATCAAATTCAATAATCCCTTTTTCAAATGTGCCAGAAGATTTAGGGTTATCTCGTGGCATGTTGGGATTGCCTTGGAACTGGCCCCATTGAGCTGTCTGCAATTGCAACTTTAAATCCCTGACATACTGGAGTGTTCAAATTTCAAAAGTTCCCCTAACATCAGGGGATGATGGGATTGCCTTGAAACTTGGTGTCCATGGGGACACATGGGTAAGCTGTCATGGGACCAAAGGATAGGTTTCTAACGTGCAAATTGACGTAGTTGTAGAATGGGACTTGATTTGGGGTGAGTTAAAAAGTTTAAGCCGCGCCAAAAATCAGGGGATGATGGGATTTGCTTGCAACTTGGCGTGCATGTGGACACATGGATAAGCTCTCCTGGTGCCGAGTTTGAGGTTTCTAACATGCAAATTGACGGAGCTATCCCAAGGGGTGTGAATGGGGTGCCCGATTTTCATAAATTCCCCAAAAATCAGGGGATGATGGGATTGCCTTGAAACTTGGCGTGCATGTGGACACGTGGATAAGCTATCATGGTGCTGAGTTTGAGGTTTCTAACGTGCAAATTGACGTAGTTGTAGAATGGGACAATTTGGGGTGAGTTAAGCCATGCCAAAAATCAGGGGATGATGGGATTTGCTTGCAACTTGGCGTGCATGTGGACACATGGATAAGCTCTCCTGGTGCCGAGTTTGAGGTTTCTAACATGCAAATTGACGGAGCTATCCCAAGGGGTGTGAATGGGGTGCCCGATTTTCATAAATTCCCCAAAAATCAGGGGATGATGGGATTGCCTTGAAACTTGGCGTGCATGTGGACACGTGGATAAGCTATCATGGTGCTGAGTTTGAGGTTTCTAACGTGCAAATTGACGGAGCTATCTAAAGGGGTGTGAATTAGGGTTATGGGAGGTGCGTTAGAGGGTAGAGCCGCGCCAAAAATCAGGGGATGATGGGATTTGCTTGCAACTTGGCGTGCATGTGGACACATGGATAAGCTGCCCTGGTGCCGAGTTTGAGGTTTGTAACATGCAAATTGACGGAGCTATCCCAAGGGGTGTGAATGGGGTGCCCGATTTTCAAAAATTCGCCAAAAATCAGGGGATGATGGGATTGCCTTGAAACTTGGCGTGTGTGTGTATACGCCCATGAGGTGTCATGGTGCCAAACGTGAGGTTTCTAACTTCAACGGAAAAAAAGTTGTTTACTTTTTTAGCTTTCAATGCAAGCCTATGGGGGGGCAAAAACGGAGCTCCGGATCCGATCCGGAGCTCCGGGCGGAGCGGAGCGGAAGTGGGCGGAGCGGGGGCGGGGCGGAGCGACCCGCTCCGAAAAATGGCGGATCTGCAAGTGAAGCGGAGCGGGGGGTCCGTGCACACCCCTAGTTCTTAACTCAGAAAAGAGGTAGAATCAAACTAGCATTCCTATTTCTTTGATATCATTCCTTTCCGCCTTGTGGGAAACTGTAACAGCCATTGCAGTTGAAACATATCTGGCTTTTTCGGCATGGCAATTCAAAAGTGTTTGTCCCAATGTGTTTGACTTTCTTCTTGAGCTCGAATTAGCAGCATGCAAACGTGAGATTTGTTGATTAATTGTTGCTGAAATGCATATAGGCAACACAGAGCTGTAATGCATACAGGCAAAAATGCATTCAGGCAACACATTGTAGCTACATATGATGGAAATATGGAGAGAAATTTAATTAGGAAGAGGAATAGTACTGTGATACTTTTTTTAAAAAAATAATCTTTACAAAGAGCAGAATTTTTGTCATATACTTTGTGGAACTGCTGCCAACCAGGGGTTGCTTCGGTAAATTATGTAATTCTGTAATCTACAGCTGAAATACCAAGTGGCTTCTAGCTTCCCTACAGGGGAGCTTTGCCTATTTCAGCTGGTAATCCGGAAGCACACTGCAGACTGGATTTACAGTGCCAGGTCACACAGGGATCTCTTGCTTTTCCCTTCCTTTAGCGGTCATTTCCCTTGGCAAGCAATCACTGCTGCTTGCCCTATCCATGTCAAAAAAGCAGCTTTGGTTTGGACTCCTGTTCTGGAGGCTTTTCTTTATGTGTGGTGGAATACCAGGGAATTAGTCAGCATTTCTGGAATTAAATAGGTAAACCCTAAAGGGGTATATTTATTATATACTCTTGATCTCAAACTAGATCAGGAGTACCCCTCATGGATTTATTTGGATCCATGAGAATATCATTTAGACTGTGTGCCTCAACTCATACTGAGGGCCAATCCTCACAAAGTTTTTAGCATGGTGAAATGGGGGGGGGGGCAGTTCAGCACTTGGGAGATTTTTTTTATGCATGGTTTATAGGTGATCTGAGCTGCTTTCCTATGGCTCGATCCAACACTTCTCCACTAATGTTTAAAGATAAGAGTAATGTGGTAGAGACCAGTCACATTGGTACTAAACGTTGCCAGAGTGACTTGGGGTCCCATGTAACTCAGCACATGGCACCCTTAGGCAGCTTAGGGTGGCTACCAAAAAAGGAGACAAAGAGAGCACATATTTGCATAACATTTGCATAGAATAATGTATATGTATCGCTGCAGTTTTAGAAAGTACGACTGCACTGCAGTACACCGTGGATTATTTAAGCCACGGTGTGTTGTAGAGTCTGCCAGTGGCTATTTGGAATATTCAACCCCCGAGGAGGGGTTGTCATGGTTTGCTGTGTCATTTGAATCCAGGCAGCAGGGGTTGTTGCAGAGAGAAACAATCCTCAAATAACCCATGCTCTGTTGTAGCCTTGACTGGATTTGAACAGGGCAAACCATGGTAACCCCTAACTGGTGGTGGTGGTGGTAGAGTATTCAAAATGACTGCTGGCACACAGTGCAATGAACTGGAGCTTATTTAATACAAGGTGGGCTTCAGTGATCGTGCAAACCAGCCTAAAGATATAATCTAAATAGAAATATAACGCATCTCACCATAGTGATAAAGACTGACTAGGTGATGTGTATGCCTGCTCAGACTGCTTTCCAGATGCTATTGATTGGCAACTTCAAAGTTCCTGCTCTACCTTCTTATTGTTCTTTCTTTAAACTTTTCCTTTTGTTTAAGATTGAACCACCTCAAGGGCAATTTTAATGAACAAAGAAACAAACTGGACTGGGACTGGACAGCGCTTCAAACAGAAGATGCTTTAAATAGAGGACTGTCCTCTGTAAAGCAGGACACATGGCCACCTTAGGGCAGCTGCTAGGGTTCTAGCCCCCCTGGCAGGGTCACCCACTGAGGCCTGCTCTGCCCTTTGACTTTCTTCTGGTGCTCTTATAAGTACCAGGTGGCTGGTGTGGGCACTTCTCTTTCAGTTTCTCAAAATGCCCCTGACAGTGATTTTGGGGGGAATTGTGGGGAATTGGAATGGTGGCTTACAGGTTCAGCTGCTGTTCAGAGAGATGCTCAGAGAGCTGTTGCCGCAGGTCACTTCCAGGGCTCACAGATATAGAAGGGACCTTACGGGGGGGTCTTTTCCCAGTATGAACCAGCCTCAATGTTCAGCCAAAATTAAAATTGCCGCACTTTTCATATGCCTTTCCATGTGGCAAGGGGGAGACCAGCCTGACCCCATACATCAGCCAGAGAGGGAGCAACTGCAGGGAGTTCACTTCACACCTTCAGTCCAAAAGGAACACACAGCTCCAAATAACAGTTGTCTGGAACTGCAGACACGGGCGTCATCTATTGGGCAGGGAGCCAGGACCACTGGGAACTGCACCCCTTGCCTCCTAGGACAAACATTATAGCAATGGGGGGAACCAACATGGCTGAATACATTGGCCAGAGAAAGAGCAGTTGCAGGGAACTTGTTTCACCCTTGCCTGCCAGAAAAAACAATGATAATAACTTTGAGACTAAGGCCGTCTCTACACCGGCTGTTTATTCAGGGATTTTATCGAAGTGATCCCTACCTGGCCACATGACATTCACCTACTCCTGCGGTGATCTCGGGGCGACCACTTAGTTTTCCTAGGATATTGCTGACTGGATTTGTAGTGGCTTTTCCTGCTCTCTCTTTGCTAAGCTGTTGCTGTTCAGCATGAGCTCCTGGCTCGGTGAACAGCTGAGTGAACAGTTGCTCATGGTGGACGCCTGCCATTTCCAGCACATTTTTTGATTGTTTATTGGTGTGTTTGGGCGCCGACCACATGTGTGTGTTCCTTTTTTTAATACAAACATATTGATGTGCACATCTTTGACACAGTACCTATCCCCCCTTGCATTGCTGTGTGTCTGCGCTAGTGTGCATCTTGGAGGAGGTTTTTTAAAAAACATTCTGTGCCCCATATACCCATCTGTCCAGTCCCACCCACTTGGAACTGCCATCACGGGGCAAACGTCCTCCCACAATGGCTCTTTTACTTGCGGGAATCTTCCCTTGCATGTGTCCCCCATGAGCAATGATTGCAGAAGTGGGAAACCTTGCAATTATCCCTCCTCCATTGCAAAAGGACTGGAAGTATAGATTGCACCTAAGAACTGGCACCTGAGTCTTCCTTTTTCTTTTCTCCTCCTCCCTCTGTGACGCCCACCCTCCACTGAATTTACTTTATTTCTTTTGTGACTTCAAAGGACCCAGCTCAGGTGCACTCGTCAGGGCTAGAGATGCCAACTCTGTCCCTGTGGCGCGCCTACTTCTGCTTAGGCCCCCACAGCAGCACAGATCAGCACCCTTGACCCAACCTTCTCCCTTCCGCTGCCACCATAGGGTTACCTGTACTCTTCCCCAGGTACTCCAATGTCCACATCAGGTTTAAATGAATGCTATTTATTTAACAAGATGAATATGCAGGTTCAAAGCTTACTGGTTTCTCTCAGTGACAAGTGTATGGTTTCAGAGCACAAAGCGTAATGATTTCATAAGTTATTTCACTTTAGTGTTTCACAAAATACAATTTCAAGTACTCCTACCTACTCTACACCTTTCTAAACTACACTGTTCTCATTCCCACACTCTAATCCACCAAAACAACAAACACGCAGACCCTTCCTCTCTCTGTCCCAAAGCATTCCATACCTTCGCGCCTCAGAAGCAGCCTATATAGTCTCTACAGTCCTCCGACTCCTCCCCTTCTCACAGCCAATCCAGACGCTCTACACAAACATCCAATCAGCACTCTCCTTCCATCCAGCACTCACTCTCTTCTCTATGGTTCATATTCACCAATCTGCAATTATTATTATTATTATTATTATTATTATTATTATTATTATTTATTGCATTTTTATACCGCCCAATAGCCGAAGCTCCCTGGGCGGTTCACAAAAACTTAAACAATTCAAAGTGTAAAACAAACAGTATAAAAACATGAGATAAAATACACATTAAAACAAATTAAAACATACCATACATGATTAAAACATCCTGAAAACATTCTAAAATTTCACTGGATAGGCCTGCCGGAATAGATCATAACCAATAACCATACACTGAGTACTTACTTAAACTCTGCAAACCTTAATAAATCCTTATACTTTATACTTAATAACATAGGCATAAGCAGTAAAACATCACACCCTCCCAGTCCCTTTTCCTTTTGTGTCACATCTTTTAGACAGTAAGCCTGAGGGCAGGGACTGTCTTCTTATTAACCTGCGTAAGCGACTCTGGGGGCCTTGTTTGGTGATTAGAGTGCTGGACTGGAATGTGGGAGATCCAGGTTTTAGTCTCCACTCGGCCATGAAGCTCACTGGGTGATTTTGGGCCAGCCACTGACTCTCAGTCTAACCTACCTCATAGGTTGTTGTGAGGATAAAATGGAGAAGAGAAGGACCATGTAAGCTGCCTTAGGGTTCCTTGAAAGAGGGGAAAAGGTGGACTATAAATGTAATAAATGAATGAATGAATGAATGAATGAATACACACATATCTGTTGAAAAACTGGGGTTTGTACATTCCCCCTCCCCCCAATAAAAAACACCAAAAATATTTTTTATTGTGGAGAGGGGGAATGTAAAAGGGGCGATAAATGCAGCATACTCTTTCTGAAACTTCCCTAGCAATTAGCTGCAGGAACTCTGGTTTTCTTATTTTTTAAAAAATGAGGTCTTTTCACCCATTAATTCAGTTTCTGAGGCACCATGGGTAGCTCATGAACAATCTAACTGTTCGTACATAGGGCCTGAGGATAGATAAGGTTGGTGGGAAGAGATGCAGAAAAAAGAGGCATTAATATTGCTACAGTGATCAAATGTTTGGCTACTCTTTCTACTGAAGTGAATAGGGAATACTGCTTGCGTAGGAGAGCCATAGGGGACTTTCAGAACACACAGATCTCTGATTCGGGTCTGCGTTTTCAACTCCAGTCCTGTGGGAGCAGTTTGCTTGACTTGAGTTTGCTCCAGTAACATACAATCAGTTTTTCAGAATGAAGAGAAACATACATGCGAACATATTTTTCAGGAACAAACCTCACAGTGTAAAACTTTGGAAGCTCACTGGTTTATTGAGTACTAGCTGATATGCCTGGT
This sequence comes from Elgaria multicarinata webbii, assembly GCF_023053635.1. NCBI lineage: Eukaryota > Metazoa > Chordata > Lepidosauria > Squamata > Anguidae > Elgaria > Elgaria multicarinata. The sequence continues at coordinate 82,807,421 of NC_086177.1, read as the reverse complement.
GTTGTTCGGGTCCGTGAATAATGTTTATAACATTTATTTGATAAATAATAAACTTCTCTTCAACTTATTTATCTTTAGGTTGGTTGGGTTTCTTTTAGTTTGATTGAGTTGGTAAATTGTTTGGGGCAGTTCACAACAAGTAAAAGCCCAGAATTTGAGACAATTAGCCTACTTCAGATGATCATAGCAGTCATTTGTTTGATCAAGTGATGTCTGTTTGATGGAAAGGATCAGGCCAGCGTCAAGGGCAGGCATGAGGACCCTCCCACCGCCAGCAGGGGCCCACTGAGTGGAGTTGCCCCTCTTCCCCACCTGCTTCTTCACCTGCCTCTCACTCTGACCCAGACAATGGTGGTGGTGAGAATGAGCAGCAGCAGATGCCACGGCCCACTTGTCCAAAGAGGATGAGGAGTGATCCGGTGACAATGGAGAGACACTTGGTTATTGGTGTGTTTGGGTACTGACCGCATGTGTGTTTTTAACACAAACATACTAATGTGCAGGAGCGCATTTTCGACACAGTACCTATCCCCTTTTGCATTGCTAGTGTGCATCTTGGAAGAGTTTTTTTTTTTAAAAAAAACTCCGTGCCCCATCTGTCCAGTCCCACCCACTTCTCCCAATATTTGGAACCACCATCATGGGGCACACGTCCTCCCACAATGGCTCTCCTTTTCTTGTGGAAAACTTCCCTCGCGTGTGCCCCGTGAGCAACGATCATGGAAGTGAGAAACCTTGCAATTATCCTTCCTCCATTGCAAAAGGTCTGTAGGTGTAGATTAGGCCTAAGAACTGCATCTGAGTTTTCCATTTTCTTTTTTCCTCCTCCCTCCCAGTCCTTTTTCCTTTTGTGTCACATCATTTAGACAGTAAGCCGGAGGGCAGGGACTGTCTTATTATTAACCTGCTTGTTCACTTGCTTCTCACTCTGACCCAGACAATGGTGGTGGTGAGAAGGAGGAGCAGCAGATCCCATGGCCCACTTGCTTACTGGATTTCTACATGTCAAGCAAGCAAGTGGTAGCAATGATGAGAAAGAGGATGAGGAGTGATTTGGTGACAATGGAGGGACACTTGCTAAGGGAGAAGGTTCGTTGAGGATGCCTTGCCCAAGGGCCCTGCAGAACCTGGAGCTGGCACAGGAGGGATGCAGTTGCTTCATTATGATATCCTGGTTTCACCTGGCTATACTATATTGTTCCATAATGGGACTGATAAGGAAAAGAGGTCAATAGGAGATGTATGAAGCATTGAGGTGTACAGAGATTTGAGCGATAAGACCGCAGGCAGATTGACAGGACCAGAAAGGTGGAGAAAACAGAAACATGAAACTGATATGGAAGGTGAGAAGATACCACACGACAGGTGTAAAAGGGAAAGTAATATGTTCAGAATAGAAGAAGGAAGATAATCCTGGCTTCACTTTGTGGATACTGGAGTTACGTTACATTCCGGTCTCAAACAAATGGAAAATTGGGGGTTTATTGGTTACACTCACACCTCCTCTGGCACAACAGGCATCAAAGATACCTCAAGAGCTTTAAGGGTCCAGGCAAGCATTTATAGGACTGCATGTGTAGCATGATGACCATCTTAATAGTTTCAGTGGCCCTGAGGCCTGGGACGCTCTCATGCAATACAAATTAGTGTGTTGGTATTTATTGAACATGTAACATAAATTGGCAACATACTCCATTCCTCCCAACCCCTACTCCTACCTCGAAAATTTGTAAACATCATTATGCTTGGACTTTTTTTTTTGTGGTGGTGGGGAGGTGCTTCCAAAGTAATTAATTGCATCTAAAAACATATATATTCCTTCCACCACCCCTCAACAGGCAGCAGCTTAGATCTCTGTAAACCAGCTTCAATTTCAAAAAGGACTCTTCCCTCCCCATGTACTATTAGTTCAAATGTCCATGAGCTGCTTATAAGAACACAGGAAGCAAACCCTGAGTCAGATCCTTGGTCCATCTAGCCCAATATTGTCAACACTGGCCATGTCTACACCAGCCATTTCATCCAGAATAATATCGTAGTCATCCCTACCGGGCCACATGAATTTCACCTGCTCCCATGGTGATCTCAGATTGAGCCCTCGGTTATTAAGGAATATCGCTGACTGGTTTTGTCACTTTTTTCGGCTCTCTCACTATGATCCTGAAGTCTGCGGCTGGTGCCCGCCCCCCCGTTCGTGAAGCTGTTGCTGTTCAGAGCAAGCTCCTAGCACAGCAAACAGCCAATCCACTGTCAGGGGAGTCTGCATGGGCATCAGAGTGTTTCACCGTTGAGTGTTTTTCTTTTTTTCACACAAACATATCGATGCGCAGGAGTGCAGCTTTGATACAGTACCCATCTCGCCCCTGCGTTGCTGTGTGTCTGCGCTGATGCGCATCTTGGAGGAGTTATATATAAAAAATCTGTGCCCTGTACCCAACTGTCCACTCCTGCCCAGTTCTCCTGATACCCATTCGAAACCACTGTCATGGGACACGTGTCCTCCCTCAACAGCCCCTTTACTTGCGGGAAACCTCCCTTGTGTGTGCCCCGTGAGCAATGATCTCAGAAGCAGGAAACCTTGCAATTATCCCTCCTCCGTTGCAAAAGGGCTGTAGGTATAGATTAGCCCACTGGCTGGCAGCAGCTCCCCAGGGTTTCAGGCAGAAACATTTTCAGCCCTCCCTGGAGATGCCGGGGATTGAACCTGGGACCTTCTGTATGTAAAACAGGGGCTCTCCCACTGAGCCATGGCCCCTCCTTCAGCTTTCTTTAGCTATGGCAGAAGGTGATGGGGAGGAGTGGAGCTCATTCAAACAAGTTAATCTTTTGCTTTTATGATTCCAAAGTCCCAGCCATACAGGGCTCCCTTTACTGGCTGAGGAGGCAGAACTACCCTCATGCAAAAGACGTCGCTCAGTGATAGAGCACATGCAAAAGGGGCCAGGTATGTTTCCTGGCATCTCCAGGGAGGGCTGGGGGGAAACTGTAACCCTGGAGAGACACAGCCAGCCAGTGTGGTCAATACTGAACTAGATGGACCAACGTCCTGACTCAGTACAGGAGCTACCAAAGTTCTCTTTTATCGTTTCCAACTTTCCCACTGGCCCCTGTGACTGTGGCCAGATCTACACCTTGTGTCAAATCATTAGAGAGGTGTAATAAAAAGCAGGAAATAACACGATGAAAGCGGTATATGGAATGTGGATGGTGCCCCAACAGTTATCAGTGTGCACTTCAATACCACCGTAAAGCAGGAGTGTAGATCTAGCCTAAGACCTCAACAGCCGCTTGCTCTATGGGAAAAGTATTGAACCTCTTTCAGCCTGAGAGCCGAAGGCAATTTCAGAGAAGCTTTTCAGTGGTGGACGGGGCTGAAGGCAAAAGCAGTGGGGCCAAAATTAGCAAAAAAAATGCCAGCCTATTATCGCTTAAAGCTTGTATTATCCGTAATGAATCCTTAGGAGAGGAATTTTGATGTTTAGAATGCACCAAAGCTGGGAAACCACCAAACAATTGGGAGAGAGCGGAAGGAGTGTGGCCTTAGAAAGAAGGTGGGAACACTGGTGGGCTGGATTTGTGCCGGGGTGCCTAAAGTTCAACACCCCTGCTCGACAGTCATTAACAGGTGAAACTTTTCATAATAGGGAGATCAACCTGCTAATGGCTGCATAGTGACACATTATTAAAGGCAGAGGTAGAGGGAACAATGGAAAGAACTGGCAACCTTACATCCTTTCCATTATCAAGAACGAAGTGCACTTGGTAGTGCCTTGGCTTTAAATGTCAACAGCTCTGGACGTTACAAGTGTAGCATCAATACCACCATTTTGTACAGCAGCCCTTCCCAACCCAGTTCTCTCCAGATGTGTTGGACTATAAGTCCTTGGCCATGCTGCCTAGGGATGATGGGATTTGTAGTCCAACACAATCTGGATGGCATCAGGCTAGGGAGGCTGAGGGGGGGAGAGTATCTGCTTTTATCTTGTACATTAAAAAAGAAAGAAAAAGATTTCTAAATATAGATACAGTCAGACCTGTCTGCATCTCCAGTTGTGTGACAAAATTGGATACACCTGAATTCTTAAAGGAATTACAATGCCCGCTCCCTAAACCTTTGGATATAGTTGCTATCTTGTGTACTGTGACAAGACATGGGCAGGTGCTACAAGGAAAATGAGTAAAAGTGGGAGATTAGGCTTATTTTTGCAATATAGGCTCTAGTGTACAACCAGGAAGCATTTACAAATATATACAGGGAGAAAATGTGTGTTTTGAATTGGCCCTTGTAAGGAGTGCGGTCTCTTGAAACGTCATTTCATGAAAAGCCCTATTTTGTACACAGCAAGTGAAGCTAGAGCAATTTCACCTAACAATTACTGCATTGTGGTCAGCCATTCTGCTTTGATCTCTTTATGAGTAGCTCTGTGATCAAAAATTAAATGCCAGTCCTGGGGTGTGTGATTGAGTCACCTACTGAATAGAGGTAGGGATCTTGTCTGTAGTTTGTCTGTAGGGATCTTGTCTGTAACTGACTGAAACAAAACATCTCACACTATGTTAAACCAAATGAAAATTGCTGAATGTCTACTACTGAAAAATAAAAAGACTTGGGCCAGATCTACACTAAGCAGGATATGACACTTTGAAAACGTTTTGAAGACTGTATAGGGTGTGTCCTGGGCCCCAACAGTTGTCACTACTATTGTAAACTGTTTTAAAGCAGCAGTGTAGATCCTGCCCTGGAAATAATACATATTTATAGAAATTGCAAAAGAATGTTTATGACTTCAAACAGAATCTCCAGCAGTACAGATCTGATTTTCTTTCATGACCACTCTGCTGAGTATAGTTAATTTGTTGCGTATAACAAAAGTTAAATCAAAGAAAAGTACCTGATTCCCAAATGATGAGATGCAACAGAGGATAGGGCCCTTTAATGGTTGCATAATGTGTATTAGAGGGAAATTTGCCAGGGGAAGCTTCTCATGAACCAGTAATAGAAATGTTGGAGAAACCCACAACTAGTTTAGATTTCTATGCATCTGAACTCCAGATTCCCAGCAGAGGGTTTTTTTTCCTAGACATGTGGATTCCATGGATTTACAGACCGTTTTTTCACTTTTGAGAGGGAGTTGCACTAATTTGCATTTATTTATTATTGCATTTATATCCCACCTCTTTTCCTCCAAGGAACTTAAGGTGGCATTCATAATCCTCCTCCTCTCCATTCTATCCTCACAACAACAACCCTGTGAGGTAGGTTGGGCTGAGAGTCTGTGACTGGCCCAAAGTCACCCAGTGGGTTTCCATGGCTGAGTGGGGACTAGAACCCAGATCTCTCGACTCCAACACTTTAGCCTCTACATCGCACTGGCTCTCACATGCACATTAGCACAAGTGCATATTAGTGCTAATGCACATCAGCATTTTTTTCAAGTGTGCTGTAGCACTACTGTGCTCTTGCGTTAATGCAAATTAGTGCTAATACACATTGGACCTGTTCAGACATCATGATAAACCATGGTTAGGCCACTAATCCTTTTGCAGCAAATGGCTAGTGAGCATGTTTAAAGCATGGTTATGTAGCCACCATGGTTAGGAATGGTTCACACAACATGCTAAGTCATGGTTCACATGACATGCTAAGCCATAATGTTTAGCGCAAAATGCTTAACCACCATGGCCTAGCATGTCATCTGAACAGGGTCAGTATTGCAAGTAGAATGTGATTCTAGTAAAAAATATGTTTCTATCAATGAGTGGAAAACATAATGAAAAACTTCTGATAACCAATGTAACAAAGATGGAATGGATTTAACAAAATCCATATATCCCTAACCGGTAATTCAGGGACTGAAAACAGAAACACTGCACCTTCTGAAATCCTCCTTTTCCAAAGAAATGGAGGAAGTACACATTACAGCAAATAAATGCCTCCCTTTTCTTTATTGTTTTCTTCTTAGGCCTTGCTCCTGGTGCATTCCACCTTCAGAGATTAGGCAGATTGTAATCAGTGACACGGGGCCTTTTCTGTGGTGATACACAAGCTATGTAATACCCTTCCCATAAGTAGTCATTTGGTGCTGATATAGTAATATTTTTTCAGGTGCCAAGTTTAAACCATTATATTTTCTGAGCATCAGATTGATGACTGAACTAATTCCCATTGATGATACTATTTCATTCAGTTAAATTTTACATCTTGAGTAAAAAAAAACCTGTAGATAGTTTATTTCGATTTTACGTAGGTGAGATTTGTCATCAACAAGTGAAAATTGATTCTGCTCATGCATGAGTGGGAAGAACCTTGAGAGAGGGCTTTTCAAGGGGTAGGGTGCAACTGCATCCTCCAGCACACCTGAGGACAGCAGATAAGTTAGGGGGTGCAGGCCAGGCCATCTGATGCACACAGCTCCATCCCCCAACATCCCACCTGTGTTCCTTGCCACTCAGCATCTAATGCTTAAGGTGGTAGCAGCACTCTGTCTTCTGGTAGTGCCAGCTATGGATATGAAGACCGTGGCAAAGGAATGCTTAATCCTGCCACGGCCTATTGTTCAGAGCCAGCCCTACCATTAGGCAGGTGAAGCAGTTGTTTCAGGCAGTATATACTGGGAGGCAGCAGCAGGATGTGAGAAGAGACAGCTATGGGCCATGTGGCCTGCCTTGCACATTCTAAGCTAGCTTGCTGCCTTTTGTGTGGTGGAGGATGCTGGTTTCTTTGCCAACATGGAAGAAAGATTCAATTGCCAATACAATCGGCTTTTTGAATGGGAGGGACTGCTACCTTATCTTTTGCCTCAGGCAGCAAATGGTCCTGGGCTGGCCCTGCTGTTGATTCCAGAAGTAAAAGCCCCCACCAAGCTGTTTTTCTCCTATTGGGTTCCAGTACTTCTTTGCAACTGGGGTGAAGGTGTGTGGGACCCTTTAGAGGGAGAGGGGGATGTTTAAGCCCTCACCTCAAATAATCCCCTTCCAAAGTGATTTTTTTTTAGAGGCAGCAGCAGCTGCTGCTGTTGGCATTTGAATGCATGTATTTGAGTGTAATGTGTCATTTGATACTGAATGCTCTGAAACAGGCCCAATTCATAAAAGAGACCATGAGTCAATTTAAAAAAGAGAGAGCTAATGGTTAAAAATAGTCTTTCCCTTGGTGGCTTTTATTAGGACACATTGTTACACACCCTAACAATGCTATCAAATAAACTGTCCTGGTTTACTTATGAGCGCAAGCTAAATCTACAGGAGCAAGCTATGCTGTTGAAATAAAATGGCTCATACACTGATTGATTTATTACACTGATTTGTTTATTATTTATTTGTGTTTGCTATAAAGTCACCTAATTAGGTTCATAGCTATGCAGGGATTTGATGTTTGAACCCAGATTTTCCCAGTTTGAACCCAACACTTTGGATGCTACATCACACCAGTGGAAGCTAGTGACTCTCCAATTTTGATGGGGTTGTGAATCTATTCTGGGTTTCCGTTAGAACCAGCCTGAACTCTATCCAATGTTCTGAATTTATTTTGGGGAATAGAGTTCAGCACCTTGGATAGCTCCTTTAGAGTTCTGGCTGGTTCTGATTGGAGCCCCAAATGGTTCCCAGCCCTGTTGAAATCAGAGCCACCAGCCGCCACCAGCATCACGTTGGCTTTCTATAAAAGGGAAAGTCTGCAAAGGTGAGTGGATAGTATGTTGGTGGCTCCCGGGTTTCTGCAGCATTTGGGCTTGTTCATACATGCATAAATTGATTTATTTAGAACTTGCTGATTCTCAACCACATCTGAGAGCTGTCTCCATTCAGACCTCCCATTGGGTCGTGTGATAGTTGTGCTGGTGGTGGCAACTCATTCACACAGGTAAGTCATCACTGGATTCTGCAGTCAAGAATGATAAGCATGCATGTGTGAACAAGCCCAACTGCTGCTGGAAATGTTGGAATAGCCAACATACTATCCAATAGGCCATGTTGACACCTGTAGATCAAAACTAATGGGGAAGCCCTTTCAGGTTGTATTGACTTAGGAACATAGGGAGCTACCTTATATCAAGTCAGACTACTGGGCCATCTAGTTCAGTATTGCACTGACTGGAAGTGCCTCCCCAGGGTTTCAGACGAGAGTCTTTCCCAGGCCTTAGCTAGACCTAAGGATTATCCCAGGCAAATGGAGGGGTTGTCCCTGCCTGCTCCCAGGATCCCCTGTGTGTCATTTGGATGCACAGGGATGATCCCGGGACGATCCCGGCATATAGGCCTGGTCTAGCCATGGCCCCAGTCTCACTTGGAGATGCCAGGGATTGATCCTGGGACCTTCTGCATGCAAAGCAGGTGCTACAGCCCGTCCCATCCACAAACATTTCCAGGGTGGTTTTTAATAATAATAATAATAATAATAATAATAATAATAATAATAATAATAATAATCAGCCATAAAACTGCAAGCGATCAGAAGTAGCATAAAATAGATTTAAGAGCATAAGAACATAAGAAGAGCCATGCTGGATCAGAATGAAGGTCCATCTAGTTCAGCATTCTATTCACACAGAAAGCCCCAAGAGAATGAAAAAGACTTTGCTTCATGCTGGAAGGATAACAATGTGGACACCACAGGGGCATCTTTGGGGAAAGAGTATCACAAATGAAGTATCACAGCTGAGAATTCTCTCTCTCCAGTTGCCAACCAACTCCTATTAAGCAAAAACTTAAGTTCTAATTGGAAATGTTACATGTCAATGACTCACAACTTCACAAGGTAGAATTATAGTGGAGGATACAGGGCTTTGATTCCACCGCCCTCCAGGCACAATTTATGCTGATTCACATGATATGTGAAAGGTCTGATTCACTCGTACATGTGGAGCTGAGGCACCATGCCTCTCCCATCCATGCAGAGACAACCCATCCAAATGCAGTCTCTGGTTGCAGGGTCAAAATCAAAATCACACAGACAATTCCTGAGAACCAAACAAACAATTTTACCCTATGCACATAGGATTGTTTGGAAAGAGAGAGAGAGAGAGAGAGAGAGAGAGAGAGAGAGAGAGAGAGAGAGAGCACATTCAAACAAGTCTTCCTTGCATAATGGTGGAGCTTGCATGCCATGCTGTGGCCCCTATCAAGCACTGTGCAAATGACTTGAGTGTTGCTCACTACTGTACCATAAATGTCTATTTACTTAGCATAAAACAGGTGTACCTATTTTCTCTCTGCCACCTGTTGGATGAAGGGACCTCCTCTTTCCCATAGCAGTCACAAAACTTGGTTGGTCTTTTCTAGCTGGTGGAGTGTAATTGGATTATATGCGCCAAGAAATCAAAGGAGCTAATTTCGAATGCAACAAGTCAAGAAGTTCAAATCCATTTGTGACAGAGCAGTCAGTGAGTTCATGAACTGTTACAAAAAAAACAAAAAACAAAAACCACCCTTCAAGTTAAGGAACTTGGCCCAGTTTTCTTCTCAATAAAACATCTTCAAGTCCATCTTCCCAGCCCCTGCAGAAAGCAATTATGAAAAATATTTTCTATCCATTTGTATGTCTTTTTCCCCTGACTATTGTTGGGTATTGCTTTACACAAATACAACACAGTATATTTCCAAAAAGCGAGACCCTAGTCCTAACGGCCACATGAATAAATAATTTAGGCTGTAAGCTGTAAACCGATGCTTATTTACCTGGGAGTAAGCCCCATTGAACTCAGTGGGATTTACCTCTGAATAGACATGTATAAGATGACACTATAAGTGTGCAATCCATGCTCCCCTAAGAAGAAAGCCTCCGATCTTGGAGACGTCCAAGTAGTCAGTGCCCTGTTGGGCTGCTGCCAGCAGGGTGGGAGGAACAACAGAGGGGATCTTCACCTCTTCGTCCTCCTATGACAACGTTTTCCTCTAGACAGGCCTCCGAACCCATCTAGGGATGGCATGCTGCCAGGGGCTGACCAGGTCTAGAGATCATAGGGTTTCTCCAGCGGGGGCTAGTGGCTCTGATTTTGGTGAGGCTGCGACTCCATTCTGGGTTTCAATCAGAACCTGCCAGAATGCTAATGGACCTGTCCAAGATGCAGAACCCTGTCCCCAATGTCAGCGGAGTGGTGGATTCACTCTGGGGCTAGATCTACACTACTGCTTTATAGCAGTGTTGAAATGCACTGATAATTGTTGGGGCACCGTCCACATTCTATATACTGCTTTCATAGTGTTATTTCCAGCTTTTTATTCCAGATTCGTAATTATTTGACACAACTTGTAGACCTAGCCTAGGTTTCCGTCAAAACTGTAAAGGAGCTATCCCAGGTGTGGGAGCACCTAGGAGAGCTCCTTTAGAGTTCTCACTAGTTCTGACTGAAACACACAGTAGATTCACCACCCTACCGACACAGAAGCCAGCAGCCTCCACTGATCTGGAATCTTCCCCAACTCTGTCCTGGTGAATATCTGTTGCTCAAGAGAGAATGATTTGGCACCATTCTTAGGCGTCAATTAGAATAGACAATGCCAGGCACAGATGAAAAAGCCTGGACAATTATTTGCTGTACTAACCAATGAAGGCATTAAAAGCTGCTAAAACTGTGTGACGCTTCAAGGATTATAGAGATCCCCAGTCAAAGTAAACCATCTGTTTTCTTCTTTCGCAAGACAGAATTTTCCAACCTCTGTGGGGACAAAACCTGCGCAAGCAAATAAACTAAAGATGTGCTTCCCTTTCCTGAGCTTATTTCCAAGTTCACCCTGTTCCAAGGTGCAGACAGCATAAATCTGTTTGAGCATGAATGCAAGGTGTTTTTCTTTGGGGTCCGTTTTTTTGTTTTGCTAGGGATGAGTTGGTTTTTGCTCTTCAAAGTCTTGGCGGAGCCAGAAATGTATACATTCCCCTCTGCCCAATCTTTAAAGCACATCATGTAACCCAGAATGGATTAGGTGGCCATGTGTCCTCTTTTACAGAGGACAGTCCTCTACTACAGAGGACAGTCGTCTACTTGAAGAGCTGTCCTGTCCAATATAACGAACCATCAGAAGGGAGAGATGGGTCTTCAAATTGCCCATCAGCTGCAACTGGACAGCAAACTGAGCAAAGCGCACAGACAGGTCACCTGATCACAGTCTTCAGCACAATAGTGAGATGTACTGGATTTTGATTTAAATTATTATAATAATTACTAAGTTGGCACCTATAAATTTGATTTCATTTATTATATTTCTTTACCTCCCCATAGCTGGCGCTGAAAAGGTAGCAATATTGTTGCCAGGTGAGCCTTGTCAGGGGGAACATTCCATAACTAGGGTGCCACCACTGAGAAGGCCCTCTCCCCAGTTGCTGCCCTCCAAGGTTCCCTTGGAGGAGGGACCCAGAGGAGGGCCTTAGACACTGAGCATAATGTAGGGGTCAGTTAATGCCGAGAGAGGTGCTCCATCAGTTATTGTGGTCCCAAGCCATGTAAGGCTTTATAGGTCAAAACTAGCACCTTGAATTGGGCTCAGAAACATACAGATAGCCAGTGTAAGTAGGCCAGAATCGGTCTTACCATTATCAATCTGTTTGCCACATTTTGCACAAGCTGCAGCTTCTCAACAGTCTTCAAGGGCAGCCCATCTAGAGCGCATTGCACTAATCTAACTTGGAGGTTACCAGAAGACAGACAACTGGAACCAGGTTATCCCTGTCCAAATAGGGCCATAGGTGGGCCACAAATTGAAATTGGTAGAAAGCATTCTGTGCCACTGAGGCTACTTGAGCCTCAAGTGACAAACATGGCTCTTAGGAGCACTGTTTACATATCAATAAGCATCTCTCTCTCTCTCTCTCTCTCTCATTCATATATATATATATATATATATATATATATATATATATATATACACAGTTACATGTGCAAATGTTATGAAACTCACTGTCCTCTTTTGTCCTCTGTTTAATCACCCACATGTTTAGTTTTTGAACGGTTTTTAATGCTTTATGTGTGTATGTTCTGTGTTTTAGAATTTTAAATTTTGTATACTCATTTTTATCTTAATTTTAGAATTTCTGTAAACCGCCCAGAGAGCCCTGGCTATGGGGGCGGTATATAACTGAAATAAATAAATAAATAAATAAATTTAGGTGCTGCATTTCCTCTTTTTTCCTAATTCCGTAGCTCACTCCAGCTATGTGCACAGAGATGGCTTGTAGATGTCCCTAACCTAGGCTACTTTGTGCTCACCTCAAGGCATCTGGAACATTGATTTGGCCTGCTGACCCCTTCCTATAATGTTAAAGGCCTCCAGGCATGCAAGGTAAAGCCTGGTGCAGATTGAGGACATCCCCAGATGGAGACATATTAGGTTGCATCCTGTTTCTGGAACCTGGCTGGAACTTATGCATCACCAAAAAGAAGAAAAATTAGGACATGTGTGTATAAAAAGTGCATATGCTGATTTATATTATAGGTGCAAATTTGGAAAGCGTTGTAAAATGATCTAAACAGAAATATAATGCATCTTGCTATTGTGAGGAAAACTGTGACCAGGTGACCTGGGTGCCTGCTCAGTCTGCTGCCCAGGTGAGCTACCTGTTAATAAGCAACTTCAAGGCAACTATCGCTCAGGCCTGAAGCCAGGAGTGGGTTATGCCCCCCCCTAATTTTTCTCTGCCCCCTAATTTTTTTCTTACAAAAAATAATTAGAAAACAGTTTACTACTTTGTCTTTTAAAGGCTTGCAAACCAGATTTTATTGATTGATTGATTGATTGATTGCATTTGTATACCGCCCCATAGCCGAAGCTCTCTGCCCCCTACTTTTCTGCCCCTGCCAAACTTTAGGGCTGCTACTTGTTGTTCTTTAACTTTAAACTGGGCTTGAACTGGACAGACCTTCAAATAGAGGTCTGCCTTCTGATACCCCTTCAAATAGAGGATTGTCCTCTGCCCAAGGTGTGAAACTCTTTGATACAGTAGCTCTATCCTTTAGCGTTCTGATTGAAACCTGGAGCGGATTCACCGCCCCACTGACATCGGAGCCACCAGCCTCCACTGGCTCTAAATAAAGGTTGTATGAAATTAGAAACTAAATTATAAGATGATAAGGAAGTCAGAGATGAGCTCTTTATTTACCCAGCAATACCATGTATTTGTGTATCTTTCAAACCTGCTTATTATTCCATATCACTCAAGATGATTTAAGCATCATGCTTCGTTTTTTAAACATTGTTTATCACGGAGTTAATAACTGGCTTCCCATATCATAATGGTACCTCTTGCCTTCAATTCATTCTGTTGACATTAATTATTGAACTGCTGCATCGACTCTTTTTTTCCGGGGTGGGGGGAGGGGAACAGTTTAGATACTTCTCTTGCTCATATTCAGGATTATTCCAGCACCATTCACATTTTTTTTTGCAGCCGGAGATCCCCTTTATCCGTACCTTTTGGAACATGATTGTTCCCATGCTGGCTTTGGCATATGATAAAGCTTCTCCCACATGTTTCATCCTGCAGTTACATATCACAGAAGCCACAGCAAATGCAGCATCAGGACAGACCACATGGGCAGAAGCCTTTATGCAGATCTGCCTACCCATCTGGCCCAATTGTACAAGCTGTGGCATCCACGCTCTTAAGAGTAAATGTAAAGGGTCTTTATAGTGACACAGTCTGTCAGTGAAGGCTGGTGGCTCTGAATGGCTGTGAATCCATTTCAGGTTTCAGTGAGAACTAGCCGGAATTCCAAAGGAGCTGTACAAATAGGTTCAGCACCTTGAATAGCTCCTTGAATAGTTCTGGCTTGTTCTGGCTGAAACCTGGAATGAATTCACAGCCCTTCTGCAATCGGAGACCCCAATCTCCACTGCATTCTAAAGTAGAACCACAGTCACATCTATGTACTGGAAGTACTGGAAATCCAAGGCCTTCCTTGTATTCTTTAATAAAGGGGTGCGGATTTGTATAAGGCTAGGAGCTGGATCAGCCGCCACTGAGTCCTCCTCCGGCTGGGTGACATCAGAGGGCATGGCCACACCCACTGACATCATTGTCCCTTTTGTCTTTCTCATACTGAGGAATGGCATGGAGAGAAGAACTTGGCCAGTGCTGGGAGGAGAGGCTCCTTCTCAGCACTGGCCACGTTGGGCACCTCCTTCATGCACCTCTTGCCATCCTCCTTATGAAAGAAGACACAGGCTTCATCTACACCAAGCAGGATATAGCACTATGGAAGCGGTATATAAAAGGCAGGAGCCACACTACTGCTTTATAGTGGTATAGTTGGGGCCCATTGACACATACCTTATACCGCTTTCATAGTGCTATATCCTGCTGGTGTAGATCTTGCCTCAGTTGGTGCTGTGAGGAGCAACTCAGGCCATGGCTTCATGTGGCGCACATCTTCCTTGTGGGAACTTCATGCACCATGGGAAACCACTCGGCCAGTGCTGGGAAGACCAGTCTTCTTCCCAACAGTGGCCAGGTCCTCCACTGTTCCCCCACATGGGACGGGGATCAGTCCACAAGGGAACCCCTGTTGCTGCAGGTGGGATCAGAGATAACAGCAGGGGGTGGGGATTGAAGGCCAAGAAACCACCCCCTGGAGGAACCCAAGGAGGCTCTGGGGGCCAGATGTGGAACATTGGCAGGCTGGATTAAGCCTGTGGACCAGAGGTTCCACATCCCTGCTTTAATACAAATCAACCTATTGTATTAACTTTTTTAGTAGCGATAACACAGTAGTAGTAGTAGTAGTAGTAGTAGTAGTAGTAGAAATAATGTTATAATTCAGTGATAAGCCATAACAAAAACTTTGCCAAATGCAGTTCCTCATTCTGGTGAGCTGCAAACTCTCAGACTGGCCTTCACTTTTGAACTGCTGACAAATGCTGAATGAGTCTGGTGCTTACGCAGCAGTTTGCACTTCCGTCCCATAAGGTGTCTTTGAAGACTCTGTTGGCTGTTTTGCTCTTTCTCCATTCTGTTGTCAGCTACCGTACCATCACAGCTTTACTATTACATGAAGACAAATCACAGAGAAATGTAAAATTGTTCTGAATCCACAGGTAACCATGTAAGGACCAAGACTGAACACTAAACATCCATCTCTATGTACATTTGTGCCACGTTAGCTTTAATTGGGGAAGGTTTCAGAGGTAGAGGACATGTGTTGTTTAAAAGATATACCAGGTTCGATATCCAGTATCTCCAAGTAGGGTTTGGAAAGACTCTCAGAGATCTGCTGCCAATGGTCTTATGCTCTGATTGAGATGGACCAATGGACTGAGGCTAAGGCAGTTTCCTATGCTCCCAATGCTTGTTAGTTTTTGAAGCAGTACCACCCAAGCGTGGGAAGATTTTTCTGAGAAACAAAATCACAAGTCATTATGGAGAAGTAGAGAATGTGAATCAGGAAACTGTTTTTGATTCCTAATTTCATTCCTGGGATCACTGTTTCATGCTGCTGTGTGATATCGTTAGACGACTCATGTAAAGAAATCTAAACTTAAAGGTAAAGGAATGAAGGCTATGCATGCAGCTTTGCTTAAGGCAGGCGGAGCTCAATATTCTATACAGGCAGTGCAGGATTAAGCCATGCTGTGCTGAGGCCCTAAGGCAGCCTTCCTCAACCTGGGGCGCTCCAGATGTGTTGGACTGCATCTCCCAGAATGCCCCAGCCACCTGGCTGGGGCATTCTGGGAGTTGTAGTCCAACACATCTGGAGCGCCCCAGGTTGAGGAAGGCTGCCCTAAGGCATGTCAGAGGCCCCATACCAGAAAAGAGCCCTCTCTTTGAAACCCTGTCAGAGGACAGTCCTCTGTTTGTAGGTCTGTCAGAGGACAGTCCTCTATTAAAAAGTCTGTTCATTCTGAATCCAGTTTAAAGAAAAAGAACCACAGTAAGGGAGAGCAGCAAAGGCCTTGAGGTTCACCATAACCAGTTACCAACTGGGTAGGAGACTGAGCAGATACACAGGTCACCTAGTCCATTATGGCAAAATGAGTTGTATTTTAAATTATTTTCATTATTATTTTAAAACTTGCACATGTACATATAAATTAGACCGATTTAAGTCACCACCTGGTAAGTGGCCACTCAAGGGCATGTTGAAGAGGGCTGGCCCGACAAAGCAGTTGCTGAGTTTAGGCCTCACTTTTCTCCTTAGTTTTCATCCCTGCCTCGGTTCTTATCTGCTTAAGAACCTGATTCATCACAAGCGGCAGCATCTACTGTTCTTAACAGCTAAGAGCAGAAAGATCACGTGACAACCAGTGACCTTGTTCTTCTGCCACAGTTGCTAATTACTTAACGCTCTCCCAGACTGCAGAGGATATTCTCATTGGTAGAATCAGCTGGCAGGCCATGTATACAGCGTCAGAAATGTCAGGCTCTGAAGATGCTGAAGGGGAACTAAGCGAGAAGCCATATTCCTACACAACAAGCTGTGAACAACAGTCTGAAATGCAAGTGTAAGAACAAGGATGTGTCTACACACAATCATATAGAGCATTCCCTAACCATGTTTTGGTAAAATGATTTCACCCATTCTGCATTTAATACATACCTCTGCTCTCGAGCCCTTGAGGAAATAGCTGTACTGTTGTTACAATAGGGTGGCCACTTACACGTCTCCAAAAAAGAGGTCAAAAGAGGACACAGTGTCCTCCTGTCTCTCTGCTCAGTCTGCTGCCCAGGGGGCTAACTGTTGATGAATAATGTCAAGGCCCTGGCTCTGCCTTCTTACAGCTCTTTATCTTTCAATCAGACATGGACCAGAAAATCGAGCATGCCTTTCATTAGAGCACCATTAAAAACTGGGAATGAGTTCTAAGTAGACATGCACAGCTAGCAAGCAGCAATAAACCAAGTGGGCTAAGCAAACAGGTGACGATAAATAATATCCAAAAAGTTTGATAATGTTGGGAATTACTGATATTGTTTATTTCTGGTATTGAAGGATATTATAGCATAACTTGATTTTACTCTTTTCTATTGTCTAATGACTATATGTTTGTAACTTGTATAGATAAAGCAACATATTCAGACTTTGGGGATATTATTTATCTTTATTATTTAGTTATCCCTGTTGGTTTATCAATTTTTGGTTTTGGGATTGGAATATTTGCTCTATTTTGCTTTGCATAGAGTTAGACATGAGTTTGCTTGAATCTATTTGGGCTTGGTGCTCAGAACTGGTCTACTGTCTTAGATACTGAAGATAGTAGTCACTGATACTGTTTGTCATTGATAGCCTTATCCTCCATGAATTTTTCAAACCCCCTTTTAAAGATTCCAGTTTGGTGGCTATCACTACGTGTAATGAATTCCAGAGCTTAACTAGGGCCAGATCTACACTAAGCAGGATATGACACTTTGAAAACATTTTGAAGGCTGTATAGGGTATGTGTCCTGGGCCCCAACAGTTGTCACTACTGTTGTAAACTCTTTTAAAGCAGCAGTATAGATCCTGCCGAGGTCCTGGATGAAGAAATACTTCCTTTTATCTGTCCTGATTCTCCCACCATTCCATTTCATGGGATGACCCTGGGTTCTAGCATTATGAAAGAGGAAGAAAAACATCTCCACACCATGTATAATGTTATACACCTCTAACACATCTTCCTCTTCTCATCTTTTTTCTAAGCTAAAAGGCCCCAAATATTGCAACCTTTCCTTGTCTGGGGAGTTTCTCCAGCTGCTTGATCAGTGGTGTAGCAGAACCAGGGTTTACAATACAAGAACACAGTGCTGGCATTTAAAAAAAACACGTTTATTAACAAAGACACTAGTGTCATCTGCAGTCCCCTTTAGACTTTCCCTTTTCCCTCTGAGATTAGCTGCAAACCTCACAGTAGCTGGGAGTAATTAAATTCCTCAGCAACAATATATTGTTCCCTGCTGTAATGCAAAGAATTTTGGGGTGGCTTGGTTTTGAGTGGCCAATTAAGACCCATTAGATTCACAACCCAATACTCCTGGTGAAATGAAAGTGGCTAGAACTGATTTGTTGATATGGATCAGCTGGTTTGTTGATATGGATCTATGCCTGACTGTTTGGGCTCACTTTGGGTGTGTTGCTAGGGGTGTTGTCATTTCCTCCACCTTTTCCAGCATTGCACCTTTTCTGGACCCTGCATTTTGTCTACCTTCTACTGTTCAACTGGAAAACCCCTTTAACTCAAAAACCATATAAAACACCAAAACAAAAAACAAAAAACAAAAAACTGACAAATTGAATGAAATCATTATATTTCACTTAGCATTCCATCCAGCAGTATTCTAAGAAAGTAAGAAAGTTCAATTCCTGCTATCTTATTCCTGCTATCCTCCCTTCCTTGCTACATATTATTAATCTTTCTCTGTCCTCTGGTTCATTTCCTTCTGCTTTTAAACATGCTACAGTCTCTCCCATTCTCAAGAAACCTACTCTTGATAGGCTATCTCTGTCTAACTACCGACCTGTCTCTTTGTTGCCGTTTGTTTCAAAGATCCTGGAGCGGGCGGTCTACTCTCGCTGTCTTGACTTTCTTTCTAGTAACTCTGCTTTGGATCCATTTCAATCTGGATTCCGTCCTCTGCATTCCACTGAAACAGCCCTTACTAAGATCACCAATGATCTCCTTACTGCCAAGTCTAAAGGCCATTATTCCGTTCTTATTCTCCTTGATCTAACTGCAGCCTTTGACACGGTTGATCATGATCTTCTCTTAGATTCCCTTCATGACCTTGGATTTTGTGGCTCTGTCTATAACTGGTTTGCCTCCTATCTAGCGGGTCGCTCTTTCAGCGTGTTGACTAATGGCAGCTCGTCTTCCTCCTTTCCCCTTTTAGTAGGGGTTCCGCAAGGCTCGGTGCTTGGCCCCTTGTTGTTTTCCTTATACATGTTGCCCTTGGGCAAGCTTATTCAATCTCATGGCCTCCAATATCATCTGTACGCCGATGATACACAACTATATCTGTCATCTCCGGAACTTTCTCCTGATGTTCACGATCGTATCTCGGCATGTCTTTCAGATATCTCAGCTTGGCTGCTTCATCGTCGCTTGAAACTTAACATGGCAAAGACTGAATTGCTTGTTTTTCCTCCTAAACCTTCTCCTCATCTCTCATTCTCTCTTACTGTCAATGATGTTACGCTTACTCCGGTCAAGGAAGCTCGTAGCCTTGGCTTTATATTCGACTCCTCGCTCTCCTTTATTCCTCATATTGAGGCAGTAGCTAAATCTTGTCGATTTTTCCTGTATAATATTGCCAGGATTCGATCATTTTTGTCTGTCTCTTCTGCCAAGACGCTTGTTCATGCACTGGTTATTTCACGGTTGGACTACTGCAACCTTCTTCTCTCTGGCCTTCCTTCTTCTCATATCAGTCCGTTGGTTTCTGTTCACCACTCTGCCGCAAAGATCATCTTCTTGGCTCGCCGCTCTGACCATGTTACTCCGCTTCTGAAATCTCTTCATTGGCTTCCAATTCACTTCAGAATCCAATATAAACTTCTCCTGTTGACCTACAAAGCTTTTCACGGTCTAGCTCCTTCCTATCTCTCCTCTCTCATCTCACACTATTGCCCCGCTCGTGCTCTTCGCTCCTCTGATGCCATGTTTCTCGCCTGCCCAAGGGCCTCTACTTCCCTTGCTCGGCTTCGTCCATTTTCGTCTGCTGCCCCTTACGCCTGGAACGCTCTTCCAGAACATTTGAGAACTACAAGTTCAACCGCAGCTTTTAAAGCTCAACTAAAAACTTTTCTTTTTCCTAAAGCTTTTAAAACTTGATGTTGTGCAGACTTCTACTGTTACTTTCTACTGTTAGTTTTACCCTACCCTGTGCCTGCTTACCCTATCCTGTACCTGTTGGCATTCTCTTCCCCTCCTTATTGTTTTACTATGATTTTATTAGATTGTAAGCCTATGCGGCAGGGTCTTGCTATTTACTGTTTTACTCTGTACAGCACCATGTACATTGATGGTGCTATATAAAATAATAATAATAATAATAATAATAATAATAATAATAATAATAATACAATTCAGAATCACTCTGGCCTTAGCTAGACCTAAGGATTATCCCAGGCAAATGGAGGGGTCATCGCTGCCTGCTCCCAGGATCCCCTGTGTGTCATCTGGATGCACAGGGATGACCCCAGGACAATCCCGGGATATCGGCCTGGTCTAGCCATGGCCTCAGACTCCTTCATTGTCCATTGATCTGAGCTATCTTGTTTAGCTCTCCTTTTTGCTGTCTTGTTTTAACACTCCATAAAGATGCAGGGATAGTTGATAGAATGACTCACAACTATAGGAATGTATCCAATATTAACCCTATTTAGAGTAGACCTGTTGAAACTAATGGGACAAGTTAGACTAATATTGGATACAAGCGACAACCCAAGGAAATTTCCAAGTGGATTCTGTAGGCTGACCCCACACATTGAACTCCAAATAACAACTGTGTTTCCATTCTTCAGAGATCAGTAGTTGATGAGTCAGCTTAATGCAAGCGTATTCCCTGACAGAAAAATCAGAACTACACTGTTTTATGTATTTAGAGCCAAACTCATCCTGACTAGACAAGGAGTTATGATCAGCTCTAGTTGATAATGGCAAATAAAATGAATTTTGGCCTGATATTCACCTCAAGATCTATATTCCTTCCAAATGGCTGTGTACGTAGAGACAATTGAAACTGGCTGTGCTGTCCCTTCCAGTCTGAGAGGCTCAGACACCTATCGGTTGATGATGCTAGCTTACTTTATTTTAACAGGACAAAGGTTCTAATGAAGCCCTTCAGGAGAAAAAGATGTGCTTGCTGTATCTTTGATGTAGAGAAAAGGTCAAAAGTGGCCGTAATCCCATTCTTCCAGTCAGCATGTGGCAGACCTTCTTGAAACCTCCTCTGCTCCTTCTCAAATTTCGGTAGAATACATCAATTCCATTGCTATTCTTACAACCCTGTCACAAAACAGCAGAAGCCAACAGCTCAGCACAACTGTGAGTGACATGGCTAGGTGTCCTCTTTTACAGAGGACAGTCCTCTGTTTGGAGACACCCACTATTTAAAAGGCTGCCCTGTTGAATTCCAATTTAAAGACAAAGAACCATAAGAACTGGCCAGAATTTCCCCAAATTTGCACAAAGTTCCTAAGTGCACAACTTTTCTCCATGGTCTAAAGTGGTATTTTCAGTCTGCAGAGGGAAATTGAACTGAGAAAGTTGCACAAATCGAATGATAGCTCATATCCAGCAATTTGTGAACAATTTAGGTGGACACATGCTCACAATCATGCTTAGGGCTTTGAACAGGGCATGCTCACATGTTTTGCAGGCAAAAACAAAATTCTCATACATCCCTATGGTGTACACATAGTTACTGTGGCTCCCCACTGCAATACTTGCATTAATACTCACACCCAGAACTCAGAAGGCATTCATAGTAGATTTTCCCCATTCCCATAGCCTTTCTCAGCAGTTGTAACTGCTTTATTGCAGGTGGATCATGGTATAACACTGTGGAAAATGGGAGTGAAAGTCTAAGTAAGCTACATGTCCACATTACATGTTCATCCTAGTCTCTGTCTTGTTTCCTTTCCACACACACCTATCTTATTGTTTCGTTGTACTTCCCTGATGCATTTGGCATGCTCAAGGTCCACACATGGAAAAACCAGTGCAGGAATACACACACGTATATGTGGGAATGGAAGAAACGGCCATTTAATCCAGCTTGCAGTTGCATATAGCAGAATGGCCATACTGCCCTCACATTCTCAGTTCAGATTATTGTTGTGAAGTTAGTACACTTTTACTGATATAATAAGGGAGAACTCCTATGGCCACTAGATGGTCATATGATTTTTCAGGTTCCTGGGAACCAAGGTTGGAGCCAGTGCTCTGACCTCGGTTCCCAGAAACTGTTTGCCCTGCCCCCACCCCATCTCCTGCTGCCTCTTGGCCAGCACGGTTCTCTCTGCCCCAGCTCCTTCTCTATGCTTGGGAATGGAGCACAAAAAGGGGGCATGCTCTGGGGAATGTCCAGCAGCAGGGAGGCAAAGAGACTGTGAAAGGTCCTTTATGCAGTTTCCTATGCACCATGCAGCCTCCCCCCAACTGCTCTGAAGCTCTAAATCAAGCATCTATAGAAAACTGCAGGGCAGACAGAACAAGGATGCGAGGATCCCCTCTGTGCTGCTGCCGCCCTGCATAGGAGGGATGTTTAGGACTATCCTGATAGGATTGCACCCTAATTAACCCTGTAATCTCCAACGTGGTGCCTGTGGGTACCAATGTGCTCACAAGCACCTCTTGTAATGCCTGCCAGGCTTCTTGCCCCAGCTTTTTTTTTTTAAAACATTTCTTACGATTTCAGAAAGTGTCTACTTCTATCAACAATTCTGAAAGATCATTCATTTATGAACTTCCTTACTTCAAGTTTGCCAAGTGAGGCATTTTTCCATGTATTATGGAGACAAAGGGTGAGATCTATGGGCCTTCTTGGGAATGATCATGCAAGAGGTGAGGTCTACCTTGATTTTTTTCTTCTTTATTTATTAAAAACCATGTTAGTGTAATATCTTTATTGGGTATTATAGTAATATGGATACTGGATTTTTTTCTTATGGCCAACACAGCTACCTTTGTTTGGTGTTTCTGTGTGGGTGTGGGTGTGCTTTTATTAAAGATATGCTTCCCAAGAGGAAAATTTAGGCCTTCCTTTCTTAATAATCTTTCAGGTGGTACCCAGTTGGACTTCATGGATATGTTCCCACCTTGTGGTTTCAGTACAATTTTTATTTATATTTTATGGAATTGATATTGGTTATCAGCTGCTTTGGAGAGTACAATATGATGGCAAATGCTTAAATAAATAAGTTGTCAAGGTTACAGTAGGTCCTTGATCTGCCAAATTGCAAAGAATCAACAGTCTTATGGTGGCCTACATACTGAATTTAATCATGAGAGTGAGTGAGTGAGAGAAGGAGATTGACTTAGGGCAGGTGAAATTAAATACAGGCAACTCAGCAGCATTAATGCTTGCCTTTGTCCTTTCCTCATTCAACTTACCAGTTGTGCCTGCAAGACGTTTTGTTGCTGAAGGGATCCAGTTCTGCACAATTCACAGTTTGCAGCCATGAGGACCAAGCTGACTATAGAGTATTATTCGTCGCAGAACAATTGCGCTCTAGATGTCTTTGAAAAAGGAGAGAGACTCCAAGTTGCCATTAAAGCTCTTGGATTTCAAACTGATGGAGGATGAGGAAATCTCAACTGGTGTCTTCACAGAGGCGAAGTGACTAAAAATAGCTGAATCATCCTCAAATTGGACTAAATTATTTTTGCCTGCTGAAATGATGGCCAGGGAGCTGTGCACTCTGGGGGATCAAAAGATGAATTGGAATCTTTTTGCCCTAAAGGCCAGTCCAAATGGAAGAGGAGATGTGAACCTCCACTACTAAGAATGGAAGAGGGGAGGAGGCCTTCCCTTCCAAATTAATCTAGAGGGGGAAATGGTTTAGTTAAGTGGATGTCCACCTGGTGATTTACAGAGATTAGTTTCAACCTTGTAGGGAGACTTCTGTGCTCAGTCACACTTTAATGACATCATCAGAAGTAGAATGGGTCCTTTTCAGGACCCTTTGAGAGAGATTCCATGCCATTGACAGCAGCTTGTCAGAAGTAGCAGCACAACTGGGCTGATAAGAACTGTGAGGTGTAGCTTACAGATTTCTGCAAAACTCATATGGATGAGATGTCAATTGGATGAGATGGTAACTAAATATTTAATAAGGAGATAAACGGCTCCTTTTGCTGAAGAATTGGCAGCATCTTGTCAGAGTCAGATGTTTCAACACAGCAACAATGTAAAGCCAAAAGTGTTGCTGTGGTCTTGCTAATGGGCAAGTATCTTGGCCCTGAATAAAGACATTGCTACATCAATAAAATGCATGAAATTACTAAAAGCTGCTCCTGCAGTTTGAGCTGCAGGAGCTATACTAAAGTGACCAGATACAAAAGAGGGCAGGGCTCCTGCAGCTTTAACTGTTGTGATAAAAAGGGAAATTCACCAGGTGCTGCATGCATACAAATGACACCTGTTGAAATTCCCTTTTCCATGCAACTGTTAAATATACAGGAGCCCTGTCCTCCTTTCCACATGGTCACACAAGTGTATAGGAGTGCACGGTACCTTTCTCTCAGACTAACCTAACTCATATTGCTCTTATGAGGAGGTAAAAAAAAGAAAGAACTAACCTAGTCTCCCCCATTGTTTTAATAGTTAGTTGCCTTATAAGAAAAAATATTTTAAAAGGACAGGCTGTAAATCCATAAAATAAAAACATTAAAAATATTTAAAAAGTAAACAAATAATATTGGGGGCAGAATGGAAGAAAGCATATCTGCTTTAAAGATAGACCTGGCCAAAGATTCACTTGGCACAATTACCTTGACATACCCTTCCAGGAGCAGAAATTGTGGGCAGAAGAATCAATCTCACTGACTTGGGTTACACGGTGAAGTGAAACCAATTGGTGCCTTGTGCAGTAATCTGTTGAATGATCAGGAGAATTCGTTGAATTGTCCTGCCAACTGGTTGACATATGAGAATCCATTAACATATTTATTTATTTATTTATTACATTTTTATACCGCCCAATAGCCAAAGCTCCCTGAAGCTGCTACACCCTGTAACAGTAGGCCAGCCTTCCCAAACCTGGTTCCTTCCAGATGTTTTATACTACAACTCCTGACCCTTGACCATGCTGGCTAGGACTGATGGAAGTTGAGGTCCCAAACATCTGGAGGATGCCAATTTCAGGAAGACTATGACCTTAGCTAGACCTAAGGTTTATCCCGGGATCATCCTGGGGTCATCCCTGTTCATGTAAATGACACACAGGGGATCCCAGGAGCAGGCAGGAATGACCCCGGGATGTTCCCGGGATAAGGTCTAGCTAAGGCCTGAGTCTAGCTAACTATTGCAACCTCCAGCAGCTCAGGTGTCTCAGAATCAGAGTCTCTGCGAGTCCTGCTTCCTTGACAAGCTTTTCAACTGAAGGTGCCAGGGGACTGAAGCAGGAACTTCATCAATTTGCCTTGTACTGAGTGAGCCAAACCATGGTCTATCTAGCATAGTATTGTCCACTCTGGTAAGAGGTCATTCCCATCACATGATATGGAAGATCCTTTAACAGTTGAGGGCCGGGGAAGTAATCACACTCCTTCTGTTGTTGGACTACAACCCTCATCATCTCCAACTATTGGTCACATAGGCTGGAGCTGATGGAACTCAGCAACATCTGGTGGGCTGTAGATTTTCCACCCTTGCTTTAAGTGGAGATGCAGTTGTGTGAGCGAGTACTGAATAGGAGGGTGTGGAGCAGGTGAATGGGGAGTGAAAGGAGGAACCCTCCCCCTCTTTTCTCTCCCACACAAAGGGTGTTTGTTTGTTTGTTTTAATTAATCAGATCAACTTCCATAGCACGGGCTGGAGACAGTAAAGAGGCATCCTGTTCAGATGACATGGTGGTTAAGCATTTTGTGCTAAATGTTATGGCTTAGCAGGCTTATCTTCCAGAAGTCATTTCCTTCTTTCTGTCTTGGTCACACACAACCTATATTTGCCGTTTTCTTCCACTTTAAGTTTGTTACAAATATTCCAGCACCTCAATTCTTTCTCAAATATATTTATTATATTTACAGACTGTGTTGTAGATGCTGCTCTCAGGGGGGGGGGGGGATGCAGAGACTTCAGCACCAAGCAGGTAGTGTCAGAAATTGCTGAAAATAAGAATATAGAAAATCTGAAACATTATTAGATCAGATTTTGGATTAAGGGAGGACTTTAAACAGTCGCATCCCTTACCTTTTTTGAGGTAGAAAAATCTCTTTTCCAAGGTGGATTTCTACTTCAAGATTCATCTCAGAAAGGGACCCCACATGGTAACATTGAACTGTTGCTATCACAGCCTCAAAACTGATAGAAAATAAGGCTGCAATTCTATGCACACTCATCTGTGACTGAGCATAAGAGTCATGGGACATAGTGGGACTTACTTCTGAGTAAACATATATAAAACCACCGTGTATGTGATTTTCAGGATGTGGAAACTTGAGACCTTACCACATAGGTCAGTTTTAAAAGACTAATTTTATCTCAAAAGCATTATGGAAAAAGGTTCACAAAAATAAGCCCTGGGTTTTTGCAATCCTGAAACTAAGCAACATTTCAAGGAAGAAACGGCCCATTGCAAATTGGAAAATCAGCCCTTGTGATCATGCTTGTGTTTGTCTGGTGCCTGATTGTAAAAGGAATTTGACGAGATAATCTTTTTTCCCATTCTTCGTGGCAATGACTCACCTTTTGTAGAATAACAGGACTGTTACACCATTTTGCAGAGTTGATATCAGCTTTATCTCTGTCAGGAAGGACATGATCAGAAATATGGGAATGCACAACTAATTCTTCCCCCACATTATTATCTGCAATGCAAAACTTTGATATTTTCCATTTGGGGCTAATGGAAACCTAGCCGTACACTGCGCTCAACATCTAAGGTCTTCCTCCGAGTGCCTACTCCAAAGGAAGCTCAGAGGATGGCAACAAGGGAGAGGGCCTTTTCAGTGGTGGCCCCCTGACTGTGGAATGATCTCCCCGATGACGCTCGCCTGGTACCAACACTGTTATCTTTCAGGCACCAAGTCAAGACTTTTCTCTTTTCCCAGGCATTTAACAGCATTTAACAATGCTAAGTTTGTTTTTTAATGGACCCCAGAACTTTTGTTTTTAAAAGGATACTGTTGTTTTTATGTTTTTGATGGTTTTAAATTTTGTATACTTTTTAATGTTTACTGTTTTTAACTTTTGTAAACCGCCCAGAGAGCTTCGGCTATGGGGCGGTATATAAATGTAATAAATTTATATTTATTAAATAAATAAATTTATATTTATTATTCCGCCCTGTCAGAGAATGCCAAAATGAATTCCACATATTTATTTATTTTGGCATTCTCTGACAGGGCGGAGTAAGGGGAGCTGGTCTGAAGTCATGGCAGAGAATCGCCTCAGCGGAGCTCCCACTCTGCACATCCCTAGTAATCAGCATCACAAAAACTAAGGGATACACACTTGGCAAGCAAGGCAGAGAGTTGGCACTCTAGTTCCTTACTCTGTCATGATAAATGGCCAATACAATGAAACATTAGAACAAACTGTATTACTGACTTAGCCAAGTTCATGGAACTTCGATTCACCAAGTCAATATTCTCTAGATTCTGGAAATAAGGAACAGGGGAAGTGTGCTACTTGTGTGCTTTGAGAGGCATGTAGCTGAGGCAATCAGTAGGTTCTCGCTGCTTTCCGGGCTCCCCATCCACTATGCCATGAAACTGGCCTTGGAAACCTTCGTTTTAGCCAACATAGGTTGATGGCAGTAGGTTGATGGCACTAGCATGTTATTTCCTTGAGTTACTGTCCTTTGTGACTGATCACACCTCCCATGGCAGCCATTTTGTGGTGTTGCCTGGGACAATTCCTCAAATTGCGAAAATGTGTCCACAGGCCTAAAAAGGTTGCCTAATCCTACTATAGGGTGAAGGAGGCTTTTGACAGTAGATATCTAACAAATTAAAAGGCAAGATTGGATAGTGGTGTTCATGCCACAGAACAAAGCAAATATCTCCAACCCATCCCTATGTTGCTACAGGTTTAGTGAAAGATGCAACATGAGGCTTGCCGCTTGCCACAGAAGTAGCCTGTGATGGGTTGATATAAGTTTAGTTTGGGTGTCTGTGAAAGTACTTTAAGAGGCTCACCTTACATTTATATGAAGGCCAGGCCAGAATTCTTATTTTCCTATCAGAGTAAAAATACTGGGTGGTAAAGAGGAAAGGAATCTATAATTTACTTTTGAAGGAAACCAGATCACAGTGGACATTGGGCACTCTGAATGTAATGCCTTTTGCATTACCTTCCTGCATTACCTTATACCTGAGATGTCTTTAAAGTAACCTTTCAGTGTTACCCTATCCATGCAGTACCTTTCGCCAAACTGTAAATACTGCATTTGGTGGCATTACTGGAAAGAGAGATCAGGGTGGGAAATAAAAATGCAGCCACATCAGTTTCTTCAACATGAAACCTTGAGAACTTTTTCAGCAGCAACGCAGGCAATTTTCCAAGTATAAGGTGAGATGGAAGCCAGCCTTAGTCGGTAAGATTAAAAGGAACCGGGGGCTTATCTTTTATGGACAGGCACTGGGCTTCCCAAAATCTTACAGCTAGGAACAACCATAAATAACAAAGGACCCCCTCTTCTCTTGCACTTTTGTTCTGATTTATATCCAGAACATAGCTGCTTTCCCCAAGGCTAAATGGATAGCGATGGCAAAGGTTACAGTATTTTACAGGCAAATACTAAAAAAATGTGTTGGCACTTAACACTTCAGAATTTTATTCTCCATTAGCACACATTTCACAATGGAATGCCACTGCAATCAGATACATATTTCTCTTTGACACCTCTATGTAGAGAATTAGAAAAGTAACTCTGCTGTCTGGAAGCCAGATAGCAACAGCGATAATAACTCTTACATTGCCCTTGGGTGCAGGGTCTAATCTTGAATGGCTGCCACCATGCCATGACTATGTCATGACATTAAAAAAAAAAAGCACCAACCTCCAGCCATGTTTAATTCCCAGTATATTTGCATTTCCAATGCATTTTGAGAGACTTCTCTTCTTCAAGGGAAACTGAAACACTTGATACCAGCAATTCTTTAAAAGCTAATTTACATCCCTTAATAACACATCAGCAATACTTAATGCCAGGATATGACACAGTTAAACATGCCATAACCATATCCCTAAATAACAATTGTGCCTCATGGGTGCAGGGAGATTTGTAATTGAATATTTGAAAGGTCTGCTTGAATTCTGTATTCTGTGAACTTTTCCCAGAAGTATTATATCTTAAATGCTGAATTTCCCTGGCTACATGTTTGGTTTTTAGCACCATAGCCAGAGTTTTCCCCTCAGAGCTTTCTGC
Organism: Elgaria multicarinata webbii; assembly: GCF_023053635.1. Taxonomy (NCBI): domain Eukaryota; kingdom Metazoa; phylum Chordata; class Lepidosauria; order Squamata; family Anguidae; genus Elgaria; species Elgaria multicarinata. The sequence continues at coordinate 82,778,424 of NC_086177.1, read as the reverse complement.
AGTCCTATTCTTCCAGGTTCTTATCGCCAGTTAGAACATTGTCCATATGTACTTCAGCATTCTCTGCTCCTTCAAAAATTTGCAGCCATGTCCTTTGGAACAACCTGGGATAGGACTGGAAGCCAAATGGTAGTTTAAAGAAAATGGTAGTTTGAGCAGGTCCATAATACAAGAAAGAAGTAAATAACTTATTCCATCCATGGATATACCACTCACACCAGAGAGAATGGGCCTGTTCAGACAACATGCTAAACCATGGTTAGGCTACTAAAAAAATTTCAGCAAATGGTTAGTGAATGTGTTTAAACCATGGTTATGTTGCCATCATGGTTAGGGATGGTTCACACAGCACACTAAGCCATAATGTTTAGCTCAAACTGCCTAACCACTGTGGTTTAGTGTGTCATCTGAACAGGGTCACTAAAGTCCACTTCTCACATGGACTCACTTACATAGTTTTACATCCGTGTGATCTGGAACCCTGCACCATCAGGATTCCAGACTGTGTGGAAGCCTTCATGCATGCATGCAAAGGTTCCATCCCTGCAGAGGTTCATGCTGTACAGAAGGATGCCAGGGATGTGGCTAGTCAGCATGTGCAACATTGGCCACATGGCTATGTGACATGGCCCCACATACGCCTCACACACTGAGTATGAGTAAAACCTCTGTCGGTGTAAAAGGGAGCTGCCCCTAGTGCAAATGTATCAGCTTCTCCTTGTGCTTAATGAGTCAGGCAATTTTCTCATGGCAAACAAGGAACCACCACATGCTGAAAAATAAAATGGATGCCTCCTTCACAGCAGTATCATTAATAGACCCTTAGATATTGCTTACAGTAGTCACTGTTTATCTCCACTTTCACTTGCTCATTGCTGCTGATTGTCACAGAACCCAGTACTGAAGCCTGTGGTGGTGTTTATGGCTCCTCAAGCTCATAAACAGCAAACTGGAAAAACACAGTCCTGCTGACTTTGCAGCAGGGACTCTAGAAAATAATTAGCTCTAATAGCCCTGTCCAGACACTTTATACAGCCATGTTAAAGAGCAAACTACCTAATGGCAAAAACACACATCGCACCTGAGATAAGGGATGTGTTATTCATTCCTTTGCTTTTTTCCTCCACAATGCATCTTGCATTCAGAGAGAGGCAATTCCTACTCATTTGTTGTGTGACTTTATTTTCTTTCTGCATTGTTTATAAATTCCCACACTGTGCTTATATGTATTCAATTTCAAGAATTTAATTACAGAAGAAACCTGATGCACAAAATGTTGGATTTGGCCCAGGAAGTTCTCGTTACTATCCATGCTCAGGTATGGTCCCTTGGGGTGACTCTTGGCCACCATTCTCCATTCATAAAATGTGGAGTGGGGGGTAGTGGCCATCCTTGTGTCATGTTATACAAATGCAATATAGGATTTGCAAAGCACGTATCACTTTGACATGTGTAGCTGATTTAGTCTTTTTCAGTAGAAACAACAAAAAATATTGTGGCACCTTAAAGACTTAACACATGTGTTAAGGCAAAAGCTTTCATGGGCACTGTCCACTTCATCAGATGCATGAAGCATTAACACCATGCATCTGATGAACTGGATAGTGTCCATGATAGTTTATGCCAAGAGTGGGTAACTTGTGACCCTCCAGATGTTTTGGCCTACAACCCTGATCATCCATCACCATTGGCTATGCTGGCTAGGGCTGATTGGAATTGTATGCCAAAACATCTGGAAGGCCACAACTCAGAAGTAAGTTCCATTGAGTGTATGGTCTTATTCCCAGGTAAGTGTGTAGGGGACTGTAGCCTTTTAAAAACTGCCTGTAACCTTGGAAGGAGGAAAGTGATAGCTGTAACTGAGAATTTCCTCTCCTTTCCAGCACAATAACCCTACAATTAACAACTTGCTTACTGTGTGTGTGTGTGTGTGTGTGTGTGTGTGTGTGTGTGTCATGCCCCTGCTAGAGGAATCCTCCTCAGAGGAGAAAGCAGTGCCCCCAGAAACCAGGGAGACACATCAAATACTGGCACCAGACTGGGAAGAACCTGGGCCTTTAGGGGAGACAGCTGCAGGGCCTTCAGAGGAGATGGCTCCAGGTCCTTCCCTGGCAGGGGGAGGGGACTGTGACTCTGGAGCAGAGGCTGAGCAACCCCCTGACCAACAGGAGCACCATCACCTCAAGAGACAAGCCAGTAGGCCTCCTGTAAGAAGTGCTCAGTTGCAAAACAGTCTCCTCAGGAGAAAGCAACTCCTCCTGAGTAGGGCTCTGGCCAGAGAGCTCTGATGGACAGCAGCTAAGACTGGGTGGGGATCGGTAGCCTTTGTGAATAATAGCCAGCAGTGAGAGCTTGTTGGTTGCTGGAAACAATGGGCTCATCTACACCAAACAGGATATGCCACTTTGAAAGTGGTATATAAAAAGGCAGGAGCCACACTACTGCTTTATAATGGTAATGAAGTGCACTGACCACTATTGGGGCCCATTGACACATCTACACCAAGCAGGATATAATACTATGGAAGTGGTATGAAAGCAGTATATGGTATGTGTCATGGGTCCCCACAGTTGTCAGTGCACTTCAGTACCACTATAAAGCTGTAGTGTGGCTCCTGCCTTTTATATACTGGGTTCATAGTGGAATATCTGCTTGGTGTAGATGAGCCCAACATCTCACCAACTTCTGTTGCCTCCTGACCCTGCCTTGTTTCTGAACCTCTGTGCTATGACCTTGGACCTCTGCTTGACCCTGCTACTGGATTATGTATGTAATGGACAACCTCACTGTGTTTGACCCTTTGCCTGTTTGACTACTTCTGTATTTGGCTGAACTTAAAGCTTGTTTGCTGAAACATTGGACTGGGGTATTACTTGGGCTAGTGGTCAGCTGTATAACCAAGAATGCTACAGCCAGTGCAGGACAGTGTGTGTGTGTTCTTTTTCTTTTGATCAAGCTTCCTTTCTCCCCACCACCACCACCTGCAATTTCTCTCTTTTTAAAAAAAACTCCATGTATTTGATTTTTAAAGAATTTGTGTTCCTCGAGTCTCTATCTGATTTCATATTGTGATGCAGCCACTTTTGAGCCTTAGAGCTGATCAGACGGGAAGGTTGAGGGGTGCAGGAGAAGAGCCCCATTGCACTGGGGAAGTGGGTGGGAAGGAGGAATATTGCAAGGAAAGTTTCCCCCTCCTTTGCCCACTTCCAGAGACAACTACAACAAAATCCACACACCTCTTCAAATTAGTGCATGGAAGTGAGACTCATTGCATGCAATAGAATTTACTTCTGAGTAGACAGGCCTTGGATTGAATTGAAAATCAAGCAACAATGATCAAATGAAGAGTAAAAGAACGCATGTGCACACAAACACACAGACAGACACAGTAAGTTGTTAATTGTAGGATTATTGTGCTGGAAATTCTCAGTAACATCTCTCACCAGGGGCTTCATTATACAATGAGGGCCCAATGACCAGTCCAAAATCTCATCAGCTGGCCTGGACTCAATGTTTGGTAATTCATTAACCAGTAATTTTCTTTTCTCAGAATTAGGATAGGAAAAAATAGTTATTTTGGACTGCTTATGGGCCTTAACAAGGGATGCTACATCACTGGTCACTGATACCAATCCCAACTGTTTATATCCTCCTCTGCATGAATCAGTGCTAGCAGTTCTAAAATCAAAGATGTTTCACCAATGTTCCTGAAATTTCCATGTGCCAGAAAGAACAGGGCACCAGATTGGGGAAGGGCTGCTCTAAACAAAAAAAGAGAAGTAGGTGGCCCTAAGTCGTTCGTCATCAGTTTTCCACAACCCTACAGTCACCTCTGTATACCATATTCTCCATCCTGCTCTCATGGTTTATCGGCTTTGGGAGAATGAGAATTTCACTGGCACTTTCTGCCTCCTTAGGGAGGATGTGGCGTTAAGGCTTGTGATTTCCCTGCTTTTTGGTGCTTGGTTGGAAAGTGTAGAGCCTTGACGTTGTTTTGTAAACTGTAGGTTGTTTTGTTTAATGAATGTATATATATTGTTGCTGAGAAAATTCATCATGTTAAGCCAAATAGAAAATAGCTCTCCGTAGAAGTTATAGACTTAAGGACAGTAAGTAGGACACTGCTTGTCTGTCAGAACATTATCTGAGCTAGGGGGAAAGGTGCTTGGTTTTTCTGGTATTTTTTGTTATTCAATTTTACTAGTTAGATCATTAACTTCAACTTGAAATTCAGTTCCTCTGTGAAAAATCAAGTGTGTTTTCACACCTTTGTCAGCAGTTGAAGCCTGAAGGAACCTAAATTAGGGGCATCATTTAAGATAGAGTTTGCAGAGCACCTGGATGCAAAGAATCCCCCCAAAAGATTAATCTCTCCATAAGAGAGAAAGAACATACATTTTACAATTTATATAGAGAGATGGAAATGCCAGAGGCTTGGTCTCTACAAGCGACAGAATTAAGTGGTAAGAATCCTGAGTAGGGTCTTTTGCCACCTGAGGCAAGGGACAAGATGGCACCCTGGCCTCCAATTCACCCTATGCAGAAGTTGACTGGGTGGACTGACAATTGAATCCTAACTCAATGCTGGGAACAGGACTAACAGGCTAACTTAGGGGGTGCAGGACAAGCTGCCTCCACAGCATCTGCTACCTGAGGCAGTTCCCTCACTCTGCCTAATGGTAGGGCCATCCCTGATCCTGTGTTGGTAGCGTGGGCTGTACAATTTCAGACTACAGGTAGGAACAAAGCATAGTTGTTTGAGTGCTCCACATATAAAAACAAAGTGAACATCAAGAAGAGACTTTCTAGCCCATCTCATTCCCTTTCGTTCTAGTTTCTGTTTGTAGGGAACTTTTCACAACTGATGTATCCACAACTGATTTCCACCACTGCTAGTTAATGCTAGCAGTTTATAGTTGTAATACTATGCATCTTTACCTGGGAGTAAATTCCACTGAACAGAGTAGAACTTGGTTTTCAAAGAAATGCCTAAGATTGTACTGTTCATGTGTGATGGTGCCCTTGAGTGTAGAGTTTAGTCTGGGAAGTGCCATATCAATGATAACACAAGCCGTGACGATCTTGAAAAGTAATGTTCAGAGGGTCATATCCAGTTGCAATTACTTTCTGGTGAGTTTGTTCTTATAACTGAACATTCAGAAAGAATCAAAGTATAGCTTGCTCCCCCCTCCCATCCCCCAGATGTGTTCATGCTCTTATTCATTTCCTCACCTCCTACAAGGGCAGTAACTTCCCTTAAAGGTGCTCTGGAAGCTGGAACTAGTGCAGAATGCAGCAGCTCGGCTGTTGTCGGGAGCTGCCCCTTTCCAGCATGCAACTCCTTTGCTGGTGGAACTGCACTGGCTTCTGGACCAACAATGCTACTGGACCAAGTTTAAGATTCTTGTGCTAGTGTACAAAGTCCCAAACAACTTGGGACTAGGATACCTGAGAGAGCGCCTTCTCCAACCTGCCTGTTCACTGAGGTCATGCTCCTGGTGGTTCCACATAGACCTATTGTCCGATTGGAGTCCACCAGGGGAAGAGCCTTCAGGGTGGTGACCCCTTTCCTACGGAATTCCATACCTCTGGAGGTCAGGCAGCTGCCAACTTTGTATTCCTTCCAGCACCTCCTAAAAACTTTGTTCCAGGAAGCCTTCCTTTAATAACCAGCTGCAGTTTTATCTGCACTTCGTTTCTTTTAAAAATCTACTTTTAACGTGTTTTTATTCTGTTTTTATTCTTTTATTCTATTTGTCCACAACTCTGAAATTCTTGAATAGGGAGCTGTATATAAATATAAATAAATAAATAACTGTAAAACAAAGGCTTATGACACACATAACAAGAACTGGGGGGAGGAAATATTAAGTCTTTTAAGGAAAGATAGGAATGCTTGAATTCACACCAAGCTGACCCAATTAACCTTATTCAGGAGCACATATGTTGATAACATCAACATTAAATACAAACCACAGACATCCCCCCTAATGTGCTTAGCTCATCATCCTTCCCCCAATGCCCACATTTTAGGGCTGGAAAAACTGGCAATGCACACAATGATTTTTAATGCCAGGTCTGCCATTTCGACCTTATTATAAATGACCATTTCTCAACAATCTTTCCAAGCTGTCAGCAATGCATACATTCAAACTCACTTCTTAATCAGAGTTAGAGTTGGCTGCTGAATATAAATTGCAGCAACAGCTACCTACCCTAAATAAATACTTCTCCAATTAAAACAGTTGGTGTTGGGGATCTCTTAAGGAGCAGCAACTGTATATCAAAGCTGGAATAATGTGAGCAGACTTGAGCAAGATAAACTTTGGAAATGTGTTACAATGATGAGAGATGGGTGGGTATATTAATTAATTCCAGCCTGAATGGCCTGCAAGTTATACTAAAAATAGATAGGGCACAATCATTACTAAAAGTCAAAATTTCCTTCTCTGAAAAAAGTTAACATTAACAGTTAAAAAAAAAAGTTAAGTTAACAGTTACATGCTGTGTAACATTATTGCTGTCCTGAAGACCTATGAAGAAGGGGGCTGATAAACTCCTTATGTAAGCCATTAAAAAAAATGGATGAGTTTCCATTTCTGGTTTTTGATTGTTTTGTTTTTTAAGCACCAGTAATATTGTTCATCACAATCTCACAGGAAGGAATGCATATTGAAGTGCTGTGGATACATAAGATTGGGCAGGTGTCATGCAAGGCATCATTGGATTTCTTTGTGGCTCTAAAGCTGGAGCCAAAGAGGTTAATTTTGCTTCGTGAACGTTTTTATTCTATTGAGGATATGTAAAGAAATGGGTCTTTCAGGACGCTGACCTGGCAAGTAGAGTGTGTAAGCCTAGCAGGAAGAGTGTGGGAAAGCCTCTTTGTTTGTGAACATGGCATATGGGCTTGGATCCAGATGCATGCATGTATTTAAACAAGATAAAATAATAATTAAAAACTTTACAACAAATTGACAAAATTGGCAGAAATATAATCCATTTCAGGTCATGGAAAATATGTGAGAATAACAGCTTCTCTACATGAGAGATTTATTACACGTTTATGATTCACCAGTCATGGAGATTTACAGGTCCTTTACATGACACCATCAACCTCCAGGACATCTCCTGTGCCTTCCCCTGATAATCTTGCTTTAAAAAAGGTAAGAGATAATGCACTGTTTAAAATTATCACAGGCCACTAGATGGTGCTGTTTCATTTAACTTTATGGCACATAGCCAAAAAGGGTACATTTTCAATTACAATTCATGTGGTCATCAACAGAGGTTAGAACCTGGATCTGAAGGAAAAACTAGACAACAATAATGGTACACAGCATAATGTTAACTTTTTCAGAGAAGGAAATTTTGGCTTTTAGAAATGTGTGTTCTCTATGGTTTTTTGTATAATTTGTAGGCCACTTAGGTTGGAAATAATTAACATATCCACCCATCCCTCAAACCAGGATGGATCTGTGCATAAATTCTTGGGCAGAAGTCTTTGCTAGCTTTGCTACACTAGGTCCTTTAAATACTTGGGACTGCAGCTAGGACCGAAAGATGAACAGTCTGAGAGAATAACTTTTGACGAAAGGCCTTCCATTTATGCAGCACTCATGGCTAAAAATTTCCTTCACACTAGATTTCTCCCCAAGGCAAAGATTTTCTTTCTTTCTCAAATGCTTAGAAATATGGTAATACAGAATATGCATATTACTTTGAAATTAGCCTAGCTGCTTGCAGAGGTGGAAATGTAGCACAGAAGGCCACATTATTTGCAGCCAGTGCTAAACTTGGGGGGAAATGTCTGTAGATTCTGAAGTAGGGGGTTGTCATGAAGTTACTCAAATCCATGGCTTGAAAGGATTGCTGTGCTATTCAGTAGTGTTGCCTAGTGCTTAAAGGTTTGCCTTCTATTGCTTATAATCATAGAATAGTAGAGTTGGAAGGGGCCTATAAGGCCATCGAGTTCAACCCCCTGCTCATTGCAGGAATCCACCGTAAAGCATCCCTGACAGATGGTTGTCCAGCTGCCTCTTGAAGGCCTGTAGTGTGGGAGAACCCACAACCTCCCTAGGTCATTGGTTCCATTGTCGTACTACTCTAACAGTTTTTCCTGATGGCCAGCCGGAATCTGGCTTTCTGTAACTTGAGACATTATTCTGTGTCCTGCACTCCGGGATGACCGAGAAGAGATCCTGGCCCACCTCTGTGTGACAACCTTTCAAGTATTTGAAGAGTGCTACCATGTCTCTTCTCAATTTTCTCTTCTCCAGGCTAAACATGCCCAGTTCTTTCAGTCTCTCCTCACAGGGCTTTGTTTCTAGACCCCTGATCATCCTCCTTGCCCTCCTTCAGCTTCTGAACCCCCTTCAGCTTCTCTATATCCTTCTTGAAGTGTGGTGCCCAGAACTGGACGCAATAAGATGAGGCCTAACTAGTGCCGGATGGAGGGGAACCAGTACCTAATGGAGTTTGGAAGCTATACTTCTATTAATGCAGCCCAATCTATTGTTGAATTTATTTCATTGCATAAATATTCTGTCAGAGCTGATAAACCAGCCTTCTCCAACCTGGAGCACTCCAGATGTTCCCGTGCCTACATGGCCATTGGTCAGAACTGCTGAGAGTTGTAGTCCAAAACATCAGGAGGGCACCAGGTTGTGAATGGCTGTTTTAGACTAATGACAATAAGGTATTCACTCTCCCAATTGATTAAGCTGTGGGAGCCTGTGCAGTCAAACCATGTGATCTGCCACAGAGTTATGGCTCTTCCATATTGCCTAATGCCAAGCAAATGGAATACTATACAGATACCTTCTCTCTCACACACACACACACACAGACACGTAAGTGGCCCTTCTCTGGTGCTATTCCATGTGGCCATGATTTATGTCAATATGGTACCACCATGTAAGTGGTACTGAACACGTGGGCCTTTTCAACCCAATTGCTGTCTGCCCGACCTCCTGGAGGATGTCACACTGGTATGAAATGATTAATACATAGAAAAGCACCCCCTAAATAAGAAGAAAACCATAGATAAAGTCAATCAAATTCACAGTAGTGAGGGAAGTATTATTGCTATTAGAAAATATCAGTCAATATATATTTACAATGATACTTAAAACACATAAAAACTCACATGGTACCCAAAAATCACTCATATAAACTGTACATACACACTGAATCCCAACTGTTGACAAGGTCTGAGATTATGAGATCTCCAGATTACATGCTATTTCGTTACTTCTTCAGAACCCCCTAAGGACATTTTCTCATGGAAGGCAGCAGAAAATAACTCTTAGTCTACTTGAATACCTCTTCCGAAGACTTCTAGCACATCTAAACCAGCACATCTTAACCAGGAGAACACCCCAAAAGGTCTTTATGACTCCTCAGAAGCTTCAATATGATGGTCAAATAATAAAGATATGGAAATTTCAAAATAAATAAATAAAATATGGCTGCTGCTTTTACGCAAGTGGGGGAAAAAACACATGATTGGCCACATCAACATGTTTGTGGCATTCACAGTCATGTGGTATTTCCAAATGGCCGCATGGAAGAGCACTACAGGGAAGCAACTCCCGTGCAGCTATATGTGTGTGGGAGCCCTTTATATTGGTTGGATTAGTGCTACAAAGTAGAGAACTTCTTCCACATGTAAACCGCCCAGAGAGCTTCGGCTACTGGGTGGTATAGAAATGCAATCAATCAATCAATAATAAACTGAGATTCTGCATACAAAAATCGTTATGTTCCTCTGTAGGATCATTGTCCAAGCAAAATCAAGATACATCCCGGAGAATTTCCCCCGCATGTAGAAACTTGCTTCACGTGGGTATTTATGCAACTATATGAGCAGTATTTCACTCACACACACCACCGCTCCAACTTTTGCTTGAGTCTAGAGCCCCCTTTTGTATCTGGTCAAGAGGGCAGGGCTCCTGCAGCTTTAACTGTTGTGATGAAGAGGGAATTTCACCAGGTGCTGCATGCATACAAATGACACCTGCTGAAATTCCCTTTTTTATACCACTGTTAAAGACACAGGATCCCTTTTCATATAGTCACTCTAAGACAAGTAGATCATTGTGGCTTTAGCTAGACAATTTTTAAGTCATTAGTGGAACTCATCACTGTGAGGAATGGTTATATAACTTTGAAATAAATCCACCAGCACAAGGAAGTTTGATTAATCTGTTGTTCATTAGTTTGTATGGAAATCAGCCGTGTTAGACCCCAGCTGCATTTTCTAGAATTGAGAGTTCTGACAACATTTAATTATCCACTGACAAATGTTCCTTATTTGTTTACATTTAGTCTACCCCAGGCTAAACATGATAATTGCTGTACAAGTCCTTGGAGAATGGGCAATTTGAAGAAAAGAGCATGTCAGACTAAGGCCAAGAGTAAGATCCATTGGACAATTGTTAGAAGTTTGAACTACTCTACAGTAGATAAGGATATCTAACCTTATGAATGTCTGCATCTAGCAATAGAGTTCAATAGCTCCATCCTCCACATCCAGTCAGGAGATTCCATAGTGAAACCAAAAGCTGGTGAAGCTCTTCCAATTTCTAATGCCATTAAAAATCTGAATCTTGTGGCTACACACACTGAATAATTCACACTGCCCCGATTCGCAAGAACTGAGAAACCACCATGGATGAATTTCCCTGCCACCATTTTGAATATCTGAGCCACAGTGAAGGGGGGTATAGCTTGTTGTTATGTGTAAATCTGGTGAGGGTGGGTTGTTCTGGTGCTTGACAAGCCACACACAACCTTAAAACAGCCCATGGTTTCTGGGTGGCTTGTCAATTACCCCAGTAACCCATCCTTTGCTGGGTTCATACATAAATCAACCTATGGCATGCCCCAGCTGCAGCTCACATATTCAAAATGGTGGCTGCCACCACAATGAGAAGCCCTAGAGGTAAATTCACCCATGGTAGATTCTTGTTAATTGTGGACAAGGTCATTAATTGTTGAATATGTGCTGAACAATTTCTACAAGAATCTATTTTTAATGCTAATATGTCCCTTTGATTTTTTTCTCAAAGAAAAACAAACCACAGGGAAACCCTTGGGTTTATGAATGGTCAGAAATGGTGTGTGTGTGTGTGTGTGTGTGTGTGTGTTATAAAATTACCCAACATGATTTAAATTATGTCTATCTCTGGAGCCCTTAATTATATGAATATTTGGGATCTTGCCCTAACTAGAGTGCTTGTTTCCTATCTGATACAGGGTTCATGTTTTCAGGCTGTCTGGAACTGGTCTCTCCCCACCCCCCGCCCTGCCTCTTATGAAATACTGGCAGATAACTCATATATGACATGTTGATTGCTTTGTGCATACCTTGAAATCTATGCCCATTCTGGCAAGAATACTTTCACAGAATTAATTATCCGTATGTTATTTCCCCCCTTTTCCCACTACATGTGTCCTAGCACAGATAAACCTCTCTGCTGAGGTACAAATTGATCTCTCTAGACCCCATGCACTTTCAAATTCATAAAATACACCCCAGTCTCTGAGACAGGTTTCACACTATACTGAGTGCTATCCATTAGTCAGCTACTATGCACAAACCTGTGGAATGAAATGGCTGCAATCATTGTATGAGCCATGTTTGATGACTGGATTCATTGATAAAATTCATTGATGGATTGGATTTCATCCATCCCACATCTCCCTTTAGGCTTAACCTATATTTATGAATTTTAGATATGTGATCTAAGCATAAGTGTGTGTGTGTGTGCATGGATAATCATGTACCTACACACACACACACACACACACACACACACACACACACACACACACACCCCTTTCTCTGATGTTGTAGTTGCTATGAGACCAGATTGCGCTGGCAACTTCTCAAGAGAGTACGGCATTGGCTTTGTATGATGACACTTTAAGAGAGACTTGAGAGATCAAAATTGCATTTGATAAAATTTATACACTTCTGCTTTTTTATACAAAGTGTAATTCCAGTAAGCCTACGTGCAGGCAGGTATTTCTAAAAGCAGATAGCTATTTTTCACCCATCCAATTTAGCATAGAAGCATGCACATATGAGTGTTTCCATAGCAATGCCCTGTAGATGGTTGCACTAAGTTCTACTTGCCTCCTCTCTTTCATTACTAGCAAGCTGAATGCTTTTAAAGCAGGGCTTTCAAATGGCACAGATCGTGTTTTGACATGTAATGCCACTGAGGCTGTGGCATTAATCTGCAGGCAAAGTAATAGGAAATCACAGGGAATAGCCTTTAATACTGTAGCTCCCTCCCAAACCCTTGGGAGTTTAGAAATACAGTTAAAATAAAAATGAATTAAGTTTAGATTAGCTATCTCCCCCACCCCCACCCAGTTAGCTGTTTGACAGGCAGCACATCTTTCCTTGATGCTGTCTGCATTACCATGTTGGCAAAAGACATCTGTTGCTTTTCTGTTTGTTGAATGCCACAGAGCATCTGTCAAGGGAAGACTAGTAACCTTAGTTTATCTGAGTCTGTATCTGGCTCAGGCAGTTCAATAAAAAATGCACATGATGGCTATCTCATCTTTAGCCAGGGTGGGTGTCTCCTATGTTTATTTGTTGAATAAAAATCAACAGGTATATATTAAAGAGAAGGTCCATTAGTTCTCATAGTTCTCCTCTTTTCAGTATAATGATGAGGGAAGTTGGCTGTTTAAAGTTCCAGTCTAAGGGAAAAATTATACCCAAGGTGAATTCTGAAACAACTGTGCCATACGGAAACTGATCCTTCCACGATCCTTATCTGCAAACTATGGGATATTTGTTCCATTGAACGTCACAAGGATAAAATTGGTCTAAAGTCTCAAGTTAGCTGTTGGCAATGGCAAAAAAGCAATAAACCTGCGAGAAGGCTTTATTGGTCATAAAAAGTAAATATGACTTATGCTCCTGCTACCTGTGTAGCAAAATGCTTTTACATGAGGTCACCCAAATGTAAGTTTAGCTAGTTTAGAACAGGCACCATTTAACTATCAGCCCCCATAAATTAGGAACGTTTATGTATTTATTTATATACATATTGAATTTATATCCCACCATTCTGCCAAAATGGTGCTCAATGTGGCTAACAATAATAAAATACTGACTAAAACAGGATCTCAATTAAAACAAATAACAGAAACAAATCAATTAAACACATATCGATAAAATATATAGCATGCAATCACTTTAAACCCCTTTAATCTTTAACTAAAGGCTACAGATGTTTCAGACATGTCATTTTCCACTTGCACTTCCACTGCAACATGGATTTTATAATTATATGGCTACATAACCAGTTCTTTCCATGTTTCCATCAAAAGAAGGAATATGGCTTGGCTCAAAAGATTAAACTGCCCAGAGAGCTTCAGCTATGGGGCAGTATATAAATTTAATAAATAAATAAATAAATAAAATATCACAAGCATGCAGATGGTTTTGTACAAAAAGGTTGGAATATCATGTCAATGTTTCAGGGCCATCCATATAAGCATGAATTGGTAAGTGGGTCAGTCAAAAACATGTCAGATTTCAAATGGCTGCCATATGTTCAGATTAGGATGTGGAAGTGACAATCACAATATTCTACCTAAATAGTATTTTAACACATTTCAGAGAACAGCCTGACCATTACGGATTAATGGAAATGCTTTGGATGGTCATAGGAGCCCTGGAATTTCAGGACCTTGTGCATTATCTTGTAATGACTGTTGCAAATTTTAACCTTGCGGAAGAAACTTGAATAATTGGACTAACTTATCCAGAAGAATGACTGGAGTACCTTGGTAAGCATTCCATGCTATGATGAGAAAAACCCGGTTGTACAACTGCAAATATAGCTGTTCTCACATCCTCTGATGTACTCAGGAGGAAGAAAGAAGGCTGGGTATCCCCCTGCCCTGATCACTGTGATCTCAAAGTCTTGTCTGTTGAGAAAGGCACAATTATCCATGAAGCATTTCCTTCTGCAAAATTCGTTTAAACTGAAGAGCCTTATCCTATCAAATAGGGCAGCCATTTTTGCATCACCCCAAAGAGGAAATGCATCACCACCAAAGAGGATAAAGGAAGATTTTGTATAAAATTTGCATCTGCTTATTTATATGAATGCAAATTTAGGAATAAGGACTACAATATGAATAGAAATGCAATACATCTCACCATAGTGGGGAAGACTGTGGCCAGGTGATCTATGTACCTGCTCAGTCTGCTATCCAGATGTGCTAACTGTGGGCCAGCGACTTCAAGGTCCTTGCTGCTCTCCCTTCTTGTGTCTCTTTCACTTTAAACTGGAATGGGACTAGACATCCCTTCAAATAGAGGATGCCTGCACAGAAAGGACCATCCACTGACAGCCCTTCAAATAGCAAATTGTCCTCTGTAAAGTGGAGCACATGGGCCATACTACAGGATTGGGATCTTAGAGTAAGCTGTAGCATCTCCATGAAGAATTTAGTTCCTGGAATTCTTCTCGTTCACCATTCACCAGTTCACTAACGAAGCCAGTACTGAATTATTCCTTATCTCAATTTCTTGTCAATTATGTCTGGGTTTCTAAAAGCATCCAGGTAGGTAGGTGTACAACTTCATTATAGTTTTTTTAGGATAGGCTTTGGCTTCCCATGTTCTGATTTTTCACTACTCTGCTAAAGGTTGGGAATTAAAGTCATAATTGATATTGCTACTGTGAGTCATTCTTTTATTTTATTTTTCTAGAATGTATACTAAAAATGAAAATGGTGTTGTAATCATGGAGTTGATTGTGTTTATTCATTCAAAGTAAGCTTTACTTTTAAAAGAGAGATTTTCTCTTTAATTATGAGGACTGGGAAAACCTGACTACACCTTCCTTAAAGTCAAAGTACATTATTTCAGAAAGACTAAAATAAACATAATGAGGCTTAGCCTGAGTTGTACACATTAGGGTGTTTACTTAATTTTTTTATTTCAAGAGATAGATCTAGACAGCTCCAGTCCTCAAAAGTTAGCAAAACCAACTAATAGTATGAATACAGGCCAACTATGAAAAGGACAAACTGGCCCTAATTTTGCAGCCAAAATTGCTTATTGACACACTACACCAGAACCTGGATTGGGCCATCTGCAAATGCTCAGGAGCTAAGGTACAGGTTGATGAAATCATCAATGAAAGTCAGTGCTATTCTCTAGCTCAGGCCTAGTAAGTGCCCAGTTAAATCTCTTTCAGTCCTCCCCATAAATCTGCAAGAGCAGACACTGGAATCCAATAGCAGGTTCAGGATATTTCCAGGAGTGAGCTGCAGTCCTAACACAATTTTTATTTAATGCATTGCTCGTGAATTTATGACGTGATTTTTAATGTCCAGAACCCACCACTCCTCTTATGCCATGTACATTGGGAATAATTAATTTTGTATGGTATAATAAGGGAGAGATAGGGCTGGCAGTCATCATTGTGACAAATTGTTGCTAGTTTTTGTCCAGAGTTCATAACAAATACTAGCAGTAGAAATACAAGAGTAAAAAAATTATGTGCAAAGATTCATTATAAACATTACTATATAAAGCATGATAATCACTTAAATCATATTGTTCCACACTGAAAATAATGTAGTGCAAAAACTGCATTTAATCATATTAAATGTCACTTTGGAGGTGCTTGGTCAATAAGTTCACCTAGCGGGGACAACCCTTGCTAAACGAAATAGGAATGCACATTTCGACTCAATTACTTCATGCTTGATTAATCTGTGGGCAGCGTCTGGGGGAGCAACTGGTGTTAACCTGCCTGCTGGTGCATTGCCTGTAGTGCTGCTAACTCGTTAATCTGAAGATAAAAATAGATCTTGCACACTAAGTGAAGTTAACTATATCTGACCTGGCTAGTTTTATCCCCTTCTCTCTGCGTCCCTGTTTTAAAGACAGGAAATCACAGAATGCTGCAGATGGCCACTGTTTGCTTAAGTGTCACATGAGATAGAAGGAGATCAAGAACCATAGGATCATAGGGTTGGAAGGGTCTTGGAGGCCATCTAGTCTAACCCCCAGCTCAACATAATGGATCACATTGTTGCAAGCTAATGAGTTTATCACAGGTGAATTTAATAAAGTGGCTGGTAAGAGTGTGGCTCTCACTCAATTAGTCAGCATGCTAAAACACACACACACACACACACACACACACACACACACACACACACACACACACTATGTTTGAGATAGAGGAGAATTTTGTTCCAGTTCATTTTTGATAAGAATTTACCAAAAATTATGATTTTTTTGATATTCAGCATGGAATTTGAGATTTAAAAAAATAAATGAAATGTGAACAGATTTGTCCATCCAGATGCAGGGAGTGCTTTGAATGCGTAGTCTGGGTTTGAATCCCTGTGAATTCAACCATCTTAATGCTAAATTAGGGTTGCCAACACTTTTTCCTGACAGACTCCTCACATTTAACAGTTACATGGCAGGCAGATACAGCATACTCCTTTTACTCCTTTCCTTCCTGCAAATAGCTGTACCTATTGCATTTGGCCAGTGGAGATGGGTGAAATGTACATATCAGTCCACCTTTTGATATGAATTTAGATTTCATTTGCAGATTTCTTCATATTCTGGATGGAAAGAACTTGAGATTTTAGACATTCAAATGCAGAAGCAAGTGAAACTGACAGACTCAGCCATCCCGATCTATGCTTTGTGGCCCCAAAACATGTCCCTGTTTTTGAAGTCTCCAGCAGGCACCAGAATGCGGTGTTTACTGAACCTTTGGTGTTCTTCTTCCATACTTGGCAAGTGGGCTACGTTCAAGCTTGATGGCCAAAAGTTGTGATGACATCTGTATTAAATGGAGGAAATGCCATCCTGTTTTCAACAGCCAATTCTTTAAATTTGCTGGGCCTGGTTAACTAACTGTGTGGCTTTGCATATGGATGTTGCTGTCTGCAGAACCGTGGAGTTAACTTGGCTCAGCACATCACAAGAATTTCTTGTTGTTTATTCGTTCAGTCGCTTCCGACTCTTCGTGACTTCATGGACCAGCCCACGCCAGAGCTTTCTGTCGGCTGTCGCCACCCCTAGCTCCCCCAAGGTCAAGTCTGTCACCTCCAGAATATCATCCATCCATCTTGCCCTTGGTCGGCCCCTCTTCCTTTTGCCTTCCACTTTCCCTAGCATTAGCCTCTTCTCCAGGGTATCATGTCTTCTCATTATGTGGCCAAAGTACTTCAGTTTTGCCTTTAATACCATTCCCTCAAGTGTCTACAATATTGTGGCATTTCCTCAGTTTAATGTAGGCTTGCACAATTTGTGACCTACAAAGCTAAATGTGGTGCTTTCTCTACTTTATGCTGGATAATATTTACATATAACCCTCCTCTCCCAAAATGTGCAGCAGGTTTTTTAATATATATAATCTAGCCTATAGATAGAGCTACACTTATAACCTACACTATAAATGGCCACTGAGAATTATTGTTTTCACCCCTGAATGTTTACTTATTTACGTTTGCAGGAATGTAGTCTTACATAAATGCATGCAATGTATCTCAGGACCCATTATTAGATTGTAAGCCTATGCGGCAGGGTCTTGCTATTTACTGTGTTATCTGTACAGCACCATGTACATTGATGGTGCTATATAAATAATAATAATAATAATAATAATAATAATAATAATAATAATAATTGATTTTAATATATCGGGTAGGATTGCCCTGGCCACCTGCAATCCCATTAACCACTTACCTGAGAGTAAATTCTATTGAATTCAATGGGGCTTACATCTGAGTAGACTTGTCTAGGATTGAACTGTCAGATTTTAAACTGAATTTAGTTTTATTGATACCTTCATTAACAACCAGCTGGATAAGGTCTAGACTTTTTAAACATTTGAACTAACTGAACTGAAACATTAACTGTGTTAAAAAAGTAAAAGTAAAAGTCAAGACGTTTCTGACTTCTTAAATTTTAAAACCCACTTAGTGCATGGTTTGGAATGTAAGACTTCACACATTTCAAATTCGCCCATGTTTTAGCTAGATTGGATTTTTATTTATCCTCAGAAGTAGTTTCTATCTGAAATCAAGGTAAATGCATGAGCCAAAGGAACTACGAATCCCAGAATCCTCTCTGCTTATCTTCCATCTATTCTTACCTGATCACTTCCTGAGAGATAGTCTCTCTTGCCTGCCTCTTTTGGATTACAGCAGAGAAAGGGCCTTTCTCTCCAGTCATCCTTAAAAAGAACATCCTGTGCACCTCAGTATTGAATTAATTGTTTTTAAAAGGTTGCTAGTTTTTCATAAGGGAGAGGGTGTATCCTTCATAATTCAAGTTCAAAGTGCTCCAATAAGATCTCTCCAAACTGAGTGAACGGGGAAGAAGTGGTGAATGAGATGCACTGTAAATAAGCAGTAGAGAATGCACTTTAGGGCATAAAATAAAAAATTGAAATCCCAGCTTCAAACTTACACTGGTAGGATTTGAATTGGGTGTGATTTCCTAGCAAAGGTATTTCTTTGAGACTGGGGGTTGGGCTAAATGACCTCTGAGGATCACTTTGAATTTGAATAAAAGAGGCTGAAACTTCCCAAACAAGGCCAGAGACAACCATTGTTAGGTAAATTATTTATTGTATACTGCTCCACATCCAAGACTTTAGAGTGGTGAACAGCAGATATTATATAATAATAATAATAATAATAATAATAATAATAATAATAATAATAATAATAATAATAATAATAATATTTTAAAGAAACAAGAGTTCTGACAAGGCTATGGCCCGTCACTCAAGGAAGGCTTCCTGAAATAATGATGATTTTAAGAGGCACCAGAAGCAACACAACATTGGCACCTGCCTGAATTCCAAAGGCAGGGAATTCGGTAGGCACGGGGCCAGCACATTGAAGGTTCTTCTCCTGGTGAGCTCCAATCAGGCCATAGGTCCATGTGGAACCACCAGGGGCATGGTGATATGTTGGCATTGGACTCTAATACTAGGCTGATGGCTCTTAATGGCTAGACTTATAAATGGCCAGCAAATGCCTGAATGCAGTGAAGGCTGGTGGCTCCAATTTCAGTGGGGCTGTGAATTCACTCTGGGTTTCAGTCAGAACCAGCCAGAACCCAGAGCTGTCCGAGGTGCTGATCCCTTGGGTCTGCACTCCTGGTGAAATTTTGTCTTCAAATTGTAGAACTTGGGGGTCAAACCATTAAATTGCTTAGTGGATGTGGGATGAGAAAATGGAAGTGGGTCATAAGATTTTTCACAAGGGAGGTGTGACACCAAAAAGGTTAAGAACCACTGGCTTAGTGGATGTGGGATGAGAAAATGGAAGTGCATCGTCTCATAGAACATTGTTTACTTAGGAGATTTGGCAACACAAGATGTGGCAATGCCCCCTGGCTCCAAAGCTTTAAAAAGGTACAAGACCAATTCATAAGAGATTAGTCTGTGAATGGCTATTAGCTACAGTAGCTCAATAGAACCTCCAAGTCCCAGAGGGACTATGCAGGGCTGCATTTCCAAATCAGCATATAGAAATATTATGCAACTCACCACTCCCTTTGTCCTCTTTTTTTGGTGAAGCAGTTTCTCTTTTGGGGTGATTCATAAATGACCACCCTAGGAGTTTCCACATCGGGGGTTGGAGGTTGGAATACATGACCTTTAAGATCCATTACAACTCTGTGATCATGCGATTCATTTGGCTGATTACTGTTGGATGGTAAAGAGGAGAGATGAAGTCACAGGATATACAAATTGGAGTTTCATTCCCCAGAGTAACCGAATGTGTTTCGGCCCTGTACCATATTTTCTGGGCCTTCTTCAGGGGCTATACAAAAAGTAGTCAATACAATATATTAATTTATGTTTATAGACAAAACATTTTAAAATATCAGATTAAACTTCATGTACATACTGCAACTGTGCTTATGTTTACTTAATCTTTTTTAAAGTAGCTTGCAAAAATCTCTGAAATGAGATAAGGATGAAATGTGCAGGGCTACTTTGAAAAATAAAACTCTAATTTTTACTTTGTCTTTCCTTTCCACTGTGTGATTTTGGCTGCTGTTAGGGTGACCATATGGAAAGGAGGACAGGGCTCCTGTATATTTAACAGTTGTATAAAAAATGGGAATCTCAGCAGGTATCATTTGTATGCATGCAGCACTTGGTGAAATTCCCTCTTCATCTCAACAGTTAAGGCTGCAGGATCCCTGCCCTCTTAACCAGATATAAGGGAGGGCAGGGCTCCTTCCCCAAGGCTGAATGGGAAAATTGCACTATATCTTGGAGCAGCTCCTTGCTAAATTGGGGCAAGTGTTCGTGTGTATATGGGCAGGCATATGGTCTGGCGTCATGTATGAAATATTCCCATTAGTGACTGGAAATATTGTAGCAATAAAATACAGTGCAGGGCAATTAATTTTGTGCCATGATGGATGTATGGGCTATTATAAGCCACACCGCAGGAATAATCTAACTATCCAGATATAATAAGCAATAAACATAAACTTCCTTATGGGAATGATTACTGAGTCTGAGGGACTACACCAGAAAACTGATAACGCTTTGTGACTGAGCTGTAGCTTTGAGAAATCCTTCTCTGTAACTTCTATTTGATTTAACTTGTTACTTAGATTTTCCATTCCAAGAATGTTGTAAATGTCACTCTTTTCCACTAACGCACAATGCTGTGTCCTGATCTTTGCTCCCAAAGGGGCCTGTTCTGCAATTAGATGTGCACTACTGAATTCTCCTTTGTCTTCCTTTTCTTTTTAAAATATAAGTTTCAGTATATATATTGGAGGGGGGCTTGCATTATTCTGCTGCAGAAAATACAACTAATCCTGAACTCTGGCACAGCTAAGGAAATGAAAATGGAATACAAGACATTCAAACTTTCAGATTGGCAACTATTGCAGATAGCTGGCAGCAATAATTAGCTCCCGTGTGATAAATACATCTTGTTTCCATGTATATTTGCTTATTTAAAATATTGATATTCTTCAGTAATAGACGTCTAGGGGAGATCTAAGCATTTTTAAAACCCTGTAAAACACATATAACAACCATATAACAACCATAGCAGAGAAATAAAAACACACGAACACCAGAGAAGTCAACCAGTTCAGCTGATGTGCATAAAGGCCTGGGATATGGTCTCTACCTGATTCCGAAAGGGCAGCAGAGTAGACTTTGGTGAGAGTATTCAAGAGATGGGGTACCACAACTGAGAAGATCCTGTCACTATCCCTGCCCATGTGACGTTAGAAAAGGGTCTCATGTTCTGCATGTGGGTTCCTGGTCGACAGCTGGTTGGCCACTCTGTGAACAGAATGCTGGACTAGATGGACCCTTGGTCTGATCCAGTATGGTTCTTTTTTTGTTCTCTGATGATGATCTCAGTGCACAGGGAAGTGTATGTGGGAAAAGATGGTCTTTCAGGTACCAGGTCACAAGGCACAAAGAGCCTTAAAGGTTACCACTAGCACTTTGAATTGTGCTTGGACTGGAAGCCAGTGAGGCTATTTCAAAACTGGCAGGATGGGTTTATTTAATACTTATATTCTACACTTCACAATATTCATTCCAGGGTCGTTTGCAATGTAATTTAAAACAAAACAATAATAAAATATAGAAAAAACGATTAAAGGCAATAAACAGATAATTTCATTACTATAACACATAATTAAAACAGCAAAGTAACAAAACTTCACTTTTTAAAAAATACAGCATCCACCCAATTCTGTTTTACAGTAAAAACATTACAATGCTTGAGAGAACCAAAATGCCCTAATCTGATTATTAAAAGATAACAAGGCCAGTCCCAGCTAGTGGCTAAGTTTTGAACTAATTGAAGTTTCTGAGAAATCTGAAAACAGCTTCACACATACAGAAAGGAAAGGAACCTCTCGTGCAAGCACTTGAGTCATTACTGACTCCTAGAGGTATGTCTGCTTTCGCTGACGTTTTCTTGGCAGACTTTGTAGTGGGGTGGTTTACCATTGCCTTCCCCAGTCGCAGTTACCTTTCCCCCAGCTAGCTGGGTATTCATTTTACCGACCTCAGAAGGCTGAGTCAACCTGAGCCGGCTGCCTGAGAACCAGCTTCCACTGGGATCGAACTCAGGCCATGGGGAGAGTTTCGGCTGCAATAACTGCCGCTAACCACTCTGCGCCACACAAGGCTCTTCACATATACAACATTGTAGTAATCTTATACAGAGGTTACCAAGGGGTGAATAGATGGAACAGGCTATTTCTGTCCAGGAGCAGGTTGTAGAAGTGTACCAGTCTGGGAGGATTTTCAGATGGGTGGGAAATCACGTTTCCTTACCGTTGCTACACTTTCTGGTTCTCTTCCACAATAGGGATGAGCAGAATCACATGGGGAAGAAAGGGGGGAAAGCAGCAACCACGTGGCCCATTCAGTTTAGTAGATGTTTTATAGTGCAACTTCTACTGCATATGGCAGGAAATAGCAAAAAATATTGCTATAGCTCAGAAAAGTTGGGTTTTCAGGGTCTATTATTTTGTGACAGAAAAAAGAGCAGAAGGAGCGGGAGACGCACAGGAGAATCACAGCATTGTCAAAATGACCCGCGAACATCTGTGAGTGGACAGTCACGAGCGTGCTATAAAACACTTGCCTGAAGAAGCTCTTAGTGAGTAGAAGGTCTGAGTTTCCTTGGAGGTGACATGGACCTCCAATGACAAATCAAGCAACATCCCAAGACTGGGACACTTATGCATTACCAAAAAAGAGAGGAAAGCATTCCTCACACTCTGAAAAAGGTAAAATAGGGCAGAGATTTGCATAAAAACTGCATATTCTATGTATACATGCAAATCTAGAAATATAATTAAATTCTGAATTTTAAATTATAGGATTTACATAGAAATAAAATACAATTCAGTATAGTGGGAAAGACTGTGACCAGGTGACCTGTGTGCTTTGCTCAGTCCACTTTCCAGGAGCTAACTTTGAAGGCAATTCTCCCTTACTATGCTTCATCTTCTTTATACCAGACTTAGATTGGACATCCCTTCAAATAGAGAACACCTTCAGAGGACTGTCTTCTTGATAATCCTTCAAATAAAGGACTGTCTTCCTTAAAGTAGGACACATGGCCACTGAATCTGAACTTTCAGAGGGAGTTCACAACCTTTGTGAGGCACAACAGGTATATAAAGCTGGAATTTGCTGCAGACATAGTCCAAAATTCCCCACTTACTATGGAAGTCTGGCTCAACGTGCTATTTTACATCTCTCATCAGAAACATGTGACATAAAGACCTGGTTCACATGTATTGGCAGCAATTCATTTGTAAATTAGCCTGCAATTTGCCATGGTGTCTTCCATGGGCATTCTACTGCCATTTTTAAAATTTGGTCCCCAGCTGGTCCGATTGCTATGTGATGTCCAAACTTGGACAGTATAGATTAATAATGTGTTAGACAATCCATAGTTAACCCATTATTTCTCCTTAGGTTAATTGTGGGTTGTGTAATTCACAATTAACCCATAATGCTTGGGTTCTGACATCACGTAGAAACCCCTGATCATACTGATCAGGGGCTGAATATTCAAAAAGGCTGCAGAATGCACTCAGCAATTTCCATGGCAAATTGTAGGTTAATCCATGATTTGCCACTGATACATATAAACAGCCTCAAAATCTATTTCATAGTAATACTACTCAGCATGGCATCTGACAGCAAGTCAAGTCATACTTCTCATAGAAGGTAGGGATGGGGAACTTCTGTTTACATACTTCAATAGTCCTTGGATTATGGGTGGATGAGTGGCTGCTGGCAGTCAAGAACAAATCAATGCTTACAGGTACAAGTTGGGTTTCCTAATATTTAACAATTCACGTACAGAAAGTTCCATGTTCCTATTAGTCTCAGCCAAAAGCACTACTGGAGTTTATGATGACTTTACTGGGTGCACCTTGAAATTGTCACTCAAATTTCCATCTCTACAAGCAATCTAGTTTGTCGGAGGGTAGCACTTTAAGTCTAAAGAGATGTTTATTACCGCAGCACTTACGGCGTTGTGCTGAGTAAGTTGTAAGTTCAGCAGTGTTATAAGATGAACCTATTCACCCATGCAGACTGTTTGCCTTTAGTTATTGGTTTTTCCATATTACGCCTTATTCAGACTTTAGTCAGGTAATTTCACTGCTTTTATGTCACACGAGTCTGACCTGTAATAAAGGAATTTAGAATGAGATAACCCACTTTTTTCCACTATTCTCCAACGTCTGAGAATATCTATTAAAACACAGTCATACTCTATAACACTGCTTGAATGAATACTTTCCCAACCAATAATTATGCTGAACTGAATTCTTATCATGCAGGAATTGTGCAGCACTGTACCGTCTTGGCAAGAGAGCAGAATGGAAAAGACTCAACAGGTTATTATTGTTACAGTGGAAAATTGTATCTTTCTAAGAAAAGTAGCCTCATTTCATTATTCTGTAGGTCACAGTCCTATGTGATTCTTAACACTCACTTCCTGCAGATCTTTAATATTAACAGTGCCTATGCACTTTTACTCAGAAGTATGTTCCACTGTGTTCAATGGGGTTTACACCCCAGTAAATGAATTTAGGATTGCAGGTCAAACCTATCGTAGCATTACATGTGACACATCTTCACAAGCAGTGAGAAGTTCTTACCTGGGCTTGGTTTCCTTTGGATCTCGCTAGAGATTTATGGCATTTTGTAACATTTTAGTTTATTTACCCATACACAGGGTAAAAGAGGGAAAGCATTTCCAAAACAAGGGCAAAAAGGTCCCAGATTTGCATATGCTAATTTGTGTTATCCAGGTGCTAATGGTTGGTGGCAACGTAAAAGCCCATGTTCTCCCTTCTGTGGTTCTGTATCTTCAAACCCTGGACTAAATCAGTAAACCTTGGACTGGACAGCCCCTGAAAAAGAGGACACCTTCAAATAGAGGACTATCCTCATGATCACATGGCCAGAGTACTTAATACTTGTCAGCCAAATTATTTGCTCCCACATTAGATCTCCATGGTGTCACTGCATCCTCAAATGTGTTACGTTACAGAGCTCAAGAACATAGATCTTTCCCCCTCTGTTCCTTTCAATTTCATTTCATTTATTTGTTACATTTCTATACTGCCCAATAGCCAAAATTCTCTGGGCCATTTTAGCCTTAAACCACAACTTTTATCTTATTTATTTTGCCTAGTTCCTGGGAGTGCTGTAAGATTGCCAGCAGTTGATACTGCACATTATTTTTCTCCACAGGAGCTCACAGTACAGTACTGTATGTGAAGTTACCTCTCTTTATTCTCACATAAACCCTATAAAGTCGATTAGGCTGAGAAATAGTGACTTGCTCAAAGGGGTGTGTTCACAGCACTGCGTCCCTCAGAAACCCTGTGCTTTCCCTTCCCTGGGGGATGGCGTCAGATAGTCCTGACACCGAGAAGGGAGTGCAGAGTTTCTGGGTGGCCATCTGGGGACTGGAGTTGCCCTCACCCTCCTTCTGGTGGAAGGCGACCTATCACAGGTCACCTTCCACCAGGCACTCCCATGCGCACTGCTTTAACTGTGCTATAAAGGCAAAAGACCCGCCCTATTTTGGTACTACTTTTCAAGCGAATCATTTGTTGTTTTCCAAGCAGCCACTGGGGTCACAGGAGCAGGATTTGATATGTTTAAAGAAAAATTAAACAAATGCATACATCTGTGTAAGCTTTAAAGATAAAGACATCAAAATTGGCACAGTAATAGATATTAAGGAGAGCTTTAAGCATACCAAATTTGAGTCAGATTGGGTCATCTGTTGATTTTTAATGATTTTTTACATTTCCTCCCTTAAACCTATTTCCTGGTATGCAAAGGATCTTAGGAGCGCTGCTGCCTGGGGTGTGATTTAGCTAACAACAACAACAACAACAACAACAACAGTGACAGCTTAGTGCTGTAGGGGATAATTCGAGGGAAACAGGTACGTGGGATGAAGCTATTAGACAGCCCCCAAGTTGGTTTCATGGATTGAGGTATTGAGAAATCAGTTGTTTGAGGCACAGAAAAATGCACGTGCAGGATGTTGGAATGTAATAATAAAAAAGTCATGCAAGAGCAAAAGTGGTTCATGTAAAGAGGGGGAGAGGCAGTGAGCACTGGTCATCCTCCATTTGCAGCCTCAGCTCACTTAGTTGCTTCTAAGCAGAGAGAGAGAGAGAGAGAACTCGTGTAGTAAGATGCATTAAGAAAGGGATGCAGAATGTAGATAGCAATGTCAACATACAGCTGATTGGCACATCTACATGGTCAGCTTTTATTTTGCCACTGACTATGCTCATTTAATACCGCTGCAAAGTGCAATTAACTGTGCTGCTCTGTGCTTTGGAGGAAATGGTGCCATGTCAGTCATAATTACCCTCTAGAAATGTTATTTATTTCTTAGTTAAAATATTTGTGGATCACCTTTCGAACCCCTCTCCCCGAAAGGCAATATATAAACCTTAAACTTGATAACAGTACTTTAATGTCATTTCATTATACAGAAGTCAGTTCTCTGAATCCCTGGTTCACCATCTAGCAATTGTATGCATGTTTACTCAGAAGTAAGTTCTATTAGCTTCAATAGAGCTTATGTCCAAATAAGCATGCATAGGTTTTCAGCCTCAGTTATTCAGGGCGAAATCCTAGGCATGTTGAGATAGACAAAAGGCCTACAACTCACAGCTGGGAGCTGTAGGCCATTTTTCTGTCACAACATGCCCAGGATTGTGTCCTTAATTAGAACCCTTTTCTTAACTATGTTTGATCCAGACTGAATTACTTAGAGTAGACCCTCTTCCACTGTTGTCCCCCAGCAACTGATATTCAGAGATATGCTGCATCAGGTCCTGTAGGTAGAATACAGTCATACAACATTATGAGCAAAGTATACTTAAACCAAAAGATGACAAAAATCAGCATCTATGAAGAAGCACAACTGTGCATGTGGGAGACCAAATCCTCTAAGATACAGTTTGTGTTTTATACTTCTTATTACTATGAAATTTGTTCTTCTTTTCGTTGCTCTGCTTTAAAGAGAATGGCGATATACCTTTTATTGAATGGAAGGAAGGAAGGAAGGAGTATCGGGTAACCAGCCACCACTTCTATCTCTGCAGCCATATTACTTCTATATTTTGGGTCCAGTTTGTCCTAATCCCTTATCACTAGGAGATGAAAAAGTCATGCTGTAGTTGCCTAGCAACCACAGGACAAACTCCCCAGTCACTCCTCAGAAACTTTATTGAAAGTGTGTGCGATCCTCCCCCTTCCCCACCAATTATTTATTCTTATACATGAGGAACTGCAAAAAGTAAAAATAAAATAAAATCTCACTCTCTTCCCTGTAGAAATGTCTAGACAAAATTCCTTTGGTCAGATAAAGTTGAGATAGAAACTCCCAGCCCTGAATTTTATTATTTATTGTATTAGAAGTAATTAAAGAGGCCATTAATCCAATAATTGAAGACAGAGAATAAATTTAAGTGGACAGAGCTAATGCAGAAGATGCAAGATAAATCTATTATGTATTCACTGTCAATTTAGTACACTATATAACATCAGTATATGCATACAAGTATAGTTAAGGACTGTTTCAAGAGAGGCCAACCTTTTGCCATCTCAGATATTACAATATTATTCACTGTCTTTCTGAGCTTCTACTTCTGCAAAGTAAAGAGATTTATTCCAGAAGCCAGTTTTCAAACCAAGTTCCAGTCCTACAGATGTTTTATGTACACGTTCAACTTCAATACCATGGAAACCCACGTTGAAATCAATAAGATGATTCAAAGAAAAGATACACCTTTGATTAAAATTAAGGGTTTCTCTCATGTCCCTGAAATGTACAACCTGATTTCTAGAGGTATGAAAGATGTCCAAATAACTTCTAAAGAATTCTCTGTCGACACTGGTATACCTCCCTATGGGTTGTCTCCAAAAGAACAGACATTGCCAGGGGACCGAATTAGACCTCCTCCTTTCAGCACCCTAAATGACATCCAAATCTGCTCCAAAGGGTCGTGAGATCCTCTTGTGCAGATCTTCGGGGGGTGGGGGGCATGCGAAGTACTTCAGGGAGTCTACAGGGAGGAGGAGAAACTTGCATTGAATAAACAGAAGTCTGTATGATTTCCTGCACACAGGGTAAGTTTGCATCTGAAGGGATACAGAAGCTTTATAATTTAGTTAATGTTTTGTCTACTTTTTCAATTGAGTTAGTTAAAAGGGTTACCCATGATTGAGCCATTAATACTTATTTTGAGATCTGGTATAAAGTTAATTGTCTTCTAAAAATAGGTTAGTAGTTATTTCATTATGGCTGCTTTATGATAATCCATGCTGCTCAGAGACCTTTTGCAGAAATCCCATGTTTTTAGATGCCAACAGATATAGTTTAGGAACTGTTCTAATTGCTTTTTCCATTGTGAAAGGCAAGTACAACCCTCCGGAAAATAATTTTTTAAAAATGTGTGTATAATTAGTACTGCTTGCTAAAGCAGGCAGGATGCCAGGTATCTTGAAACAAGGTTAGAATTCAAAAAGTTTAAGTTATGACTTTCAAGCATCAAAACTTACTTTTGCAAAAAAAGAAGAAGAAGAAGAAGAAGAAGAAGAAGAAGATGATAATGGGATGTATATCAAACTTGTTACATGCTCTAGACAAGGGGAAGGCAACAATTTTTTGGCTGTGTGGACACATTTGGCAATTTGAGAAAATGTCCTGGGCGCCATCACAAAATGGCAGCCATGGGAGGCATGGTGAAAGACAAGTCATCTGCCCCAAAGTCTGAGTAGAAGGCAAAGATGGGGGTCTGATCCCCAAAACACTAAACATGTCCTTTGAACATACAGTTGTCAGTATCAACAGAAACCTTTTTCAGAGGAATCCCAGCTGCCACAAAGCAAATGGACTATTATTAGTAGCCCCACCCCCCAAAGCCAAAGTAAGGTGTGTATCCCCCCACCCACCCCGTTGAAGTGGGTCGGCCTTTGTGGACTGGGAGTCCGTTGGTCTCCCTGCTCCCCCCACCCACATGAACCTGGAGCCACCACCAGTGGGACTTAACTTTGCCACGTGTCCTCCTCTATTAGAGTGATGATTTAAAAGTAAGATGGGGGCTCTCACTTTTTCATAAATCTATGGTCACAAACTAGGGAAATGGCCCTTTACAGTCGCCATAATACTTGCACAGACATTAGATAATTTATGGAACATACCTTCTTTCCATGTTAAAAATTCCGAAGGTATCAATTTGTCCTAAGACATAAAGCTGACTTGTAGTAGTGTGATAGACAGTTGATTTCACATGTATCTTCCTAAATTATCAAATAGTTCTTGTTTGGCTCTGTGGTTAGATACAACGTAATTACTTTGGCTGGCTGGGGGATGCTAGGAATTGCAGGACTTTTTCTATCAAAACATGCATAGGATTGCACTCTAAGGACACAATATTATGGCCCCTAGACTACCCAGGGGCCATAGGATGCACTGGATCTCTCCTTCTGAAGTTGAAGACAGAGTCTGACCTTGGAAGAGGAGATTCAATTGCACTTCCTCACCCCTTGCAGAAATGCCCCATGTGCTATGGAAAGGCTCTGCCATCTAGGGCCGTTTGCCAGTAAAGTTCCTCCCATGGATTTCCCAAAATGGGTGGAGTAATGGATGGGTTGTTGATGGCATGGGAGTGGAATCTTCTCCCATCATCCCATGGGCATGCCCACAAACGTGGAGGAAATCTACACCAGAACAGACCCAGGTGTAAGGAATTCCACTCCCATTGAGTCCAATGAGAAAACAGTGTAACATGAAGTTTGCTCCTCTCCCTTCTCCCACCACACCTCTTCTGCAGTGGCTGTTTCAGGGCCATAACTCTTCCCTGCATGGAAAATTGAGTACAGGATTGTTCTGTCTATGGAAGCAGACAATTCTAACCATTCACTAGTTTTCTCCAGCTGGGAATCTCAGATTTATATACAAAATCTTCAGCATTTCCAAAAGACAATTCACTGAATAATATTTTGGGTCTCTAACTAACTACAATAGACAAATGACCAGAGGATTGTTACTGGACAACAGACTCTATTTGCTCAGGATAGTATTATTTCTAATTCATTGGGCATATAGCATAGAGTTACAGCTGTTGGTTCTAATAACCTAAAATAACTACTATACCCCAAAAGGAAGAGGGGCTGACCAAGGGCAAGATGGATGGATGATATTCTGGAGGTGACAGACTTGACCTTGGGGGAGCTGGGGGTGGCGACAGCCGACAGAAAGCTCTGGCGTGGGCTGGTCCATGAAGTCACGAAGAGTCGGAAGCGACTGAACGAATAAACAACAACAACCCAGTTCCAAACATATGATCACCAACAGGGATTAAAGTACCAACATCTAATATTGCATGTAAATGCTTCATGAAAACGTGGAGAAATTTACTCTTTTATAATTCTTATATTGGCTTTATTTTAAGCACAGGAAGTATGGTTACTGATGCATACATAAAGACACGGGAGGGTAGAAAGTAGATCTCCAAATCTTTTGGACTTTAACTCCCAGTATTCCTGACCATTGGCCATGCTGGCAGGGGCTTCTGGGAGTTGAAGTCCAAAATATCTGGAGAGCTACCATCTGCTCACCCATGCATTAATCTCTTCCCCTGATCCAAATTTCCCTGATCTGTGGAGCAATAAAAACATGCATTGGGTAATGCATTTACATATCTGTGGTATCACATATATTTTGGACCTTAACAATATTATCTTTGTTTCCTTACAATGACAAAAGCTAGGAGACATAGGGCCCAATCTACATGGAAACAGTTTCAGAAGCATTTTCTGGTTATATCCAGATTGATATGAAATCACTTTAGTCCATCAGTGGCACATGAAGCAAGAAAAGTGGAGTATACATTAACTTCAAAAAACAAACACACTTTCACTGGTCAAATGGCACTTGAAACCACCATTCTTTGGGATTGGGTGGGCAGAATCCAGCAAGTAGAACTGAACGTCGTCAACCATGTAGGTGCTGCTCAATGAATGAGAGAGCTTTCTCTCTGCCCCTTTCAATGCTCCTCTGCTCAGGGAACGGGGCACACTGCAGCAGAACTGCATGGAAGCTGCATTTAAGGGGGAAAAGACACACTAAAAGGACTTTGGGAAAAATGCGCCCTTTGGGGAAGGAAGCTGTGTGGTTGCTGCAGAGTGGCGACAATGCCCTATGTCATAAACAACCCTGATGTGCTCTCGCTCTGTACTAAATCACCCATGTAGATTGGGCCAGGATTGGATCCAGACTTCGTCATACTCAGAATAATTCCATTGAAATCAATAGATAATTAGTCATGACTAACTTAATCCTATGGATTTCTATAGGTCTACTCTAAGTATGACTAAGCATGGATCCAACCCATATATTTTCTCTTTTACATCTGATTAATTTCAGTGCCTGGAGAATTAGATATTAGTTGGATTTGTGAAGTAGCTGCCTACAAAATTAGTTTTCTCTCTCTCCAAAAGTAGGGTTAAGTGGAACTACACATGGAACATACTTCAAAATTTATTAAGCATGGACATTTGGATTGTAGCTTAGGCACAGAAGTGATTACTTTTCCATGTAAATGTCTCTTATTTTTATGCCTATGTGAAAAACTAGTTTAAGTCCAGCAACAGGGAACTTGTTCACCTCTTTGCATGGTTATATATGGAACATAAACATGATTTAATTGGCTATTAAAAAAGAAAGAAAATGACAAAGTAAGAGTTATAGATTTCACTCCCACCAATTCTGGGACAGATTTAAAGATAAGAGAAAGTTAAGAGAAAAGACGGCAAGTGGGGCAAGAAGAAGGTAGTAAAGGACAAGTTGAAAGCACTGATGAGAGAAGGTCCAGAAAGTACTGGTTCATCGTTGCATTAAACAAGAGAGTGATTCAGCTTTGCCACATTAAATATACCTGTATTCTCTGCTGGATATAGGCAATGTGTCAATTGTTTAAGGATTTTTTTTCTTGAATAATCACCTCCCTTTTTAATTGATTATATTTAAATAAATATGCTACCTGTGGGGTGTAATGAAGACATATAGAACTTAATACTACATCTTATTCCTTGTAAGGCATTTTTTATTGTGCTTTTTTCATTCCTTGCCACAGAATGAAACAAAACACCCTGTAATAATAATAATAATAATAGTAATAGTAATAATAATAATACAAGTGTTTATCCCCAACTTGCCACCGCAGTAAGTTAATAAGCAAGAATTATCACAGTGACGTGTGACCTGCAGCAAATGTTCTGTTCTGGAAACTTTTCGTTCTTCAGTACACCTATGATTAGGAATAACAGATTCAAACTGACCCAGCTTTTCCTAAGTTACAGATCAGAGATCAATGCAAGACAATGCATTCACGATGTCATTTCAGAACAGTGCACTGCCAGTCGCTGTACCAATGTCAACAACAAGTAAGATGACAGTGGAAACTGGTTCAGGGCTGAATCACCAGTAGGACATGCTGCTCGAAGATGAAATTCTGCACTGTACTGGGAAATTCAATATACTTGGCAGATATAAAAGGTCACCTCCTTG
This sequence comes from Elgaria multicarinata webbii, assembly GCF_023053635.1. NCBI lineage: Eukaryota > Metazoa > Chordata > Lepidosauria > Squamata > Anguidae > Elgaria > Elgaria multicarinata. Next base: position 82,745,763 of record NC_086177.1, on the reverse strand, counting down.
GAAGGGGTCTGTTCCATATAAAAAATGATGGAAATGCCAATTGTGTCATTCTTTCTCACCTTCCAGGATTTTCTTTCACCCCCTTTAACTTTTTTCTCTCTTTAAGGCATGCTGATTGGTCCCTGAAAGCCTTCTGCCAAACTTGATTTCACTCTTGTATTGCCAGTGTCCTTCTCCCAGGCATTGCTGGAGCAGCTGAGTACTACTTCCCTCCAGCTCTACGCCTCTGTGAGAACCAAGAGACTTTAATCTGGAAACATGTGGCAAGGCTTACTTAAAACAATGAAGGGCTTAAACCCTGGACCACCACCATTACCCTTGAGATTGTCTTAATCATATGTCCAAAATTTGCCTGGGGAAATTCCAGTGTAAGGGAACTTTTGCAAGGTATGAAGATATCTATTCCTTCGCATCTTGAAGTGCTGGAATGACTGTTAATATAAAACAAAATTACTCACTTATACATTTTTGATGAGTTCAACCCATGATTTTCAGTTATTTTTTTTAATTGTGTATTGTGCATTTAATGGAACACACATATATCAGCCTTGCATTGCTTTGTTCAGAAATTAGTCTAAGGATGCATACTCAAGGTCATGCCCTTTCATTCTGAATTACTCAATCTGAAAAAAAGTCTCTGTTTCCACACTTATGACCAGTAGCACAGATTATAATTTCTGTTCTGCTATCTATATGGATTATGGAGGTATGTGTGTGCATGTGTAGACAAATCCATCTTTCACTACCTTAATTATGTGTACTAAAAAGTAGTTAATATGCATTCAGTTATTTTAAGTATGCACCCAACTTTATGTAGACATTAATCAGAGCTGCTAGCTATAATTGGGACTATAATTTGAACTATTCCGTAAGAGTATGGGATAAAGAAAGCACCAAACTAAGTTCAATAATTACTTAGTAATTGTATACATGGGGTTATATCCGATTGTGTCCTTCTGCTAGTGGAATGGACACCACTAGTGGACTGCATTTCCTTTCCCCAATGCAGCTCCCCCCCCATCCAAGCCCCAAATCTGGCCCAGAGGCTTGGGGTATCCTCCACAGCAAATCTGGGGATTGAGCAAGGGGCTGCAGGGGTGAAGAAGGTAAAAGGAACTCCCATTGCACGGGTGGAAGTCCTTTCATGTAATGTTGGATTCAGCCCATGGTGTCCCACAATAACTAAACATCCCAAACAGAAAATCCATCTAGATGTTCTCCAAAACAAACTGCCTCTTAATTAACGTTGCCTTTCCATATGCTCCAAGGCATTTTTCACAAGCCAATGCACATCTACCATTATCATCTGAAATGGAACCATCCATTACCCACACCAAATTGGCCACTTCACCATTTTATTTATGATCTTGAATGTTCCAAGGAAAGGTTGTGGCCAGCTAATTTCCTGCAACAATTTAAACAGCTGGCCAAATCCAGAATAGGGAAATGAAGGATCCTACTTTGCATGCTATTGGAGCTTGTTTATCTTGGTAATCTTTGGAAGGAATGGTTGTATCCTTAGGCTAGGGCCCATCTTCCCCAACCTAATGCCCTCCAAATGTGTTGGACTAGGGTACCTATTGTACCAATTTAGCTTTGCCAGCCATGCAGGCTGGGGATGATGGGAGTCATAATCCAAAACATCTAGAGAACACCAGGTTGTGGAAGGCTGGTATAGGTCATGAAAAATTACCAAGAACACAGAGTATAAAAACCTTGTGAACCAGTGAAGATAGAATATGGTGTACAATATTTAATAATAATAATAATAATAATAATAATAACAACAACAAATTTATTTATTACCTGCCTCTCCCTCTGAATTGAGGCAGGGAACAACACTAAATAAAATATAATACATAAAAGAGCATATAAAGCTAATACAATATTAAAATAACTATCACAACATCTTAAAATTCTTAGGTTTAAAATTCATCTGGGTTGGCCTGCCAGAAGAGACTGGTCTTTACAGCTTTCTTAAACTCAGAGAGAGCATTAAGCTGACGAATCTCCTCCGGCAGGCCATTCCACAGACTGGGAATGGCCTGCCGGAGTAGATGTATAGCCTGACTAGTCATGAAGTTTTTGTTGTTGTTTATTCGTTCAGTCGTTTCCGACTCTTTGTGACTTCATGGACCAGCCCACGCCAGAGCTTTCTGTTGGCTGTCGCCATCCCTAGTTCTCCCAAGGTCAAGTCTGTCATCTCCAGAATATCATCCATCCATCTTTCCCTTGGTTGGCCCCTCTTCCTTTTGCCTTCCACTTTCCCTAGCATCAGCCTCTTCTCCAGGGTATCCTGTCTTCTCATTATGTGGCCAAAGTACTTCAGTTTTGCCTTTAATACCATTCCCTCAAGTGAGCAGTCTGGCTTTATTTCCTGGAGTATGGACTGGTTTGATCTTCTTGCAGTCCAAGGCACTCTCAGAATTTTCCTCCAACACCACAGTTCAAAAGCATCTATCTTCCTTCTCTCAGCTTTCCTTATGGTCCAGCTCTCGCAGCCATAGGTTACTACGGGGAATACCATTGCTTTAACTATGCTGACCTTTGTTGTCTCTGCTCTTAACTATTTTATCAAGATTTGTCATTGCTCTCCTCCCAAGAAGTAAACGTCTTCTGATTTCCTGGCTGCAGTCAGCGTCTGCAGTAATCTTTAGGTAAATGTCCTTTTTTTCATTCATCTTCATAACAACTCTGCAATATGGGCCGCTGTCATTTGAATTGTACAAATAAGTAATTGAGGCAGATAATCTCCACAAGGAAACGTACAGGGGCCAGATCTACACCTTAAGTAAAATCATTATGATCCCATTATGGTAATGCTATATTCCTCTTGTGCTTTTATACCTTGTAGGACACACAATGACATTTCTTGAGGTATTTTGGATAATGTGGAAAAAAAGCAGGAAATAACACTGTGAAAGTGGTATATGGAATGCTTAATGTATCCCTGCTGTCATCAGTGCACTTCGATACTGTTACAAAGCGGTAGTGTAGATCTAGACTGCGAGTAGATGTGGACTCATGGTGAAGTCTATCCATGGCTGTTAGTCCAGGCAACTATATGGACCCTCTAGGATCAATGCCAGCACACCCTTGCATTCAGGTTGCTGGTGAGAGTGGAAGCTGGTTGTTCCAATGTTAGTGGGGCAGCGAATCCACTCTGGATTTCAGTCAGAACTCTAAAAGAACTGTCCAAGTTGCGTTAGACTTGTTCTGGATTGAAACCTGCAGAGCAATCACCATCTTACTGACTTCAGAGTCACCAGCCTCCACTTGCTGGTGGACTGCAACAGGAAGAGCTACTGTCATTATATTCCGCTGGTGGGCTTCCCACAAGCATCTAACTAGTTCATCTGTCTAGTTTAAGGATGGGCAACAGATAAGCCCCTGTTATGCTGCTGGATTCAGCAGTGGTTGGGAGGGGGGGCATTTTTTTAATGGGCCTGTTAGGGCTACAATGCTCTAAACTGGTCAAAGTTAGCATAGAAACAAGCTAAATTTGACTCATTTAATGCTAAAAAATGTGATTATTTTTTTAGTGCCCCACGGTACCCCAGAGAGTGTAATCCCCAGATCCTCAGAACATGCCCCCGGATCCCCCAGAAGTTGTCTACCCCTGGGCTAGTTAATTTGTAGCAGACAAAATGTTGGACTACGTGGACCTTTAGTCTGGGCCAGCTGGTCTCTTCGTATGTTCCAAAATATAGAGGAAGTGGGGGAGATACAGCGGCCTGGGCTTCTCCTTGTTACTTTTCATCCAAGAACAAGAACAACAGCATGGTTGCTGTGAAGCCTATCATTTACACTTTGGGATCCCTTGGAGAGAAGCCCTGGAGGGACAGCCTGCTGCTCCATCGCTTTTTGGGAAGGGAAAAAGCAGGAGAGGGGACGAACAATGCAGGGAGGAAGCGGCAGGGAGGGCGGGAGAGCTCGCGGAGGGAGGGAGGCAGGGGCGTGGCTCGGCGGGCAGAGAACCCGATAAATAGAGAGCCCTGGGCTGAGAACGCGCCGAGGAGGACTTGCCCGGACGGAGCACCAGTCAGCACCGCGGACAGCGACACGCCGCCGCCGCCGCCGCCGCCACCACCACCAGCAGCCACCTTCCTCCTTCCGTGCCACCCATCGCCCCAGGCACACGCGCCATGTCCGCGGAGACTTACCTACAGGGCGCGGAGATCTCCGCCTCCCAGTTTTTCGAGATCTGGCGTCATTACGACTCTGACGGTGACTACTGTTTCTCCCCCTCCGGCTCAGCCCCGTCCCGGCTTGGAATCCAACCGTGGGGTGGTGGTGGTGGAGGGGGCTGGAGCTGCCGAGCAAGCGGGGCAGGAGAGCAGGCAGCGAGGGAAGAAGACGGCTTCCCTCCCGCTCCTCTTCGGCAAGCGGGAAACTTTGTCCCGCGCGAGCCAGAACTTTCGCCTGCTCAAAGCTGGAGCGACGCGGACGTTGGGCGGCGGAACCGCCCGCCGGGAAGGGCGGCTGTGGACCGTTCTCAGCGCCCGGGGGTCGCTCTGGTTGCCTTGGACTGCACCTGCCTAGGAGAAGAGGGTCGCTCGTTCCTTGTACGAGGGCATCTAAGAGTTCAAGCGCCCCCAAACTTAACATACTATTGTTAGTAGTATTGCTATTAGTATTAGTGCATAGAAGCCAAACAGAATGTTCATTTCCTGGGGAAGCTTCCAATCCTATCCCTCCTTCCCTGAGAGTAAGCCTCATTGAACGCAATGGGACTTACTTCCGAGTAGACATGCCTAGGGTTGCGCTGCAAAGCTGCTGCGTAAGCCTGTTCGGATGCATCGCTGTTCGGCAACGGGTAACAAACACCTTTTTCGCCAGGGAAGGGAGCGTGAGAGGAACGTCCTCAGCTGCTAACAGCGCCCACATCTCTCTCTTTTGTGTTACAGGCAATGGGTACATGGATGGAAAAGAGCTGCAGGATTTTATCCAACAGTTGCAGCAGGCACGAAAGAAAGGAGGACTGGTAGGTTAAGATGTTTCTCCCCCTCACACACACACACTCCACTTTATCTCCCCTTAATTTAAGAAGAAATGTCTTGTGTTGAACCCCGGTGACTTCTGTCCATAGCAGACCTATCATATAAAGTGAAGATCTAACTTTGCAAGACCAAAACGAATGATGATGTCCAGGAAACCTGGGTGAGATGGAATCTAGATAATACACAAAGTTTCTTGCATCATTCCACTTCTGTACTAGAGCAAACCATCTTTTGGTGATGTTAGAGTATTGTTTATGAAGAAACAGGAGATAGCTCTCCTGCCTTCCCCCCAGTATGGTTAAAAGATGGTTCAAAATTAGCTGGACACATCCCTTAATATGTGGGCTGAAACACATTTCTGCCCCTTGCTGGCCGATAAACAGATCTGCAGATTAGTTCTAACTAGATATTACATATAGTAGTTTGAGATTAGAAACTGGGATCAGTAGGACCAAATATGAACTGGTGCAGGTGACAAAACTGCTTTCTTGGATGAAATAATAATAAAATGGTAATAAATTGGTGTATTATTTGAAGTTACAGATGGAAGATGTTCAGGAATTATAAGCCAAAGTTTTCGACTGAAGTAAAACATTTTAACTGCCATTTGCAACTTAAAATAAGAAACATAATGTCTTAGCAGGAAAATAGCATTAGCCAAAATGGGGTAAAAATAATAATAGTGAAGGAGTCTAATCTTCAAAGCAAGAAAGTAAAATCCATTCTTGTGATTCAAGCTAAAACTAGACCCAAATACAATGAAAATCCAGTTAGATAATTCAACTATGAAAGAATAAAGAGTCTTGTGGTACCTTAACAAATAACCAATTTGTTACGGCATAAGCTTTCATGGACTTTAGCCCACTTCATCAGATGCAACTGATAAATTATGAAAGATATTCAGTGTCCCTTGAAATAAGGCTGAAGCTGTTATGTGTATTTGTAAAATGTCTATGTATTTCCTATGAAATTATTCCAATTTTTAAAATCAAGTATGTGATACAGTAAAGAATTTATAACAATTCCCATTTTATTTTGCAAATGAAGTGATGGCTGGTCAGCATTATGTACCTTTTTCTTCTTGCATCTTCTGCCCAGTATTTGCTCTTCCTTCTGCAATATGAGTCATTGTGAACATACCAATAAATTCATGATTTATTTTTAGAAGTAGACTCGATTAAATTTACTCCATTTTAATAAGTTCCTAGAAGTTTTTAACTGAAAAGAATGCATTAAAAGAAAAACCCTCACACCTTTCTTCCCAGTTGAAATTGGTGTCAAACACCTACTTAAAAATTAGAGCACTTGCAAAGTGATATCTAAAATCCCTCTAGGCACTTTCTTGTGTGCCACCCACAGTCTCATTTATGCCTTTTTATAGATTCTGCCTGTACGCCTCCTTGTACTTTGAAAGTACTCAGGTGTTCTTATTCAGTTTTCCATTGACATTGCTTCAGCAAGGCTATTTCTGGAATGTTCTGAGAAGTACCAAACTTCAGTTCTCTCATTGGATCATCCATGCTTGATCTCTGAGGTCCTCTTCTGGACTGATGCATGCCAGCCCGGAAGTTTGAAACCTGAGCCAACCCCTGGATCTGGAAGTCCATTTCCCGAACAAACATCTCACTAGTTCATTTACCCCATTTCACTAGATACTGTTTCAGTAGCTTTGAATTTCATGTTCTTTGCCAGAATGGACATTTGGGAATATTAATTGGTCCCATGCAAGTTTCGTAGTTATGCTATTACTATCACTACCACCACCACAATCTTGGACTTACTTCTGCATTTTGGGAAGTTTCACTTCCTTTCCTTTGATAACAATACTTGTTTCTTCTTTGCAACATACCTTTAATTAAATCTCAGTCAACAGAAGAGGTAGATAAATACCTTTCTATATTTCCAGTTTAAATTCCCCTCATACTCTCATCTTCTATTGTCAGATTTTTGTTGTTTTAATTTCAATTATATTCTGTCTTAAATATGGTGGGTATGATTAAGAGGTGAAAATTAATGCCATTCTGTAAAATAAACACCATAGTGAAAGATGTTGACAGCTGTCCTTGTGGAAATTCCCCCCTACCCAACCCTTATCAGTGTATTAAAAGGAATATATGTGTGATCCTATGCTCATTTCCACAGGAATAAGCCCCACTGCGCTTGGTGGGCCTTGTTTCTGAGCAGACGTAGATTGGACTGTGTGTATAGCAAATAAAAATATTTAAGCACGTCTGAGTATATATATGATTTTTCATGATATTATTTAATTTAATAGACAAAATCTAAAAATACATTGCTACTGGTAACGTATGAGCACAATCTTGGTAAATATACCCAGGAACAATTCCCAGTGACTTGTGGGCAAAGGACTTGCTTTCAGTTGTGTTACAAGTGCCCAGTAAAATGAACACAGCTACTTGTTAACAACTGATGCTTAATCATTAACTAGTTACACCTCAGTAATTAGCAGCAGATTTAATTTCCATTATGCTTCACTTAATTCCTCTGAGATTTGCATGCCTGTACTCCATTTCAGATCCTTCTAAATTATAGAGTAAGTAGTAGTAGTTTCCTTTCCTGTACAGTGTATGGAAGGATACAAGTACAAGTAACTCAAAGTGCTCGCCATGAATTGTTAAATGAACCAGTGTATTCTTAAGAAATTCATTATTCATTGTAAACAGGACCCAATAAAATATCGCTGTAGCATCCGTTGATGCCTTCCATAGTTGTGCTAATTTTATACCTGCCAGTAGCAATCTTTTCACTTCAATATCTTTGTGAATACTGTATTACTTATTTGCAGAATCTAGCAGCCTGATTCTATGCAAGATGTCTCAGATGTCCCATTGAGTTCAGTGGGATTTACTTCCAAATACGTGTTCATAGAATTGGAATCCAAAGGTGGCAATCCCATGCACACTTACTTGGGAGAAGGCCCCTTTAAATTCAGTGGGACTTATTTCTGAGTAAGCTTGATCAGGCCACTGACAAACAAACTATCCTAGATACATTATTCTTTTTTCTTTTCTTTTCTTAAAGCAACTTAAGGAGATGCTTCTCATAGCCAGGGAATGCAAATTGCAAGGGGGTTCTATTTAGTGATGGAAATGGAAGAAAACACTGAATTTAAAAAAGACACAACTCCCCTTGAACAAAAATGGTAGTGATGACAAGAAACATGTATATGTCACAATTTAGTTAATGTTGACATTCACATAGAATGTTGACAGCCCAAGGTACATTTCATGAATGTCAAAAGA